>NC_048601.1:9758288-10388288 GCF_003668045.3 Cricetulus griseus
TTTAATTCACTCCATTGTAGGAAACCAGAATCATCAGATGCACTGAAGTCTTCTGCTTTTTTCCTTCTGAAAGTCAGAGGAAGCTCCATTGAAGTAGTTTCCCTTGGGAGAAGGGTTTTGATTTAGATACCACCATACTTTGGCCATATTTTAAGTGTTTTTTCTTCCACTCTCTCTGTCTGGATCCCACTGAGCTTTGTTTTCTTTCCATTCATCATTGCAAAATCCTAGCAGAGCCCCTAGAGGAAAAGCTGTGAAAATGTGCAGGCTCCTGATTGGTTTCACTCCCAAGCTCCTCAGCCCCCAGCCTCTAGCAATTCCTTAATTGCCCTTTAAGTGTTCCTAATAGTTTTCTACTAGCTATTTGCTCCTGCAGTTTAAATTTTTGGTAGTTTGTCATTCTCTTTATTTTTCTGTTTCTTCATTTCCCATAAAATTGAGGCTCTGGACCTCAATTATGTGGTGTATCTAAGAGAGGAGGTACTAAATTTTACTTTATTCAGGTTTTTTTTATTGTTGTGAGCATGAGAAGGGTTTCCAATCTTTATCTGTCAGAAATGATACTGAAAAGCATCCTATTAATGCATATTTTAATATGAAAGTCCTTTCAAGTTCTAGAAAGATGTAGTATTTCAATTCATAATAATCACATATTATGAGAAGCAGATAAAAAGACATTCCAAAGTTTCAAGATCATTGAACCAAAAATAGAAACATACTCAAAACAAATTTAGGGGGTGAGTACTATACAGTCTTGAATGTAGAGTTTACCAGCCTTTCAAGTAAATGTCAACAGGGGAAGCAAACTACTTAATTTCATAGAATGAAGATTTCGGAGTGCTTAAGTCTGAAATGCTGAACAGGCTTCCAAATGCACAATTGTTACAGTTTTGTAGAATTCAAAATAGTAGTTCTAAATGTGTAAATCGAGGAGTTGAATCTGTTAAAGCCACAAGGCTAAAGGGGATCACTAGATGACAAAGCCTCAAGATTGAAGTCTGCAACACAGAGACTCTGTAATTTCAGAAGAGAGTTTAAGAGAGTGAGAAGTCACCACTAACCATGCAGGAAGTAATCCCCCATGAAATCCAAGTAAATGTAATTTTTTAAAGAAGGGTCATTATTTGTGCCAATTGTTAAGCAGTATGAGGTTTAATTTTCACTGTTGTGGTCAAGTAATAGCCAGATAGTATTCTTGCTGTCCCAAACTCAGTATCTGAAACATAGGGAAAACTACTGATGAAAGATTTTAGTTTGCAACAGAGTTTAATGAGTTGCTTTGTGTTTTTTATTTCTTCCTTCTTTGTAGTTTCTCACTAAGGAATTACACTCACCACCCCAATTCTTTAAACACCTTTGGATTCCAAGTACTAACTTGGGGTGTCCATCTGTTGTCAGAACTCCATGGTGCTAAAAGTAAACTGGCAGAGAATTGACACCCAGAGAGGCATAGCCTGTATAATCTTCTCTTCTAATTTAGCAAAAATAATATCTAAACTCTGGTGGGAAATAAAAGGGATGTTTACTTCTGAAGCATTTGTGTTTTTTACCTGAAAATGTAGAGGGAGTGCCCCCAGGTGTGTGCAAGTGTATGAGTTATCTGACAGTGCTCTTACCAATCAGAAACCATCACCCCTTGCCTGTTTGTGTTAGAGATAGGCAAAGACCCTCACAGCAATATATTCATATACATATTTAATATGTATATTAAATTATACATAGTGTTGTTTCAATTAATAGTAATCACATATTATGAGTAACAGCTAAACAGAAATTCCAAAGTTTCAAGATAATTGGATCGAAAATAGAAACATACTCAAAATAAATTTAGAGGGTAAGCACTATATAGTCTTGAACTTGCAGTTTATCAACCTCTCAATTAAATATATATATTGTTCTCACCCCTCAGTAAAGAAACTTCTTCTTGTAACAGACTGAGACTGTTAACAAAGAAACACAACCAAGCAAATACAGAGTTGTGGAGACCCATCCCAACTCACAAATGTACTGCACAAATCCTGAACCTAAGGCTCTAGAACCATCATGGAAAGAAGGGAAGAAGGATTGTAAGAGATAAGGAAATAGTGAGTTGTTTGTGAGATTGTTTTTCCTATGAATGTAAGAAGCTACGCCCATAAAGTCTCAGCAACATGACTGCCCAAACCTGAGCTGAATAAGGACAAGAACAATAAGAATGGACATGCTAACAAGGGTGAAGGAAAGCTCAGGGGATCTTATCCTGACACATACAACTACAGGGTCAGGATTCCTGAGAAAGGACAAACAGACTTTGTGAGGGAAGAGTACACCCGTTGGCTATCCTGTACCAAGTGGTCAGTCTTGAGAACACACATAGAAGAAACATGATCCAGACTGTGCTGATTGCATGTTCTCTTGTCTTCTGCAATTCACAATTCAGTATATCTGAATTTGACTTATGTCCACAGTTTTGCCAAGAAAAATATTGTTAGGTCCCAAGCAGGTTCCCAAAATGACAGTGCTGTTGACAATGTCTTGAATGACAGTGGGCTCAGCTCAGGCTGGGTTCTAAGTAAACATTAGGATTGGTAGCAGAGAAACAAACCCCAAATTGGCATTCCTCAGAAAATTGTGAAGCAGGATTCTATTGGTCAGGAAAACTCACTATGTCCTCTAACTATCCCTTACAGCCAGCTACATCCAAGGACATTTGGTTCCCAATGAATGCAAACAAGCCTGTAACAGATCAAAGTCCACATGTTAGCTGGCCAGCTATTCTGGCTCACACACTCCCTTAGGGGCCTCTACACCTACCTGTTGTCTTTAAACTGGCCAGGCTTCTCCTACTTCTTTGCTATTCTCTTTGCTCCCTGAGAGACAGCCTTGGCTGTTTGATACCTGGCTAAACTTTCTTTCTACCCACAGAGTGTTCTAGTTCAGTGGTTTCACTGAGCCCTCCCTTAAAATTATAATGTAACTTCCCTTTGATTGCAATGTTGCTATGCTTATCAAAGGTAGCATTTCTTTGCCATCACTTTAAAGTGATAGGAGATGAAAGAATAATTAATTGTCATTAATGCTTGTAATTGTTACCTCAAAATACAAAGTGGATATTAGTTGCTGTTCCATACTAACATCTAGATGGACTGTGACAGGGACTAGAAAATGACCTTTGGAAAAAGCAGTCACTGCCATTGGGGATTTGGAATGTAAACTGCATTGGATTAGCAAATTCCTGGGATGTTAGCTAGCCACACTTCTAGATCTGTCAGGAGAGTTGTAGAGAGGGTTAACTAAAATTGGAAGACACTCCCTGAATACAGGTGGCATTATCCCATGGGCTAATGTCCCCCAGAAAAAAAAATGAGACAGGAGAAAGACATTTGAATGTCATTTTTTGTCTTCTTTGTTCAGGGTCTGCAGGGAAGTCAATAGCCTTGCACTTATACTGCAACAGGTCCAACCTGCTTACACCACAACTCCTCCACACTGCCCCACAGGGATTGACAGTACCCCCAGACCACTCGGCAAAAGACTTTTCTTTCCTCTAGTGTTTTTCACTTGGTTTTCTTTGGTTTAACTTGGTTTGGTGAGGTATTTGGCCACAATCACGGGACAAATAAATACCACAGTTAAGTTTCTTATAGCACAGTATTTTCTGTTGCTGGTGAAATCATTGAACCAGATAGAATGAGCAGAGGTCCAGAGATAGTCTGAACTGCTTGGTCGATCAGTCATTTAGGAGCTTAAATCAGCATATAAAAGCATGTAACCATTATGGCTGAGTGGTTCTAACTGGAAGTATTCCACAGAAGACATCTGGGATCTGGGGCACCCCAGCTTATGCTCTCTGTATATTCTGATACTTAGATAACATGAGCAGACTCGAGACAGAGAAAATGCATCATGCAGGTTGTGCATATCAACCAGTGCTGAACTAGAAAGGAACTTGACAATCAGCAAACAAAAATGTAACTACAGCTTAACCATACTTATGATCAAGAAGGCCAGTTGGGGATGAGGGGGTGTTCTTTTAGAATACATCAGATGCAGAATGAGGACAAAATTTCCGCTAAGATATTTGATAGCCTTAAAGGTTCTGTTACAGAAACCTAATTATGAAGTGAATGAGATAAAGTGGGCAATGGGTGAGGTCAAAAGGGGTTTGAATAGATAAGGACCTACTTCAAAGAGAGTAAAGATACCATAGCATAATTGAAGTTCACCTTATGTGTTATTAAAAAAGAAAGTATAAAGTCTTATGATATTCATAGAAGAAGTAATATGAAGAATGAGCTGAAATCCCATCTTGGCTTGCAGATAAAAATGATCCTGCAAAGGTATACTGGGAAGAAAGATGAGGCTACAGGGAAGCAGTGTAATGAGTATATTTAACTAATGTGTCTATGAGGCCAGGGTGGAGTGACAGTAACATTTGCCACATGTCTTACTTGTATTACTAGTTAAAAACTTGTAATTTAAAACATTCTGTTTTTTAGCCTATCTTGTACTATTTCCATGGTTGTACATACTGTTTTATAGAGGACATGTTATTTTATTTTCTCCAAATAGCAAATGTAAATTTTTCCACTTTGTTCTAATTTATTGATCGGTTTTGTTTTGTTAAGGGTTGCTTAATGTTTACATCTTTCCATTTCATGGCATTATTTCAGTTTAAAGATATGTTTTCCATGGTCTTTATATTTTTCCTTTTGAAAGTCATAAATATCTACTGACAATAATTTACTAGCAAATGACTGTGGTGACCTTATCTTGCATTTTTATTGCTAAGCTGGTTAACTGAATATCTGTGCCCATATTTTCCTGCAGATACTCAGTTAAATAATGTTTGCTGCTTTGCTGACCTTACTTACCTTCTAGGAAACACCAGAGATTGTAGGGATTATTCAAGCGCATTGAAACAACAGAACACACATCCAGCTGCTGAAGCAATCTTCACTTAAGGGTATCCAATCATAAAGAATTCTTCATCCATTTTATGTTTTGGATGTTTCATTGGTAATGTTTATTTGATTACCCATAATAAATATGAATTTTTAGTTGTGTGAGTTTTTATTCTTGCAAAGAAAAATATTAAAATTATCATTTGTCCCTGATATACCTCTCCAGAGGTCACCAATACTTAATGCTCAAGAAATCAACAAGGCTTATATATGTTTAAATCCTTCTGAAAAGAGGGATTGTGTGCATCTGTTAGTATGTCTTTGTGATATAGTTGTAGTGTATATTTCTAATATTATTTCCAATTACTCAGTTTTCTCTCTGTTGCTTTTAGACAAGTTTGCTATAACCCACATTATTTAATTTATTATCTGGTCCTGACTAGTCTCCAATGCCCGTCATAGCCTCCTGAATACTGAGATCACCTGTGTGCTCTGAGAGCCTAGCTTGATTAAAAGTTTTTAGTATCTTATTCTCCTGACATATGAGGTGGATACAAGTTTGCTGTGATTATAGATATCTATTTCTTGTCACAATTGGGTGCATATATATTTTCTTGTTCAGAGAAGAAGAATGTGAAAAACTCTAGAGACTAAATGGATTTCTTCAATCAAGATTTAATTTGAGAAATTACTCTTCATTTCATGATAATAGAATTTTTAATTTCATACCTGGTAAATTGAGCTTATTAAACTTATTTCAGAAGGTTAACTTATGCAGTTTTCAGATGGAGATCTTCCTATAAGTCTTACAAGGTGATGTGTCTCCTTAATCAATGTAATCCACTGAAGGGGTACAGAGACACCATGATAATAGCCAATGGGCTATAGGATACATTGAAGTAACTGAGAGTAGCAAGTATGGAGCTTGATTGTGTGGACGCCATGACAGCAGTTGCATTCAACCCTGCTATGGCGAATAGCACTTGAAGCCCAGACTTAGTTGTCTGCCCTGCAATGACTTGGTCACGTGAGTCTTTGCAGTAAGGAATAAACATCCTAGTAGCATATTCTATGGTAGTTTATGAGTTGTCACTTATATTTGATAAATGAGAGGATGGGATCTGGAGACTAACTTGATTGTTTCTTATAGATGAATGGGGTGGTGTAAAGAAACGACTGATAGAAACTATGTTTTTTTCCTCATGCTCTATTGGACCTGGTTAACATTTTTCTAAGTAACCATTTTTCTTCTGAATCTCAAGACCAATTGATAATCATAAATTGTTTCTGTTTCTGGTAGTCCTCCTGAGATTCAAAAAATTGCAGCTCTTGGGAAGAGTGAAATAGTGGAGAGGGAGAAAATGAGTTAGAAATGTACTATCCCCAAACATCTACACCACCAAAAATGTCTCGCATCATGTGGGCGACTACCCGTCAAGATTTGCATTGAAGAAGCCCAGCGTCACTCAACTGTCCACCTATTTACCCTCACACCTCATAAGACCGTAGTTTTAGGATTACCAATTTTCCCCATAAGTAACTTCTCACTGTGCACCTGCAGTTAATTCCAATAATCCCATTGACTAACCAAGCTTAACAAAGATGTCATTTCTTATTTTTGTTGTTGGTGTTCTAAGGATAGACATGTTTTCATATCTTTTCATGCAAAGTGATGCAACATGAAGACTCTGTCCATCCCATGCCTTCTTTAGCCTTACCACAGTCCTTCCCTACTTTGTTCATTCCATAAAATATTTTATCATGCTTCCTCTTAGGTTTGTGAGTTTATGCTCACTAAGGGAAGGTGCCCACCTTATTACATTATTTTCACTGCTGTTATCTATGTCTTTGGCTGTCTAGGCGGTCAATGATGTGGTCTATTTTCAAGTAGGATGTTATTGACATATACCTTATGTCAGGGATGATTTCATCCGCAAAAGTTGATTTCCTAACTTTATTTCCACCTCTGCAGTTTTTAATTCTCTGTAACTATCACAGCATCTAACTGGTTTCTGTTAAAAACTTAAGTCCTGTAGACTTCTTCCTACACAAAGTAAAATTCAAATTTTATTAGTTTCTTCTTCTCACACGATGATTTGGTGTTAAATATGGAATAGCATTAAGCTTTTTTTTCTTTGTCACTTGGACTCTTTCTACTTCTTCATATTTTCCAAGGCCCCTTGAGTATCACGCTCTCTCCTCCTACCTTATGGAGTATACCTACTAAATTGCCTCAGGGGCACTGGGTTCTGCAATCTACTCTAGTTTTTCTTTTGTAAACATCATGTTTCAGTCTGAAATACTCTTAAATTCTGTTAAACAACAGACTTCTCCAAGTAACACATTTTTCTTGAGAACTAGTTTGGGTATTTTTGTTCTATATGAGCTGTTCCCTCTTATTTAATTTCTCTCATTTCAAGTAAGATTCATTGTCCTGACTTTGAGGATCTTGATATGGATCATGGGTGAATCAAATATTACAGTATTGCAAGGCTGAAAAATCCTTCTAAAATATTTAATGTTTGGACATCTAGGCTCAGTGGCTTGTTGTGTAGAAGCAAATACCAGATGGTATATATTTATGCCACAGAAAGATATTATTCATAGTTACAGATCTTCCAACATCTAGTATCAAATCAAGTGATTAGCTCTCTGTGAACACTTCAATCATCCTTCGTACACAGATCTTTTTGTCTTAAATTTACTTAGTTGAAAGTGTAAGTTAGCCTCACAAGCTTTTTTTATGAATGCATTAGTGTATTTCAAGTAAGTTCTACCTCCATGATCTAACTACCCCAAGTACTATCTTCAAATATCATCACATTGAAGGTTATATTTCAACACAAACTTAGTGAGGACTGTTACTTTGTCATTGTTCCTAGGTACATGTGAACACAAAACTACTCATCCCAGATAAGGAACTGGTCACAAACCAAAGTAACAGTGCCACCAAAGTCCAACTTCCTACGCCAATGAGTTCTGGAATTATAGGAGCAGGGCAGACCTAATGACAGCTCCAGCACTGAAAGCCCGCCCCAGCATGGATGATGGCTCATGAAACTGGAACCTGTGAGTTCTCTTCCTGAATTACAGGCAGCTGAAATGTTAGATTGTCTTATTAGGCAGTTTGGGTGATCTTAGTCTTCTCAGGGGTCCTTATTGCTTATGTAACATCTGGGAAGGACGGATCTGGCTCATTGGGTCAGGTTCAGTGACTTCCTAAGTCCTGACATGTTAGTTCCCGAGTCTTAAAAAAAACCTAGGGCATTAGTTAGGGGGGCAGGGGAGGTGGGGAGGAAGAGGGACCTGGGATTGACATGTAAAATAAATTTCTTTCAAAAAAAAAAAAAACCTTCCTTTAAGAATTTCTGGCCGCTTCTGTAAACTGAGTTACGGAGGGAAATAAATATTGAAAATTCAGACCAACCTCAACAGCAAGAGGAGACTTCATTTAATCTGAGAGGGGCATCTAAAGACCCAGTGGCAAGCAGGGACAGCATGATTTGAATGGGAGTTCCTAGCTAAGGCTAGGGAGTTGGTGGCAGAATCTCACTGGGGGCTGAATTTGGGAAGAAAGCTGTTTTTTTTTTTTGTTGTTGTTGTTTTTGTTTTTTGTTTTTTCTAGATATGCTGTTATTTGAAACTATAGGGGTGGGGTCGGGGGAGGTCTGCTATCTGTTTCTGTAAATGCTGGGTCTCAGAGGGCGATCAACAGCTTCTCTTTTGCAACCTCTGGGAACTGTATAAAAACAGCTGACTTCCTGGAACTTGGAGCCCGGTTTAGTCCCTCGGTTTTAAGGGTTTAAGAGAAGGGCAGTTTTTCTTTAATCCTTCCAGCTTTTTTCCACCTGATTCACCATCCCTCATGATTTGCTTAGAGCCTGTTCCCCTAATAAACAGTCTTCATCAGTCCCAGCTGTGGTGGTTTGAATGTGGTAAGTCTCCCACAGGCTCATGTCTTGGGACACTTGGTGCCCAGCACCGTTTAGCAATGTTCTGGAACCTTACGGGAGGATGCATGTAACAGGGGACAGGATTTGAAAGTTACAGATTTGCACACTTCCTGCACACACACACTCTCTCTGCTTCCTGCGTATGGATAAAAATGTAATCTCTGTCGAGCCTTGCCCATCTCCATTACTGTGGACTCCTTCTCTATAACTGCAGGTCAAAGAAACTCTGCCTTCTACAAGTTAAAAAATATCTGGAGTCTTAAAGAGCCTTTATTTAGAAATTCCTGACTCCTAAGGAACTTGCATTCAAGACAGAAAATTTCAACTCGGCAAACATTCAAGAAACAACACTGTCAAGGACAGTCAGTCCTTCTCAAGGACCATGCTAAGCTCACAAATACACTTACTTTTTTTGTAAGTGTAATATATATATATATATATATATTACATTTACATATATATATATATATATATATATATATATATATATATGATTCATTGGGAATTTCACATCATGTACCTCAATCCCACTAACTTTACAGTCGCTCCAAATACACCTTTAACCCTTATAGTTTCCCCTTTCCCCACAAAGGAAAACTAAAACAGAAATAATAAAAATGAGATAAAAATAAAGAATAGATGTAAGAATACTAATTCAAAAACTAAACAAGCAAGCAAGCAAACAAACAGCAAACAAATAAAAAAAAAAAACCTACTTCCTTTCTCTCTTTCCTGGCTCTCCGTTGCCACTTCCTCTTCCTCCGTCTTAGTGGCGTTGGGAGCTGTGTCTGGTTCTGTGCATGTGTTGATCCATCTAGCTCTGCCAGTGAGCGCATGCGCATAAGTCGGTTTACAGAGGCAGCGGTGGTCTCTCAAGGACCACGCCCTGAAAGCAGCTGATTTTCCCTGCCACAGTGTATCCATTCACGTCATATGGACGCTTTAAATATCACCTGTTTTCCTTTGAGACTTAAGACAATTCGTCATTTAATAAAAATTATTCTTCCTATGTATTATCTCTTTCTTATCTTTCTTTATTTCCCTACAATTTCAAAGGAAATTTGAAAACACTGTGGATTTAGAACTGACACAAGTATGATTTTGCCTTAAAATCCTCAGAACCTCAGGACATTTTCATCTCCACGATTCCTCAGTGTTGGCTGGCATTCTGCCCAGTTGAGAGATACCTGTGGCCTTTGTACAAATGTGTTCTGCGGTCTATGCCTAAAAGTCTTCTTAAATTAAAACTTTATTTAAAAAAATTCAAAACGAAAACAGTGCAGTGAGAGTAGCCTATATTTCTATGTCTGTACACCTCATTGGACTTGTGTATAGTTAGAATACTGATTTCTAAAGGCAATGCTATTCTTGTTTACTATTGTGTCAGTGAGTATGTGATAATTATCTTTCATTTTTTTCAGATCATAGGCGTTAGTCTTCACAGCCTTCCTTGTTTAATGTTGTTCTATACCTCCTCCCACTGTCTTCTTGTTTGCATTTTACCTAATCTACTTGCCAAATACCTATACACATTTAATTTATTTTAGTTTTTTTTTTTCAACACAGCAGCTTTCTGAAAATTGTTCAAACTGAAGTTGTGACTCCGGTGTCCTTAAAACCCCTTTGTTTAACATCTCATAACTCATCTTTTGATTTTATTTTTCTTTCTTTTTTTTTTTTTTTAAGAAAGACATTATGGCTAGGCAGTATTGGCACAGACCTTTAATCCCAACACTTAGGAGGCACAGTCATGAGGATCTCTCTGAGTTCAAGGCCAGCCTGGTCTACAGAGCAAGTTCTAGGCCAGCTAGGGCTACACAGAGAAAACCTGCCTTGGAAAACGAAACTTTAGAAAAAGACATGATTTCTCATGTTGCAAGTAATTTTTCCATGTTTCACAACTTGCTTGAGGTGATCATTAGCCTGTTGTTTCTTTGCACTGTACAAATATGACAAATAGATAATTTATTGTGTTATATCACTTTCATCATTTACATTATCAGCAGTTCTCTTCCTTCCTAGTTTTTCATTGTGTCCCCAAATGGATAGGATTTAGGTTTAATTATTTTGGATGTGTGTGTGTGTGTGTGTGTGTGTGTGTGTGTGTGTGTGTCTGTGTGTGTGTGTGTGTGTGTGTGTGGTGTGATGTATGTGTGAATATTCACATGTGGGTGGGTATTTTTGCCTGTGCATATGTGGGGTCCAGACATCAATGTTGGATGTCTTACTCCATCACTTCACACCCTCTTTAGGGTTCTTTGCTCAAGCAGCAGCTTGCTGGTTCCTATGGACTGACAGGTCAACAAGACTACAGGCGTGTCATTTCTCCCAGTCTTCCCCAACATCTGCCTAGGCTACAAATGCACACCCATGACATATAGGGACTTTATGTGGATTATCAAAATCAAACCCAGCTTCTCACACTTATTCAACAAGCTCTTTACCAATTGACTCAACTTTCCATCTTATCCCTTTCTTTTTTGTTTTCCTTACAATTTGAATGGATTATCAGTGAAACTACAAATAGCACAAATAAAGAACTGATCTAGAGAAAATGTTAAAAAATACTGGATAGTGCTGAGTTTTACCCTCAACAGTTCTGAGTAGTTACAGGGCAGTAATTAATTACAGGTGATAAGACAATATCTGGACACAATTTAGTTCATGTGTGCCTATGTGATATCAAGTTTTAAACAGACAGAGTCCATCATCCTGGCATCCTCTCCTCACAATAAACTGGTAATAAAAGATCCAGAATAATTAATGGATATTATTTTTTCTTCTAATTTCAGAAAACTATTTTGTCTAGAAGCTGTAGGTAAAGCAAAATAGTTGAAAAAAAACCCCAAGAATTAGTAAGTTTCACATTGGTTTATATACAGTGAGAGCACAACTTGAATATGTCAGATAAAGATTTGGTTTGAGAATCTGATTTGAAGAAATAGTTTTCACAGACATTAAGGGTTTTCTACCCATCATTATTACTGGATGAGACCATAATAAAATCATCTAAAACACAAGAGACAAAGGGGTATATGTCTTCACCAAACAGGGGATGGATAAATATAGGAAATAATTAATAATATTTATTCAAACAAAAAGAGAAAGAAAGGAAGAATAGAGGGAGAAAAAACTCAGAAAAAATTAAGTTCAGAATTTAAGGAATGTTTGTGTTCAGTACCAATGAACTAAATGTGCCACATTATTAAAAGGCACAATCATACTGGAAAAACAATGCCTGATTCTGATCTGCTTGTCCAAAGAAATTTAAAACGTAGATATAAAGTGTATGGATACACTGTGGCAGGGAGAATCAGCTCCCTTTCAGGGTGCGATTGTTGATAAACAACCTGTGCTTCTGTAAACAGTCCTAAACACAGGCACGAACGCACATGCGAGCGAGCGAGCGTGTGTGTGCGCTCACAGACACACACACACACACACACACACACACACACACTGGCAGTAGTACATGGACCCACACACATGCACACACTGGCAGAACTAAGTAACTCAAGTGGGATTTTAAAACTAGCAGTGAAGTTTTGAGGGCGACATGGCAGGAGTAGGAGAATAGTTGGAGGGGAGGGAGTGAGGATAGATTTTTTTCAAAGCACATTTTAAACACATATTAAATTCCCAGACAATAAAGCAACCAAAATGGCTGAATCTCATGGGATTACCAAACATATCATAAAAATTGTGTTTTTAAGTAAATATGGAAGCTCTATCAACATGTCAAATAAAAGCTGAGGCTCACATTTCTGATGGTAGTATTTTTCAGTCCAACCACTTTGGGAAATAGATTGGCATTATTAAGTACATTTACAGTTATAAATGCCCTATGGCCCAGTAATTACATTGTCAGTATATACACTGCTAAAACTCATCACATTCAGGTCTGGGTTCATGCAAAAGAGTTCTAGCAGCACTGTGCTAGAAATCTAACAACTCAGACACCCATCAACATCAGAATGGAAAATGAATAATGGAGTATGTATTCAATAGGATATTAAACAGCTAACATGGGAAAATGTCCCTACAACTTCAAAAGTGCATATTTTACAAACACAATGTAAAGAAAAGGGGGCAAAAAAACATAAAACATGAGGAACATTAGGCTGTGGTTTTGTTTATGTAAATACTCAGAATAAACAGAAATCAAATTAGGCAACAGCTTGAAGGGTCAAAGTTGGCTGCCACCTGCCTTGTCAATCATTTTGTTGGCATACAGAAACATTCATTCTTTTACACATTATTTAAGGTTTTGTTTCAGTGGTTGAGTTCAGTAAATGCAATAGACCCTATGGCTGCAGAGTGTAGAATACTTCAAAATTGATCTTTGCAGAAAATGGTTGTCAGTTCCCGAAATAAACTGGCTATGAATTATGTTCTGAAACCTTATGAAAATAGTCAATATTAGAATGTCTATTTATTAATTTCTGTTGTCAGAGGGAATCAGTATATAGTGGATGATAGCAAAGACTTTCACTTTTGCAAGTTTCTATTTAAGGTTTATTTTAAGGGTGTGTGTATGTGTGTGAATACATGTGTGCACTTACAGTCCATATGTGCACAAAACAGCAGGTGCCAGGAGAGGCCAGGAGACGGTGGTGTCAAAGCCCATGGACCCAGAGTTGCAGGTGATTGAAATCCCTCAGCTGTGGATGCTGGGAACCCAACTCAGGCCAACACCAAGTGCTGTAAATGCTCTTAACTGCTGAGGTAACTCTCCAGCCCCACAATATTCTTTTTATTTTAGTTTAATTTTAAGGTTATAATATAATTGCATCATTTCTCCATTGTAATTCTTTGCTGTATATTCACTCTATACATATTTCTAAAATTGCTTCATTTTATACATTTAATATATATGTACAGTATGTATTTATGAAATTAATTTTTGTTTGGAGGCACTGCATTAATTAACTCTATCTGCAGTAAACTTACTGTATAGTCAAAGGTAACTTTCAACTTCTGGTCCTCCTGCATCTGGTCCCCCTGCATCTACAGTTTGCCTATCATAAAACAGGACACAGAGACAGGAGAAATATGGGAAGCTTGAGGATCTTCTAAAGGTTTATTTGACTTACAAAGTATGGCCCATCACTGAGGGAAATCAGAGCAGGAACTCACAATCATAACCTGGGACAGGAACTAAAGAGAGGGCATAGTGAAAAGAAATGCTGCTTACTGGCTTCTTCTCCATGGCTTATTCAGCCTTATTTCTTATACAGCCAGGCTGACCTGCCCAGAGATAGCATTACCACCACCACGGTGGAATGGAGCTTCCCACAACAATCATTATCCAAGGAAGTGCCCTACAGAATCCCTGTAAGTCAATCAAATGGAGGAATCTGCACAGTTGAAATTTACTCATCCTAGGTCACTCTGGAGTGCCAATTGTCTCCAGAATCTAGGAGAGAGGCAAGGGACAGAGTAACCCTGAATGTCAGAAAGAACTAGCCCTCTAGATGCCTTAACTTCTGACTCCAAGAACAGTCAAAGACTGAATACTGGCTTGCCGGGACTTCCAGTCTGCGGAACTTTCTTTAGCAGTCCTTGGGAATTTCACTGTCATCTCCCAGAGCTTCCCGCTGACTGATCATAGAGGTTCCATCATTATCATCAAAATTGGTGAGCAAAATGATCATCAGATGCTCCCGCAATGCACTATATACCTGTTAGGAAAGAAAAAAATCACATTAATAAGTAGAAACATTAATGAGGGTGATGGCAAAATATTTTTAGTAAGGCAAGATTCAAAATCTACAGCAGAAAGTGTAGTAAAGTATATGCAAGAGTTAGATAACACTCTAGGAGGGGCCATGCTTTTCTCATACACAATAAAGAGTATTAGACACATCCGTGGAGTTTAAGTTCATAGACCTTTATAGTTTTTCTGTCTCAAGACTTTATGGAATTCACATAAATGTTTGTTGTTGATTGGTTGTTTAATGCTGTCAGGTTGAATGACATCAGGGTTGAAAGTTTGTAAAGAGATTGCATAGTTTATTTATCTCCATACATAATGGTGTCTCTCAAAGGATGGAAGAAAGGCTTGAATCATACATGGAAAGTCTCCATCAGATCTCAGCAGTTGTCTCTTACAAGAGTTAGTAAATAAGCAAGCACATGAGAGTGATTTTTTTAAAAAATCCTTTTAGAATGGCATGGCTGTCATGTACAGTCCTATATGGGTTGCTAAGAGACCATTTCTTCTCTGACTCTTCTGTAATAGGAAAAGACACATTCTCCAAAGTTTCTTCAAAATCGCTTTCTATTGATCAGGAGCAGATTTTTTTTTATTTACTGCATCTATTCTTTATGTAGCAGAAGGAAAGGCTTCATTTGATATCCTCATTGTATCTTTACAGGAGGCAAACAGAAAAAAATTAAGTAATCTGTAATTCTGTGATTCTATTATTTAAATTTCAATTACAGTGGTAGACTGGATTAGGTAGGAAATGTCATTTTCTGCCCAAGGATACATAAGGAGTCCTGTCCTAGGAAGAGTTGGAGCACAAGCCTTTCTGCCCTAGGTCATATTGTTCTCTACCATATTCTTTCACTGACCTAACTCAGCTCTTTTACATATTTAAATAATACATATATTAAAAGGGTAACTGATTCTAGTACAGAATTTCATTTTTCATGTCTTATAAATCAGACCACTCCTCACAGTCTCCAAAAAGATAAGGAATTCTCCAGATCACAATACCGTTAGTTCAATGTCATCTCAAACGTTTCCTGCTATAAAAGCAGGTGCACCAGTGTGAATATGTGGCTGCTCCATATTGCAGAGCCGAGCAGCTCACAGTTAGGTTCTGCACTCAGAAATAAACAGCCATATGGCAGACAAACTTACTTTTTACGGCTGTTCTCTATTTGTTTTAAAATAGTGCATTGCCACAAATCCTGAATATTAACAGTGCCCCATCTGGAGAAATGAAAGTTGTAGGGATCTTTAAGTGCATGTTAGCATTCTCACCAATATTGGAATGTCAGATTACCACAAACTTGGAATCAGCTCCAAAGCCAGCCTAGTGTGGCTTCCCAATGCAACCTGAGTGGCCCTATTAACAGTGAGAACAAAATGAGAAAATGCATAGTTCCAGAAGAAAACTAAAGTTGATTTCCTTGTATGTAATTCTTGATTTCATCATATATAATCCTAATAGGCTGTAAGATAGAGCCTGCATGGGACCATCTAGGCCCTCTCATGTACGTGGCAGTTGTGTAGCTTGGTCTACTTTTGGGACTCCAAATATTGTGAGCAGGGGCAGACCCTAATGATTTAGCTGGCTCTTGGGAACCTATTCCTCTTATTGGATTGCCTTGACTACCCTTAATAAAAAGGGAGGTGCTTAGTCTTGCTGAAACTTGATATACCATGCTTTGTTGATACCCATGGGAGGCCTGCCCCTTTCTGAACAGAAACAGAGGAGGAGTGGCTTGAGGGGAAGGTGAAATGGAGAAGGCAATGGGAGGAGAGAAGAAGGGAAAGCTGAAGTCAAGTTGTAAAATAAATAAATAAATAAATAAATAAAATAAAGACTAACACCCAGTCTTATGAATCAGGTGCCTCCATTTATCATTAGTTAGCAAATGTGGACACTGAACATGTACAGATTTGCTTGGTTTTGTCCAATAGGCTCACTGAGAGACCTATCTACTAAGAGACCAATTCTCTGAAAGTCTAACCCATTAAGAGACACATCTTTAAAGAGAACAATCCACTGAGTGACTGACAGACTGAGGGACTCATCTCTATCAAAAGTTGAATTATCACCTCATCATCATAAACCACTGAGTGTAGCCTGTGAATAACCAGGAATTTAGTATCTTAAGAAGTCAGATGGCTCCTGTAGTGGCCTAGGCAAAGGGAGATGGTTATCTTTTCTCTGTTGATAGAATAATGAATTTATAATACATTTCTCCCACAGAGTAAGGCAAGAGAGAAGATTCACTGCAGAGAGGCATCTCTTGATCTGGGAAGTCATGGAAATAGATCACTTTTAACTTTTCCTTTCTTTGATTGTAGCCAATGAATATTACTTGAATATCTATGATATGGTGTTCTCCGTGCTAACTATTGCAACTACATGTCCTTAAGACATATGTAGTTGGGCTGTGGAGATATCATAGTCCATAAAGTATTTTTGCATAAAATCTGAGAATTTGAGTTTGCTCCATCATAATGAAGACACTTAATATTGGCCTATAGTCTACCTATAGTCTACACACACACAGAGAGAGAGAGAGAGAGAGAGAGAGAGAGAGAGAGAGAGAGAGAGAGAGAGAGAGAGAGAGGAGAGAGAGAGAGAGAGAGAGAGAGAGAGAGAGAGAGAGAGAGAGAGAGAGAGAGAGAGAGAGAGAGGGAGAGAGAGACAGGCTTCTTACAGTTTAATTTAGGTATTTAGGCATTCTTATCCATCCTTTAAATTGTTAGTATCCTTATCAGCCTAAACTCTGACTTACATTCCTCATTGTAAATTAGTTCTTCTGTGTGAAAATCATCTGACTGTTACTATTCTAACAACCATCTCTAGACACAGGACCACACATCGCAAGACATATTTTCTATCTCATTTTACCACTTCTCTCTCTGTTTCTTTTCTTGTACATCTCAAGGTTCTCCATGTCTCATTAGTAGTTTGAATTTTAAAACTAGACACGAGAAAAGCTTGTGTATATATTTTTGATAATGACAGTCAACATTTCTAAGTACAGAAAGCTGGCTCCTGGCCTCTGTGAAAGGTTAAGCGATGTCTCTGGATTTTTGCTGATAAAACTTTACAGTATCACTTTGGAAAATAACACGGAAAAGAGCTCTTTAAGAAAGGCTTAAAGTGCAAATCTGTGGGCTTTCTCAGATTTAGCAGGTTAATTCTAGAGTTACTGCTCCCTCGTGGTATCTTAGCATTTTAGCATGTTAAAGATAAAACACATTTAATGATCACAAGAGAGAACGCAATTACCAAAGCAAGCTCATTTGCTCTTTCCTCCTTGTCTATGGTTTAGCTGGAAAAGTGGAGTAAACATCTGTGTGCTTTGTGCAACCTGAAGAGTATGAAAACTGATTCTTTTAGATGACATGATTCCAGTTCTAGCCTGGTAGTCACAAACAGCATGGAGACACCATTTCCAGTCCTGAGTACTTCTGTTCTATGTCTGTTCAGTCTTCGGAATAAAACCTGAAGTGACTAAGCCAATTTTATTTTATTGACAATTTAAAAGATACGATATTTTAGAAGTACCTTCTAAATTGTAACATCATGGTGGAAGCAATGCTAAAACCTATTAATTAGATCCCCAAATTTCCATCTATCTTAACTCACTTGTATACAAAATTTACACATGTAAACAAAGGCAAGGAACTGTTTTTGTTTGCTTGTATATTTGTCAAATTACAAATGTCTCCACATTTGATTACCAAAAGTCAAGAAATTAAAATAAATTAAAAAAATCATAATATCATGGAAAACCTACTGCAAAGATGCAGTCACCCCAGAAAACGAAAATAGAAACACTTGGGTTTAGTGCCAAATATTTGACCTGCCTATTTATAAAAGACAGATGAAATTTATTTTAGGCATGGTTTGGGGAGATGGATTAGTCAGTAAACTGTTTGCTTTGCAATCATGAGAACCTGAGTGTGATGTCCAGAACCCACAAAAAGTCAGTTGTGGAGGTATAGATAGGGTAATTTTCAGATCATTCCAGACCAGCTAATCTAGTGTACACAACACTAAACAATAAAAGATCCTGCCTCATACACGATGTATTGTGAGGACTGGACCAAATTCTGAGGTTGTTCTATGACCTCTATACTTGTGCCATGGCATAAGCATACACCATAGCAGTGTGTGATCAAATCCACACAACATACACACACACACACACACACACACACACACACACACACACACACACACAGAGAGAGAAAGAGAGAGAGAGAGAGAGAGAGAGAGAGAGAGAGAGAGAGAGAGAGAAGAGAGGAGATAGAGAGCGCTTTAAGAAGTATAGTTCACATACGACAACAGACAACCCCTGAGATGGGCATGATGAAGAGGGAGGTAATATGTCCACAGTACTGTGGTTGTTTTCAGCAGTTCTGTTTCTATGAAAGTCAAAATCAGTTTAATTATCAGAACAGTGTAGAAATATCATACTTATGGTGTGTAAATTTAAGCTTGGAGACAATTCCGAAAAAGAACTGACTTGGTTTATAGTCTTGATCTCAGTGACTTCTAAAGACCTTTGCAGCAGTTGTGAAGAAAATACCTCACGATATTTTTAAAATAGAGTAATTTAAAATTCTGACATACCTGATCACAACACCATAATTCAATTAATGCTCATTACTTTGAAAATGCTGACTTAATAGAAATTCTAGTAGATCAGAGAAACTGGCTTACAAATAATGATCTAACATTCTTCAATTAAGCATTTCCTGGACAGTGTTTCTTAGATAATACAAGTAGCAAGGTTGCTCATATTTACTGTAAACAATTACAAAGCAAAAAAAATTAAAGGGTGAGTGGGAGGAAAAAATGACTGTAAAGCAGTCAAGATTTAGTCATTTGTCCCTAATTACAAAAGATAATGTAAATTTATCCCTGGCAAATAACCGAATCTAACACACAGACACATTTCCCACCACTGCTCGATGTATAGCCAAGAACCAAGGTGTTCATAAATGTTATATTAGGAGTCTTTGTGCTTTATAATGCAAACCATGCCTGTGACCCAAAGGAAGAATATACGATAGTCTTCTGTTGGAGATGCGGTCCCTTTCATTCTTTTGATGCTCTTTCTCACTTTCAGGGAAGGAGCAAAGGGAGTTCAGGTTTGTGGCCCATTCCCCTGTTGTCCTTCATTCCATAGTCACTGAAGACTCTGGGAAACCTCCACTGCTCACTGGAGCACAAATGCACAACCCACTGGCTTTCATCAGCAACTTCTCTGCTTTAGGAAAGTTTCTAACAGAGAGCCATGTGCCTTATTATACAGTACATTCTCTCCACTCACCAGGGCCTGGCATGAAACAAGGATTAGCACACAGCCCTACAAAGGGTTCTCCATCAGTGAGATCCTCAAATGAGTTCTTTGTTGTTTGCAGCATTGAGGAACTGGTGAACTGAATGAGTCTCCGTGGATCTGGAGAACTGGTGGATCAGAGGGTTTCTGTGGCCCTGACAACCTCCTTCGTTATTTCACTCACTCAGAGGAACTACTGTGGATTTGAGTCAACATCTCTACGAGCCAACTTCCTGGCCTAAATGCTGTGTCTCAGACAACTTCTCAGGAGTAGTGGGAAAGGAATTACACTGCTATTTATTATTGTTGTGTTTCATTTTCTGTTTATATTTTATATATAATACTACATATATTGTAATTATATTTCTAATATGTATGTATGTATGCTTCTTCCTGAGGCACTTAGAGATAGTTTGGGGGATATAACGGCATTAGAGTTTTACCAATGTCTGGTGTAAATGTAAGACCTAAGAAGAAGCAAGTCAATGAAATAAAACATAACAGCAAGGGGCAGGGAGTAGGCTCAGCGCTTAGGAACACTTGTTGCTACTGCAGAGGACCACAAGTCTCCTCTCACCATGAGCGTAGCTGCTCACAACCACCTGTGACTCAGCCTCAGGTAATGAATGTTCTCTTCAGGTCTCTACAGCAACAGACACATACATATGCAGTAAACACACACACACACACACACACACACACACACACACACACACAGAAAATCAACTGATCAATTATTCAATCAATACATCAGTCAGGAAACAAATACAGCTTCCAGCACAGTTTTGATAAAACATGAAGCAAATTTGTCTGGGGAGGTACATATCATTTGGCCTCTTACCCAGGGAGGGGGTCACTACTAGTATTTAATCAAAAGTGTTACATATCCCAGAAAACATTCACCTTTCTTGGAGCAGAAATGAAAAAAAAAACATATGTCTGATGTATTTGTATTAAGGATTTGGAGTTCAGGAACACTAATGAATAAAACAGGCATCCACAGCTGGGATTTCGCTGACAACTCCTCATAACTGCTTGTTATATGCTTTATGAGACTTTAACATATAGATATCCTATGGCTATCAATTTGTAATGCTTATTTAATAATTAGTAAACCCTATGGACTCTTCAATGAGGGTACAAGAATGAAAAGGAAAATCAGACAGGATCCTTAAACCTAGACTTCAAACCAACCAACCAACCAACCAACAAACAAAACAAAACTTCTCTATTCTTAAGATCTTAATATTTCAAGGAGATATAAAATAAGTGAATGGACAGAGAAATCTGTTGATGACAAACATGCATTGTGATAAGGACAACAAAGACAATTAAAGGTGGGAGAGACAGCCTAATTAAAATCCCCATCTCAACAGAGAACCACAAAATGTTAGAATGTAAGCCACAAAGATCTGGGAAGAGGTCAAATGGGCAAAGACAGCGTGAAAGGACAGGTGAGAGTCCACAGATAAATGGATTATCAAGGAACAGGCTCTGTGGCTGTTTTCCTTTTGATGTGGTCAGAAAAAAAATAAAATAGAGGAAGAGCCAGGCACTTCACATGGCTTGGTCAGAAAAGTCAGATAGATGATGCTACATGATAACTGGTCACAGAGGTCAATGGCAGGATTTTCTGTGTTGCCTTGTGGTGATTAGATGTCCACTCACATGTGAGCTTCTTAAGGCCATGTCGGGACTAGGCTGGAAACACTCTCTCATTAGGCGAGGGACAGCTTCAGGACCACTGGGAAGGTTTAGAACAACAGGGGCGACTGGGCTGATGAGATTATTATGATGAAAACAATTAAAAGGACAAAATTGAAAAGCAGAAAATGAATCATGACAAAGGCACCAAGTGAGAATGGCTTAGCACATTCTCTGTGCTAAGAAACTGCACCTCGCTGTAGTCTCAGGAGTTTCCACCCTGGGGGAAATGCTGTGTTTACCACATGTATGTTCAGAATGTCCCTCTACACTCTAACAGTTAGCAATCTTCTATTTAGGTGTAGCTACTCCCATTATTTCACTCTAGAAGGATATAGGTGACCTTTGATGTCTGTTCACACACAATAATAATGGTGGTAACCCATCTTACAGAAGACATCTTTCTGCCATTTTAAACTTAATTACTTAATGTGAATAAGTGTTTTGTCTGTATGTATTTCTGTGTGCCGTGATCATACCTGGTGCTGGCTAAGTCCAGAAGTGGAAGATGTGATCTCTTAAAACTGGAATTATAAGTAGTTATGATCTACCATGTAAGTTTTGAGAATCAAACTTGTGTCCTCCTGAAGAGCAGTCAGTGCTCTTAAAAACAAAGCCATCTCTCATGTCTCCATTTGGTTATTTTTGATGACTAATAATATTCCTTTACATGACTGTATCATCATGTGCTTGTCTGATTATCAATTGGTACACACATAAGCTCTCAGCTACAGCACGTAATGGTAGCATAAGCATGTGTCTTCATCTCTTTCCAATTGTTTTGGAAGCACAATATCTGGGTTCATATTATAATCTCTTGGGGACCCCCCAAACAGTTGAAATCAACTGTTGAAAATGCAGAATCATTCTTACAACTTTTTCTTTTCAGATTTATTTACACTTCAATACATGGTGCATTTACAGTATTAATCTTTTTGTTATTATTATTATTATTTTTATTATTTATAGGATGGTTTCTTTTAGCTCTTTCAGTATTTTTGGGGATGATAGACCTAAAATAGCATTGTCAAATTAATCCTAAAGTATATTTTTTTCATGGACCATTTTGTTAGTTTGAGAAATAGTTTATACTTCTTTATTTCTTCAAAAGCTTTGTAATGCTTTGTTAAATGCTAGACAATTTTAATTTGGTAATATAATAATATGGAAAGTAGGGTCTTCCAGCTCTTCAAGATTCTGTTTTTTTTCTCTTTGAAAATTGAAAATTGGTTAGTTATTGAACACTCAGTACAGGAAGTTGAATAGCTTGAGAGATATATAATATTGGGTTATTCATTGTCTGGAGACGCTGACATCTTAGGCTTTACTATTATACACATAATACATAAACAGCCAGGTGAGGTCAGTTAGAAAAGATTTTTCTTAGAATGGAGAATAGGTCTAAGGAGAGTTTAGGACACCCCTAAATGTGGAAGTAGCAGGAAAGACAACACAGTGAAGCACCAGAAATTCAGGAAAACTAAAGAGAAGTGATTTTCAAAGGCTAGTGTAAGGTCACAGATAGTATTCTGAATGCAAATGATAACATGACAAAGAAGCAGACCAAAAACAAAGAGACAATAAAAGCAAATATTTATGAAAATTTTACAGAATACTAAGAAATAATTATATTTTTGCCATCCCAATTAATATGAACATATAGCAGGGAAATAACATTTGATTTTGGAAAGTATAAATTACTGTTTTATTATAAACCATTTACCAGAGATCAGGAAGCATCTAAGTATCTCAATAAAGGTAACAGCTACAACTTGTCATAAGTTATGTAAAATTCTTCCTTTCTTAATCCTTTCATATATACAAATATTGTTTTTATTAACAATTCCTTATATATTAAGATAATTTATATATGGTTAGGTTATATATGATATTTATATGTATATATATTATAAATTTGTGTATGTTATCAAAATCCTAACATTTACTTAA
The DNA here is from genome assembly GCF_003668045.3 of Cricetulus griseus. Lineage (NCBI taxonomy): Eukaryota > Metazoa > Chordata > Mammalia > Rodentia > Cricetidae > Cricetulus > Cricetulus griseus. The sequence goes on from NC_048601.1 coordinate 9,781,822, forward strand.
AACTATACAATGTTCATTTATAACAAACATTTCTTAATCCTCTTTCTTTTAAATTTTTTACCTATTTGTATTTTTTACTTTACTTGTTCCAATGAATATTCCTGTTTATGTGTGATTGTTAATAAGTGAAGCATTTATTTGGAAAACATATAAATTCCTTTGGACAAAAATTAGAATTAAAACTTAAGATCCTTAGAAACTACTATTTTTTATTATTTCCAATTTCATTGAATTTTTAGTTAAGTATATTTATCATAAAATTGATTGAGAAGGAAAAGAAGTAAGAATAAATGGGAAAGTTTTAAGCAGAAGGAAAATTAATGGCAACTTATAATCAGAGTGTATTTTCACTCCATGAATAATAAGGCCCATGGAGCAAAATAGGATGAATGGAAGACTCAACTTTGTTTGTAATTTTAGTGTTAGATAAAGTGTAACATCTTGGATCTCCAAGGAAAAGGTGTCTAAAGAATCAATGAAAGAAAACTGACTGACTGGATGCATTAAAATCAATTTGGATTTGTTACTCTTGTTTCCAAGAAAACTCTCATTTTTTTTTCAGAAATAGTGATTAAAGTAAAAGACACATGATATCTCATAAACAGCAGCTAATCAAAACAATTCATGATTGGAAAATTTTTTCTCTAAGAATGCTGTTGAGACAGCCCTGCTAGCAAGTAGGCATGCAGAAATTGTTATCCTTTATAATCTCTGTCTGCTAATATTGGTTGTACAGCACAATTCCAACTGGAAACCCCAATCTCTCTGATGATGGGTGTTCCGTATCCAAACACAGCTTGATTCCACTTCTGCTTTACTGTTAAGAAGACCTGCTCCAACATGCAACATCACTCAGTAAATCGCTAATGTGCATCAAATACACAGTCGCAATGATGAAACAAAACCAAGAGAACACTCTCACAATTTGTGAATTCCATATATTTATGAGAACTGCAATTCCACTATGGGGCTTACCTTGCCAGCACCATGACACAAATTTAATGCCCCAGAACCCAATTTGGAAAAAGGGAAACTAACATCCAAAGCTATCCTCTGATCTCCCCTGGTAGGTTATGTTGTATGTATGACTGCACTCTCACACTTATGGGTAGTAGTAATTGTAATAATAATTAAAAAATAATAGTAGTCTGAAGTAGTTAGCTATTATGATATTAAGAATTTTTTATTGGTTTATTGGTTTTCTTGAGTGATGTTTCCAATAAGAGAAAGATGTTGGGCAAATGTATTTTGCTATCAATAGTTCAATATTACATTTCTGAATGATGACCATATCCAAATATTTGCTAGCATTTATTCATTCTCTTTGTGGTAAAACTCATGCTAAAGGTGGATAAAAATATAGAAAGAAACTGAAACAAAAGTCTTGATTGTGGCTTGAATATGGGTCTTTGTGATAATTTTATCTTTGAACTTATGCTGGTGTTAGGGTGATGAGGCTGAAACATGGAAATTCAAGCGTCATTATCAAAGAAAGAAATATGGTCCTTTGTATGCTGTTAAAGAAGAAAGATAAATAGCAATCCAGCCACAAACCCTTTGGTTTATAATTTTACCTGCCTACAAGGGGAGCAATTGCAATAGTGGCACAAACATTGTGAGAATAACCAACGACTCTCTGACTGGTTTCAAGGTCCATTCTACTAAATGGAATGCATGCCTGACAGCCTTCAGGTTGCAAAGAACCCAATATTAGACAGGCCACGGGTAGAGAAAAACATTAACTACCACCATTCTGCCAAACATACATAGAATACAAGTCTCCTAATGATATTCTAATGTACTAATAGATCATGGCTGCTTCAGCCATCCAGATAAGCTTCCTTTTGCACTAGAATTTGCAGAGGACCCACAAATGAACAGTGTGCAGAGAGAGACTTTGTAACATTTAGTTCTAAATGGAATGTCTTCATTAAACTCACACCATCAGGGTTCAGGGATCTATGTAGGACAAAGGGTAGAACGATTGTAAGAGTCAGAGGGGATGACTGACACTAAGGAAATAGTGTCTTACAGACAGAAGAAGACTGATATCTGCACTCAGAGAGACTGTGGCAGGACAGGGTCTGCACAACTCTGGGCCACATGGTATTCAATCACTGAGAGGGGAAGTAGACACAATCCCCTATCTACATCCCAGAAGCTGTATCCAGTTGATAATGACTCAGAAAGTAAAATAAATAAATACATAAATAAATAAACTAATTAATTAATTAATTAACTGTTTTCTCCAACACAGTTTCTCTGGTGATACAAACCATTCTAAGGCAATGCATCATGCTTAGTTGTAGATTGCTAACACCTAACAAACTCAATAGTATTTTTGGAAGTTCTTTTCCTCATTGTGTCAGGGTTTTAAATTTTCTCATAGACTCTTTTTTTTGTGGTGTTGTTTTGTTTTGTTTTGTTTTTTCGAGACAGAGTTTCTCTGTGTAGCTTTGGAGCCGATCCTAACACTCACTCTGTAGACCAGGCTGGCCTCGAACTGACAGAGATCTGCCTGCCTGTCTCTGCCTCCTGAGTGCTGGGATTAAAGGGATACACCACCAACACCTGGCCCTCACAGAGTCTTTTTGTATATATTGTGCTTTCCAGTATTGTGTTTTCATGGGATTACTGTGGGCAAAAGTGTGTCTCTGTATCTACATGTTTCTGAGCTATTTTTTTTTTTTTTGGCTCTTTTTCTTGTTTGTTTTGTTCTACTCTGTTTTTATGGTTTTTTTTTTTTTGCTATATCTAATCTTATTTTGTGATGAGTGTTGTTATTTTAGAGCCTGTTTATATTGTAATGAGACAAAGAGAGGATATGAATTTGGGTAGGTGGGCAAGTGGGGAGAACCTATGAAGAGTTGGGGAGGAAACTGTAATCATAATATATTGTATGAGAAAACAATGTTAAGATATTCGCATGGAAAAAATAAGGATATTTTAAGTCAAGAAGTCCACTCATTTTTAATGCTTTTGGTAATTATTTGCAGAATGCCTCTGAGAGTAGTCCTTTGTTTTATATTCTCATGAATATTCAATTTAAGGATGAATTTATCTCTATCTTGAGTTGAAAGTGTATGTAGCTCAGTGGTAAAGCTCTAATTAATTATGGGTTTGATTTGTCTCCTTCCTTTCCTCTGTCCTTGTCCTTCCCTCCCTTCAACCCTGCCCCACCTATGTGTGTGTGTGTGTGCACGCATGCCATCTAATCTGTTAGGCATTATTTATTCATTGGCGATTTATATTTCTTTGTACAATGACTATGTAGAACTTAGTTTTGACCCTTAAACTTTACAAAAACAGCATCTTACTTTTCTTTCCCCAGTGTTTATTTTTTTTTTGTAATAGCTCTTTATCTTAGTCTATGTATTAGCTTTCCATGGCCATGACAGCATATCTGAAGTAGATGTCTTAAAAGGGTAGACTGTTTATTTCAACTCACAATTTTGGATGTTTCTACCAATGATTGCCTCCCTCTCCTCTGTCTCGTGTCTGAAGTATTTGTTTACAGCCTGACAGAAGAGTGATTTCTTCAGGGTGTCCAGGAAGAGAGTAGGCTCCAATGCTCTTATCAGGTTACCTACCTGCTCAGAGATAAATTGTTACCAACCGGGATAGTGCCATAGTCTGGAGGTCAGGCCTCTGATAATACATTGTTTCTGATTTGATGTCTACTGTGTAATGTTTGATCTAAGTTGGAGAAAAACATGTATATTGGCTCTCCTCATATCTGGCAATATTTTTCTTGGCAATTGCTCTTGTAGATTGTATATGTAGTAATACACACACACACACACACACACACACACACACACACACACACACACACACACACACACACGTGTCTTAGTTAGGGCTTGCTATTGCTGTGAAGAGACACCATAACTCATAACTATGGCAACTCTTAGAATGAAAACATTTAATTGGGTGACTTGCTTACAGTTTCAGTCCATTATCATCATTTTATCGAGCATGGTGGCATGCAGGCAGATGTAGTGCCAGAGTAGGCAAGAGTCCTACGTCTCAAAAGCAACAGGAAGTACACTGAATGTCACGCTGAGGGAAACTTGATCAAAGTTTCCTCAAAGCCCACCCCCATAATAACATAACTCCTGCAACAAGGCCACACCTTCAAAGAGTGCCACTACTTTGTGGGCCATTTTCTTTCAATCCACCATAACACGTATCTGAAATTTTGGGAGATCTTGAGATAAGGGGTTCTTTTATTTTCTTTTTCATCAACATAAGTCATTGGAGAATAAAACCCATTGTTCTCAACCACTGTAAAAAAATGCTATGTTTACCTTACATCTAATTCTCATAAAAGTGTGTTCTATTTCTGCCTGTGTGCATTTCATCTTTCTGATTTGTTTAATAAGTCACCAAGTGACAAAACTTCAGTTGTCATATCATTATGGTTCCTCACTAAGGAACAGAAATTTTTATCCTCTTTTAGTGAAATGCATATGGTTATGAAATATTACACGCATAGATTCTTGTGAATCAATTATGTTCTTGTTTTTCTTAAAGTCACCTTTGAATTTTGAGAATACATTTATTTTTCATGTTAAGTGATTAATAAGAAGTTAAGGGCAGATGTTTAATATCACATCCACTTTAAGGAACAGAGAGAATGAATATAGGGACCCTTGCTTTGCTTCTCAGGCTCAGCTGGCTTTTTACAGTACACAGCTCAGGGCCCAGCCTATGACATGGTGCCTCTGTTTTACAGGTGGAATCTCACATTCTCAATAGCAATCCTTACAAACCCTCACAGATATATCTATAGGCCAACCTCATCAAGAAAGTTTATAAATTGAAACTTTCCTCTTGTGATTTTAGGTTATTTCCTGTTGATGGTTTAAAGTAACCAGCACCAGCAAGGCCCTATTATACATAAAAATGAGTCTATATGTTAGTCACTTTGCTTTTTATTCCTATTACTAGTTATTCTGTTGTTTCAATGGCTATTCCTTGCACATATTTTGGATGTAGATAAACTGTAGAATTTTGATTTCCTTCTAGTAGCCCTTTCATACTATCATCAAAATTTTGCTAGGTGCCCTAGAACTTGAAACATCGTTAAAAGTAAACATCTCGACTAAACTTTCAGTTCTTATGAAGAATTTATTACTTCTCCCTGTACTAAAGCTTGTGTTTCTCTAATTTATCTTTGCCTACATTTTCTAGTGTATTGATTCTCTAGCCATGAAAATATTTATGCCACACAATGAAAATACTTATTGTGAATAAATTACAGTGGATTGATGAAAACCAACCTCAACACTAATAACACATCAAAAAATTAAAATCCCTGTTCCTGTCACCAAATGAAATAAATTATGTCTGTCTTGGGGGGAAAAATGAAGCAATTTCAAAAACACAGCTGGAAACCCAGGATTTTTTCTGAATATCATATGTCAAAAGAGAATCATTCAGGCAATATCAATACTGAGCCAATTTTCATAGTTATTAAAACGTGCTGCATTCCTCGTTAGTTAGAAATGATCTCCAATCACAAAAAGTACTCGAAATTAAAAGCTTCTGCATAGACTTTGATGAAAACTGATTGACTCCTGAGCTGAGAGGAAACATTTGTCTTTGCCAGTATTCAGTGTAATAACAGAGTTCTGAGTTTTACCCCCAAATGACCAGTTTCACTTAAGCTAGTGTAAAACTATTAATGGATTAGATTTAAAAGGCAATGACATGCAATGGCTCCCATGCCCATGTTCAAAATGGGTGGCACAGGAGGAATGAAGACAGTGTGTTTAATCTAAATACCATTATGAAAGATGAAAATTGTAAGTTTGTATTTATATAACTCTTATGAATTACCTCTCCTATTACAAAGTTATAAAATCAGTACCAGAGATGAACAACAAAATGATTAAAAGCATGACCTTAAGGTCTCTTTCCTAAGGAAAGTTTCAGACACACTTCAGATTTACAAGCATAAAAGTGTTACCATGTAAGTTTTAGTTATAAACATTATTTTAATAATGAAGAGATAAAATATATCAGCACTGTTTCTTATTACTTATGTAAACATTAGTGATCTTACATATGCACAACATATTTTATTCTTAGTGTATTGTGGCTATGAGATTAATCAATATAGTTAAAAATTCATTCTTTATTTCATTACTTATATAATGAAGAAAAGTGAAGGAAAACTGCTCATGAATGCTTGGCTACTTAAGACAGAAAATGGTAGGAAATGCAAAGCTGAGACACAGAAAAGTAGGTTATGACACCCACAGGGTCCTCAGCTCACTTCAGTGTTCTCTGAAACATAAGAAAACAATAGTATAGATTTATGTTTAAGAACTTTTTAGAGTATGAACAATTACAGATTCAAATCTTAGTAGTTTTCAGAGTCACTATTCGGCTCTTCCAAGACCCTCCCCCCCCCCCGCAAAAGAAAAATCAGAATGACAAAAATATTCATATTTGATTCCTCACATGTATCCCCAACATTTGAACATATGTAAGGTTGGTCTTATTAACAAAAAGCCATTTCAAGTATTTGTCTGGTTGTCTGTGAGTCATAACTCAGCACCACTACAGAAGATTTTGGACTCTGGAGACACTGTTGGTGATTATGTCCTTAAATGTTGGAGCCTGAGTTTTAAGAATCATCCACAAACCTCTGGTCACTGGATTGTCTGGTTTCCCATTGTTCTCAGAATCCGTCCTCTAATGCTATATACATTGTTCTACATGAAGTTCTCATAATGTTAAGAAAACTCACTTTGAGCTGGGGGCAGGAAGCTGAAGGTACTTTGCCTCTGTGAAAACTGGATAGGCAACATGGAGAAAGTACCCTGGAATAGACGTCTCCTGCCTGACTCTGACCTGCCGTCTTCACATGGTCTTACTCACTTGGGTCTGGACCTCAGTTTTCCCCGCAGGGGTCAATACTTTCAAAGCCGCTCTTTAAACTGTTGACCTGGTCTCTCTGTTTGCTGCATTGTTTCCTGCGCATCATCCAATTAATTGCAGTTCCAAATGGTTTTATCTCTCTTCTCTTTCCAGAATGACTTTAGCCAGGTGATTATTTCAAGATAATAGTTGAAACTCCCATTTTTATTCTGTTTACTGGGATGAGAAGCATAACCTCATTATTCTTTGTCCTTCCCCCCCTCAAACCACAGTTAAGCACCTGTCACACCTATTACCCTATCTTTCCAATCTTTATTTCATTTCTGCAATGCAATTTAATTAAAAAACTTCCAGACTGTCATTTTTCTCTTTGGCTCTGGTGGGTCTTTTATTTAATTGCATTTTAATTCAGATTCATGTTTTGTGTTTTAAGTAAACATGAGCTTAATGTTTCTTACTTCTTTCGTTTTATCTGGCTTCTCTCCATATTAATTTTCTTGAATATTGTCCCTTATTATTTTGCATTATTAACCATCCACTTTTAAAACAAGGTTTTTGTATAACAGGAACAAGTTCTAGTTTTACTCTTATCTCTCTCTCTCTCTATATATATATATTATAAGTATTTAATATATTATTATATAATTATATTATATAATAATATAATATATATATACATACATATATATTATACATTCATCTGAGTGTAGTGATACATTGTAAGTTTACCTTTATGAGGCTAGATCTTTCTCCTTGGAGAAGGATAAACTGTCACAGTTTATATTGATATTATTTCCCAAAAAGTGCAGAATTTGCTTTTATAGGTAATGCTTATCTAAGTACTTTCACAGTGTAAATCCCCAGCATAGGAATCTTAAGCACTATGGCTAATGACTCCAAAGTATCTTGAGAATAAAGACAGTGGTTAGGTTTGTCAGGGGAAAACTTATTTTCATCATCCATAAGTTTTGCAGTCCCAGTGTAAGGTGATGGTTTGTCTCTATGCTTAGGGCATTGGAGTTTGAGAGAGAGGATTTTGTGGCTGCATCCAAGCTGAACCTTGGCCCAGTCTTAATCACTGTCCCAGTATAACATAAATCTAGTGACTTAGGTTAGCCAGTCCCCTCGTTGCTATCAGGAAATGCCATCCTCAGCTAATGCTCTGAATTTACTTGTAATATTTTAGTTTCCTTATGTTTGGTTTTCTCTATCTTTATGTTACATGTATATAAATTAAATTAAGATAACCCTCTCCATATCTCCATCAGTAGTTACATAATCTACTTTTATTTGCCTACCTATTAGTTGCTTCACTAACTTTCAGTTAAATGAATAAGATCATATGAATGGTTCCTGAGCCTTCCCACATATGTTTTTGATACTCAGATAAAAAAATTATTCTGATGGGGAATGTCCTTCTGTATATATCTTTCTCTCATTAATTGATGAATAAAACACTGGCCAATAGAGGCAGGAAGAAAGGCAGGACAAGGAGAAAAGGAGAATTCTGGGAAAGACAGGCAGAGGGAGCCTGCCAGAGAGAGACATCATGTAGCTGCCAAAGGAGAAACATATATGGACATTCTCCAGTAAGCCAAGACCACGTGGAAATACATAGATTTATAGAAATGGGTTAATATTTAAGACAGAGCTAGCTAATAAGAAGCCCTAGTCATCAGTCAACAATTTTACAACTAATACAGCACCAGTGTGTTTCTTCAGGACTCAAGGGCAGCAGGACCCGGCGGGATAGAATCCTACAGTTACACTATTTACTATAAATAGGGAAAGACATTTCTGTGTAGAAGGATGTTTGATTACTTAAAGACACATAAGACCAAATCTATTTTCTTAAGGAGAATTGCTGCATGAGAGTGCACATATCCATGGTGTCTTCTAACATTGGAATTGTTAAAAGCTGTAACAAAATTGCAATTAAAATATGTATAAATTCTTTTCCATTTCCTTGATCAGATAAGTATTTTAATTAGATGTCTTCATTGTGGTTTCATGTCTTCCTACTTCTACCAGATTTACTTGGGCTGTCCTGTTTGTCTGCTTCTGTTTGCGTTTTCCACATTCCTCAACAATCCGTAGGTGTTGCATGCATGCACTTGATTTGGAACTCTCTTGGGTTACTATATTACAGAAGTTTTTTCACCTTCTGTAATTGCACTTTGACTACATCTAAGTTGCATTTGATACAGAGTTCCCTATTTAGCATTCAAATGATTTGTCAGCTTGTTGCTTTTTTTTCCAACATAAAGCAGGCATATTTGAAGCAATGGGACTCTGCCAAGATGCTTTTGTGAAGATGAAGTTTCAGATAAGCCAGTAACATTTTTTTTCATGACTTTCTCCATGGTTGGCATAAAAAGTAAACACACCATAGGCATCCTCTTTTAACTGCACTGTTCAAACAGTTCACTTATTTCTTTCTTCCGAAGTGAGTTAATAACGCAGAGTTTGCCTGTGTGGGCTTGATGGAACAATCTGTCTCCATGGGAAACATCCTCAGAACTACCACGAAGTGCGAACCCCTGAAGATGCCTCCTTTTCACAAAGCCTATAGTTAGCTTGGACATTAGACCTACTTTCCTGGATCAATTCCAGCTTGAATAATACACAATGCTGCTAAAAATTCTTTCTACAGTAGAAATGCAATACAGGGTATTTCTTCACTTTTCATGAAAATGTTGAATGATCTATTAAATTGTCATTTAATCTCCAGGCTAGAGGCTTTTCAATGTTATTATTAGTTTCCAAGACACAGTCAAGTTTCTTGTATCAAAATGGAACGCATTGCCCCAACACATTCTTATCTTTTTTAACCCATATGGATTCTCTATCACAAAGCCTACAGATAACACTGCAGACAAGATGACTGATGCTGAGTAAAGTCGGATTATAGAGTAGTAAAGGTATCAATTTCAAAGGATTAGGTCTGAAGCAGCACAATTTATACATTGAATGACCTGGGTCTAAACTCCAGGCTTACACACACCTAGAGATTTGAATATTCTAGGACCACACTGAGAGAAAACACGAATATCTCTTCCTCAACCAGTCACCTGCATCTCACTAAATCATCTATCGAGGAAAAAAAGCCACTGCTGAAATTCCTCAGTAGATACTTTGCAAAGTACAGTCCTACCAGCCCATGCAGTACTATTCATAAATTCAAAATTCACAGACTGAAAATTGGTATTGCGGACGAGCTTAAGATGGAAGTAGAGCTCTGTGAACTTTCTTTCTGCCTTTCTCCCTGTTCTCCCTCCTTCCCTTGGTTCAGTCCTTCCTTCCACCCACCCTCTCCTCACTCCATCCCTTGCCCATTCATTCCCTTTTCCCTCTCCCTTGTCTAAAACAACATCTTCTCCTCTTTCTTGCATGGAGACATTTTATATTTTGTTTTGTTTTTTGGCTGCCCTTCACATACTGAGATATTCTGTCAAGAGCACAAAATGGAATCATTGGGGAATGTGAAAACAACAACAACAAAAATCTAAGGTGAATACTTAATTTTCTCTAGTGAGTGCTTACCAAAAAGATAAGTCCAGTATTCTTCTAATGAATAGTCTTGCTAGGTGATCGCAAAGACAATTTTCCTTGTCAAGAATATGTTTTAAAAGATAACCTTTCAGAAAAATTAAAAATCTTAGTAATAAATAGGACTAAATCAGAAATTTGGCAACTTTTCTTATAGGAATGCTCAATGCTCTAGTTTTCTGAATAATAATTAATAATAATATCTAGTCATAGGACACCTTCCCTTAGACATGTATGACAGCCTAAACAATGTAAAAATATCTCACTACTTTTGTGGAACAATGTAAATATTAAAAACAAATATAATATTTTTATCAATTATCTTCATTTTAGGCAAATGAAAGAGCAAAAACTTCTAAACCCACTTAGGAAACTTACTATATCTGATGAACATATCAAAATGACAGTTGTATGCCCCATCCCTAAGAAGAGGGCAGGCAAAGATAAACTTTAAAAGGATTCACCTGTCCTAACAGCCCATCTGCTCCCTGCTCCCCGCAGAGCACATCTCTTTTCAGGGGTCCCTTTCAGGTATGCTCCTACCTTATGTAACACTCTCTTTATTATACGTTCATGCTGCGACCCTGTCAGAATCTCTGCAGCAGAAGTGACCTCCGCAATGACCATCCACAGCCTGCCAAGCTAACTTGGTCAGTGTTAGCTGATTAAACTTTTAACAACATCCCCTGTGCGATAAAGGGCAAAATGACAACTTTGCCCATCGTCAAGGTGTCTGTATAATAAACTAATTAGTAAACCACACAGTCTGTGGAGCTTTTAATGAGTGCTATCGGCTGGCCTCTGTAATAAAAACCCAGTCTGCCCCCTTTTGGGATTCAATTAAGGCACAGACTGTCATATGCTTGGTCTAGCTGATCAATGAATCCATTCCGACCTTTGTCGGAACTGTTTGCAAGGTCAGTGGCAGTCCTGGGGAAAGCTAGCCTGGTAAAGGAGATATACCCAACAGCCACGGACAGGCTGCATGTCCAGTTGTTAATATCCTCGTGGTCATTTGACACCAGCAGAAGTTTCTCTCATTCAAAGGTTAGCCAAAAGAAAAGACAGAAGTGAAAAAAATATGTTGGTATTTTTTCACAGAAAGGTCCTTCGGTTATTAAAAAATGATCATTAGTGTGGTAACACCTCCTTTTACCTCATGGTGCCTTCTTTCCTTCACCCAGTGGAATACGCTGTCCAACTTTTGTTCTCTCAAATATAGCTATCGATTTAATTCTCCAGATGTGAAAGCAAATGTCATCTTTTTGAAATTTGGTCCTGTTGTTATGGTTCAAGATGTTGAGATTTCAAAAAAGGAATTGAATTAGAAAAGATGATTGTCCTATTAAAAGCCCAAGATGCCAGAAAACAATTTTTTTCTTTTTTACAATTAAATGTTTTCTTTAGTACTGTATGATTTTGACGGTTACAAATAAGATTCCTTGACTCTGCATCTCCAGCATAGCTTTAAAAGAAACTATTTGATGAATGATGATAGTCATTTTTATGAGATAATAAGTATTTAAAAACAAAGCCCCATTTATTTGATATTCAAATGATGGCTGACAGGTTCAATAGTTCTAACACATCCATTTGTGAAAGATGTAGACTGTAGTTAAAACTAGACAACTTGTTACATTAAACAAGACTGACATGATATTTAAGTATTAAAAAAGAAGATACGGTATTTCTGTATGTTAGGCACTAATCATGGAGCCCGAGAATATGAATTTACCAAATCATTCCTTATAGGATGATGCAGTAGGCACTGTGTATAAATAAATGGCTAACAACAGAAGGCCACAAACACAAGGTCATTTATCATGTGATGGTCTTCTTACAGAATGGATGTAGGATAGATATCCCTCATTTTCTAGAATGAAAATTTCTTAAATTAATATGCATTATGAATTATGTTCTTATTTGTATTATTCCATGGCTAATGGTATCCACTTAGATTCTCCAATATAGCAAAATATTTACTTCCATGGAAAAAATATTCATATTGCATTAAATGAAACACACATATATAATATATAATATATATATTATATAATAAACACAAAGTTGTATGTGTTAAATATTTATGCATACTTGTGTAGACATAAATATGTATATACTGATATATGCTTATGTATACATACATACATACACTGAAAATAGAAATATATAAATTAATACTATGAAAATATGTCCAGTTTAAGCTCTAAAATGTGAAGACTTCAGAAGCTGAAATTTTCTTTTTTCAACACAAATTTTGTATTGATTATTTGGGAATTTTCCATCACACACCCCAATATTACTCATTTCCCAATTCTTCTGTCTGCTGTCCACCTCTGGAGCCTCCCCTCCAAAAGAAAATAGGAAACAAAAAGAAAAACATTTTCACGCCTCCTTCCTTCCCACATCTTCACCATATATTCTTTATCCCAGTGCCCTTGAGCTCTGTGGGTGTCACATAGTCTATCATTTTGCCCAAATAGTTTTACTTGCAAATGTTCATTGCAATGAGTTGCTGTTCTGGTTCAAGGCCTCTGGCTCTGGCTACATCATCAAAAATGTACCACCACTACAACTTCTCTTGGCTATCCTACTGTTGTCCCAAGTCTTGGAGATCTTAGGGCTATGGTTCTGCAGGACCAGCGCCTTTAGTCCCTCCAGAAAGTCTTAGATGGGTTAGATATTGGGGTGGGCCAACTCAAAGACCTGGATGTGAGCCTGGGTGGTAGCTGAGTTGGTCAGTTCAGGCCTCCACTGGTACCACCCTCCTCAGGTGAGAGGTGGAGCCTGCTCTCCCTCACCCATGGCACTGGGCCAGCTTGCCCATGCACATGGTGAGAGGTGGGGCCAGCACTACATCTTACAGGGTCATATCTCCCACTGCTGCAGTAGGCCAGGTGACTGGGGGCAGTTCTTCAGCAACTATCCATGATTGGGGCTAGCTCTCTCATGCCCATGGCACTGGGGCCAGGTCTCAAAGGAGGGAGAGGCAGCTCTATCACTGAGGCAGCTAGTGAGGGACAGGACCAGTTCTCCCATGCTCAAGAGCCACAGAAAACAAATCAGAGCCCAAACATCAGCACAGACCCTGGCTGCAGTCGGACCACGGACACAGACATGGCCCTTGTCTACAGCTCAGGTTGGATATCAGCAAGGTCTAGGGTGACAGTGCAGGCCACTACACTCAGATTGTTATGGCCCCAGCAACAACATGGACCTCGGGGACATCAACATGGCCTCAGGTGCCATTCCAGACCACCAGCAGCTGCATTGCCTTCAGCAGTGTTATGGACAAGAGACATTAGCACAGACCTTGGCAATGATAGGGCCATGGACCCAGACATGTCCCTCAGCTGTAGCTCAGGCTCATGCCACACAACTATAAAGAAATATTGAAAGAAACAAGATACATAACATTTTTTATGAAGAAGAATTCTTCCACTTCCATGAGGAATAAATACCATCTTCCAAAAGAAGCCAAATCAAATCAAAACAAAACAAGAAATTATGTGTAGTATATATTGCCTGAAAAAAAATACTGAAAGTTCATCATAGAAAAAATACAATAAAAATCATTTACTTGTGTTTGCATAAAGATATAAAGGGAGTCAAATAAAATGAAAAGAAGTAAAATAGCAATCAGTGTGGATAAATATATGTATATATTTCTTTTATTGATTTTCTTCTGTTAATTTCAATGACAGCAGATTGACATAGTGATAACAAAATATGCTCAATGATTATAGTTGATTTCAGTAAGATTAATAGCAGTGAGGTCACAAAGATGAAAGGGGAGGAAGTAGGAAAATTACCTGACAAGATTTTAATACTATTCAAGAAATTGTATCATTACTTAAAAGTGATTTTTGAAAATATACCTAAAACACCAAAGTAATGTAGACTGTTTTATGAATCTTAAATTGTAAGATAATAATAGTAACAATAACTCTATAGAATAATCAATTAAACCTGCAATGGGTAGGAAATCACTTGAGATATTCTGTTATACTCATAGACCAGAGCCTAGCATAATCATCATGAGAAAGGCTTCACCCAGCAACTGATAGGAACAGATGCACAGGCCTATGACCAAATATTAGACAGAGCTTCAAGAACCCCAAAAGAATGGAAGGGAAGATTGTAGGAGCCAGAGGGTTCAAGGACACCACAAGGACATAATCCACAGTATCAACTAAGCAGGTCTCACAGGGGCATTGGAAACATATCAGCACAGGAGGTGCAAACAACGGAATATAAGTTCAAAGTCATCCTTGGCCATAAAGTGAATAAAGACCATCCTGATCTCCTAGGGTCTCTATGTGAAGAAGAGGAAGAGAAGAAAAAAGAAGGCAGAAGGAAGAACAAAGGAAGAGGAGGAAGAACAGGAGGAGGTTAAAAAAAGCATTGCCCCGGTGGTGGTGGAGGAGCAATGACAGAAGAAAGAAAAGCAAGAGGAGGAGGCAGTATTGAGACCAACATCTAAAACTGAGTCTTACTTATTCTTTTCCTAAATATGTGAAATAAAATGCCTTAAATTTTCATTCACCAAAGGAAGTTAGAGATTTCCTATGATCTCAAAATAAAGTATACATGGGACAGGGTTGTGGGGGTTCAGGATCCAGGAGCACATTATAGAATCTGTGAGCTCATAAGCTGTTTGTCTGGACACACTGAAATTACCTTTGAAGCACAGTTGGTATCATATGTCTGTGCTAGGTCCCTTGTGTTGCTTCATCTAGAATGGGGAGTGTTCACAGGGGGTGAGGGTGGTGAGTGATACAAGAGGCACTATGCCAAATGAGTGGTTATTGAGTTCTTAATTCAGTATTTTTTCAGATTATAAACACCGTGCCAAAATCAACCCTCCAGTGTAGACTCTGCAGCATGCCCCCAACAGAAATTTAACAATGTACATTTATGAGATGCATGTTTCCTTGAGATACTACTAATTATTTCTTAGATTAAGCTGGATAATTTCATATTGTTAAGTGGGTTTATGCCATTCACATTCATGTTGAAACAATGATGCTTCTCAATATATCACTGATAATTACTACTTATTATCTTTTCTCTTCCCTTATCTTAGTGTTTGAAAGGTGCCCTTGTAATAATTCACCGTGTGTTAGGTGCCTTTTTTTCTTACTTAGTGATTTTTTCCCCATGCTTTCTCAATTATTATTAGACATGGACTATCTAGGGCATATTTCCTGCTCTTTCATGCCTGCCATAAACTAAACTAAGTTTGACTATCTCAAGCATTTGGTCTTTGCCCTAAATATGCTAAAGAAAAGGAACTGCCCTTTATTAATAATTCTACCTTTTAACGCAAGTCATCATACAAGAAAGCCAGCACATTAATTAATTAATACATGCACCCGAGGAAAATTAAACAGCTAAAGTACTAAATGTGTGCATGCCTCTGAATATTTGAATTGAATTTTATTATTTAAGTTGCTACAAAATTTAATCTGTAGTCTGAGGCATGATAACACTGTAGGAGGATTTATTCTTGGAACAGAGAACAATGGATAGCTAAAAATGTATATTTTTGATCTTTAAAATATATTTCATATCCTTAGGGTGACAAAAGTTACAGAGATGATCAACCTGTACATTTTAAGTGAGAATAGATTATGTTCATCAAGGCATTATTTTGCATACGTATGTTGATATTTGTATAAATTTTGAGAATCTTTAAAGAGGGCTTGCTGTTACGATAAATCTTTCCACCAAAACCGCAGAGCCCTGCTGCCATGTGGGCGGTCTCCACCAGCCACCTGAATTTTGTTTGCCGTGTAGATGGACAAAATAATACAGAGACATATTAAGTACAAAGCTGCTTGGCCAATGACTAGGATTCTCATCTGTTAGCTCAGTCTCAATTATCAGACACCTTATTGGCGTCCCTCCTTGCTGGTGGATCACATTGTGCCGCTGGAGGAAGAGCAGAGGGGAAAAGGGGACACTTCCTGTTTCTCCTTGCTAAAATATGAGTCTCCTTGCTATGTCACTTCCTGACTGGATCACCACTTCTTTACTACATTTCCCAGAATCCTCTTTGACTCCTAGTCCTGTCTAACTTGCTGTTTCATTGGCCAAACAGAACTTTATTCAACAATCAATAAGATAAACATATACAGAAGTACTTCCCCATCAGCTTGCTGCATACATTTTTAAAAGGTTTTAGAATCTTATGCTTTTGAAGGTGTTATAAATTGCTATTAATAACACGAGGAAAACAAAAAGAAGGTGGGTTTTGTCAGAAAGTGTTATGCTTAGTTTTGTGCATGTTATTTATGGCATTTAGAGAAATCAGACAATTCATGTGTGTTAAAGGGAAACAGGTAAGATACAGGCAGCATTTAATCTATTTACTTGCTTCCCATATTAAACAATGCAACTTATAGGCCAGTAACATTTCTAAGCAGGTAGGGGTGCTTGCTACCAAACCTTATGGGTTGAGTTCAATTACAGGGACCCACTAGTGGAAGGAGAATACCTACAACCAAAGGGCTATTCCCTTGTGTGCATGTATTCCCCAAAAAGCTGTGTCATGTGTACCCCCCACTGTCACAATAAATAAATAAAATGTAGCATGTTTGTATTCATAAATGTCTTACATACAAGAATGAAGGTTAGTATTTGAGTAATATTCAGAAAAATACTTTCTTGTAAGGAAAGTTTTCATAAATTTCATAGAAAAGTATAATAGGGACTAGGATGCTACTGATAAACACCGTAAA
This sequence comes from Cricetulus griseus, assembly GCF_003668045.3. Taxonomy (NCBI): domain Eukaryota; kingdom Metazoa; phylum Chordata; class Mammalia; order Rodentia; family Cricetidae; genus Cricetulus; species Cricetulus griseus. Next base: position 9,799,005 of record NC_048601.1, read on the forward strand.
CCATAAGAAACAGAACAGTGAACATTTATATAACTAGGACTGAGGTAGCTATCGGGAAAAGAAATTTTCAACCTATATGGGTTGCTAAGCATAGTGATTTTATTAAGGCAGTAATAGCACACATTTCAGAAACATACACTTCATTTTCTGCCTTCCCTTGAATCCAGGTAGGTATCAGTTTTATCACCAAGTTCAGTGAACAGCTCCCACCATAGCCACTAATTGGTATAGGTTTATGTATCTAATGGTAAGACTCAGTCAGTCTCCACCCAGATTCCCAGTGTTGGAGACTGAATGCAGGACTTTGGGCATGCTAGGCAAATTCTCCACTTCAAACAACTACCCAAAAAGCACAGAAGAGAGTACAGCCTTGGTTCCAGATATTTTTGTACTGCTATTACATGTCTGTAGTAAGTCTCCTCCCCCCTTCTCTCTGTGTGCATGCATGCATGAGCATAAGTGTGCATGTGCCTATTTTTAGTGTGGGCATATCTGTTTTATGGCTCAAGTATGGAGGTTTGGGGACAACCTCTGAGACTTGGGAATGGGCTTCTTGATCCTCCTGACTAGCAAGCCAGCTTCGATGACCTTCTGTAGATTCTCTTCAGGACATTTGGATTATGGACATGCCCTACTGCGTTGACTTTGTGTGGGTCCTTAGGAGGATTTGAACTTGAATTAGCCATTATGCTTCTAAAGTAAGCTCCTTACCTACTGGGTCATGTTCAACAATCATGCAGGACTGATCCATCACCTCCTTGTTCCTCCTGTGCTATTCATTGTCTCAACAGAAATTCTCTCAGTCATGACAGCTACTAAATGCCTTAAAAGAATCAAGACTGTTTTTCTTCCTCCTGTGTCATATCTTGGTCTCCAGAAATTACCAGTAAATCTACACTTAAAGCAGTCAGCCTAAGACCACTATTAATGATTTTTTACTATTGCCTTAGCCACCATCACCTCACAGATATTATTAACATTCAAGTATCTTGTTTCTTGTGTTTTTTTCCACCTTCTGTCATCTTATTTAAAGATGAGCAGACCTTATTCAAAGTCATAATAATGGACCATTCTTTTCTTTCCTTTTTTGGGTAAAGACAGAGGGCATTGTTAGTACAAGACTAGAGACATGTTAAATTGGGGGCTCTTAATTTTAAGGTAGACACAAAAGGAAGAACTGAAATATTAGGCAGGTGTTGTTAAAAGGATTAAGTGATTACAAAAATCAGCCTGACATTAGTTTAGGAGGGAAGTACTGTGGGGACAGGGATTCTGGAGGGAATAGATATGGAGGCCAGATATCCTGGTATGGAGATTTTAACTTTTAGAAGTGGTGTTAAAAATGCTGGGCTTCAAAAGGCACAGACTCGAGACCTAGTGGAACTTCCTGAGCCTGGCTAGAGTTTGGCAACCTGTCTTTGGCCTATCACTTCCTCATAGGAGTGACTCAGAAAAACTGCCTATGCCCAGGTACTGCTAACATGGTGGTGAAATATTATTGGCCCTTACACCTCACCCCATCCTAAGGTCCCTGCCCACTTCCTCAACCCTATATAAGTACCTGCCTGATACAATAAAATGAGATCCTGTTTCGAAGTCTCCTGACTCAGTGTGGTTCTCTTTGGTAACTAGGAGGGAAGTCTGGGTCATCGACACCATCCTGCTAGCTCCAGGAAGAGACTGGCTGGACCCACCCTTCTATAGCCCTACCTGCTGGAGGACCCGGCAAAAAATGCAAGTAAATATGTCAAGGATGGAACCATCAGAGCTGGAAGAGCAGATATGATAGAACTTATAACTCGGGGCTTTGCTTGAGCACAGGCAGTTTTGAAAGACAGGACTCCCACAACCAGGCCATATTGTGGTGATATGTTATTTGTTATTTACTAAAGCTTACCTGAGTGTTGAGAAAGCAAGCCATAGAGGTAAGGCACTGTTGATACATACCCTTAATCCCAGCAGTTATATTAACCAGCCGTAGAGCCAGGCAGTGGTGACACACTTTAATCCCAGAACTCAGGAGACAGGCAGATGGAACTCTTTGAGTTCAAGGCCACCCTGGCCTACACAAGAGTGAAGAGTAACAGAGCTCATGCCTTTGATCCCAACACTTGGGGGGGTGGAGACAGGAGTGAGACAGGAGGAGGAGGAGACAGGATCTCAGAGCTTTTGCTTCTGAAGATTTCTGGAGATAGCACTTTCTCTGGGGATTCATAGAGATAGGACAGCCCTTTCAGCCTGAGGTAGAGGTGAAAGTTAGTGACTGGCTGCTTTGCTTCTCTAATCTTCAGTTTGAAGCTTGAACCCTGATATCTGTCTCTGGGCTTTTATTTTTCATGTTATGATTGGTGCCCAACACCATTCCTTTTTTTTCAAAGCTCAGAGAAGCCTGGACTCATCATACTGTGGCCTCTCAGGACCCTCTGAGCACCTCTTGCTTCCTTCTCATCCCTAGTTGTTTTCTGGGTGACTCAGCCACAGTCTTGCACACTAGCTGTTCCTCCACACATCTGTGTTGTTCATACTTTAAAATCCACCTCTTTGTAAGCTTCTCTCAGCAATTAAAACAAAACAAAAATTACCAAATCACCATCTGACTGCCCATTCAAGCCTACTCATCTGCTTCAACTCAGCTTAGCACAAAGCACTGTCCTGTGTAATTTGCTTGTTTGCTTTTTTTATTGCTACTACCTATTCTCATTAGAAAGGAAATTCCATGAGAGAACTGATATTTTAGTATGTATTTGTTTCACTGCTATACCAACTGAATATAGCTGCAAGTAAAATTTCTAAATAGACATGGTTTGAGTTTGTTGACTGTCTTCGAAGGAAATTTGATGATTAGCTATTGTAATCAACCATGAAAAATCCTAATTATGCTGATATTATACAATCATATTGTATTATTACAGTGGAGTGAAGATGAGGGAGAAAGAGAGAGAGAGAATTTGCGATTTTGCTGTGTAGCTTGAACTGGCATGAACCTCACTATCCAAACTTGCTGCTGTCCTCCTACATCTGAGCCCTGAACTCTAGAATTGCAGATGAAAGACACAGTGTTCCGAGCAGAATGATAAAGTTTTGGTAAAGAACTGCTGTTAGAATTCTACCAATGATAATAGGAACACTTGGTCAAATTCACAACTAATCAAGAAAAATAGTTTCTTAGCTTCAGTAACTCTTAAAATGTTTGATTCTATGCTGAAAAGATTTATTTTCTTTATTTCTATTTCAGTTTAGCATAAGCCATGTTTATCTGGGAAAGGAGAACCTCCACTTGAGAAAATGACTCTATCTGATTCACAGTATGAAATTCTATAACAGGATTTTCTTGATTATTGATGGATGTATGAGAGTCCAGCCCACTGTGGGCAAAGACACCTTTGGGTAGTTGGTTCTGGGCTGTATAAAAAGCAAGCAAGCTAAGAAAGCCAAGAGTAGAAAGACAGTAAGTAGCATCCCAGCCCCCATGACTTCTGCTTCAGTTTTGCCCTAAGCGGCCTCTGCTCGAGTTCCTGCCATGACTTCCCTTAATGATGGATTATGATCAGCTCATGTCAGACAATTAAATACTTTTCTCTATTACTTGTTTTTTTTTTTTAATTTTGACCCCCTAGGAATAGAAAGCAAACTAGGGCAGATATCTATCAGAGGATTTGTATATTTAAAATAAAATTAAATGTTAGATTTTCTGTTATCTCCTGTAGGTAGTAACCTCCATATCTGTATGATAATAAAGACACAATATTTTTCTGGCGTTAGCTGTCAGATTGTCCCATAGATGAAAACTAGAAAGAAGAGGAAGGAAGTTTCCAGAGGCTGACAGCAATGAGCTCACACTTGCCCTTAGATCTAGTATAAAATGATATGATTAAATAACGGAGTTCAAAATTAGATTAAGAATTAAGAATTCTTTTCCTTCTTCGTCAAGGCTGATAAACTGAGGAAGATGGGCTGATTTTTCCCCTGTTAGCATTTAAAAATAGATTCTCATCTTTCTGCATGGATCTTTATGATGGTCTATTTTAAGATATCATATTAGTTAAAATGAACTTGTATTTTCAAGTGCTGGGATCATGACTTTCAATCCTGGCAATAGTTATGAAGTTCGTGGTGTGTGTTCCCCAGGTGATCTGTCTCTAACTGTCAAGAGAATCAAATGCAGTCCTACTAGAAGTCGACTTTCTTGTCTACATTTAAATGATACTATATTTTTTGTTGCCCTTTGAGGCAGTGATGTAGAAGCCTAGGCCTGACAAAAGTCAGTAATAAATACATAGCCTTTCCCCACTGTTTGGGAAATTATTATTTAACACTTATAGACAGGTCCAAGTGTTGTTATTTTGATTCAGTATCTAACCATTCACAGGTCTTATCTGAGAATTAAGTAGAACCTTGGAAATTAATAATCAAAGAAAGAGAGAAAAACATTCTTTTTTTTCTTGACATTCTCATAGAGTTCTTCATCTTGGCGTTTGATATTTAAACAAGATCTTAACTTATTTCAAAATATCTGTGATCAAAATACTACCTTTTCCTTTATAAGTTCTAAAATAAGCAATAGGACAGTATGTTAAAAATCAGATGGTAAAATGATTACTTTCCTATCAGGCAAATATACAGTCTTATTTAGTATTTCCAATCCTGCATTGACACATAGATACAGACCTTTCACCTAGTTGTATCCTTAGCTATTTCACAGATGAGGAATGGTTGTCCACTCACACTCAGCTGGGAAGTGTGCCCTATTTGACATTAAGAAATATTTTAAAAGAACAGCTATAAAATTGTAATTGAGGGGCAAATTTTAATTTCAGTTATCCAAACCAACCTTGAAATATGAATTTAAAAATTCAGAATCCAAAAGTAACATAAGCACCATCATAATAGAATGCATACTGTCATACTTCCAGAAGAAGCTGGAAGCATACATTCAGATTTATAAAAGAATTGGGGGCAAATTTCCAGACTGTCATCATTCAAACTGGGCTTTGTTTATTGCATTTTCTACTCACTAAAGGAAACATGCTAAGCCTGACTTAAAAACCTGTGCTATATACACTCAGGCACTTGAAATGCTGTGAACAGTAGGGACCCTTCTTCCTCTTTTATCACTGATGACACCAGTGTGACTCTCACTACCTTCACATTTATTTGTGTCAGTGCAAGAAATTTTGAGCTGTGGAGACTGAACTACATACAGGCTTGTCCTCAGAAGCTCTTAAATGAAATAACAAACTCAAGAAACAGTTAAGAAGAAAGCTTCTTATTTTTACTAGAATGTGAGAAAAATATCATGGCCTTATCTTGTAAAAAATATAAGGACCCCTTTATTAATATAGAGAAATGAGGAAAAAATCACTGCTGATCTATCAGATTAATTTGTTTCTAACTGTGGTCATTGTGGAAGTCAACTGATGTCATTAAATAAAACATACATGCTAGACACCCTTTATTGTTGGGCATGAAACTCCTGACATAATGAAAACATTGCTTTTAGATGAAATGCTAATTAAAGATAGAGTAAAATAGCAAAGTGCCAACCCAGGTAACTCAAATTTCCACCCCAAATAAACACACAATTTAATTTATTCACTTATAAGTCACAAATCTTTTGATGAGAAAAATAACAAACATACAAGGAAAGCTTTCACATTTTTGTGTTTCAAACCAATTACTTATGTTATTGTTATATTCATAGGAAAACTCTGGTAGTCAAACAGGTTAAAGTATACACAGTATAAATTAGTAAGTCATACAGTTGAACATTGGAGGGGATTTCCATCACCTCCCTTGACAATAATCTTTGCTATCCAAATAACATAGATGCCTGGATGGTCTTGGTGTTAGAATTTTTCATATTTTAATTATTAAAAATCTTTTAATTTGTATTCAAAGACTATGACAACTGCCAAGATATTGAAAAGTGACTGTAATGGATTTAAGGATGAGCATTCCCAGATCTCTCTGCAGGGAATATGTCTCCCAGTTTGAGAACCATATAGTTTCATACTCACAAATGAACTCAAGGGGTGTTGGAAGCACAGCTAGCTTTCTATTCTGCCATAGAGATTTCTGGTGATGGATATCCCACTGTTGGAACCTTCTGTCTCTTCCAGGTATTTATTGCCTAGAAATTCTTTGCATCCCCAAACCAGACTGAGCCTCTGCTTCTATACCACATGAACAAGCCTTGTCATTTTTATTTCCAGCTCAAGACGAAATCTCAAATCTGACTTGCTTTAAAAAAATCTTCAAGACATATTATTAAGTAGAGGAAGATGTTGAACTTCTGGGCCTTCTGCCTCCAACTCCTGGGGGCTAGGATTATAGGCATAGGTTGATAGCATGCAGAGAATTAAAACAATGTCCTTCTGTATGCTAGGGTCATACTTTACCAACTTAGCTACATCCTCAGTCTGACTAGCATTTTTAAGAACTGAAAGATTGCAAGCTCCATAGTGAAAGTCCTTATTGCCTCATTTTTTCAGCAGATGGGCAGATTCAAACCCAGAAACCACAGGTCCCATGCAAAGATGTTGATCAAGATTCTTTGGGTTTACCCTGCCCACCCATGCTGCTGTCTTCAAATACTCATTATATGAAAAATCTGTCCTAACTCGACTGCAATGTTTGTCATACCCATTGAACAGGGAGGCTGGTATGGCACTTTTTAGTACATAGCACATTCTTTGTTCCTTATGTTCCTTGTCCACTGATTTCCATGTAATTCAATGAGAAAGAATGTGGAAAAGCCCTGGGTTCATGCTCCATCACAAAAAAAACATGAGAGACAGAGAGACAGAAACACACACACACACACACACACACACACACACACACACACACACACAGGAGAGAGAGAGAGAGAGAGAGAGAGAGAGAGAGAGAGAGAGATACTATACCTGAAACAACAGCCTGCTAGAGTAAGACCAGGTCCAAGTCTACTCTGCACATTGCCCTCCAGTGCAGTTGTATAGATGCTGGTGTCCCATGAATGGGGCCAGCTGTGGACAAATGGCCTCAGTCTTCCAGGCCTCTGTTAGAGCACTCACCCTGTTCACAGTTCCTTTTCTGTTACCCACTCTTCTGACCATCACCTCTGTACTCCGCCCTTATCGTTATGGGCTACCATCATTTCTCCAATTCTATTATTTGCCACCTTTTAAGAAGTCAAACACTTAAAATGGTCATTGTCTTAGGCATTAATGTAGTCCTTGTTGAGTGCAAAGGGAAGTCCACTTATGGATATTGGCATGCTGTGTTCTTGTGCCTGAAGGAGGCACAACCCCTTCACTGCCACCCCCCCCACTCTGAACCTCACTTTCCCCCTGACGCCCTCTTGTGTAGACAATGTCATCACTTGTGATTTCCCTCACTTCCTTCCACTCTCTGAAAAAAACAAACCATAATTAAACCTCACTTCTCTCTTAAGCAAGGCTGGATGCTCCACACCTGGTCATGCTTGCTTTTTCAGTTTTCACTCATAATCATTACTTTCAAGTAACCATTAATTTTCTCCTCTACTGGGTCATCAACCCAGAATATCCCAGGTGTATGTATTGCATTTCATTCCATCTTAAAATAATCAACCCAGTAAGCCTATATTTCCTTTATTTTCTCACTTTTAAAGCTAAATTCAGAGTTGCTTGTAATTAATTTCCACTTTCCCTTGATCCACTTTACACAGGCCTTTATCCTCCAATCTTTATTGAATTTACGAATGGGATCCTCATTAGTAAACACCAAAACTCCCCTGGCATCGCACTGCTCCTTTTTTCATAAACCATATTTTTAAGTTATCAAATGTTCTCTGTAGTAAATAGCATTTGGCTTTTGATATTCAAAAAGATCCCCTGATCCAATTTATTATCATCCTTTAATTGGGCAAGTCATAAATCTATCTAGTGTTTGGTTTATCTATGAAATAACACAATTAACAGATTTTTTTTCAATCCAGATGTCAAAGTCATCATGTTTAAACTAGCATTAACATGCTACTTTGTGTTCAGGATTCTCAAAAGTCCTTCATCTCAGAGCAAGTGTCAAAACCTCTTCAGGGTTCTGAAAGTTACACACACCCTGAAGTCCAACATTTCTTTGAGCAGAATCCCTAATGTATTTCCATTCCCCCCTTTCACTCTTTTTCAGCCACTCTCATTTCTTACAATAATTCAGGCAAACTTTTTATGTTCCTTTCTCAGAGCTTTTGCTTTTTCCAATTGCCACTTCTCTTCCAACATCACCAAAATTAAAACAGCAATGTTCTTGCTGATAACTTCATAATCATTAGACCCTTTTAAAAACATTTTTAAACTTTCTCCATTAGATAAAAAGTAGATGAATGGATAGATAAAGGATGGACATGTCACAGGTAGGTGAGTAGATAGACAAAGATGGATGGATGGATGGATGGATGGATAGAAAGATAGATGAACAATTTGAGTAATAGTATTCTCACAATGGCAGGCAACGTCATACATGCAGGGCACAGAAAATTACTGTACATAATTAATCAAAGCATGTCTACTGATAAAGCTCTTACAAAATAGTTTAATTTTTAAAACTTATATGACACATTTGGCATCATATTAATGACTTATCAAAAACAAGGGAAACTTTTCTAAGACAAATATAAATACTGGATCATGTATGAGGGAGGCTAAAGTAGGGGGGAGAAAATTATTCTGCAAATATGGGAATTACGTGCTAATGAAATGAATGACTAAATATATTTCTTAAAGAGGATGACATGTAATGATTTTAAAAATTAATACAAAAATTAAATACAAATGAAAAGATGAACTGAATTTGGTTTTAAAAGAAGTATTTGTTAAAATACTGATGGGTCTAAAGAACCCACCCAAGGTACACTTAGGACATTCTGCTTCTGGATGCATGGTGGAGAGAGCAATGACTTTCATAAGGCTATTGAAGCTTGTGGTGTAGTGTGATGTGTGTGCATTTTCATTCATGTATGCATGTATGTGAATATGTGTAGGTTTGTGAATGTGTGTCTGAATGTTCATTTCTTTGCTTGAATGCCTATGTGTATATGTGGGCAGGGGATACATTTGTGCACGAGTAATTAAACAAGCAGTTCATAAAGTGCTACCAAGTAAACTGGTTAAATTCATGTTGTTGTTAACATGTTGTAAAACACAAACACCCTTGTCCACATTTAGAAACAGCCTTCCTCTTGAAGGTTTCGTCAAAGCTCTTTTCTAGTGTTTTGGCTACAGTGTGGAAAGTCTGTTGTCACGTCTGTCATAGTTTGATATTAAAATATGGGTACTTCTCTCACAGTGTTCTTTATGCTGAACGTAGTCCTAGGGAAAAGATGTTGCACTTTTGTAAGTAACTTCAAGGCAAGATACCTTACAGAATTCAAATATGAGCTTTTATCGAGTTAATCATCAAGCATTACCTACTTTCATCAATGTTCAGGAGCTTAATTCCTGGATTACACATCCCCCCAAAAGCTAAATATGAAAATCAGAATCACAGACCCAAACAATAGAACTCTTATACCATGATAATTAGAAAAGGAACCTATTACCCAGGATGATAATTAGTGACTAACATATTAAATGACCTTTAACATTTACCTTAAGCCCTGGATTTCTGGAAAACCAGCAAGGTTATGAATGCCATATTAGTAATCTTTAATCTTTATTACTGCTGCGGACAGAATCTTAATGATTTTTAAACAGGCATTGGTCACTAACATATCCCTATTAAAATAAAAAAAACTCATAAAAAATTAAATGGATTAAGACTTCAAATGTACCATCATCAAAAGTATTATCTAATTATGGAGTTCAGTGAGCAGGCCAAGTGAAATGGCTGGTGATATCAGTTACTTGCCACATGGGAACGCCTAGGATTTATGCACAAATAGATTCTGCCTCTGTTGCAACATAGTAATTAAGAATTTGTCAGGGAAATTTGACCCTCTAGGGTAGAAATTACTTTGTAAAATAAGAATGGCAGTGCACTAGTCTCCTTGCTGCCCATAATTTAACTTGATTATTTATACATCAAAGACTGCGCAGTAACTGCAGTATAATCTTTAAGAGGGGGGATATTAAAGAAAGAAGCATCCAGAGAAATCGTCTCCCAAATCTCCGTGAGAAAATAGAAGAAATTTTCATAAAGCATTTCATTTTGCATATAAATTGGGGCCTAGATTGTGCCTGTGAATTTACTGCTGTCAAATTTAATTTTTCTTTAATTCTTCAGGCCCAGCTGTGAAAGGCTCAGTGTGCAGGCTGCAATTTCCAATGCTTACAGGTAGCTCCCGGATCGATAATGTGTCTTTATGAGAAATTACCGTTAATGTTATCGGGTATGCATTTTGTTTTATAGGATAATAAGGTAATATGAAATGCCAATTCATTCATTAGGAGAGAGCTAAGTGCTTAAATGAAACCGGTGACAGGCCTGAAGAAAAGATGTAGCAATGGCCAGGAAAGTGGGAATGGATTTTTAATGACCTAATACTTACCAGTTTGAATGGGGTTTTGCATACTTTTTAAATATGATTTAATCTATGAGATAAAGACATTTAAATTATAGAATGAGTTTGAGATGAAAACACTCTTCAAAAATAAATAATAAAATAAATAAGTGGTCAGAGCATTTTCTCAAAGGATGTTTTTCTTTTTCTAATTCACAATACCTAAACTTACTAAAAATAACCCTTGGACATGAACTGAGATTCCCTAGAATGCAATCTAGAGTATAATGAAAAGCTATAAACAGGACCCCATTCACTTTGAAATGACATGAAAATGTATCATTTTTTATTGAAGTATGCTGCTTTAGGAGCTAATTAAAAAAAAACTTAATTCACATTTTTAGAAGTTCAGAAATACAGGTTTGGGGGAATTATGACTCAATTTCAAACCCAGGTCAAAGAAATAACTTGATAAAATATTTTAATGGTATATAATCTCAGGACTGATGTTAGGAACTTCACAAGTGTGTTTTGTTACAAGGAAAATCAGTTTCTATGCTTTAGGTATGAAAACTTGATGAGCACTAGCTCATTCTTCTCCTTACCTGCTCTGTGCTTCTCATCATATGGAAAATTAGGCAGACTCGTTCATTTCATGGCAGTGATTTTGAGGTGAGCCCGTATGGATTATTCTAGAAGAATGGCATGCTGCTAGCTCAGATAAGCAGTATGTTTTTTTTTTTTTTTTTTCAAAACTAAAGCATATCTCTTACCGAATAGTTTGTATTAAAATGACCTGCTTTTGATGACTTACCAGCTTACTTAATTACTAGTAATCCTGAAACCTAGTCACATCATGAAACAAATGTCATTAGATTCCACATGACCAAAATGAAAAATAACACTAACATCTTTAAAGATTTTTCTAAATTACACACTCAGACTTAGGAAATGCTTGTACAACCGTTTGTAGTTACAAACTGGACAAAATGATTAGGACAAATGAGTGCTGGAATCACCCCGAGCCTTTGAAGAAGAGGCTGGTAATTGTGCATGTTCTTTCCCTGCAGTACTTAAAAGGACTATTTGTTAGCACCAATGGCATTTAATGTAGATACAGTGGCTTTGGTGTCACTAAAATCAGGGGTAGTTTAAACACAGGTCAAGTTTTTACCCTCTGTCAATCGTCCTCCTTACTTTTAGACAGGAAGCAGAGTTGATGGGATGAATGAAAGTTCGTCCGCCCTAGGACTGGAAGTGCTAATGCATTAGGTGTTGGGTTGTGCTTCTTCTGGGAACATGGGCTGAATACCTTTCCTGCCACAGTTCCTCGGTTCCACTCCTTAGCTTCAAACCTTGCTGCCTACTGCTCAGCCTGGGATTCAGGACTCAACACCTGAACTATTTGAATAATAACCCCAGTTCTGCTCAATTATCTGTAGAGACATCCACCAAAAGTTTCACGGAGTTGTTGCTTTCTCATTACACTGTGGATGAGCAAGCCTGCTACCTAAGTGCGGCCATTTAAACACCCATGTAGTATCAAGCTTTGGCTGAGTACTTAAGACGTTGACAATCTTTTGCCTCCTATGTCATTTTCCTTTCCATTTCCTTCAGCAATGCCTCCATCTTTATGCTCCAAGATGCTCATTCCTGTGATCTTTGATCCTAATTGTCAGATATCCTAAATTACTAGAAATTTCAATTCATGAAGCAATGCCTTATTTGATCCTTTTGTGTGCTTGCCCTCAGATATTTCTACAGATACCTTTAGCTGATAAAGTTGTATTTGCCACTTTAGGACCAGTGATTCTCTACACATCACCTTCTTCTTCTTCTTCTTCTTCTTCTTCTTCTTCTTCTTCTTCTTCTTCTTCTTCTTCTTCTTCTTCTTCTTCTTCTTCTTCTTCTTCTTCTTCCTGAATATTTGCCAATGGTTTTCTTTAGATACCACATCCTAGTCTTCCCATATCTAATTCACTTCACTTGGTTTTCTCTTGTTACCCCCCCTCTCTTTCTGCCTCATAAGTTTAGGAATAAAATAATTTGAAACTGCCTACCATGTTTGCAATTTACTGGATGCAAGACCTCCCCTTCCCTCATGCTGGGTCAGACTTCTCTCAGCTCTTCTGCAGTGCTGCAGTGTGTTGTTTGAACAGAAGCGGTGCCTCCCTTTCCTGTTCATTGTTCAGTAGACTGAGACTTAAAACTTACGCATGGTTTCTCCAAATTTACTGGAGCCATTTTCTCAAAGTAACCAATACTTCCCTGATTCCAAGGCCTCTGTACCCTTTTCATCATTGATTGGCTTCTAGAAAACTGTGGGGAACCAACAGTTTTTTCCTTTTGACTGGTAAGTAGGAGCAAGTCTGATGGTTACTTTATTTTTCTTTTTGATTTTCTTTCTAGCCTTAAGCATGCAAGGTTTCCCATTCTGTTCCCTCTTTAAGCATCTCTCAATATTGATCTCTGGCTGCTTTCATTCATCTTCTTCCCTGGAGCTTTGTTTTTAGTGTGACCTCTAAACCAATGTTTATGACTTAAATGTGTGCCTGTCTGCAGTCCTGTGTGCTCTGAAGCTCTGAATTGTCTATGCAGTTCCCTGATAAACCTCACAAAACAGCCAGGCAGTAGTGGTGGTACATGCCCTCAATCCCAGCACTTGGGAGCAGAGGCATGAAGACCTCTGAGTTCAAGACCAGCCAGCCTGGTCCGGAGCTCCACAGAGCAACCCTGTCTCAAAGAAAGCAAAGTAAAATAAAATGTTAAAACAAAATTATGAAACTATCTCTTACCTATTGTGAGCTCTTTTCTCCAGATTCATTATTGTGGTTCTCTTATAACCAACTTTTCATAAGAGAATTGCCTGCTTAAATTCCTTCTTTGTCTTACAGAATCTTCCAGCTCACCAACTACTAAATTCACCATCTGGGCTGTTTGTACACGCATAATCTCCCATGTCCCTCCATCCTTCTTTGAGATCAGACCCTCTTCATTGCTTATTTTTAATAATGGTTGCTTAACTATTTCCTTCATCTGGGGTATTTTTTCCGGCCTCTCCTTCATGAAATTACCAAACATATTTCATCTAAACTTGGATCTGAACGTGCCACTTGCCTGCTTTAGAAATCTTCAGTGCAACCCCTTGGACTCTAAAATCCTCACACATTGCTATTATATATTGTGTGGCCTTCTGTGACCTATCTAACTCTCTCACCTTATTTTCTGCCATGTCCTGCCTCTTCCTGTATGCACTTGAAATCAAATGGCTTGCTGCTTTTCTCATGCACCATGCTGCTTCACAGCTCTGTGCTTTAACTCACGCTGCTCAACTGCCCTGAATGTACTTTACCACATTCTTTGCCTGGCTAACTCTTACTCATCCTTAAAACTTTGCCTCCCACCATGTGGTCTTCTCAGGAAAATTTCCCTTATCCTTCTCCCAGCCTAAGTGTAAATACTCTCTCTGGGCTCTCGGGCAGCTGCTGCATCTCCATGCCTTATACATCATGCTGAAAACTTTTTCCTCCTGCTAGATAGAAACCTGTCTTCAGTAAACGTTGAGTCTTTTCCTTTGAGGTGGATCCACTTGAGATTTTTGAGTTGCCAAAGTGGGAAATAGAAGACAGTTTTATTTTTCTAATCACTATCACCAACTAAGTCCCTCCTCCTCCCTTAGTGTTGAGAACTCTAATACCACGCGGTTCCTTTCTGCAACTTTTCATTGGATTTTGCCCTTAGAAAAGCAGACTTCTAGTTTTGAAGACCTGGACATAGCTGTTTAAGAGTTTAATATCTGGTGAAGTTCTCCTCCTCTTCCCATTCTGCTGCTGTTGCTCTTGGTAACAGTGACGTTCATGCCTGTTGTCCATGTGTCATGGGTCTACATAGGCCACACTTTGATGATAGTGAAGCAAGATGTGTGTGCACTGTAGTGTAGTCATTTAATTGCTCATCAAGGGGATGGGTATGTTTTAACCTTTGTCTTACTTGTGTATATATACACGTTCATGTTGGAACAGATGTTAGATTTTTCAAAAATTTGTAAATTCTATTATCTGAAGAAAGGTTGCAAAGACTTCATCGACACTCTATGACATATCATCCTTCCTTAGGGGCTGCAGAGCAGATTCAGCACTAGCGACTTCTATGTCCACTAGACCCCCATTCAAATACCTGTCAGATTTCATCTTTCCTGCAAGGAGGGATGAGTTTTGGGAAATGTTGCATACTAGAGTCCGTGTTGGATTTGAACTCATAACCTTCCAACTCCAGTTTCTTAAGGGCTAGAGTTAGAGTCAATAAATTATAATTTTATTGTTGTTTTTAAGGAAACAACAATAAAAGAAAGCTGTTTCAGCACTAGGAGTATTAAGAACTCATTGTCCACCAACTTGGAGACCTTCAAAGGTAAGATGGTGAATGTCATTGACTGGCCTCATGTGGGTTTTGTTTGAAAGTAAAATCTATTTATTTATTTATTTTAGTACTACTCTGTCCTAAAAGTATGCTTCCTCTTCTTACAGTCACAGTGGCCATTCTGATTAGACTGAAGTGGCCCTTGCAGCATATGAAACTCAAAATTTATGTAGCTGAACACATTATCCTTGAATGTATCCTGAAAATATCCCTGGGAAGGTAAAGTTGAATTTAATGGGAACAAAGGCAGAATATTTTGTCTGGTGGAACACAGGCTTCGATTCCAGGTGGAGTTGCTGTTAGAGCCCAGGAGTCCCCAGCTACACCACTGTAGGGCGATTGGATACACAGATAATAATCAGTAACTTTCTGTGAGTTCAATGGAGACAGATTACCTGACAAAAGTTAGGGACATCTGTTCAACCATGTTCATAGCAGCATTGTTTGTAATAGCCAGAACCTGGAAGCAACCTAGATGCCCCTCAACTGAAGAATGGATTGAGAAAATGTGGTACATTTTTACAATTGAGTACTACTCAGCAGAAAAAAGCAATGGAATTTTGAAATTCGCAGGCAAATGGATGGAACTAGAGGAAACCATCCTGAGTGAGGTAACCCAGTCACAAAAAGACAAACATGGTATGTACTCACTGATATATGAATTTTAGACATAGAGGAAAAGGATTACCAGCCTATAATGCTCTTCACCAAAGAATCTAGGAAACATGAAGGACTCTAAGGGATAAATGGTCCCCAGGAATGGAAGTGGCATGAACTCCTGATCTAATTGGGGGCATGATGGTAGGGGGGGAAGGAGCTGCTACAATAAGAGCAAGAGAAGAGGAGTAGAGGAGAGGAAATGGAGGGGCAGAAATACTGAGTTGGGGGAAGAATAGAGGAAAGTGAGCAGGATGAGAGATACCATATCAGAGGGAGCCACTATAGGTCCGAGAAGAGATCTGGAACCAGGGAGATCTCCAGAGTCCTACAAGGATGACACAATCTGACAATCCAGGCAATGGTGGAAAGCATAACCTAAAAGCCCTTCCCCTAAAATGAGATTGATGACTTCTCTTTATGCCATCCTAGAGCCCCCACCCAGTGGCTGATGGAAGCAGAGACAGACATCCACAGATATACACTGAGCTGAAACCGGAAATTTAGTTGAAGAGAGGGAGGAATGAAGAACGAAGGGGTCTGTACCAGGTTGGAGAAACCCACAGGAATAGTTGACCTGAACAAGGGAGAGCACATGGTCCCCAGAGCTGTCAGGGAGACCAGTACAAGACTGATCCAGACTCCTGAACATGAATGTCAGTGAGGAGGCCTCTGCACTCCAGGGAGCCTCTGATAGTGGATTAGCATTTTTCCCTGGTGCAAGACGGGACTTTGAGAGCCCATCCCAAGTGAAGGGTTACACTCTGGCCCTGGACATATGGGGAAGGGCCCAGGATCAGCACAGGAAGATTTGATGGATTTTGCAGAGCCCCCTTTGAGGGCCCTACCCTGCCTGGGGAGTAGTGGGTGGATGGGGCAGGGGGATGGGCTGGAGGTGGGGGAGGAGGGTTGGGGGTGAGGGGAGGGAGATGGAGAAGGGACTTGAAACAAGCTTGTTCCCTAACTAGAACTAATAAATAAATTAAAAAAAAAAAAAAAGATTTCACAACCAAGGAAACTTACAGAAGGAAGATTTTATTAGGTGCTAACATTTTCACAAGGTTAGAGTCCTAGACTGCCATGTTGAAGATCAGGGCAGCAGACAGGCAGACATGTCATTGGAGCAATAGCAAAGAGCTTACATCTTGATCCACAGGAATGGTGAAGGCTTCTGAAAGCTCAAAGCTTGCCACAGTGACAAACCTCCTCCAAAAAGGCCACACTTCCCAGTCCTTCCCAGACAGCTCCAGCATCTGAGGACCCAACATTCAAATATATGAGCCCATGGCAGGGGGGGGGCATTCTCATTCAGGTCACCATACCAAGATTTTACTTTGTTCTCAGTCTCCTGGTGACCTTGTCTCTGGTGTTAAGGTTATACTGTAAAAAAGACAGGCATTAAAGACTGAAAAGGATTTCAAAGTGGCCCGTAAAAACAAATCTAAACTCATTCTTCTATTTCAACCTTTTTATTATTTCTGTGGGAACAAACAGGCTATTGAGTAGAATGCAGACTCTTACTTGGAAAGGGCACAAGTGCTAAAATTAGTATAGGAAGCAGGTGAGTAACAACAGGGGTTATCAGGATGAGAATTAGTAACATTTTCGCCCGTGTCATCCTTGTTGGGGAAGACAGTCCTACATATTTTGAAATGTTTAGGGGAGTCCTTGCCTGTATCCGCTAGATGCCACTTTCACTTCCCACATTTTGTGTCAACTGAAATTGTATCCAAATGTTGTCATTTGTCCCTTGCCAGGACAAATTTCCAGGGGACAAATTACTCTTCTCAGAGAACCATTGACCTAAAGAACTTATTAAAATGCTGGAGTATTTTCTGCTTTTCTCACTGCTGTGACAAATGCCTAACAAGATGTAACTTAAAGGGGGATGTATTTTGACTTGCAATTTAGGAAGGGATATTGTGAGGAAGGAAAAGGAACATGAAGGCAAGGTACCTGATTACATTGCAATAGAAGTCAGGAAACAGCCGGCAGGAAGTGGGGGCTAGCTAGTGATTTCCTTCCTCCAGAGAGAATCCACCTCCTTAATGTTCCACAATCATTTAAAACATTCCCCCAACTGTGCAAACACTCACCTATGGGGAAAACTTCACACTGAAACCACAATCTCTGGTATTAAAACATTGTGACTCTCATATTATTTTCTGTCACAAATAAGAAATGTCACTGCATGAATTCCTCAACCCGAGAAGAACCTCATGTGTCCACAATTTTGTGGGATGCTGCCTCTGCATCAAAACTCTCCTCTATGCAGCAGAAGATAGTAATGACCAAGACACTCTCAAGCCACTTTTCATTTCTGGAGCTAATACTGTAGCTACCTCTGTTTGCTTTCCTTAGGAGCCACCAGAGCTTACATATCCCTTGCCGGGAACGCTCTATGTCCTCCAAATGGAGGAAAACAGTAAGCAAAAAGTGTTTTCAGCTACTTCTATGAAAGGTGAAGAGAAACCTACTCAAACTATCTTAAATCTTAGTGAGCTGTGTAATCTCAGAAAGCAGGACTTCCAGATGAGGGTGAGCTCCATTATTGGAACATCTTTTCAGTGATGTCAGGAGTCCCTTGCTCTTTTCATTTTTACAGTCTAATATCATGGGATGTCACTGGGAGTGAATGGCTCCATTCATTTTAAGTGTTATAACAGGGCATAACAGATCAAAAGAGAGAATAGAGACTGTCTCTGTGGCTCTCGAGTAGAAGTAAGAAAACCATTACAAGATAGCTGGTGCAGGACTGGGAATTAGCAAGCCAAGGTTACTCAGAGATGCCCTGAGTCTGGGAGGAAACAAATTACTAACTGTGGGATTCAGTCTTCATTTCTGTTAAGTAAAGGTTAGATCAAATTGTCCTCAAAACAACAGCAACACCTGTCTTGATTGCTGTAAAGCTGTTTGAACACACGCAGACAGACGCTTGCTTTTCTAAGCTTAAATGTATAATTGGGGGCTGAGAATTAAATAAAAAGGAAGCAGGCTCTCTTTTCCATTGTAGGGTAGGATTTATTTCTCTTCAGGTGACTTCATTGTTAACTTTGGCTTTGCTCCCCTTTGTAAAGTGAACGGCTCTCAGCTCCAGAAGGTGTTACCAAGTGGAGGAAGGAATTTCCTCTGAGTATGTCTAAGGTCCCAGAGGCACTACCCATCTCCAGCTCATCCAATCAATAGCCAGTTAGAGCTGGGGAGAAACAGTGAGGAAAAATTACTGAATCGATCTGCCCTGCCCTTGGTGGACCATCACTCACTCCCTGCACTTCCAAGGTTGTGAAGGGACCACTCAGGTTAATGGGAACACAGTGGCAGACCTGATCTTGTGTTTTCTCATTTCTCCACTCTTGCCCTGAAGTAGATGCTCAGGACTAAGAGAGCCAGATGGGCCAGGCAAAACCTGATGGAAATTCCCACCGAAAATCCTTTCAAACTTTACCAACACTTAGAATGGCATCTGCTCAGTCTCCTAGGGAAAAAAATCTAAATGGAGAATTGGGGAGAAATTTTCCCTCCTCATGCAGATAATGTAATCAATATCTAAAATAAAAGCGAACGGACAAGAAATAGACACTCTACCCCACTGGACATCTCTAAAAGACTGTCTCCATATAATTACTGATGATTTTTGGTGCACTTGAATAGGACTATTAAGTGGCACTCATAGAAAGTCTACCATTATGTTCGAACATTTAATGGCTTTAATGATAATTGAAGTCCACTTTCAGTTTTGTAAAAATAATGAAAATCACCACATAATGATGAAAATCTGTAAGCAAACACAAATTTTTATGATGTTTAACAAGTGGTTGAAAGATTATAGCTATTTTCCTGCTTACAGAATCTTTATTCATTTGTTCGTGAGTGGAACATACGTGTGTATGTATACTCCCATGTGCACTCCCCTGTGCAGGCACATGTGGAGGTCAAATGTGAAAGATGGAATTGAGGAGTTCTTCTCCAATAATGTTTCTGCTCATGTATTTATTTGCTTATCTAGCAACAGGGTGCCTTACTGAATGTGAGGTTTACTGCTTGGCCTCGTGACTCCCCCATGATCCAGCTGTCCCTAACCCAGCACTGTACCATACTACAGGCTCCTTGTGTATTAAACATTTGTACATGGACCAAGGATTTGGACTCAGGTCCCCATATTTGAAAAGCAAGCCTTCTACCTCATGAGTTGTCTCCTAGCCTGCAGTTCTTCTTCCTTTAGGAGATTAGTAGAGCCTTTGTTGATAATGTTTTCTGGCTAAAAAGTTCCTGAACTGTAATTGTTTGATTTGAAGTTAAAAGGAGGGGTAAAAGTGTCATTTTTTTGCAGATTTCGATAATATGTCCCTTGCAGTTTTCTGGACATTGGCAGCTACTGATTCTCAAATAAGAAATATATATCGGAAGATGCCAGTGTTTAGCTGTTGAATTAGAAGGTGGTTTCCTCCAGTATTAAGGAAAGCCGTGGAGTATTTACTGAGGACCAGAGACAGATGAGGGAGGGATACTGGAATTGCAGTTTGTCTGGATGCTGTTTTCTTCTGTCTTTCAAAGTGTGGTGTCCTGGGCCTGGACAGATGGCTCACTGGTTCAGAGCACTGGCAGCTTATCCACAAGGACATCAACAACTGCCCATAATTTTAGTACCAGGGCAACTGTCACCCTCTTCTGTTCTCCTGGGACACAAAGCATGCTTGTGGTGCACAGCATATATGCAGGCAAAACACCCATAAACATAAACATAATCAAGTATTTTAAAAATGTAAATAAAAGTGAGATTTCATCTTCTAGAGGATAAAACATTTTATTTCTGTAGTGTTAAGAAAGCCTATAAACAACAAACTAGAGACATTGGCATCATTAGAGAATTTTACTGTAAACTGTACTTAACTATGGATGTATCTATTCCAGAAGGACTTACATATGGCGGATAAACCACTCAGAGATTCAGTGAAGCCAGTGTCAATTCTAAACCTCTTGCTTGAAACTTCTTCTTTCCCCTTCCAAAATCCGTGGGAGAAAGTGTGAAACCACAGCCAAAAAATGTAATGATGAAAGGGAAGACAGACACAAAACACAAGATGGAAGTGAGAGGGACCCCAGGATAGCGTTTCTCATTAGATTATCATCTCCAACAAATAAAGCCTGGAAGAGAAAACATTTTGCACTAAGTAAGTTCAAAATTCTGAAAATTGTGACATAATGATTTTATTAATGATAGAAAGTGAGATTTTTAGTATAGGCCAGGGCAACTAGAAAGTGAAGTTTAGCCTGAAATTGATTTTTGGAAGAGTAGAAGAACTAGCTCCACAGAACCTTTAATGGTGTCAGGAGCCACTCTAGATTGGGTACAAAAGTCACTCATATATCTGCACCCTAGAAACAGCAATGGCTTTTGGCTTAGAATATATAGTGAAAACCTTCTCCAGGGTCTACTCTATTTTAAGACTCCAGGGATGCCATATGTTCATTCTTCTTTATCACAGCAGTGTGGGCTTTTAGGAAAAATTACACCATGTAGCTTGAAGAGTCTTTTGAAAGTGACAAAAGTAACTACTACTCAGATTGCATGGGTCAAAGCCGGAATCTGGGCCCTTGACATTTCAGAGGAAGAGATCAGTTTTCTTCTGCATTCTAGTGAATATAAAATCTAAATTATCTCTGAGCAATGCAAATATATCTCAGAGTAAAGTAAGATGACTAAACTGGATCTTAATGAGAAGTGATATTTGAATATCTTACATATATTATATAAAATCCGCCAGTGTTCTTGGATACAGTTGGTTCTCTACCTTTATATTCTCTATCTTCAGATTTGAACAACTTCAGATTGAAAATACTAAAAAATAATCAGAAAGTTCTCAAAGGCAAATTTAGTTTAGCTGCTCATCAAGAATTACACTGTATCTGTGGGGATGAAGAGAGGTGGCGATGTCAGTCTTCACTGTATCTGTGGGGATGAAGAGAGGTGACGTCAGTCTTCACTGTGGCCTCTTGTTGCTTCACAGAACTTCTGTCACTCCCCATCACTCCTTCAGTGAACACTGCTTACCTCATGACCATAGTTCATATAGTGTATCATTAGAAGGTAGCACAAGCAAGAAGACACACACACACACACACACACACACACACACACACACACTATTTTCTTGTCACCATCTTCCAAACAATAAGCTGTGATAATCCTGTGTGTGATATTTGCATTTTATTGCACATCACTGGGAACCTACAGTTGATTTAGATTCGTCAGGAGGGTCTGCACACAATTTGGCAGTTTATATAAAGACAATAGTATACAGCCTCCATGGAGCATCCTGGGAGCCGGTTTTCCATAGATACCAAGAGACAAGCAAGCAACCATAATAATATGTTGTGTGTATTTTGTGTCTACAATGATTTTATTGTGATATGTCCTAGCGGTATTTGCCAAATATTCTTTATGGCATATTTTTTTTTCTCCTGGTCCTGGAAGAAAGATTGGGTCTTCAAAATGCAATTAAGTTTTTTTTTCTATTGAGGTATTTCCAAGGACTATGCTAAAGCCTGGGTGTTTTTATTGAGGAAAATTTAATTGTTAGCAGTTTGGGAAGCCTGTCATCTAATTAATTCGTCTCCTAGAAGAAAAGAAACTAAGCAAAAATTCTACTAAGTAGTAACTATGACATTGCAAGATAGTTCACCCACAACTGACTGGAAACCACTCCAGAGTGAGAAGAAATGGACTTTTGGTATTTTTTTTTTTTTTGCACAGGTGTCTGAAGTGCCTTATCAATATCTTTCTAGTAAATCAATGAGCAAGTAAATCAATGAGTTGCATTATGAGATTTTCATATATATTTATCATAGTACCTTGTCTCCATTCTATCCACTCCCATTTTCTTACTATTCTTGTGGGTCTCTTTGCTCTAATCGAGCAGTCCTTGTTTTTTTTTTTTTTTCTCCTATCACATTAATTTGGCATATGAGAGAAAACATTTGATATTTTCTCTTTCCTCTACTCCTCACTCACGTTCTCCTGCTCCCTCTAGATCTACTCTTCGCCTTCATCAACCAGGTTTTACTCTCCTCTTCTTTCTTTGTATACACAGGTGCATGCATTTTTAAATCTGGATCCCGAATGAGAGAAAACTTGGTATCTGCCTTTCTGACTCTGGCTGGCTTTGTTTAATAGTTTCCTCCAAAGGACATTCTTTCAATGTTTATGGGTGAATAAAATTCCACTGTGTCCACTAACACTCCCTTTTTTGTTATCCACTCGTTGTTGGGCAAATGGACAGCTCCATTTCTCTGCTATTGCCAAAAGAGCTGCAGTACACAATCGTTCAACAATCTCTGTGGTGCATCAACTTAGAATCCTCCAGATATGTACTGAGGAGTAACATACTTGGTTAATAACAAATGTATTAAGAGACAACACGGCACTCAGTTTTTGTACCATTCATAAGTAGTTACCATCAGAAATTTGTTAATATTACTTTAATAATTTTGGGTAAAGTTGAGTAATTTTTAGAACACTTAGCATTTTTCCAACTATTGATACTCATATGAATATTGGCTGTTAATTTATCTTACATTTGAACACATTCTCTGTGAACATTAATATGGATACAAAGCTGCTTAAAAATTCTGAGGTCAGATCTGCTTTGTATTTCCACACTTGTGGACTTGAACTACTTCATTATTATTATTTTTATCTCTAATATAAACAAACAAATAAATATTTAAGTACAAATGTATTATCTTGACTCTTTCACACATCTATAATGTATCTTAGTCATTTTTAGTGTGTCACTCATTTAGCTCAGATATTTGGAGCCGGAAAATCCAAGAGGCATGTGTGGGCTCTGATGATGGCACTATGTGCTGACATTTTATGATTTAACAAATAAAGCTTGCCTGAAGATCAGAGTGCAAAGCTAGTCATACTAATCAGACATGGAGGCCAGGCAGTAGTGGTACAAACCTTTGATTCCAGCAGCCACACTTGTTAGTCATATTAGCTGGACAATGGTGATGCACGCCTTTAATCCCAGCACTTGAGAGGAACACAAGGCAGGTGGAGACAGGAGTGCCGAGTATTCAGTCTGCAGTCACACTGAGGACAGGATCACCTCAGCCTTAGTAGAGGTAAGACCCCTCTGGTGGTTGGCTGCTTTGCTTTTTGCATTTTCAGCTTGAACCCCAATATGTGTGTCTGGGTTTTTATTATTCATGCTACAGCACTAGATGAGAAGAAAATGAGCAAGAGTGATTACACAGCTGAAACACGTCTTCCCAACTTTTCTCAACCCTTCAAAACTTGAGTGTGTGTGTGTGTGTGTGTGTGTGTGTGTGTGTGTGTGTGTGCATGCACACTCATTTATCTAGTGCACTGTTAATAGTTAGCATTGTTTTCATGAGCCTGGATGGGAGATTATTTACTGGGACATTGTCAACTTATGGGTGGTTACACCCTATGGGATACTTCTGCTTTGTCTATCTTGTATCTTCCTGTTGACATATATACATGAGTTGTAACCACATATAAGTTTCATATAACTTTGCTAAAGATTTACTAATACTCTTTACCACTGTATGATCCACATATTTCTCTGAGTACTTACTGTGTTGAACATCATCATATTTTATGCCATTGCATAAAAGCCATTTAAATAGGCATTGCTTCCAAAAACCTAGAATCTCCCTGAAAGATTATGAATTTTTGTCTATTTGTTTTTGTTTTTCTTCTACAACTCCAACAGTGATTGAAATCAAGAGCATAGTTTGCAATAAAATATTAGCTAAAATGAATCAAACTTGGAGAAATAATCTCACTTAGTTTACTTTGTCACTGTGAGCCTTTGAAAGCACTGCCTTGCAAAATATTCTCTTTGGAAATCCTAATGTAGTCCCAGAGGTTCAAATGCCCAAGGTTTGAGCCTTAGGATTTCACTATTGAGACCCAGTCAGACTTGTAAGAAATGGGCCTAGCTGGGCATATTTTGACTGTTTTGGTATACCACTTCTGGATTGTGTGACTTCATTTTCTCTCTGCCTTCAGTGTTTTCCATGTAGTCATTCTTGGATGTGTTTCTGTCAACAACCAGGAACCCCTCACCAGAGTAAGCACCAGATTTCTTAACATTCAGCCTCAAAAAATATGGACTGAATAAGTAAGTTCCTTTTCTTTATAGTTACCTTGCCTCAGGTATTTTGTTATAGTTATGAAAATCTGACATATGCCATCTATAATACTTTCTCTGAACATTAGTTTCAAAATTATGTATAATGTTTTCCATTCATTATACAAAGATAATTTAGTTTTATTTTCTTTGTTTGGGCATAGGATAACAACATGTATGAACACATCTTGAGAAATGCCCATAAGCACCATGTTCCTTTATCTTTATGTTAAAGGGAGGTGAGTTAAGAATGATGGTGAAGAATTGGTGCTGTGCCTCTTTAACTAGCTGTGTCTGCCACCTTGTCCTTTTTCAAAAAAAAAAAAAAACCTCTAAAATGACTATCACTTCAAATAATGTGCCTTCCTAAATGCTGGAAAAATAACGACTGTTTTTAGAGGAACAATGTTACTCAAGAAACTTCAGTAAAGCTTCCATGCAAATGTTATCTTCAAGATGTCTTGGTACATCTCCTTCACCTTATCAAGTTTAGCTTTTCCTCTTGACATTTGACAAAAGCCTGAACTATTACCTCTCAATTTCCTTCAATCACCTTGGATACTGTGATGTCCATTATCATGGACTCTTGTTATTCTTCTTGTCACGTATGTGTCAGTGTACCCATGGTTTGATTTGTGGCCTTTCTCTTCTCTTTATGCTTATTGTCAAAGACCATGGCACCATTGTTCTGATGACTTCTACATGCTTTGACTTACAAAGCTGTGCAGTTTGATGTGGTCACTCTTCAAAAGCACAGACCCATCCATCAAGGTCGGCGAAGACAATGTCCTTTTGACATCTAAAATGCATTCATTCCATATCCGTGATAACCAGTGACTTTTTGATTTTTGGCTTACACTTAAGCTATGTATTCTTTTCCGTTTTGTAAGTGACACTTGGAGCTTGTTCTGGATTTCTCTCCTTTCTCTCCCCACTCCCTAAGTCTCCAACTGTTTACAAGCTATGTTTACTTATTCACCAAATTATCTTCAATACATGATCCTATTTTCCTCCTTTTCAAAACTGGTGTGTTTTCTAGTTAAAACAATTAACATTTTCTTTTCTCATTTAGAACTCTATTCTGTAGACAGAGTTTCTGTTGCACCTGGTCCCACAGCCATTTAGTCCCAAGTAAACCAGAGGCTTATATTAATTATAAACTGTTTGGCCAATGGCTTCTGCTTCTTATTACCTACCTTTCTTTTAATTATTAATTAATTAACTTCTATCAGTCTATGTATCCCCACATGTTCTTGGCTGCTGGTGATGCCCAAACCTCTTGCTTCCTCAGCAGCTACATAGCATCTCTCCTACCACTCTCCAAGATTCACCTCCCATCATTCTCCTACTCTAGTAGTCCCACCTATAACTCCTGCCAGGCTATTGGCCAATCAACATTTATTCATCAACCAATAATATAAACTCACAGCATACAGAAGGACATCCTTCCATCACTATACCTTACCCTGCCTTCTCCTTTCTGCCACCCAGTTATTCAATATGGTGGATAGCAATGTTATTGTATGAAAGAAGACTTCTCATTATCATGGTAACAACTATTTTCCACAACATTCTGTGTTAAAAATGAAAGTTCATATTTTCTTGTACTCCAATATCCTATCAGGGATAACGGTGCTATCCTATGGTTTCAACTTTCAGAAGGCTGACATGGGAGGATTGAAAGAGCAAAGATACGTAGACTACATAGCTAGACTACATAGCAAGACTCTACTAGAAAAATAAATAAATTAAAGGCAACTGGAGCTGGTCTTTCTAATATCATCTGCTATTCTTCATCATAAAATTCCATTTCAGGTAGGTTGACATTTTTCACCCTCTTCCTTGAGTACATCAGGCTTGTTGTGCCCCCAAGGACCTCTGCATTAACTCCAGCTGGAAAGATCTTCAGCTTGAAGTTCATGTGGCTGGAACTTAGATTAAATTTCATCTCCTCAGAGAGGATTTTGACTACTTAATTTGAAGTAGATTACCTTCATGCAACCATGTATCAATTCCACAGCTATCTCCAAATAATATATTCGATACATGTGTATTGTACACTATGGATAATTGTTTGGATTTTATTTCGTATCCTATTTTAAATTCAAGTGCTTGAT
Source organism: Cricetulus griseus (assembly GCF_003668045.3). Classification (NCBI taxonomy): domain Eukaryota; kingdom Metazoa; phylum Chordata; class Mammalia; order Rodentia; family Cricetidae; genus Cricetulus; species Cricetulus griseus. The sequence goes on from NC_048601.1 coordinate 9,825,821, forward strand.
GTTAAGGATTCTGTATTATTCAATGTTCACACACCAGATTCTCAGATAATAGCTTTTGCTACATGTGTGGTAGTAAGGCAAAAGACTTATGGGTGTAATTTTGAGGATATTCATGTTCTAGATTTTCATATAAGTTTCCTTTAAAAATGAAGACTAGAAATTATGTGAGTTATAATTGAGGAAGACTATGACTTATGTGAGTTAAAATTTTGTTTCCATTTCTAATAGTTGTTTTGAATATTACTGACACGGTACTTTTAATTTGGAGATAGCCAACCTCACTAATACACAATGTGAGTAGCAATGCTAATTGAGACTATCACATTATAAATTTTCAAGGGAGTTGTCAGTGAAAGAGAGGGAGGGTACAGGGAGGAATGCACAGGAGAACTCATGCATGGGATTCTTTAAAAATACTAAGACCCTTAAATTAATAACATTAAAAGAAATTTTATACTCGAGTCATGTCAATGTTTTGCATCCAGTTATCAGTTTGTCCTTTTAATTTCTAACATCTCAATTTGTGTCAAAGCTGCTTGCTGAGTGCACAACTTCCTAAGCAGGAATTCTCTTGGAGGTGGGGCAGGGGAGTGAGATTCTCTATGGAGATTCTTAAGGGATTCAAGCTTCATTTCCAAACTTTGTTTAAACCACAAAGATGGATATTGTTACTGTTTTAAGTTTGAGCTGCTCTAGTTAAAATCCAACAAAAGAATCGAGGCACTGTATTTAAATGTTAAATGAATTACAATGTGAGAATAATCATCTCTTTAGTACTTTTTAATGTTACAAATTTACATAAAGTCTTTTTATTAAGTAACTGAGTGGAGTGGAGCAACAGATGAACAGTGTAAACCAGTCTTTGAATTTTAAAATGTGTAGAGTTTAAAGATACTGTGTACCTGTGGAAGACATCACTGGTTATTCATTATTATGTGTTCTTATCTATGTGGTAGCTGAATTTCAATTTCTCCTAAATTTATCCATGGGAATGGTGGTTGCCTGCCAAGTCTTTTACTGTACAACAACTTGCAGTGACTTCTTTCCTTTCCCTATTTGTACAGCAAATGATGACACTGAGCTGTTCCTTTGAACTCAGAGGCATCAACATGCATCACAGACAGCAAATGTCTCTCTTGTACAGACAACTTTTCCATTTCACCAGAGAAACGGAACATCTAGCTTAATGAAGGTATTTCTATTGGGGTTGCTTGGTTATCATTTGTCCTAACTGTGCCCGAAACAATAGGCCTTCATGTAGCATGTGGGCTGGGTTCTCATGTCAAATTTCAATTATGGGAATATGAATACCTGTTAGTTAGAAGATGCCTCAAACTATTATGTTGATTTAGGATCAAAATAGTGTCAGTTATACATCATGACTGCAAATAGAATTTGAGAAGTCTGAAGGGAGTGGTGAAAAGGGTGAAAATTTAAGTGATGGTTACAGTTGGACTGTTCTGGATATTTGCTACCTTGAAATAGCTGAATTGCACACCTTAGGATGAATTCTTTGAAAAACGTTTATATGAATAAAGTCAAATTCAAGTATATTTTTACTTTATTTTACCATATATAAATATATTAATAATATTTAAAAGTCTTGTCTTAGAGTTGTCTATTTAAGATGAAGAAAAGACTGCAATTAAAATTTGTGGATACATTTATCTTGGAGAACAAAAATTCATCTTTCATATCATACAAATTATTTTCCATTGAGAAAATCATTCTGGCTTTTCTGAATGCATATCCCCTATATACCTATATTTACTCACCCAATGGCTGTCTATTGAATTAAACCATTTAGCTAATTTTGACACATAAATCAATTAAAGTAGTTTAACTTCAGGGATGACAGTAGACCGCCATGTGAAAGCAATGTATGAGATGAACAGGGCTATCAGAAGAGTTGTGATGAGCAAGTGATTTGATGATACAATCTTATCTACCTTAAGTGTATTTATTCATGGCTTTGTAGGTCAGTTCAACATCCACAAAGAAACATAGCTTGACTTTCTCAAAGGGCAGCCTCAAGTCATCCATTTAAAAAAAGTTAAAAAGAACATATGTCATTTTCCTTTCATTCACACGAGCAAAAATAGTGTTCCCACTGGCTTAGGAAAACACACACACAAAGTCATCCAACAGATCCCACCCGAAAGGCACCAATGCTTCTAACTTTACACATGGTTACATGAAATCTTTAATTATGATAATTACTCTTCATAGTATGCGATGATTATTTGCTAACCTGTCCATTTGCCTCATTATTTCTCCTAAAAGAGGAGAAATCAAGAGATGGTCATAGTTTACCAGATAAGACTGCATGCTTCCCAAGCAGGAAGATAAGACTTCAAATACCCAGCACCCATGTAAAGAGTCAGATACGCCTGTGCACCTGTAAGCCCATTGCCCTTGGGGTCAGGGAATGACAGAATTATTGGGTCTCTCTCTCTACCAGACTATCTCAAAGCTCAGTGAAAAACTCTACCTCAAGGACATCACTTAGGAAGTGAGTGAGTAGGAAACCCAATGTCCTCTTTAGGCCTCTATATCTCCTTAGAGATGTGTATCCATCACAAACTCATACACCACGTTCATAGTACAAACACACGAAAAACAGAAGACATACATAAATAACCCGAGGAATGAAGAGATGTTTAGTTTACTTAGCTTGGACTTTGATCTTTGAGGCTCCATCTATACTATAGTACATGAAAAATGGTTTGCACATGTAAATTGTTGCCAGTGTTGCATGAAGTTTTCAGGGAAAGAAGCAGAAACTAACATGTCAGTAAAAGTTAGAGTCTGTGTTAAGTCAGTTCTGCTCAAATGCACAAAGTTATACCTGATAATTTATAATTTTCTAGTATAAAGGAAATATCAATACCACTAAAGTTAGGTGCATTGTCAACTATTTTCTTCTCTTTAAGCAACTAACTAAAACAGAGGATCTCCTTCATTGAGCACATTTAAGTTTTTGACTTTGCTTCCAAAGAATTAACACAATAAAGAAAGCACTGATTTTGACTTGTTACAAGTGTTTTAGAAATAATAAGTAGTATTTTTAAATAGATAGAGAATATCTTTTTAGATTTTCCTAGAATAAAATAGTAATATTTCTACTTATAGGTGGTAGTATTTTATTTCCATCTTTTATTTAAGGAAAAAACCAATTCATTTTATTCATTTTGGAAACTTGAATTCTGTTAATTGTACACATTGTTTGAAATATGCACACTCTTATTTTTATGTATACATATGCATATGTGCACAAGTGTGGTAATATTGTTTTTGATTTCAGAGGCAGGACTTTGGTCATTGGCAGGAGGAGAAGGATGGGCATGATTCTATGAGCGACATGAGAGAAGCGTGTGTCGGCAAAGGGTCATCACTGGTGTCATCTACTGCAATGAAGAATGTAATTTTTATCAATGTTCCTTGTCCCAGAGTGGCAATTCAATTGTAAATCATACCACTGATTAGAGTCTATAAAAAGATTTTGGAGTCTTCTAATGGGAGTAATTATTTTTCTTGTTCTTCTGTGTAACAGAACTCAGACATACTGATTTTCAGTCATACTAACTTAGAAATAATATATGTTCAGTAAAGTTATAGCTCTTGATCATGTCCCTTGAAATATGTGCCCTAGATGACAGCCTATTGGAAGGATTTGCCTGCTATTATAAAATTCAATACCAAATTATAGGAAATGCATTTTGCTTTCATTAAAAATAAGTTATAATATTTGAAACAAAAATACATTTTAACTCCCACATAATGCCATCAGGGATAGAGAGAAAAAAAGAACTGTCATAAACCTTCAAATCTCCAGAAGAGTTACCTAATAAAGTTGCTTTATGTATCTTAATCTTAATCCTTGTGTAAGTGTGTGTGTGTGTGTGTGTGTGTGTGTGTGTGTGTGTGTGTGTGTGTGTGTGTGTTTGTGTGTGCATACTTGTGTATGTGTGTATGTACATGTGTATGGGCCAGTGAACAACTTCAGGTATAATCTACCTAATACTGTCCATCTTTTGTTGAATCAGTGTTTCCTAATGGCCTGGAACTTTCCACATATTCTAAGTTACCTAGCCAGAAAGCTTAGGTGATGCAACAGTCTGTCTCTCCAATCCTGAGGTCTCTCTCTCTCTCTCTCTCTCTCTCTCTCTCTCTCTCTCTCTCTCTCTCTCTCTTTCACACACACACACACAAACACACACACACACACACACACACACACACATGCTTAGGTTCAAAATCAGGTCCTCATACTTGCTAGGTGAACGTGTTAGGGACCACACCATCTTACCAGCCCCTCAGCTCCTAATTATATGGAGACACTTCAAAATTTGGGTCTTGGTAAATTGTAAGGTTTATTAAAAAAAGATAGTTACCCACCCATCCATAACTGACAACAAGCCACCCAGACACCCGAGATGATGATCTGCAGAGATTCAGCATCAGATTCTTAGGACTATAATTGGGAAGAAATGCAGTTATAAAAATTAAGTAGATACCTGAGAGTCAGGGCCATGTTATCCCTTTAAAACTGGTACCAAGAAGTTGAAAGACCTTCTTTCTGCTCTGTTAGCCTTTGGAGCACTGAAGACGCAGCCCAGGACTAGAAAATAGAAATAAAAGGATAGGGTCATTGAGAACACTTTTGGAGCATCAAAATACCATTGAGACACTTGGTGCCAAAGCCTAAAAGCTAACGCTTCATGTTATGAAACATGGGATGTCTAACTATGATGAAATTAAATCATCCCAGTTTCTGTTGACTCAAAGTGGATTTGAGGCTAAGTAAACGTACCTTCCTGAAAGAGACAATTTTCAACCCAAGTTTGTAACTGAATGTGCCTGACAAATGAAGATAAAGGGCCACTGAGGTCTGGGGAAATCTGTGTTTGTCTTCTTAAGAGTCAAATTGTACTCAATGTGCAGCTGGGAACTTTTGAATTGGTAAAGAAGTAGGGGATAGAAACATACAAAGAAAACAAAAGAAAAATGCAAATTAAAATCCCTTCTATATTGAGAAAGAAAAGAGGAGAGAGGGAGAGTAGAAAAAGAAAGACATATCCATTGACTAAAATAATATTTAAAAAATCCCCTTAGTCTTCAAAAGTAAAACTCAAAGACCGATGCTTATTTATTTATAGTATTTCATTATTGATTGAAACAATTTTATTTCTGTTTTACATATGTGAAATTGCTTTCAGATTAAAGAAAAACAGTTTTTCTTTTTTTTTTCAGTCTGACTGAAATATCAAATATCTCGATGTTATTTTTCCTTCTGGGAATTAAAGGGATCTTGAAAAGTTTTGTTGCAATGTTGAAATTTTAGATTTGAAAATTCAACACCACAGATGTAATCACAGCCAGACACTAATTAAGCATCCAGCCGAATTTGGTCCAAGAATGCATATGCATATTTCTTGACTTTGTTGGGTGCAATCTGTGTGTTTTCAAGGGCAGATTTTGGTTAAACGTTTATTTGAAAAAATCTAGAAGGAAAATTCTTCTAAGGAAATATGATATTTTTATTAATTATCTTCCTTAACTGAAAATTGCTTTTAATTTCTGGTAACTATATACCATGGGTAAAGTTGAAGCAATTTTCTTATATTCACTGTATTCGGAAGAAGCAAAAAAGAAAAACTTCATTACAATATTCCTCCCTTTCTTATTTCCTTCCTCCTCCTCATCTTCCTTCTTCTACCCCTCTCTATATCTATCTCTCCATCTCTATCCCCCCCATTTCCCTCCCTCCTCCTTTGTTTTAGAGTAAGAGAGACTAGGCATAGGCAGGACATAATGTCTCTCTATAAGATTTTACCTGTGAGATATTTACTGTTTCTTGAGTTCTCTTGGTAGGTTTGGGTGATGAAGGCATATGTGTGAAAGAAAAAAGGGCGGCAATTCATACCCAGAAACTTTTGGTGGGACACATCCCCTAGCAGGATTTTTCTGTATACTCAAGAAATAGTTTGATTTTTATCTCCAAGGATTTTGATTTCTTTAGTATCTAGAGGCATATAAGGCAAATCCAAAGCTTTTGAAAACTCTCTGGAAATAATTTGAGAAGTTGTATTTCATTTTATTTATAGAAAATTTACAGCTCTGTGTCAAACTCTTGTCTGTGAATCTGAGCCAAGCAACACTTCTGAGAGAGACACTCTGCACCATGGGAAGGATGTGAACAGTGAGACTCAACTTGAATGCCAAATCACAATGCTAGATGTACCCTTCACTAACTTTCTTGGTGTTTCTAAGCCTTTCTTTCCATTTCTAGCAAGAACAAATCCCAATTAAGAAGCTGACTGTAATAGCCAAAACAACAACAAAAGTCTAAAATGCTTAGGCTCATTTTCAGCATGTAAGAGTTAAAATTTTTCTTATTTCTCATTTGTGTTCTGACTGCTATTGTGATGCCTTTCTTTCTCTTCTATTCCTTTTATGATAGTTGCATACACTGTAATTGATAGAGTATATAATATGTATTGGATTTATGAATGTGAATTCAAACATCAAAACTTAAAATACTTTCATTGCCTATCACTTTAATGGTATAATAATAATAAACTCAAAAAACTTTAAGTTGTTCTATTATATCATATACAAAAATTCATTTTTTCATGTTAAAGATTTCCTTCACATGTCGAGATTTTTTAATAGCTTGTGACCAGAGAATTCATGGTTGGTGCTTTCCTACAAATTTTCTCACTGAGAAATTACTGGTTTGAGGGGATTCACTGAGTCTCAGCCATGATTTTTGTGAAGCTCCTTTGAAAGCATCTTTCACAATCTGAAGAGATGGTTCAAAGTTTAAGAGCCTTTGCTAGTCTTACAGATGCTCAAGTTTTCATTCACAGTAGCTACATCAGTTTGCCCACAGCTTCTTGTAACTCCTGATGTCTCAGGCCTCCAAGAGCACTTGTACTTATGTACACACATACATATGTGTACACAGGCTTACACATAATTAACAAAATAATAAAAATGATTCTTCAAGGGAAAGAAAAGCATCCACTCACAAATACCACTCTTCTAAAAAAGATTAAAGTTGTGTAGTAAATATAAGTGGACAGAGTGGCATGCCATGGCCATGAAAAGGAAGATGGTAGCTATCCTTCAATTCTGAAAACTGTGTCTTAGGGTCTCTTTAACTGATGAAAAATTTGTTTCTTTTATAGTACTGAATATAGTATTAATCTACTAGCTTCAGTGTTTTGAACACTTTTCTTCTTCCTGACGTCTCTTTTAGAAGGTACGCTCTAACTCATCTTCTCTTTAGTGTGTAGCTGAGAGTACATTTTTTGCAGATGTTTTTTTATTTGAATTAGAAACAAGATTGTTTTACATGTCATTCCCAGTTCCCTCTCCCTCTCCTCCTCCCATACCCCACCCCAACTAAAACCCTACCGATCCCATATCCTTTCTGCTCGCCAGGGAGTGTGAGGCCTTCCACAGGGGGTCATCATAGTCTATCATTCTTTGGGATAGGGCCTAGGTTCAACACGTGTGTCTTGGCTCAAGGAGTATCCCTCTATGTGGAATGGGCTCCCAAAGTCCACACCTCTGCTAGGGATAAGTACTGAACTACTACAGGAGGTCCCAGAGACATCCGAGGTCTCCTCACTGAAACCTATGTTCCTGAGTCTGGATCAGTCCCATGCTGGTATCCCAGCTATCAGTCTTGGGACCTAGAGCTCCCCGTTGTTCAGGTCAGCTGTTTCTGTAGGTTTCACCAGCCTGGTCTTGACCCCTTTGCTCATCACTTGTCCTTCTCTGGATCTGTATTCCAGTTCAGTTCAATAATTAGTTGTGGGTGTCTGCTTCTACTTCCACCAGCTGCTGAATGAAGGCTATAGGATGGCATATAAGTTAGTCATCAATCTCATTATCAGGGGACAGTATTTAAGGTAGCCTCTCATCTGTTGCTTAGTTTGTTAGCTGGTGTCGTCTTTGTAGATATCCAGACACTTTGCTAGTGACTGATTTCTCTGTAAACCTAAAATGTCTCCCTCTATTATGGTATCTCCATTCTTGTTATCTTCTATTCTTCACCTGACTCAACTTTTCTGTTCCCTCATGTCCTCCTCACACCTCCTTTTGTCCCCTTCTCATTCTCCTAGCTCTCTCTCCCCTCTTCCCGTGCTCCCTACTTGCTCAGGAGATCTTGTCCCTTTCCCCTTTTCCAGGGGACCATGTATGTCTCTCGTAGGGGCCTCCTCGTTTCCTAGCTTCTTTGGCAGTGTGGATTGTAGGCTGGTAATCTTTTACTCTATGTCTAAAATCCAGATATGAATGAGTACATACCATGTTTGTCTTTTGGTGATTGGGTTACCTAGCTCAGAATGGTTTCTTCTAGTTCCATCCATTTTCCTGCAAATTTCAAGATTCCATTGTTTTTTTTTTTCTGCTGAGTAGTACTCCATTGTGTAACTCTACCACATTTTCTCTATCCATTCTTTAGTTGAGGGGCCTCTGGGTTACTTCCAGGTTCTGGCTATTACAAATAATGCTCCTATGAACACCATTGAAGTCCAACAAATCCATGACACAAAATATCCAGGATATATGGGATACCATGAAGAGAGTACATTTTTACAAGTCTTCTTTTCTACCCATGGGAAGTCAGATGCTGAAGACAACTTTTATTGCCAACACTAGAGACATGGATCAGCAGGTAAGAGCTTTTGCTGCCTGTCTTGGTTAGCTTTCTGCTGCTATGATAAATGCTATGTCCAAAAGAAACTTGGGAGGGAGTGGTTTATTTGACTTACAATATATGACTCACTGTGAAAGGAAACCAGAAGAGTAGTCCAGCTGGGGCAGGAAATGAAGCAAAGGCTATGGACAACCCTGTTTCATAGACTACTTTTCATGGCTTGCTAGGTTTTGCTTCTTACAAGACAACAGCTTGAAGTGTCACCATCCACAATTGTCTGTACTCAGTAGCATCAATCATTAGTCATGAAAATATCCCACATCCTTACCTTCAGGCCAAACAGGTGGAGGCACTTTCTCAACTGAGGTTCATATCATATGACTCCAGTTTGTGTCAAGTTGATACCAACCAACCATGTCACAGTTCTTTTACAGAATGAATTAGGTTCCCAGCATCCACACTCAGGAGCTCAAGTGCCTGTAGCTCTAGCTACAAGGGATCCCACATCCTCTTCTGGCCTCTGTGGGTACCTGCACATACATCCATGAGCACACACATACCCACCCATACATGTATATGTATAATAAAGTAATTGAAAGAAGTCTTAAAAGTTTAAAAGTATAATGGCAATATATTTAGACCACTATGTGACTCGACATAAAATGACCATTTTGATTAACACTAGGATAACTTATTACTATGTTCAAACATACTTATCATCACTTAGTCATGTTTCAAGAGAATGCATTTGTGAATATATGTTCCCAGAGGTCATATACCAGGAAAATGCAGAAAAATAAGTGTAGTGATTTACATATTCCATATTCTAGACAGCTCTGCCTGCTCCAAAGAACAAGTACATTTTAAAATAAATTTTTGTTTATAGTTAATGTGACAATTATTATGTGTTATTTTCTCTAAAGTTCTTATTTATAATTTAGATAAGCAAAAACAAAGGCATGTTAAAGAAATGGATAGTCTTTTGCCAAAGTGTAATGAAAGTTGTGTTAATCTCTAGCAAGAATTAATTAAATTACTGCTTGCCTGGTCTTATCTTTAGTTTTTACACCGTGTTGATAATATCACTCATTTTTCTGTTAATGTTATAATACTGGAGATTTGGAGACAGGAAATGTAAGGGCCTGGCTCTATCCCTAAATGTCACCCACTTAAGTGGTTTGACTTTTATTTTCTATTTACTTTGGTCAGTGTAAATTTCTGTGGGTTTTGCTGGTTTGGGGAAAAGGGATTTAAGGATCTGTAGTTCTTGGTTATTAATATTTGACTTTGTTAGTTCTCTCTATTTACTATATGACTTGTGAAAAAAACTACAACAAATTAGATATCCATTCACTGTCCTTAGATGCATGGCGAGTGTGATCACACATTCAGCGGGCAGTCTTTATATCTTGCTTGTGTCTTCAGCTTCACATTTGAATAACAACAGCCTTTGAGCTTTTGCATGTTTCCTTAATTCTTACTATCATACATATGTGTTGACTTTTTTGTTGTTTGTCACATACTCAGAATATTTAATCTTTTTGCTTAAACAATATCAAAATCTACAAAAACCATGGCCAATTCATCCCAGAATCACCACACCCCTGAAAGTATCTGTAAAGCCATCAATGTCTGAGTGAAATGCAGAGTCTCCCTTTCCCCTACAGAGAATCAAATTCTACTGGCAAGTCTTTCAGAAAACAGCCCAAAGACAAATAAGCATGAGATGCTGGCATCTGCCATTCATCTATTCAGCCAGTTTCCAATCACAAGGCCTCGTGCCAAGTATGTTTAACTAGCAAGCATAGGCAGTTGATGTGTCCCCAGAAAACCATAGGTAAGAAGAGCCCATGGACATGTCTAAGTCTTTTCCACTATTCCCCAGCTCAGTTTGACCTGCTCACCCCCAGTTGACAGTCTGTACTTGCTTGATAATGTAGCCTATTCATGGGCTACAGTGAATAAACAGAAATTGCTTTTTCCCTGCTCTGTGAATTATTTTCTCCAGAGTCATCACTTTGAGTATCTCCCTTTGTACCAAGCAAGCAATCCACCCTCTGTGTCACTGAAAACCATCTGTGCCATAACCACCCAGACAACTAGTTGGAAGGCAGAACTTTTAAGACCTCTGAGCTCCCATCTTTCCTCCTTCCTTTTTCTTCCCCTCTGCCCTTTCCTCCCCTTTTCCCTCCTGTTCCTTCCCATCCCTCCCCTCCCATTTTCTCCCATCCATTCTTTATCTCTTCTACTCCTTTCCTTTCTTTTCTGCTCTCCTCCCTTTCCCCACACGCCAAATATCCTCTTCTTGTTCATAGCTAACTATAGATCTTCACCAGTCATTATCTGTATGAAGAACACTGGATTTGGCATGTTTCTCTGACCAGAACCAAGCTACTTACAATTTAAATGCACTATTCCATTTGTCTGTCATAGAGTCTGTACCCCTGTCTGTATAAACCTTCAGAAAACTTACCACTATCAGATTCAAAACATCCACCCACCCCGCCCCCCAAGTTACCTTCTGTCACACTGGTGTATCCTGGTGGGATCTTGACATCTGTTATGTATGAGTGATATAGACAGAGCTATTTATCACAAAAAAGTGATCATTACAATTTACAACCTTCCTGATTTGTATTCTAATTAAAGAGCAAGGGGACACTTACCAGTTTTCTGTCCATATCTAATCATTAAACCTTAAATTTTAAGGACAACTTTAAATTAAATTTAAGTTTCCTGACAACTGCAATCTAAATCAAACTCCTACACCTCCTTAAAGCACTTTGTAACTAGAAGCTCCTGTTTTTTCCCTACCATTGCAGCCAATAATTCTTGAAATCTGGCCCAAAACCAGTGAGATAATTCAGTGAGTAAAGCTGATTTCCACCAAGTCTAAGGACCTGATTTCAACCCCAGAACCCATGTTTGTGGTGGAAGAGGAAAACCAACTCCCAAAATGTTTCCTCTGACCGCCACTGGTTCTCCACAGCATACCTCTCACCCCACACATACATGATACCCATGTGAACTAATACATGCAAGTTAAAAACGTATCATGCTCCACACACACACACCTCTCATGTCCTTGTGAGAAGAAAGAAGCCGCACGTTTTCTCTTCCCTCCTTCTTCCCCTTGCTGTTAGTTCTGTGCTTTGATTCTGTGGTTCTATGGGGAGCAATTTCAACTTTTAAAGCAGAAATCCCCATCTTTAAACAATTTGTAAATGTAGTAATAATTTCAAATAAAGGAAAAAAACTTTATTTTTTATCTCACAAATACGTTAGTAGCTACAACTCCTATTTTTATTTTTATTTTTTAAATTTATGTTCATTGGTGCTTCATCTGCCTGTATGTCTGTGTGAGGGAGTAGGTTCCTCTGGAACTGTTACAGACCACTGTGGGCTGCCATGTGCATGCGGGGAATTGAACCTGGGTCATCTGGAAGAGCAATCAGTGCTCTTAACCACTGAGTCATCTCTCTCCAGCCCTGCAACTCCTGCCTTAATGAAGAAAAGTAACTTGACTTCCACAAATAAATGTCACTGATCTGCAGCAATTATCTTTCACCAGATCAAGTCAGTTACTTAAGAACCTGTCTTAGTTAAGGGTTTGATTGCTGTTAACAGACACCATGCTCATCACAACTCTTACAAAGGGAAACAGCCAATGGGTGACTTACAGTTTCAGTTTTGTCCATTATCATCATGATGGGACATGGCAGTATGCAGGTAGACAAGGGGCTGGAGAAGGAACTGACAGTTTTACATCTTGATATGCAGGCAACAGGAAGTGAACTGAGACACTGGGTGTGGCTTGAGCATATGAGACCTCAAAGCTCATACCATCTCCAACAAAGCCATACCTTCTAGTCGTGCCACTCCCTTTGGGGGCCATTTTCATTAAAACCACCCTAGAATGCATCAAATATTGTCTTTCATAGTAATCTTTTCAATTAATAGAGTAGATCCTGACAACATTGCAAATTGGCAATTAGTCAAATCCAGAACCCATTTCTTCTTCCTTATGCTCACATTTTTTTTTTACTTTAATCTTGAGAGATTCCTTGCTTGGTGTTTCATTTTTCCTCATTGTGCTACTAAATGGCAGAAATTCCAAATGCTTTGTGAAGTTTTCTCCAAGTGCCTTGTGTCAAAAATACCAGACACATGGGTATATCATACTCAAGAAAACAAAATTAAAGGACACAAAATGTCAACCTTATCAATTCCACAAGTCAAATATTCTTCCAATCTCTTTAAGTACAAAGTCTTTGAACAAACAGGATGTTTTGGCATCTTTGGCACCCTTCCCTAAGGAACAGTCTCTAGTAGTATCTAACCTGCATCACTGTCTCCACCTACTCCTTCTAGCCTTCAAGGCCTCCACAATCTCCCTCTTGCCAGGACCACTCCTCAGCTTTTATGAGAGTCAAATCTTCTCATTTTCCCTGATTGTACATCTTGCAGACTTTCTGCTCAGCCTGCTTCACACAGCCCTTCTGGCATGAATTCTGACCCCTTCATTATTCCACATCTCATTTGAAGCCCTGGCTCTCCTCCTCTTATTGCTCTTTTCTAGGCCACCCCTTAACTAACTTTGACCTGGCATCCATTGGTTTCCGTTTTTTCAACTCCGTTCCTCATTGGGCGATACTCATATTAGTAGGCTGCACCTCCTGATTCACCCCCCCACTTCTATTATTTTCTATTCCACCGGAGCCCCACCCCTGGGACCCCAAGGATTGGGGGGAGGGAGCAGGATAAAGGGAACATCAACTTTTCTCTGTCTATTTTTTCTAGTATTAGATGTATTTTCTCCTCATAGTCTCTTTTCTGATTAGATGTGGTCACTGTGTAGAGCTGCGGGTTTCTGGCCTTGGTCTCTTCTTTTGGGTAACGGCGAACATGTCCTTAGTGATGAAATGCAGGGTTAGTCATGCACTCTTTCAATTGTTAATCTTTGGGTTTGGCTTTCTCATGTATTCTATCTTGTGTACCATGATCCCCATGTTACTGTCTCTCTTTCTCTAATGTGTTTTGCTTAAGGACCACATATGTACTCACTGAGTTACCTTTCTGTAATTTTCATTTTTGTAACTTCCATTGATTTTTAAGTCATGCGATTTCAAGACCGTATTGTTCAAAAAAAGATTCACACAGTATGAATATATATGTATACATATAATATACATACACACACACACACACACACACACACACACACACACATATATATATATATATATATATATATATATATTTGTAAAGCAACAACAACAACAATAAAACAAACAGCAACCAAAAACCCCAAACACAAATATACCTGGTAGATGTAGCAAAGTTTCATGATTTAAGACAGAAATGGCATGGCGTGGGCTACTGCAATTCTGAGAACACATCGTCTGTTTTACTGTGTATAAAATGTGTCAGGTCTTTGCTTTGTGTTCATTCTGTCTTTTATTTTTCTAACTTTTCTTTCTGGGATCCAAGTGCTTGTCTGCCTTCATGGCAGTGGTTATGTATTCCTGAAGCAATCTAATGAATTAAAATTCTGACTTTAAAATTCATCAGAGTTTTGCTTTTTTTTTTTTTTTTCTACCCAGTGATTTAGTACCACTGGTCCATTGAAACTTAATTCTCTCTGCTCATTGTGGAATTTAAGTAGAAGATGGAGAGGGGCAGCCATGGGACCCATGCCTTCACTGAAGGACATGAACTGTAACTAATCCCCAGGCACATCTCAGCGATTACCTCCTCTTTCTGTTTCTGCTTTGCTCTCTCCAGGTTGTAAAATCAAAGCTGCTGCTAAGTTTTACTTTTCTGAAACTTCCCTCGAAGTTTACCAGACGCTCTCAGTCTCCTTGATGAAGGACTTAGCATCGATTTCCGTAGCAGATACTTCTCTTCCTCTTGTTAAGTGGTGTTTCCCTTGAAAACACAGCTAAGGCGGCACCAAGAGGATCAGTTTGACTCCACGCTGCCTGCGAAGCCCTTAGTTGCTCAGTGCGCAGAAAAAAACGCATAGATTTCCACGCACTTGCCACTAGGTGGCAGCAGCAATGTGAAAAGCACCGAAGTTGGAAAAGCTGCAGAGACTGCAGGCTCCGGATTCTGTATGAGCTAGACTGCGCCTGCATGTTCTGGTCATTTCATTTTTCCTCTTAGGGTTGGGAGAGAAATTAACTAAAATAATAATAATAATAATAATGATAATAATAATAATAATAATAATAATAATAATAATAATAATAATAAATAATTTTAAAACAAATGCTTTCTGAAAGGAAGTATTGAAATAAATGTTATTTGGATGTGTTCTTTTACGAGCCAGGACACAGTTTACTCGGGGGAGGATGCCTGAGGCTTCTAGACAGAGAAGGAATAAGAAATGAAAAGCCAGCAGGGCGTTGGTGGCGCATGCGTTTAGTTCCAGCACTCAGGAGGCAGAGGCAGGCACATCTATGTGAGTTGGAGGCCATCCTGGTCTACAGAGCGAGTGCCAGGGCAGACTCTGAAGCTACACAGAAAAACCCTGTCTCAAAAACAAACAAAAAAACAAAACAAAAGCAAACAAACAAAGCAAAACAAAAACGGAAACAGAAGCTTCACTCCTTATCCAATCTACTGTAGCTCAGGACTTAGCTACAGTATTGAGGACACCGCCAGGCCAATTCCAGCTGTTTTGACAGAAAATTGTTAGAATCACCTTCCAGATGCCAACGCCTTTAGCAATCTTCCAGGGGGTTAAAAAAATGCCATGAAAAAAAACTATTGAAAAGTTATATGCTGCACAATACCTGAATTGCTTAATGTAATAGTACATTTGGAAAAAGTAGATGTCAGTAGTATGCCAGTCTATTTTTATGTGAACCAAATTAGATACCGAAAGTGTAAAATTTAATGTTAAGCTTTGCAACTTCTGTTCCAAATACATATTCTTACTGTATATAAGTTCATGAAGTTGCTTAGGATCTTGTTAATTTTGGTGTGTGATATGTATATTTATTTTCAAGTTTTCTAAAATAATATAGTTTATAAATACATGCGTTGGTGAATTTGACAACATGAATGATGTTCTCCTCTATGAATGTTTCTCTTACTGGTTGATGAATAAAACACTGCTTGGTCAGTAGCCAGGCAGGAAGATAGGCAGGGCTACCAGAGGAGAAGTTTGCTGGGGAGATGAAGTCAGAGAGGAGCTGCCAGAGAGACACCATGTAGCCACTGAAGGAGTAAGAGGACTGGGCAATCTCCGGTAAGATAAGTACAGGTCCAAATACATAGATTAGTAGTTATGGGTTAATAATAAAGAGACAGTTAGCCAGTAAGATGCCAGAGCCATTGGCCAAACAGTTAATAATTAATATAAGCCTCTGTGTATTTATTTGGGACTAAATGGCTTTGGGACCAGGTGGAACAGAAACTCTACCTACAAATGACATCTTCTTTTATTATGCGAACATACAGACTTTATGAAGTAATTAACAAAATAATGTCATAAAACATTAAAAACTTGAAATTTGTGAAAATTGATTTAGTTATCTTAAACACTGTTATAAGAACTTGTTGACAGGTAGTGGTGGCACACACTTTTAATCCCAGCACTCCAGAGGTAGAGGCAGGCGGATCTCTGTGAGTTCGAGACCAGCCTGGTCTACAAGAGCAAGTTCCAGGACAGCCTCCATAACCATAGAGAAACCCTGTCTTGGAAAAAAAAGAAGAAAGAACTTGTCATTTTTTTTATTACAACAACAAAAGTAAAAATGAAATGAGCTGCAGAGTGGATTTTATGTGATAGATGCTTTGTTGTATTTCAGTGAATTAACACATTTTGTAACTTGTTGAAATTGGTTTCCTGAACACAGAATTAAAGCCAGCAGTCCACACAAATCTATCCTACCTGGTGTACTGATGAGATAGCCAAAATCCTCCAGAGCTTCAGTGTGTGCATGGCTTTGGGTGAGGCTGTGCTGTAAAGAGCTCACAGACTGGTAAACGGATTGATTCTCATCAAGTCTCTTAAAATATGCTTTTGGTACTAGGGAGAGAGGATGCCAACAAGCTCAGCAAGGTGCCCATTTGTACGCAAATGTTGAAGAATGCCCTCAATTTTTTCTTAAAGTTAGTAGACCCCAGTAAGTATAATTTCATGGGATTCACAGGACAATGTTAAAGTTGAGATTTTTGCCTGGGTCTCTTTTCCTGGTGCTGTGATAGGATGCCTGGGCAAAAACAATTCAAGGTATCTTGAGTTTATTTAGCCAATGGTTCAAATGCACATTCCGAGTTGGCAGGGCATTGAAGCAGCTGGTCACGCTGTATCTGCTCTCTCTCGGGAAGCAGGGAGTGAAGAATGAGCATTTCTGCTCTGCTTACTTCCCCTTCTAAAGTGTATTCCAGAAGCAGAAGTCAAGGTGCCAGCCATAGTAGGTATGTATGCCCAGCTCAAGATAAACAAAGTGTCCCCTCACTGTTACTCACAGAGGCTAATTCCATCTAACAAAAGTGCTAAAGTCTTGTGTATAATGTCATTCTAGATCTTGTCAGCTCAGCAATTAATATCAGTCACCACAGCTTTCCCCAGATAAAGGTCTGGATTCCTATTTTTTAATCAGGCATGCTTGTGGATATTAAGACATATCCAGTTGTGCACCCCAGCTGAAACTTCTTTCAACACCAAACTGATGCATGTCCTCAGTCATGCTGAGCTATGTCTCCTCATTCTCTAGAAAGATAACCATCCATACCCCATCTCTCTGTCTTAGGGTGAATACCATTGTTTATTTAGCAGCTTCAATAACCATCCATCTTTATGGAAAGTGAAGAATATGACAGACACAAAAAACAATAAAACTGAAGAATTTCAGAGATGTGACTTTCTTCACTTTTATCTTATACAAACTAGAAAACCAAATGCCACCACTGTCTTAGGGCATTATTGGTGTGATGAGACACCATGATGATAGCAACTCTTATAAAGGAAACATTTAATTGAGGGTGGCTTATCTACAGTTTTCGAGGTTCAGTCCATGAGCATTATGGCAGGGTCATTGAAGCATCTAGGCAGATGTGGTGGTGCTGGGGGAATACTGAGAGTGTTACCTCTTGCAGGCAACAGGAAGTCAACTGCAACTCACACTGAGGGAAGATTGAGCAAAAGAGATATCAAAGCCCACTCCCAGAATGACCCACTTCCCCCAACAAGGCCAAAACTCTTAATCACTGTGGAATAGTCCTTTTGTATACTGCAAATATGTATTATTCTCATTGGTTAATCAAGAGCTGACTGGCCAATAGCTGGACAAGAGAGATTGGACAGAGGAACCAGACAGTAGAATTCTGAGAAGGAGAAGGGAAGAGTTAGAGGAGTCACCAAGAGATACAGAGGGAACAAGACATGATGAAGGACAGGTAAGCCAGGAACCACCATGGGAGCACATAGAGGAATAGAAATGAGTTGTTTAAGTTGTAAAAGCTAATTAGTAACAAGTGTAAGACAGCAGCTGAGCATTTAAAATTAATATTGAGTCTCTGTGTCGGCTGTTTGGGAACTGGTGGGTGGGGAAGAAAAGTCCAGTTGCAAATGGTGCCCAATGTAGGGCAAGAATTTCCACATAAAATCTAAGAAAGCTTCCAAAAAGGTTCTAAAATGGAACCAATGTGCCTTCCTAGTCTCATGTCTCACATGGTCCATGTTTCAAAGAGGTATCTCCTAGTGACTGCCTGTAGGCTTGAGCCACCTGTATGAGCTGAGCCCATGTGCTGTGTGGAGGGTTTGGGGTTTTGCTCATGCAGACAAAAACAGTTACAGATGTGCAGTAAGGACAGATTCAGAAGACCAGAGACTCTAAGTGGTTCACAGTATGCTTGGAAATGTGCATAGACTTGGGAGAGAGAAGAGAAAGGGTATATAAAAATAGTTTAGAAATAATAGGGTAAAGTCCTTAAAGAGGGAGCAAAGCAATATAAAACAAACACATAAAAATGAAAAGAAAATTTGTGCTATCTTTGAGTTTTTGAATGCTAGGACACAGAAGAATGTAAGGACGGGCTAGATTAAACCAAACTATATGTTTTGAAAATGTCTTGGCTTAAAAATTTAAGCCAAAAGGTCTTTGCCTTGGAGGAGTTTTTATGCTTTTATTTCCACAGGTAATGATAGGCTATGGATTTGTTCCTGGTTAAAGAAAATCAGATTTGATCAAAGAAAAACCCCTGAAATCCTGACTATACACATAAAGAAATAAACCAAAAGAAACTACATGACACTTGATGTATATTTTACTTACTTAAACATATATCAAAAAGCCATCTTTGTATGATTTGTGTACAATGCACATTATATACTTATATTAATACCAGTGTGTATGTTACCTTTAAAAGTTTATGTATTTACAGAACAAGGGGAACAGATACCACTGAAAATGGATGGCCCAAATGATCCCACATCTAGAACAAGTTCAAGTTTTCTACCTGAGATGGTCCAGCCTCACAAACTATTTTAGCCAAAACCTACAAAGTATCCTGATTTTATCAAGGTTCCCAAAAATTTTGCCAGTGCCCCCAAATAACAGGAAGTAGTCTAGAGAATGATACCCACATTCCCCCAAAATGGGTATGGATACTTATTATCTTTTAAGGAGAGTTGTTTACAGGTTGTTATTTGTAATGGTCAAAAAACAAGCTAAACAAAGGAGATTAGATTCAACTATCTTGTTCTGAAAAGAAAAAAATGGGGATATAGAAGTGATAGGATAAAAGGGTAGATTATTGTATCTGTTTTTAAACTAAAAAAAAACCCTACTAATTTTAAATATTTTACATTGGTATGGAATTTGGTATACTGATACAAATTTAAACTTAATTTTGTTAAACTATATTTCTACTCTTGTTTAGGGTATTGTGTTTATGCAACTCATTTAAACTGTAACATATACTTAAGAAATAAGGGTTAATAGTCATCATAATAGTCAAAACTTGTAGTTATGTTAGGTATGTATTCAAGGTCATAAACAGAGATGTTTATATAGATAAATGGTCTGTAAAACATTCAAAGAGCTACAGAATATTGCATTTAATATGGTAATAACATACAGCTTTTCAAGACGATGAGACACACCTGTTCCTGGAAACATCAGTCTAAGTCAGAGAAGGTAATAGGTCTCAAAGAAACTCCATAGGGACTTTGTTTACTTTATGGGAAAAGCTAGCCATTTGGGCAAAAACTTTCCTTGCCTCAATTGTTGACATTATACTTTCCAAACTGGACCAGCAGGATGCAAAAGAAAGTGACTGCCAAACTTTGCCAAGGCAAGGCAGAACAGTCCTTCAAAATTCCCTGCTGCTCATAAAAGTCTTTCAGTTATACTAGGCCTATGGGACAAAGATGGATGTCCCAACATTAGAGAACTTTGGGTAATTGCCCATTTAACCAGTTATCCCTGTCATTAGGTATCATTTCACCCTTCTGGGGTCTTTGATAGAGTTGAAGACTATATAATCATAGTTAAAATTTTCCTTAGTTGTGAAAAAAGATAAATTAGGTATGAAACTTTAGACTCACAAAGATAACATAAATTATAGATTATTTTCTCTAATTTTGCCAAATACAAATGGATTGGATATTGTAACTGTAATTCTTTCTTGATAATTGCTTTGTTGTATATAATTTTACTGTGCTAAAGTTAAAACTTCCCTTTTTAATTGGACAAAAAGGGGAAATGGTATGGAACAATCTTTGTACACTGTAAATATTACTCTCATTGGCTAATAAAGAGCTGACTATCCTACAGCTGGGCAAGAGAAATTTGATGGGAGAGCCAGACTAGGGGAATTCTGGGAAGAAGGGAAGAGCTGCCATGTTCTGCTACTAACTGGGGCTGTAAAGTGCCCTCATTCAAGTATATCTTCACCACCTTTCTGTTTTTCACTGCCTAAACTTGGCTGTCTTAAAACTTGCTCTATAGACAAGGCTGGCCTCAGACTAAGAGATCTGTATGACTCTACCTTTCTAGTGCTAGAATAAAAGTTATGCACCACCACTCCAGAATCTAAGCTGTTCTTCAGTTCCTTTTTACTAGTTGGACACAGCTGGGTGGAATCTTGCCCCATGTCACCACTCTCTTTATTCCATTTCTTAATCCATTTATCTCTTTGAACAAAAGACCCAGCTCTATTCTACTTCCGAATGCCTTTTTCTCCTCAAATGTTATTCCTTGCTCAGCTTGCTTCATTCATTACATGTCTTCATTAGAGTTACCACTAATATACACATGACAGAGTCTCTACTAAGCTGTTTTGAGATTTATTCTGCCAATGGAATTAATTCAAAACTCTTTACTTTAGCCTCAGGCAGACTCTTCAGACAGCATAAAATGCAGCCACTTCCTTCACAAAATATCACAAGACTGATTTCTAGGCAACGTACTAAAATGCTTCTCCTATGAATCCTCTTGAGTGAGCCCCAATAGTTCAAATAACTCTTAACAACATTGTCTTCCATGCTCCTACTAGTATGGAGCATTAAACAGTGCTTAAAGTATCCCACTGCTTTCCAAACCCAAAGTACCAAAGCCCAAATTCCTGCAGACAAGTAGCTGGTCAGGCCTATTGCAGCAATACCCCAATCCCTGGTATCAACTTCTGTTTTAGGGTTTTTATTCCTGTGAAGGGACATTATTATCATTGCAACTCATATAATGGAAACACTTAATTGGGGTGGCTCGATTTCAGTTTCAGAGCTTTCATTGTCATCTCAGCAGGGAACTTGGATGCATGCAGGACTGTGTGAGAGCTGAGAGTGCTGTATCTTACAGGTAACAGAAAGTCAACTGACAGTCACACTGAGAGATACCTCAAAGCCCATCCCAACAGTAACATACTTCTTCCAGAAAGGCCATATCTCTTATTAGAGCCACTCCTTTTGGGGGGGGGCATTTTCTTTCGAGCCACCATAAGCAATACTCTTGTTTATGTTTCTCAGTTTCAACATATACTAGTCACATGAATGTGGTTGGGCTAACTCAGAATTTCTAAGTACATGCATTAGTCCATGAGCCAAAGCAGCTTAGATTGAGTAAGGTTATACTTGGTTCTATTCCACTTTCCATTAGCAGATTGAAAGTGGAGTAGCAATCACTTTCTTGCCTGGATTTATTATTAGAAATTCCTGTAACAATGCCCCTTCAGATAGGTATCATTTGAATATATTAACAGTGAAACTATCATGAAAAAATTGAAAAAGGCAGAAAAATCACACACACACACACACACACACACACACAGAGAGAGAGAGAGAGAGAGAGAGAGAGAGAGAGAGACAGAGAGAAAGAGAGAGAGCACAATTAGAGGGAGAAGAAGAGAAAAGCAGGCATTTGTAGTGGACTTAAATTGACATGTGAAATATAACCACAACCATGAAGAAGCAAGTGATTTTGCTGATGGCCAAGAACTCACATGGGTACTCATTACTCCATATATACATCTCTCGGTACTTAATGAAGATCTCAATATCCTTAAACAGCAGGACATACTTTTGATATTTATGCTACTTAAGGCAAAACTGAATTAGCATAGGCAGTCAGACCCAGTGAGATGGAAGCCTAGCTTAAATTAGCCCAAACCTTCAGTAGAAATATGAAAATGAAAATGTTAAAGTATTTTAAGAAAGGGTGATTGAAGTTTTGCACCTCTGCTTACTACCTCTTTTAAGGAATTATTTTATTTTATTTTTTCAACATTTTTTATTTGAATTACAAACAGGATTGTTTTACATGACAATCCCAGTTCCCTTCTCCCTCCTGTTCTCCCCTACCCCCCCAACTAAAACCCTACCTATCACATATCCTTATTGCTCCCCCTGGATGGTGAGACCTTCCATAGTGTGTCATCAGAGTCTATTGTATCCTTTGGGATAGGGCCTAGGCCCACCCCCATGTGTCTTGGCTCAGGGAGTATTCCTCTATGTGGAATGGGCTACCAAAGTACACACCTATGCTAGAGATAAGTACTGAACTACTATAGGAGGTCCCGTAGATTTCCGAGGTTTCCTCACTGAAACCCATGTTCCTGGGGTCTGGATCACTCCCATGCTGGTATTCCATCTATCAGTCTGGGGAGCAAGAGTTCCCAGATGTTCAGATCAGCTGTTTCTGTGGGTTTCACCAGCCTGGTCTGTGCCCCTTTGCTTTTCACTCGTCCTTCTCTGCAACTGAATTCCAATTCAGTTCAGTGATTAGTTGTGGGTGTCTGCTTCTACTTTCACCAGCTGTTGGTTGAAGGCTATAGGATGACATATAAGACAGTCATCAATCTCATTTTCAGGGGAGGCATTTAAGGTAATCTCTCCTCTGTTGCTTAGATTGTTAGTTGGTGTCATCTTTGTAGATCTCCAGACCTTTCCCTAGTGCCTGATTTCTCTGTAAACCTAAAATGTCGCCTTCTATTATGGTATCTCCTTTCTTGTTTTCTTCTATTCTTCCTGCAACTCAACCTTTCTGCTCCCTCATGTCCTCTGCATCCCTCCTCTTCTCCCCTTCTCATTCTCTCGCTCCCTCCCCCTTCCTGTGCTCCCAATTTGTTCAGGAGATCTTGACCCTTTCACCTTCTCCAGGTATGTCTCTCTTAGTGTCCTCCTTGTTCATTAGCTTCTTTAGCAGTGTGGATTGTAGGCTGGTAATCCTACAATCCACACATGAATGAGTACATACCATGTTTGTCTTTTTGCTATTGGGTTACCTCACTCAGAGTGGTTTCTTCTAGTTCCATCCATTTTCCTGCAAATTTCAACATCCCATTGTTTTTTCCACTGAGTAGTACTCCATTGTGTAAATGTACCACATTTTTTCTATCCATTCTTCAGTTGAGGGGCATCTAGGCTGCTTCCAGGTTCTGGCTATTACAAATAATGCTGCTATGGACATTTGTTGAACAGATGTCCTTGTTGTATGAATGCACTTCTTTTGGGTATATGCCTAAGAGTGGAATTGCTGGATCTTGTAGTAGACTCATACCCAGTTTCTAGAGGAGTCACCATACTAATTTCCAAAGTGGCTGTACAAGTTGGCACTCCCACCAGCAGTGGAGGAGTGTTCCCCTTTCTCCATATCCTCTCCAGCATAAACTGTCATTGGTGAGATTCTGTCTTCTATCTCTTGTATTCTGTTGGTTATGCTTGCATCTGTGGTTCCTGATTGTTTACTCAGTTTTTCCACTTCCAGCATTCCCTCAGTTTGTGTTTTCTTTATTGTCTCTAATTCATGTCCTGAAACTTTCCTTCAGCTGTTTAATTGTATTTTCTTGGTTTTTTGTCTTTTCTTGATTTCTTGCATCTTTTGGTTTGTCTTTTCTTCCATCTCTCTGAAGGATTTTCTGATTTCCTCTCTTAGGTTCTCTATCATCTGCATGAAGTTGTTTTTAAGGTTGCTCTCTTCTGCTTCTTCTGTGCTGGGATGTTCATGTCTTGCTGGTGTGGAGTCCCTAGACTCTAGTGGTGTCATATTGGTTTTCCTGTTGTTGGATGTGTTCTTATATTGTCGTCTTCCCATCTCTTCTTCCAGTGTGTACAGGTAGTGTCACTTCCTTTCCTGGTGTATATGGGTCTGGGGTTCTCTTCAGGTTCCAGCAATTGGCTCTGATACTCTGATGGGTCTCACGTTGGATACAGGCAGGTCTGAAGGACTCGCTCTCCAGGTGGGTGAGAGCAGCACTGGTGCAGTGCTGATGCTTGGTCCTCAGGGGTTGATTCGTCCTGTCTATAGACCCTTGGGCAGGTTTTCCCATGGTTGGCAGGCAGAAGTTGTTCCCAAGGCAGGGGTGAAAACAGCTCACCTCTGCACTCTCTGCACTGTGTGGAGGCTGGAATAGCCCAGTCATCTCAGCAGAGTCAGGGTCCCAGGGTCCTCAGAGACCGATTCAGTCTGCATACAGGCTCTGGGGTGGGATTTCCCAGGGTGGGCAGGTGGAAGTTGTTCCCAAGTCAGGGACCTTATTTTATTTTTATATGTAGGAGTGTTTAGTATGTATGTATTTGTGTGCATAGTTCATGCCTAGCTCCCTGAATTAAGTAAATGGTGTTGAAATTGTCAGATTCCCCTAGAGCTGGAGTTATCCAGCCCTGTGAGCCACCAAATGAGTTCTGGGAATTGAACCCCATTCTCTGGATGAGCAACAAGTACTCATAAATACTGAGAAATCTCCCCATTCCCAGTTTCTCTCTCTTTTTAAACTACTAAAATTTAAAACACCAAAGCATATTTATATTAACAAAATCACCATTCTAGAAGGATTGTCCCAATGGGCACAGGAGCCTAGACACTGTCCTTCTGACATGTTTTATGTGCAATCTGAAATAGCAAATGGAAAGCAGAGCATTGACTTTGCAGACCCTGGGTTGTAAAGATTGCTTGGCAGCAAGCATCTGGGTTTCTCAAGCATCCGGAGAAGTTAATTGTACAAATCACTGCATTAGGAGAAAGTCACGTATTTCAAACCCTGTAAAACTCTAGAAATATTGTCCAATAGATTTCCAGGATTCTCAATGAAAGTGTTAATGAATCAGGAGACTGCAGAGTGTGGGGTTTACTTCAGAGAGACCAGGTACTTCATTCTGAGTTTCATGTATTTAGTTCATTTAGTCACAGAAAAACCATTCAGATTTCTCAGTTACACATATAAACACAAGAATATGACAATGAGGATGGCTCCAAATACAGGTCTGACAATGTATCTTCAATATACTAGAGCAATGTATGAATTCTGGGATTATGATAAATTTCAATTTTCTCTTTTGTTTTTTGGTTTTTCGAGACAGGGTTTCTCTGTGTAGCTTTGGAGGCTTTCCTGGAACTCTCTCTGTTGATCTCAAACTCACAGAGACCCACCTGCCTCTGTCTCTCGAGTGCTGGGATTAAAGGCGTGCGCCACCAATGCCCAGCTTCAATATTCTCAATGTCATACAGATTTAAATGAATAAGAAACACCTGAATTCTGCTTCACTGTGTATCTCTATTGAATTAAGAATGGGGGACAACGAGTGAAAGCTACTCATCTGTGAGTATAAGAATAAGTATCAAAAAGGCAGTTGGATGTTAGACTGCTTTGGCAAAGTGGTAGAAGAAAGTCCTCTTCTAGATTCCGTGGATCACCAGTTTGCAAAGCATCAAGAAAGCATAATTCAAAGAGGCTAGAAATAATAATAGCATGCCCATGAGTAGAAGGATGCAAATGCTCACATTATTCTTTCACCGTTTTTATGTTGTGAGGATGAGGGAGACGTTGGTTCCTATAAGCATAGTGCTACTTTGATTGCAAGACTCTGATTATGTAACCCTTTGCTCACTGACTCTGTCACGTCTGATAATGTTTCTGATTTTAATCATATGTATCTCTGCTTAGGTGTAGGCAAAGATGGTAACTGGAAGCATCTGCTTAAAAGCAGACTTAGAGGACACAGTTTGTCTTACTAAGCATATGCCCTAACCTACATTAGGCTAGTTTGGCTCCTTCCTCTTCCTACCCAGATCAAGACTGAAAAACAAAATGTCTTACTGTGATGGTTGCTCAGGTATGGGAAAAGACTGTATTGTTCTGAGGGGCATGTGTAACATTCTGCATGCATGGATCCTGGGTTGTTAATAGGTCCTTAGTGTACTGTTCAGAGAGAAGCATGTACACCCCTGATAGTCCTAGAGTACAAGTACATTATTAGATATAGTGATATTTTGATCTAACAAATAAAGCTTGCCTGAAGGTCAGAGTGCACAGCTAAAGAACTAGTTAGCCACACATCTTATTAAAAACTAAACTAAGTCACCAGTTAACCACACACACACACACACACACACACACACACACACACACACACACACACTAAGCCACTAGTGAGCCACACACCTAAGTCACTAGTTAGCCATATAGGACAGGCTGTGGTGGCTACACCTTTAATCCCAGCACTTGAGATACAGAGGCAGGCAGATCTCTGTGAGTTCATGGCTTACATGAGAGTGAATCAGTCTAAAAGAGAAACAGAGCTCCCACTTTTGATACCTACACTTAGGATGACATGCCTTTAATCACAGCACTAGACAGGAATATAAGACAGGAGCTCAGTGCCGTCTGAGGTTTGGTGGAGACAATTGCAGTCTGCAGTCAGTCTAAAGACAGGATTGCTCCCCTTTGGCCTGAGCATTGGTAGAGTTAAGAACTCTCTAGTGGCGTGGCTCCTTTTCCTGATATTCAGCTTGAACCCCAATATCTGTCTTTGGGTTTTTATTATTTGTGCTGCAATTTAAAAAGAGGTGTGTGTATAGACCACGCCAAGTAAAGCCTCTGGTTGTCAAGATGTTGCTTATGCTTGTGTGCCTCAAAATTGTGCTAGGAAACAAGGATACACAAATGGATAACAATGAAACTAGATCCACAAGCACAATAACCTCATAATGGTTAAAACAAGTCAAAATGTGTTAAAGGATGCAATGCAATACTTGTATACTATCTCTTCTGAATCTCCATTTCTCTGCAGGAATCTTTGCTGAATCTAGATGTGGAAGTTACTTAAATGATCACCAAGAACAAAATATATACATATACATATACATATATATATATATATATATATATATATATATATATATATATATGGGAATATTATAGTACTTCTAAAGGGAAGGAAGTTTCACCTATGACCACTTGGATGAACTCAGAAGGTATTATCCTAACTTATTCTATTAAAATAATGATCACCTGCACCACTAATTTCAATATTTTAAATTCCCCAGAGTCCCTTATGACATGTCCATGGATGAAAATTAACAGCCACAACACATTAATAATATGAAAATACTTTCAGTGTTCTGGAAAGGCTGGCTTGGCTCCCTTCCATGCTTAAGATCCAGCTGCCTCAAAAAGTGGTACTGGTTATTTGCATACAAAAGATGTGATTTAAGAGTTTATCCTTAGTTGTAGTGGTTTGTTTGCAAATATGTCAACACACTCAATAAATTTGGTATAACACATCGTATAAGCCCAGAGGACAACTGTCTGGACAGTTTGTTTGAGCTGCTCTCTGGTAGTGGTTATGTTCTTAAGCTTCACTGACATGGCATGAAAAATTGGATAAGCAGTCGGTTCGGTGAGAATCTCTTACTGATGAACTCCCTGAGACTTTTATTGTGACCAAGCACTTTATCAATAGAGTCCCGTGAAGGGGAATGAATGACCTGACATGCAAACTTGTCAGAATAAACAGGATGACAGGGGCAGCATGGCGTAGTTACACAGGGAACGCGTGACAGTGACAGCAGCATTCTCTGCTTTATTTTCAGCTTTATAAGGTATAGCTGTAGGCCATCTTCCCATGATGTGTTCGTTTCTGGCAGTGGGATCTAATATGTATGAGTTCAAAGAGATGTCATCATTTGACTTCCAGACCTGAACAACTGTCATTGCTCAGAATCTGGAGGGTAGAGGGGAAAAGCCACTAAGCCACCACCATTTAATATTGTCAGTGATTCTGCTCACTATTGCTTCAGGAAGTCCATTTGGGGAGGCACAAGGCCCAGAAGAAAAGCCTTTTGAACTTTCAGTGTGAATTAGCATCTTCAGTCTCTATCTAATCTATCTTGCCTTTTTCTGTTTTGCCCATCAAAACAGCACAGTATCCACACTTAAGGCATCACCATGGACTCTGTTCACAGACTTCACTTTGGCTCAACTTACATTTGTACATAGCCTTATTTTTCTTATGGGGGTTAGGCTCATAATTCTTCTTGTTTCCAACTTTTATCTTTCCTTAGTTTTTTTGTCCTGCTCACTCCCCCCTCTCTCTCTCTCTCTCTCTATATATATATATATATATATATATATATATATATATATATGATGAGTAATCATGAGTATGATATTCATTAATCCATGAATTTACAGAGAATGTACAAATAACAGTCATTGACGTTGGTAATGGGAATACTCCAGTTGACAAATTTCTTAGGAACCTATAAACTACATTCTTGTGATTAAGAAAGATAACTACTACACTGATATGCTAGGAGAAAATGAAATCATCAATGAAATGGGGTCGGGGGAATCCCTCTCATATTAGCAATTACCATGAAAGAACACTTAAGGATGTAAGTCTTGTTCCAAATGAATTTTCTGGCCTTTGTTATATATCCAGATACAGTCTATAAACTGGAGTAGTTAGCTGGAAAAAACAATGATCAGAAAAAAATCTGGATATGGGTGAGGTTGTACATTTGATTAGCATCTAGTATATGTTGTCCTGCCAAAAGGTAATGTCAATGATACTATTTTTTGAATAAGACTAGTAACCAACAGTCAGACTTATAAGTGGTTAACATGAAAATATTTTATTATAAATGGTTAATTCTGCATGCTAAACTGAGGTAAAACATAAGTGCGCCAGAGGTTGGCCTATTGGAGGCTACTAAAGAGGCCCCAGTGCCTGAATTTTGGAGACCCTAGGCTGGGGACTTGTTGAAGTGTGAAGAGGGTAAAGGCAGATTCTAGATTGATTTTGACTAAGGAACAACCTGTATTTATTACATATTTTATGCATAGATTGATGTCTACCTTGGTTACCATTCCTAGAGCCTTCATCCAGTAGCTGTTCGAAGCAGAAACAGACACCCACAGCTAAGCACTGAACCATACTCCTGTAATCCAGTTGTGGAGAAGGAGGAGGGATGAGCAAAGGAGCTAAGACAATGCTGCAGAAACCCGCAGAAACAGTGGACCTGACCTAGTGACAGCATGGAGACCCTAGTCATAAAGCTGCAGAAACAGCATTTGGACAGAACCAAACCCCCTGAATGTGGGTGCCAGCTAGGAGGCCAAGACAGTCTATGGGAGCTCTAACAGTGGAGCCAGTCTTTAACCCTAGAGCACAAATGGACTTTGGAAGCCCATTCCCTATGGAGGGATGCTATTGCAGCCCAGATACAGCAAGAAGGGCCTGGGCCCTCCCCCAAATGATATGACAGACTTTGAAGGTCCCTCGTGGAGGGCCTCACTATCCCTGGGGAGGAGTTTGGGGATGGGTTGGGGGGATTGGTGGGGAACATGGGAGGATGGGAGGTCAAAGGAATGGGGGGATGGATATGTAAATATGAGTAGTAATTAAAGAATTTTAAAAAAATAAAAAGAGAAAGAATTGACCTAAGCAGTAAGAATGTCAATAGGTATGGTACTGCTGCTCATATATTGATGGAGAAAAATGTTATTAATATCAAGTAATGTTTCAGAAAAACTTTAATATTATGTTTTGAATCTTCTCATTCGCTTATTCTTTGCCCAGGACTAAAGAGCACACATCATTTTACGAGCTGAATATTAACTTACGACATTATATCTTTGGGTATTGAAGATTGAGGAATCTATTCTATCTATTATGGAGTTAACATGTTGAAGATAAAAAAGCTTTGATGTATGCACAAACAAACCCCAATATATAAAACTGTGATAGATAAGTGTCACAAAATAGAACAGGTAAGACATCCAAAAAGTAAAAGGCAATTTAATGTCCTCTATGGCAGTTTCTAATTCAGAAGAAAACAAATAAAAACATTATCCCAAATAATGTCTAATAGGCAATCATTTTCCTTCCAGTAGCATGAGATGTGATTACCATCTTTTTAACTTATATGAAGACAGATGGGCCTGGTGGCCGTAAAATTGCCTGGATGTTTGAAGAATCCATCCGCATTATTCAATGATATTACATTTTGTAGTAGGATATTCTGTAGGTTGATTGCGTGCTTGGTTATACCATTTGAGTTTATTGGCTCCATATTTACTGCCCTTCAACTCTAAGTATCCTTTTCTCTCCTATTACTGTAACAAGGCAATAGGCAGAATTGATTCATCAGCTACCATCATTCATTTTAAAATGGTGCTCTTTTGGGCTGTATTGACTTATGTTTTCTCTGTTATAAAACGAAATGGTATTATACCCTTGGCTAAATCCACATGCTGGCTAGAGTCCCTGAGTGGGGCTATCATATTTAGAATGTATTTGAAATAAAAATTTGTCCTTTCCAAGTTGATGTGTGCTATAATTATGCTACCTTCTCTCTTCTAAGCATGTGAAAAAGGTATAGACAATTTGCTTGTGGCTGGGATATTGAATACATGCAATCTAGTGAAGATATTTCCTCGATGGAGAATAATTAGTCCCCATTAAACCTCTCAGTTGATTTACTGGGTTAAGTATAATTCAAAGATGGTACACGGAAATCAGGGAAGAAATAAATAACTCTTTTAGTATTTATTATTTTTTTTATCCAAGAAAGTGTATCCCAAGTGAAAGTGTCATATAACACAACATTATAGTGCATTAACATAAGAATGACTATTTTAGCATTGGTAGTTGAACCAGGACCACAGAATCCTTTATTTTTCAAATGATTATCAAATACTGTGCATTTATAGGAGTTGAATGGAGCATTGCCCAAGGTATTTCAGAAAGGTGTGTGGAATAGTGCTGCACTGTGTGTTACTCATAATAGCCATTGTTCAAGGGAAATCTCTCCTCTATGTTTATGAGAGTAGAAGACATAGTCAAGATAAATGACTCATTCCTCCCTTGAACATCACTAAAGTTCTCATAGAGAACACTTAGCAAACATATGTTTAATTCAGATAGTGACATAGTGCACATGCTAAATTGAGAGTTTTGTCTCATAGTCCAACGAAAACACCATATAATCATACATACCTACAAATATATATATATACATATGTATATATATACATATATATATATATATATATTTAAAGCATACTCCACATTGATATGTAGAAAATATTAGAAGTAATATTTTAGAAGTGTTATTTAAATACTAAAATATTTTCAAATTCTAAGGAATCTGATAAATACAATACTATTGTAATGTATATTAAACAATATTATAGTATGATCACCACAAACATCTATCATTTATTTATGCTAAAACTTTGAAAATGATTTTATAATGTTCTTTAAAATGCACAGTCAACTATGATTTGTAGCTGATCTACTACAAAACTCAAGTAATAAATGCAGAATTGGTGTGGCATAAAAAACAGACCAGCAGACTATTGGGCCAGAATCAAAGATGGACACATACATCCAAGCTTTTGCAATCAGTTGATTTTCAACCGATTGGCTAAGGATCAAAGGAGCTTTAAATTGATGGTCCTAGTACAATGCGGTACCCAATGCATAAGAGTAAACCAAAGTTCCTTTCTTTGACCAGTTGCAGACACTAACTGAAAAGGATTAAGACTTCAGAAAGAGACCTGAAACTGTGAAGTGACTGTTGAAGTACTTAGAGATCCTCTCCCTGGAGATTGGAGCAAGTGGAGACTCGATGGGAAAGACACACACCCCAGCCCTGCTGCATTCAGGGATTGCGGTCTTTTCAACTCAGTTTAGAGCACACCTTATCCAAAGGCATTTTCTCAAGCTACTCATTTTCCTTATATGTGTAAACACAGACACACACACACACACACACACACACACACACACACACACACACACACACACGTTTCTCTGTCAGAAATGAACAACTTCGTGGTGCAAAGACACTTTCTCATTCATGCTCTCCATAGTATCTAGCATAATGTTCACACAAAATAGAAGTGAAGACAATGGATGCTATGGTTATTGAGGTAAACTTCTATGCTTTTGCTTCAAATTATACCGAGATTAATCATAAAGACTGAATTGCAAAATGTCAGTCAGGATCTAGGGAGATGGACTTATGTTTAAAGCTCTTCCAACAAAAGGAAGAGGGCCAGAGGATATTTGCCAGTCACCATGGAAATGGCAGAAGTGTGGCAAGGCCACCTATATTTCCTACCTCAGAAGGTGTCTATAGGATGTCTCTGGAGCAAGTTGGCTAGTAAAACTGGACATATTGGTGAGCTCTGAATTTGACTGTGAATTCCTCCCTCAAAGAGTAAAATAAAGAGCAATAATTCCAGACATAAACCTCAGGCCTTCTCCACACACACACACACACACACACACACACACACACACACACACACACACACACACCTCTACATGCACACGAGTGCACATGTGTCATACATATGTAAACATGCATGTAAAAATATTTACACATTAAATACTCTAAAACATAAAAATTCACTCACTTCATAGTTTTTTGTGTGTTTAATTTTAGTAGTAAGCCTAGTAAATTTCTGATGGACATATTTGAAATATATTTATAGCTAATATTCATTAACCGCTAAGGGCTTCTTCAATGTTACAACCTAATTGTAGGTTTAGGCATTCTTCTCCCATTTCACACTTAATACAGTGCTCACTTTGAAATACTGAGAATTGTGCCATTGTGATGTGTCTCAGCAAGTAAGGATGTTTGCTGCTAATGTGTGTGTCCCTGAACTGCAAACGAATAGAAAGTGCAACAAAAGTCATATTATCTTTTATGTAAATGATCTGATTAATTTCTCTTTTCCTTTTAAAAATATAAAGTATATATCTGGAGGAGAGAACTGTGTATTTGTGATTTCAGACATTCTCATCCCTTTAATTAAAGACGTGAAAACACACAGAAGTGTGACTATAAATTCATGTCATGGGAGTTGAACCAATACAGTTTGTTCAATAAAATAAATCTCTTTTCAGTGTTTGCAAAACTTTTTAGTTGCCAACAATGACTTTTTAACGAAGTGCATGGAGAATAGAAGCAAATGCTGATTTTGTACTCTGATTCTTTTACACGTTCCATTAAATTTTATTTCTAGCTTCTGAAAAAATGTATGGCTTTGCAATTCTTATTTATTCATTTTCTAGTTAAGTCTTTTCACCTGCTCTTTGGTTGCTAGCATTCACCCTAGCATTTTCAACATATAAAATTTTAATATACAATCATTTGTGTCTGTATTTTAACTGATTCTACCTCTACTTTTCATCTATCTGTTATCTATATAGCTATCTATGTATATATGCATCTATTATCTATCTGTCTCTATCATATGTCTAGCTATTATCTATGTATCTGTCTCTATCGTCTATCTATCTATCTATCTATCTATCTATCTATCTATCTATCTATCTATCTATCATCTATCTATTGTCATGTCTTTTTGGCCAAAATCATCAGCAGGTAGAAGAGGCTGCTATTGGAAATAGGGGATAAGAAGTTTGCTTATTCACCTTCCTTTCTTAGGAGTCTGACAAAACCAACAAGTAAAGCAGATGTTAATATCTGAGATGTGCTATGGACTGCAGAATTATGCAGTGACAACTCGGGTGACAAAATCCTGGAGCTACCCCAATGGGATAACACGTCCCATGGAGGAGGTTCACATTCAGGGCAGTGGAAGTATTTGCTTTATGAATAAACACTGTTCTTAATGCAAACTCCGTGTGAAGCCAAAGCAGTCTTTCTATGGTGAGACTCATCCCATAAACCCCAGCAGTGCACTAATCAACTACTGGGCACATTTTCCCCTATGTATTGGTGTATTGCATGACTGCCTTACCCCCAGCAATGGGCGATTCTGGCAAGGAAGTAATCTCAATCAATACCTTTGCTCTCTCAACCACTTTGAAGCCTGCCCCCCCCTGCAATTAACTTCCTTGCAGATGGGTTGGTCGGTGTTAGTGTCCAGGCAAAGAGGCCACAATTGAGACATTCACAGATGCCTGAAATTGTTGACCACAGCTCTCTCAGAGAAATAGAGAACACGAGTGTCCAGATTCACTCTGCCAACAGATAGGGAAGTGCTGTCCCAAGCTAACTCCACATTAACCTTTAGTTTATTTACCTAGTCACATCTAAGAAAATGTCTACGCCTACTTACTCTCCTCTTAGATTTCCCTGGTGACTTACTCTCTCCACCTCTCTTACTTAACTCCCCTGCTTCCTTTAGAATTTCTTGGAGGCTTAACCACTCCCACCTTGAACTATAGACAAAGACTGACAGTTACTGCTTTGTGTAAAACTTTTATCTGTTTCTATGACTCTGGAAAACTCCCACCCTGCACATGGCCAGTGCTGGAGAATTTCTGATTGTAAGTGTATATTAGTTGGAAACTTTTGCAGCATGGCAAAACAAAAGGAGAACAAGAGAGACTAGATTACAGAAGGAGCTGGAAGAAACATGGAGAAATTAGAAATATGGCAGGATTATTAGAGTAGAAACAGAACAATAAAGAGCACAGGAGATAGAGAGCATGACCCTCAGATTGTGTGTGAAGTTACTATTGAAATCTTTTACCCCCTCCTGCACTCTGGAGAAGCATTTCACCTTTGTAACACTGGGTAGGGGCTGGATTAGGTCTCATAGCCCTTACAGGGGTTTCCTCTAAAAACAAATAGTGTCATGAAAAAAATGCACAATACATCTCTAGTTCTGATAAGTTTTCATTTCATAATTATTGTTTTGTAGCTCTTTTCTCTAAATCAAAGCATTTCCTTCTGTTAGGAGACTTCTTAAGACTCAGAAAGTATATGAACTTTCAAGATCAGAAGTAAACCAGGCTCATAATATCAGGAATCTCCTGAAACCTAAAATTTTCACAAAGGTCTTCTTCAAGGACACTAG
Source organism: Cricetulus griseus (assembly GCF_003668045.3). NCBI lineage: Eukaryota > Metazoa > Chordata > Mammalia > Rodentia > Cricetidae > Cricetulus > Cricetulus griseus. The sequence continues at coordinate 9,861,072 of NC_048601.1, forward strand.
TGATATAACAGTAATAATTTTGTGTGTGTGTGTGTGTGTGTGTGTGTGTGTGTGTGTGTGTGTGTGGTTTCTCATCAAGATAATTTCTGGTATATCAGTAATGATTGAGGAGTGGGCTCTGACCTGTCATGATAACTGGAACTCCTGCAGGGAGCTCCAGTGTTACACTTTTCATGATTCATGAAGAATTTTTGATAAGGTGGTAACTGAGTCATCCATGTTTCTGCAAGTAGACTCTGCAAGGATTTCCAATGAATTCACTGGTTCACATTGCTAGACTTGTAATCATTTCTCTTGTCTGTTGTAGGTGCCCTGTCTAAGAATAAATAGACATCTGCTTACATCTACCCATGAATAGTTATTCAATAAATATACAGAGCCAAGATAATTTGAAAATATAGAATACTGAAAGAAGTATAAATAAGGCCATAATAAAACAGTTTTGAGATGATATTCTTAAAATTTTTATGAAACATAATTTCAAGTGAACAAATGAGTAAGGTTAAATAATTTACATAATTGTTAAAATATTCAATTTTGATTACAAAATTGAATTAATTACCACAAAAGAGATAAAAGTATGAAAAGATAAAAATGAAAAAATAAATAAGAAAATAAAAGATATTATTGGAAGATACACGGGTAATTAAAAGAAATTTCAGAAGAGAAACATTGAGTAGCAGAAAATAACTCATAAATATTTTAATGTTTCTTGAATTAAAAGTCACAGATTTTCTGTTTATAATTTTCTCAATAACAACAGGTAATAACACAACTGTGGAAATTTTGTATCCCTTTATATTGAAGATCATGCAAAATTAATATTTTAGAAGATTTTAGCCCAAAACAGACGGAATACATAATGTGCTAAGGCAAAGGCAAAATAAAGTTGCCATTAAACTGTTTTCACAGCAACTCCACAAATCATAAACAAAGAAGAAATTATGTAAACATTGAAAGTGAAAATTATTTCAAACATATTATCCACCCAATTGAACAGCAAGCAGTTTTGAGAGCTTTATAATATTAATGATTTTCAGCAATTATTTTATATAAACATACTCACAAATCCTTCTTCAAGATTCAAGGATGGACAAAGTAAAAGCTAAAGATGAGAGAGAAAGAAAAGAAAACATTTTCAAAGGGTCCTGAGTATGATCTGTCGCAAGAATGATCTGCCATGGCTTTTGTACAAATGATAATAATTTGTCCACTCCATGCCTCTGACATCCTCATGTTCATCTTATGGTCCTCTGAAGGGAGAAACCAAGATGTCACTAACCAGAAAGCTATACCAATTGTCCATGAGGAGAATTCTCCTCCACTCAAACCCAGCGGCCAACTCTCTCTGCATGAAATATTTCCTTCTGGAGTGACTTCCATCTGCCACTGTCATAGAGGATTCCATTGTCAGTATGCATCACCAAGTTTAGCTGAACACACATGAAACAAGACCAAATATTTTCCCTTTATTCCCGTATACCCTAAGAACAGTGATATGTATAATTTGTGGGAAACCACTGCTCATATAAGACCTGATGAGGTCAAACTAGTATCAATTTTCCCATCTCTGTTATGAGGTATGTTACAACCATTCTTTGAAGATGGTGATTATAAAAATATCAGAATAATGAACAGCAACTGACATAACAGGTAAATTTATTTAAATCTTAAAACTGAAGAACTGAAGAATGCATCACAAATAGCCATTTGACATCTAATACCAAACCTCACTTCATCCTTTCAACTACACTAGGTAAGGTTATCTGTATTTACCCAGGCTTCTTGTCCTTCGGGAATGGTGTTCTGTTATTCAACACTATACATTTATGTGGATAAATGTTCTTCGATAACCTTCCAATCTTGAAGTGACTTATAGTAATTATTGTCACATTGTCTTTCGATTTCAGATGCTGCCACACAACCTTTAGTACTCTGAAATTGTTAACTGATTTGGGACTGAGTCCAGTTGTATAATGGAGGCTCCTACCATAAACTATTTCTGGCAAATATGGTCACCTCTCAAGTATGCGTGACATTTGCCTGTACACATTGCTCATCTCACAAGAGCCCTAAAGGTCTTCTTAGATAATATTGTCTGATGCAGTCTCCCATCATTAATACACCCAGACATGTCCAATTGTGATGCCCTTATGGCCTCTTCATGGCAAAGAAATAAAACATCTATGATTCACTTAAAAAGAAATCCTTGACATGTTTATGGATTAAAGAACCAGATCAGCAGTTGGGCTAATTCCAGGCATTCAGGTTCAGAATATTCAGTCCTAAATATTCTCACATCCATTAGTTTCAGATCTATGTCCTCACAACACAATTAAGATGTATTCACATCACAGTTGGATGGCAAAATACCTTAAATACTTTTCTTCTTATACTGGTTTTAAAAACCATCAAAACTATGGTTTTCCATAATTCAAGCTGTGAGTTTACACCAGTGCTGTGATACTCTCTGGTCTCAGTAATGTATTAGGAGAAATTTTTCAGATATTACATTGAATCAGAGCCAACTGATGACTTAGTTTAGTGCAGATGACCAGGCTCCACTGAAGAATGAGACAACTTTTGACTCTATTCTGTTCCATTAAATTAATTTTGAAGGCACCATAGTGCTTAATCAATATTGTTTTGCTAAATATTTTGAAATCAGATAATATGGAGCCTTAAGCTTGCTTCTGGATGCTCTTTATTGCTCTGCTAGCTCAAATTATTTTATGGATACACATAAATTTTAGGTTCTTTTTTCCTGTTTTTCTATGAAAACTAACAATGGTACCTTTTTAAATATTGCATTGTTCCAAACATGATTTTGGATTTTATTAATATATTAAATATACTCTTTTGATTGAAATTTTAAAAAGATTAATTCTTATATCCTATAAACATAGTGTACCTTTGCATTTATTTTTGCATTCCTCAATCTACTTATTGGTTCATAGATATTAATGTATTAAGGTGGACTTATTTTCTTGCACATACTTTATTACCAAAAAAGAATTGTTACTAGGTTGGTGTGGTGATATGTGCCTTTAACCTCAGAACTGTGGAGGCAGGGGCAAGAGAATCTCTGTGAGTTTGAGGCAAGCCTATTCTATATAGTGAATTCCAGCACAGCCAGGTCTATATTAAGAGACACTGTCTCTATAACAAACACACAACAACTGAAATTGTTACTAACCTTACTATGCCAATATTATATTTCACCAAAGTCTGCCATTAATTAGTTGTGATTAAAATTAAATTGGCTGAGTAGTTGGTCAAATCTGTAGGGTCTTGTGGTGATATTTTGTTTGTCCTGTGACAAACAAATCTTGCCTAAAGATCAGAGTGCAACACTAGCTGCACTAGTTAGCTGTAGAGGACAGGCTACAGTGGCTCACACCTTTAATCCCAGCACTCGAGCGGCAGAGGCAGATGGATCTCTGTGAGTTCAAGGCCACACTGGACTACACGACTGAATCAGTCTAAAAGAGGAACAGACACGGAGCTCACATGTTTGATCTCAGCACTTGTGATGACCTTCCTTTAATCTCAGCACTATGGAGGTAGAAACAGGAATGCTATGGCTGGGCAGAGAGAGGAATATAAAATGGGAGGAGAAGGTAGCTCAGAGCATTCAGTCTGATGATTCCTAGAAAGAGGAACCTGCCAGGAGTCAACCCCAGTCGTGGACAGCTCCCAGCAGAGGATATAAGGAGTTGTTGAGGGAAGTAAGTGAGCCAGGTCAGGAAAATGGTCAACAGCCTGACTAGCAGCCAGAGTGCTTCTTTGTTTATACAGAATTCAGTAAGTAGGGATACATTCATGTTGTTCCAAAACATTCATAATGTCATCTTTGTTTTTGGACATATGTTTCACTTCCTGTTACTCACCGTTTGGTCATTGATATACTATGACAGAACAGAGTTATCATTTCCAATCATTTTCCCTCAACTTTTGATTTCATAGATAACAGATATCTTTCATAATCATTTTTACTTATCAACTCCATAACCCAATTTTTATGAATCTAGAGGAATATGACACCCTCTTCTCTGGCTGGTAGCTCTTACGCATAAAAGGACAGTAGACCAAAACATTCTTCAAGCCATCTCAGGCATACTTCCATGTTCTAAGCTGTATATTATTAGCTCTTAATGGTCAGAGTGCCCAAGAAATGTCCTCAGGTCAAAACTGCTGCAGTTACTATTTAAATTCTGGCATAATACAACAATGCCTGTATCATATACATTTATAGATTTTGTCTATAAGACTAATCCTGGCATTCTGCGGTTCCTTGGTCATATGACACCATAGTGGTTCTACATGAGCATGTGCTAACTTTTCTTAGAGGGGGATTCCTAACTTTTATTCTTTTTATCATCTTTCCACTCCATTCTTTGTTCATCAATATATGTCCCTGTGTAGAGCACAGGCAACTTCAGCTAGTCTAATTTTGTTGCTGTATATATGCCATGTAATTGCCTGAGTGTATAGTGGGAAAAGGCTTACAATATGAACTGTGGCCAACTCCTCTAGGCTACCGAATCTTGTTGACCGTTTTTTGAGTTTACAATGTTTTTTCTTCTCCATTTTTTAAATTTAAATTAGAAACAAGATTGTTTTACATGTCAATCCCAGTTCACTCTCCCTCCTCTCCTCCCCTCCCCCCCACATTGTTTTAAATATCTTGTTCCTGCATAAGTACTGGGACAGATGTTTCAAGAGTGCCCTGTCATAAACTGATGGGGCATGTTCTTTTGTATATATGTTTCTCTTATTGGTTGATGAATAAAACACTGTTTGGCCAATAAAGGCAGGAATACAGATGGGAATAGGAGATGAGAGGAATTCTGGGAAAGGTAGGCAGGGAGAGCTACCAGGAGGAGACCCCATGTAGAGAACAGGAGGATAGTATGCACCAGGCATTCTCTGATAAGATAAGGCCATGTGGGAATACTTAGATTTGTAGAAATGTGTTAACAAGTAAGACAGAGCTAGCCAATAAGAAGCCCTAGGTGGGACTGACAAGATGGCTCAGTGGTTAAGAGCACTGGCTGCTCTTCCAGAGGTCATTAGTTCCATTCCCAGCAACCACATGGTGACTCACAACCGTCTGTAACGAGACCTGGTGCCCTCTTCTGGTATGGATGAAAACAAACTACTCACATTCATAAAATAATAAATAAATAAATAAATAAATAAATAAATAAATAAATATTTTTTAAAAAGCCCTAGCCACTGGCCAATAATTCTGTAATTAATATAAGTCTTTGTTTGTAGTAGCAGTGGGACCTGGCAGGACAAGAAACTCCAGCAACAAAAAAACTTTTGTTTCAATAGGGTCTCTATCATTATTTCAGTTCTACAAACAATAAAAGAACATCAAGATTCCTAAAACTTTTTACATTGCCTTCATGATGGTACCAAGGCCTGTCATTAAGCTTGTAATCAAGAATCTTTTCCTTGTTCATACTAGTTCTGAGTTTGTGAGACAAAAACACAAAACCTAATGATTCAGTCATAGTTTGTCAGCTTCTAAAATTCCTCTAACTTTTTATTCTTAAATGATTTCTTCCAGATCCTGTATCTCATGCTCATTGGTATATGTAAGTAATAGTTTTTTATACAGCCAATTTCTTATACAGCCAATACTCTCAGGGAATCACCATAAGTTTCATTCTTAACATTCGCTTTCACAACTATTGTTACATTGTGCCAGTTCTAGCCTTCAGGGAGGGACCCTCAACAAAAAGGATCTCAAACATTAAACATGCCAAAGACATAGGTAAGAGCTGTGCAACATTTCCAGCAAGGCAGTGAAGGATCAGTCCGAGTTGTCCGAGCACTGTGATCTTTGTCAAGCAGCAGCTCCAAGATATTTGGCATCACCAGGATAACCTATTTGATCTGAGGATTTGATGTAGGTAAAAAATAGTGACTGGCTCCTCTGCTTCTCTGATCTTTCAGCATTTACCCCTATATCTGACCTAGGGTTATCATTAAGTCCAATTAGAATTCATGCTACAGGGTTTTAAGCAGTTTGTCATTTTATTGGCAAACAAATCCATTTCTTCATGTTTTAGTGACTTGTATTTCTTTTCTGTCCCAAATGTTTTAGTAAAGACTGCCTAGACAATGGAGAATAGAAGTATCAGGAGTGGCTATCCTAATCTCATTATAGACCTCAAAAGAAAGGCTTTCATTTTACATCTTTGAATATAATAAGAGCCGTTGGCATCCCAGACATGGCCTTAATCTTGCTGAAAAACAAAGCGAAACAACAACAACAACAACAAAAACCAGCAAAATGACCAATTATATATAAGGAATGTTTAGCATTGTTAACAATTATTTAAATTGTACCTTAACAATTAGCATTGTTAATTGTTAAGGTATAATTTGAATTCCTTAATAGCTATTATCAAGATATTTAGATAGGAAAGTAGGTAGGTAGATGATAGATAGATAGATAGATAGATAGAGATAGATAGATAGATATGTACAAGGATTTGCAGAAAGGTTACCCTTGAAGACACTGTCAATTTAAATTATCACAGATCAAAACATCCTGCAAACATTAAAAAATATTGACTATTACCCAAAAGATCAAAAAATATTTTGATGAAGAGCTCACACCCACATATTGGTTGCTATGCTATTCATAATAGCTTTTGTGTAGAATTAACCTGTCATTAGAAGATAATAGAGCAAAACAGTGTGGCATATATATACAACAAAATATCATTATAAGACTATGCAACCCAAAATAAGGAAATTTCATCATATTTGATAATGTGAATGAGAGTATGGTCAATGAAATGGGCCAGGTACTAAAACCCAAATGCTATGGATCTCGTTTACATGAGAAATAAGAAGCAATTTGAATCACAGAAGCAGAATAAAGTGGAAATCAAGGACTCAGGAGTAAAGAATGATGGCATGAAGCTCAAAGATCAAGATCTTAGGCAAGAGGAATAGGCTATTTTTCAGTTATTGTACAGCAAGATAAATATAGTCAATAAGAAAGTTAAGTCAGTAGTGAAGATTTGAGAGTAAATTTCAAATATGCATGCCACAAAAGTTTATTAAGCATTCAAGGTGATGGATTTGTTAACTGCCTAGGTTTAATTAATCCACATTGTATTCATAAATCATAATGAATGATGATTCACTGTATCACATAAATTTAGACAAATATAAATCATCAGTTTGCAAGAAAATAGGTCATAATGAGCACAAAACAATGGTGGAAAATTATCCAACATCAAGTAAGACGTTAGTGTAGAATCCCATAACATACAACAGTGGAGACACACTGTGACCTCTAGATAAAGATAGAAAACAATGATATTAAATCATAATGGGCAGTTTAGAGCCAAACACAAGATTGAGACAACATTGAATCTCTTTAAAATTCCTTGCAATAGGGATCTCTGTCTAATATAATGTTAAAGTAAAGCACTGAGGCTTAAAATTAACCAAAATATCCCCTAGGCTCCCTTTATCTGAGAGAATATAGTTCTTTTGAGTGAAAGTATGAAAGTAGAGGGTAAAGACACAGAAGAAGAAAAGTCACAACCTAAGAAAGAGGTATTCAGTTTCCAGCAGAATCACAAAATGCTACTTTACTCTTTTATTTTTTTAATATACTTATAGCAGATATTATGAGAGTCTTTGGTGCTTTGACAAATATTCTTAAATGTTATTTTCATGTTAGGTTTTAAGCTACTTTACTCCTCTGTTGGTTTGAGAAAACACTGACCAGAAGTGAGTTGGGAAGCTCAGGGTTTATTTCAGCTTATATTTTCACTCCATTATTGAGGGAAGCCCAGGCAGGAGCTCGAGGCAGGAACTGACATAGAAACTACAGAGGAATTCTGCCTACTGACTTGCTCTCTAGCTCACCTTTTCTACACAGACCCAACTTCAGTGGGTTGGGCGCTCCTGTATTAATTATCATGTAAAAAAATGCCCATAGGAGAGTCTGGTGGAGGTAATTAATTAATTGGGGTTGCCTCTTCCTAAGCATATCAAATGAACACCTGAAATTAACTGTGGCAGATATTAACACGGCTCTATACAGTTTCTATTTGAGTTCTCATTCATTTTCTCACACAGTATTTTTATTTATTTTTGAAAAATCTCAAACATTTATGCAATATATTTGACTTTATCAAGTCCACAATACTTCTCTTGTACTCCCCCTGGAACCACATCCTGACTCCCTTTAGACTTCAAGTCTTACTTAGCATCAATGCTATTACCACACTTCCCCATTTATTTTGGACAATGTACATTTGACTGGTTGTGAGACACCAGCAGTTCAGTGGTTCAGTACTGTTGAGCCTTCTGAAACCTCCTAGTTTTATAAATTATTCCTTATAAAATTTTGGAATCAATAGATAAAAGTAATAAAGGGCTATTGTTCCTGGTAACAATCTTTGTTATTTTAGATTATCTCATAATTTGTAGCATGCATAAAATTAATAAAGATGTAAAAGTGAAAAAACATACTTTGGCAAGTACAATAAATATTTTAATGTAATATATTTACTAGACAACAGAGGACATGGGGTTTTCTGTAAATGATTTTTTTTAAATAAGGTGATGAGTGCTTTAGCTACTAGCTTTGGTACGATAATAAAAACCCAGAGACAGATATTGGGGTTCAAGCTGAAAATCAGAAAAACAAAGGAGCCAACCCACTAGAGCGTTCTTACCTTTACCAAGGCTCAGACCAAAGAGGGGTGATTCTGTCCTCAGAGTGACTGCAGAATGCAATGCTCTCCACCAAACCTCAGACTGCCCTGAGACTGCATGGAGCTCCTGCCTTATATTCCTCTCTAGTGCTGGGATTAATGGCATGTCATCCCAAGTCCTAGGATCAAAGGTGAGAGCTTTATTTCTCTTTTAGACGGATTCATTGTCATGTAGCCTAGTGTGGTCTTGAACTCACAGTGATCCATCTGCCTCTGTCTCCCAAGTGTTGAGATTAAAGGAATGGCCACCACTGCCTGTCCTCTATGACTGGCTAGTGACTAAGTTGTGTGGCTATCTAATGGCTTATCTATGCATTCTGATCTCCAGGAAAACTTTATTTTTTAAATAACAAACAAAATATCACTGCAACTAGCCATCCCATACATGGTATTTTAGTTCTGTGATCCTACAGTGGAGTTCATTTCCTAGAATTTAAAAACCATAATGGACAATGCTTATTAAATAAGATTCAAACACTGTTGCCCAATCCCATGTGACCCTGCAAGGCACTCTGAGAGGTTAGCTAGTCCTATTATGATTATTTTCTAGAATATAGAAATGAATGGTTAAATTTCCTCAAAAATCACAAAGCAAGTTTTAGGTAGAGAAAAACACCTAAAACTACGAAATCTTACTTTTGGAATTTGGATGTTATTCTGTGAGGTCATGATTTCAAGCCATTGCAGAAAAATACAGTGACAGCTGAGTGGAACAGTAGAGAAATAACGAGAAATACATAAATAAGTAAAATATATCCACACTTCTAAAATACACAGAATTTTACACATGTCAGCTTGCTTATGAAACCTGAGAGTTCCTGGGGAATCTTGCTTTTTATTCTAACAAGATTATTTATATTGACAATTATATATTGATAATATATAAGCCGAGATAAATAATCTATGTCATTTTATGATATACATAAAATTATATATATATGATATAATGATAATTTATTTTGAGGAGGTTGCCTATTTTTATTTTCTATTGTTCTCAGTTTGATTTAGAGTCAGATAAATAAGAAACCAAATTTCTGAAGGCAGAAATAGGATGGGCATAATGAAAACTCAATTAGTTCTATTTACTTGGACTTTAGAGCAATTTATGATAATGATGCAACATCAGTGTTTCACATGAAAAAAAAAAAGTCTTTTGATTTGTGTTTCCTAACTTAGACTCACATTAAAACTTGGCACCTAACCCCAAAAGGATATTTCAGTAATCCAATCAAACACCCAAGTCTCTGGGGAAGTTCTGAGGAAGAAAAGGCAGAAAGACTGTAAGAGCCAGAGGGGCAGACATCAGCTGTGAAATAGTGTCTTCTAGACACGACAGGAAAACTGAACCCATGAAACTTCAACAATATGGTTTCTGGAAGTAGACATTTATAATGACTGTGGCAGTTGACATGCCAACACACCAGGGAGGGGGTTTCACAAGGCAATCAGTGGCTGGAGAGAGGGAGGATCATTTTTCTTCAAGGAAATTAGCATGATATGATAATATATATATATATATATATATATATATATATAATATCTGTGTACATTTTAAAGTATGTGTAAAGAAGACCTCATAAACTTGATAAAGAGGGGAAAACATGAGAAATGTTGAAGATGGGAGAGGTTGGGGTAGAAAAGGTGTAACTATGAATCCTCCTGGTAGGCCTCACCCGTCCTGAGCGGATGGGGGTGACCTGGGGAGAGGTGATAGGGGACAGGGAGGAGTCAGGAGGGGAGAGGTGGTTGGCATGTAAAAGGCATAAAAATTAAAAAAAGAAATTCTTAAAATTTTAAGTTAAAAATAACTCAACAACTGATGTTCTACACAGACTATGAGGCCACCTAAAACTAGACGTTTAGAAATAATCACATGGGGGGCTCTCTGTTTGATGTCTGACACTTTAAAGTTTTTATTTATATTTTATCAAAAAAGTCCCATTTTGGAAATAAATCTAGGACTTTCCAGCACCCAGAAGGCAGAGGCTGGTGGATTTCTGTGAGTCCAAGGGCAGTCTGGTGTTCGCAGTGAATTCCAGGCTAGTCAGTGCTACGTAGTGAGACTCTGTCTCAAAAAATAGATAGATTCATACCGACACTCTGTATCAAAAATACATATAATAGTTTCATTGACCGTAGCTGATCTACAAGAAGCTACATTTCTTTGATATACACAATATGAATGGCTTGGAAGGTATATCAGAGCCCCACAGCTGTGGAGGTGACAAGCACAGTTATCATTTTCTAAAGTTCTGTCAGTGTTTCTCTGGTTTGCTTGTTAGTTGGACTTGATTATTTCACAGTAAGAATAATTACTGTGAAGTATGCCTTTTTTCCCTCCCTCCCTCCCTCCCTCCCTCCCTCCCTCCCTCCCTCCCTCCCTTCTTTCTTTCTTTCTTTCTTTCTTTCTTGTATTTTGTTCTTTGTTTTTAGAGAAGGTTGGCCTCTAATTAAGAGATCCTCCTGTCTCTCTTCCAAGTGTTGGAATTAAAGGTGTGGGTCTCACCATGCCTGATATCTGCTTTCTTAACAATGTTTTACAGTCACAATGTGGCATTGTTAGCTGAAGGCACTAATCCATACAAACTTTTAAAAGTTCAATGAGGACACATTTTCCATCACTGGGACTTGGGCTGTTTGTTCAACAGAATTCTCAGATTTTTAAAATAACCAAACAGCCCAAGTCCCAGTGATGGAAAATGTGTCCTCATTGAATGTTTACTAAATCTCAAAAGTACTTCCTAAACCATTTTAAGAAGTTTATATCTGGCCTGTAGAAACACTAATACCAAGGAACATGACACTTAAAAACCAACTTTGGAATGTTCCTTTTAAGATAGATTTTTGACAAATACAACATAATTGATCAATAATGAGAATTTTTGTAGTTTTACCAAGGCAATTTAATTCAAGGGAATTAGTTGGCACACACAGTGAATCCTGCCTGTTCATTGTTAAATAACATTATTCTGTTTCGTTAATAAGGACTTATTATTTATTAAGATTTGTCATAAAGAACAGTTGGAATAGTGTGCAATGGAAGAGTGACATTCATGTTTACAGTATTAACTGAGTAAGGTGGTATACATTTATAGTCCCCCAAGTGTGGGAGATTGAGACGAGAAGATTATGGATTCCATAGCAGGCAAGGCAATTTTGGAACACATTTAGGATGGATTTTTAAAGTAGTTATGGTAATATAAGCCCAGTGGTAGAATGCTAGCCTGGTATACTTGAAACATATGGTCCAATCCCCATGACCCCTTAAAAGAAAAGGAGCTGTATGTATCAATCCCATGGCTTATTAAGTAAGTCAGGAAATCATTCAGAATTTCCTGTTATTATTGCCTCCTATTTTCAATGTATATATTATTTGTATCTAGACTCATGGCTACTTCACTATATTAAAATACATCATTTTGTATAAATTTAATTTAAATTTAGGGTAAATTAAGGAACATTTCATCAATGGTTGATGGATCTTCATATAAACTATTTTAATGAGTTTCGAATCCCTATCATTTCTCAAAATAAATGATTTAAAGTTGTATAAAGTTGACCCTGACATCCTCAGAAGACATTTTGATTGAGCAGTAATTAGGTAAAGTATTTAGTATCAAGACTAGGGTGATATGGAAAGAATTTCTACTATCTAAGAGCATATCATTTTCATATTCAGATTCAAACATTAAAGTTGGTGTTTTATCTCAGTTTCTGAAATTTAATTTTCTTTTTAATGTATTTTTATTTAAAAAAAAACAAATTGGATGGGTGGTGGTGGCACACACCTTTAATCCCAGGACTCAGGAGGCAAAGGTAGGTGCATCTCTGTGAATTCCAGACCAGCCTGGTCTACAATAGCTAGTTCCAGGACAGCCTCCAAAGCCACAGAGAAACCCTATCTAGAAAAACAAAACAAAACAAAACAAAACAAAAACCAAAAACAAAAAACAAAAAACAAAAAAATTCATTTTACATACCAATCCCAGTTCCCTGTCCCTCCTGTCCTCCCATGCCCCCCACCATCGCCCTATCTATCCCCCATCTAACCCTCAGAGAAGGGAGTCATTAGAGTCACATAACTTGGGAGAGGACCCAGGCATTCCCCTGTATCTAGGCTGAGCAAGATATCCCTCCATAGGGATTGGGCTCCAATAAGCCAGTTCATACACTGGGGATCAATACTGGTTCCACTGCCAGAGGCCCCATAGACTGTTCAACCCCCCCCCCAACTGACACCCACATCCAGGGGGCTTCTTGGTTTTATGCAGGTTCCCCAGCTGTCAGACTGGGGTCTGTGAGCTCCCACTTGCTCAGGCCACTTGTTTCTGCGTGTTTCCCCAACATGATCTTGACCCCTTTGCTCATCACCCCTCCCTCTCTACAACTGGATTCCAGGAGTTCAGCCCAGTGCCTAGCTGTGGATCTCTGCATTTGTTTCCATCTGCTACTGGATGAAGGCTCTATGATGGCATTTAAGGTATTCATCAATTTCATTATGGCAGGGGAAGGGCACTTAAGGTACCTTCTCCACTATTGCTTAGAGTCTTAGTTGTGGTCATGTTTGTAGATGTCTAGGAATTTCCCTAGTGCCAGGTTCTCATTAATCCCATAATGGCTGCCTCTATCAAGGTGTCTCTTCCTTTGTTCCCCTTCTCTGTCCCTCCCTCATCTTGACCTTCCTGGTCACTCATGTTTTCCTTCCTCCTCCCTTTCTCCCATCTTCCCACTCCTCCCTCTCTCCCCCTCGCTCACACTCCCAATTTACTAAGAGATCTTGTCCATTTCCCCTTCCTGGGGGCTTCCATCTCTGTTTGTCTTAGACTCCTCCTTGTTTCCTAGCTTCTCTCGGGTTGTATATTATAAGCTGTTTTTTCTTTGCTCTAGGTATAATATCCACTTATGAGTGAGTACATACTGTGTTTGTCTTTTTTGTGGGTTACCTCACTCAGGATTTTTTTTCTAGTTCTATCCATTTGCCTGCAAATTTCTGAAATTCTAGTTAATTTTCTAAAATATTTATTTTAAAATAACTTCTATTATTCTTTGATTTCATGCTTCCATACATTGTACCTTTATCAAAACCCCTGCCCAATTATTCCACCCCCCCAGTTCCTTGAGGCATCCTCAAACTCTTGTGATCCTCTGCTCATGTTTTCTCTGTCTTTTGTTGTAACACACAGAGTTCAGTTAGTTAGTGCTAGCTACTGCACTGTTGGCTTAACCTTACTCCAGGTTTGGAATATTCCATAACCTCTCAAAAAATTACACTCAGGAACATACATTCTTCATGTGAGTCTTTAGACTTCATGCCAATCTCAAGTTATAGAATCTGTTAGAGTTCTCAGGAAGGACAGAACTAATAGGATGAGTTTATGTTTCAAAAGGAATTAATTAGATTTGATGACACAGGAGATGAATAGAATATTTGCGGCTGTCTTATAGTAGATGTGTCCCAGCTCATGGTAGCTACTCAGTCTACAAATCTGGATGAAGCCATATCAGTCTAGTGGAGAGAGCCTTGGTTGGTCTTTAATCTATGTTGGAAGAAGGAGCTGGACTCTGTTAACAGAGAATGGTGACAACATTAGTAGCAACAGCTAGCAAGAGACACTCACTATCTAGGTGCTGAGAATGACAGGATAAAGAAGAGTTGCTTTTCTTTTGGGACATCTGTATGTCTGAGTCACCACTGGAAAACACTGCCCATCCTAGGGAAATATCTTCTCTTACTTAAGCCTTTCAGGAACTATACTAACAGTCCTGCCCAGAGGAGCATATGTCTTAGTTGAATTCAGATACAATCAAGCTTAAACATTGACAACCAAGATTAAACATCATAATATGCCTGAAAAAAAAAGTGTTACCATAAATCTTTCCACCAAAAGCTGCCCGAGCTCTGCCGCCACATGGGTGCTTTCTGCTAGCCACCTGAGTTCTGCCCACCATGTGGATGGACAAAATAATAACAGAGACTTCTATTAGGTACAAATGCTGCTTTGCCAATGACCAGGATTCTTATCTGTTAGCTCAGTCTTAATTATCATAAGTCTATATATTTTATAAGACTCATCATATTGGACACCTTCCATTGGCATCCTCATCCTGGTAACACATGGTGACTCTGGAGGAAGAGAGAAGGCCCACTTCCTTCTTCCTTTGCTTATGTATGAGTCTCTCTGCAATGTCATTTCCTACCTGGATCATCACTTCTTTACTACATTTTCCAGAATCCTCCTTGACTCCTATTCCTGCCTAACTTGCTGCCTCATTGGCCAAACAGTACTTTATTCAACAATCAATAACATGAACACACACAGAAGTACATTGCCCATCAAAAAAGAGAAAGCATTTAGGATTAGGTAGATATTTCTGTGTGTAAAGCCTCTTGCTTCATAAACCTGATGACTTGAGTTCAGATCCTCAAATCCTGCAAGTACTGTGTAAAAATATATGCTCAGTAACATAGTATCTATAATCTCAGGATATTTGTGGAAAAGGGAAGCAGATACAGAAACTCATCAGCCAGGCAGTCTGGTTTATGCATGGTTAAAAAGGTCTGTCTCAAACAATGTGGAAATACAGGGAATTTCTGCTATTCCTAAATGATTCATGGTTGGATATCTACATATACACTGTATTTCTGTAAATAATAGGTACACATATGCACATGCAAACACAAATATATATATATATATATATATATATATATATATATATAATAAATTTATATTAGAAAACAGAATTCTAATAGTCTTTATAATAAAGCCAGTAAGTAGCCTTTTATCAAGATTTGTGCTAATTAAAATACCTATGATTTATTTTGATATTATATAGTGAACTAAATTTTAGTGAGAAATCATGTATAAATATTAACTTTCTGTAATGTTAACTTCATGTGTTACTTAGACAATCTGAGTTATGAAACTCCCAGATAACAGCAATAACAGAAACATAGTGAGTTTTTTATTTTTATTTTTTAATTTGAATTAGAAACAATATTATTTTATCTATCAATCCCATTTCCCTCTCCCTCCCATCCTCCCCTGGCCCCCACTGACCTCCCCATCCCATTCCCTTTCTGTTCCCCAGGGAGGTGAAGCCTTCTATGGGGAAGCATCAAAGTTCATTACATCATTTGGGGCAGGGCCTAGGCCCTCCCCCAGTGTATCTAGGCTGAGAGAGTGGGCAGTGGTGTCGAACACCTTTAATCTCAGCACTCTGAAGGCAAAGGCAGGCAGATTTCTGTGAGTTCGAGGCCAGCCTTGTCTACAAAGCTACAAAAAGAAACCCTGTCTTGAAAAACCAAACCAAAACAAAACAACATAGTGAGTTTTAAAAGCTAAAGAGAGACTATTGAGTGGTTGCACATGAAAAACAAAAATCAGATGTAAGACATTCATTGTAGTGTCGTAGCTTAAACAATAAACGCCCATCATAGGTTCATGTATTTGAACACTTGGTTCTCAGTTGGTGGCATTGTTTGAGGAAGTTATGATTCTAGTAGGTAGAGCCATGCTGGAGGACGCACATCACCTTGAGACAACTTTGAGTGTCTATAGACACACCTCACTTCCTGTTCACAATCTCTGCTTCCTGTGTGTGGTTGAACCATGATCTCCATGACAGCTCTGTAACACACTTCTGTTCCATTACAGACTCGAGCCCTCTGACACCAGAAGAGAAAATAAACTGTCTCCCCAAGCTGCTTTTGGTCCTGCCATTTTGTCACAGCAATAGAAAGTAATTAGCACACACAACTGCATTTGAACACCTGGTACTATGTTTAAAATCTAGAGGGGTGGCTCATGAGGGAAAAGACACTTTACTCCCAAGCCTGGTGACATGAGTTTGACTCCCAGGACCCACATGGTAGAATCAAAAAACTGTCTTCCACAACTTGTCCTTAGGCTTCTATATGTATATGGCACATATGAGCATACACAGGGGCACATACATACCTACAAAAACACACACAAGTGTTAAAAATGAACGACACTTGCCAACTACAGTACTTAAGGTTGCTTTAATGAGCATTATAACCAACTATTCTTTGTTTTTTACCTTATAGTAGGTATTACAGGTTCCTTTTCAATTTAATCTTTATAATTTCACTGTGAACGTGTCATACTAATTATCACTGGTTTGCAAAAGAGTGGAGAGAGGTATAGAAAGATTAAGGAGCTAGCACAAAGTTTGATAATTAAGATGTGTGAAAGTCATGGATCAGCACCCAGGCAGTCTCTTTCAGTGTCTGCTGCTAATATATTTGTAAAATGCATATAAATGCCATGCATAATTATATACATGTATTTTGAGCAATATTTTTGACTATGGATATTTGTAAATATTTGTGCTCAACTGAGTAATAAAATCACTTATAAATAACAATCTATTTTTGTTTCAAATACTACAGAAGATATGAACAAGCTTTAGTTAGCCAAGAAACCTGTGGAAGGAAAGAGGCGTTTTACTGCCAGAACAGATTTAACAAAGATTTCTGCTCATTGGAGTATCTGTCATCATTTTTAACACTGCATTATGTGGTCACAATACAGTGTTAGTTATAAAAACAAAATAAAATTTTATGATTGTGGGAAAAATATATGTTTCAGAATTTCAAATCTTCGGAAAAAAGGACCTTCATTTACCAGTCAATAATTGGCACTAATCTAGAGGGTTCTGATATCTCTGTCCAATATTTGTTTCCTTCCTTGAGTAAATAACCACAAAAAACATGACACAACTTTGGTATTGATATTTTGATGGAGTTTGTCTTTTATCCAAACTAATTACTTAGATAAAGCAAGGTTGGCTGGTATCTCTATAAAAAAATTGAAGATGGTATTTCCAGGTTTTTGCACAATTGAACTAAATTATGTGTATTGTGAGTTCTTAGTGATGTTTGAAAAGAGTGATCACATCTATTTGTATATATGTTCAACATAAAAGCCTTAAAATTATATAACAGATCTGTTTAATTTATCTTTTTTAAGAAGGCAACTCAATCCTAGTTATAGTGGAAAACATCTATCTCCCCAGCCCTTGGCAGACAGACTGAGGGATTGTTGCATGTTTGAAGCTGACCTAGGCTACTCAGTACCAGGACATCCAGAAATATGTAGTAAGACCGGATTTTAAAGAATATATATATATATATATATATATATACATATATATATATATATATGTATGTATATTTCAATGTTATCATCATAAAGACCTTAATTGTCACCATTATTTAAGTGTCCAGACATACACATTTAAAAATAAATTTATTATTAACAGAGTATTAACACTTACTTGGCTGATATTTTCAAAAGTCGGTATCAGAATGAATGAATTCAAATTCTGATTTCAGGTTTTTTTTTTCCTTTCTTTACACATTGTGGCCATCTCTTCTTCTATAACCCTCGGTGCCTAAAGACTGTCTTTAGTCTAGGTGGCATGTCAATCTCTGTGTTAGAGAGAAGATTAATAGAAGAAAACATTTATCAAACAGTAGAAACACTGTACACAACATGTGATAGGTGCTTAGTAGGTGTGCTGCTTTTTTACATTTATACACTTGTTAATTTAGGTTGCTGTGATAAAAATACCATTCTAGGAGTAGCTTACAGAAGAAATAAATCATTTTGGCGTATGGCTCCAGAGATAAACGCACACATCTTTTTTACACACATCTTTTTTTCAAGCAGTGGCCAGAGTGGCAGAGGCAGGTAGCTGAGAGATGACATTTTCACTTGAAGCCAATGCAGCAAATGGGAAGTGAAGCGAAGCTGTGACTTCTCCAAACCCAAGGCCAGCTACACACTTTCTCCAACATGGCTCCACCACCTAACTATCCCGTGCTGTCCCCCCCTCAAGCCACCAACCAGGAGCCAAATGTTAATTCAAGCCATTGTACCTTACATAATTCAAAACAGAAGTGTGCTAATCAAGATGCTGTTGATACATTTATAAAATCTCCATTTAATTGGTCTCATATTTAACCATCAACAAAATATTTTTAAATAAATTTGAAAGGATAAAATCTATTGTTACCAATACCTTAGCATTGTGTTCTGTTTGTTTCGTTGCATCTTGTCTTACAACACAGACTTAGTATTAAGAAGTGTCCATTGGTCAAAGGACGAATTTCATGGAAGAGTTTTTAGTTTCAGATCTGTAATATATTTTTGATGTTTTCTGTGCTAGTAGAGGCTGGTAAACATTTTTCTCTTTTCCTCCTCCTCCTCCTCCTCCTCCTCCTCCTCCTCCTCCTCCTCCTCCTCCTTCTTTTTCTTCTTTGTGTGTGGCGTCCATGCATATGTGCCTGTGCGCTCACATACATGAGGGCACATGTGAACGCAGATATATTTGTGTGCAAATGCGTTTGGAGGCCTCAGCTGATGCTGGGGATCTCCTTCCATTGCTCCTCATCTTGTTCTTTTGAGTCAGGGTCTCTCAATCAAACCCCAAGGCTCACCAACAACACTATTCTGACTAGGAAGTTTGTTCCAGGGATGTTCTCTCTCTATCTTTATGTCTTAAATTGCATGTGAGCCCTCACACATATTTTGCATTTGCATGGGTTAAGAGATCTCAACTCCGGTACTCTTGCTCCTCAGGAAAACACCTGAATTACTGAGCTACCTCTCTAGCCAGAATAATCCTTTTCATATCCACAGAATGATTAAAGAGGGATGTCATATGTACAATGCTTTTACCCTTGCAATTCTGCCTTCTGTTCAGCTGAGGGCTCAATTTCTCAGAGTAAAGTATGGTATCTTCCTGTACTCATATTAGTCTTGCTTTATAAAATCTGTTTGGAATGATACTAACTTAAAAATAGAGCGGAAGAAATTATGTAATAAGGACCAATACCCTTCCATACAATGCTGTGCATCCCATTAACCTTCAAGAAATGCAGCTTACCCACAAAGTCGAAAGTTCTGATTCTCTAGGAAGGGAGAACCCTGATGTCCACTGACTCCACTCATGTTCATGTTCATTGACTGGATGTTTTCTTTTCATCCTATCATTAATCAAAGGATTCATGTGCTAGGAACAAATTTGTCACTCTTCCAATGAAGCAGGAGCTGGGTGACTGCGTTATATTGAGGCAGTGTTAATTCTCTGGCTGGGAGGAGACAAGAATGCGATGGCACTGAGGAAACACTTAAGCCCTCATTACCACACAGCATCTCTGCGCCCAGAGCCCCAGCCTGCCCATCATTGTCCTGCCTGTACTTTCTGTGGGACTTTGAAAAGGTTCAAAGAGCAAGACTTTCAAGCCCCCTTTTCCTTGTCAAACACTTTCAACTCCTGATTTCAAAGTGGCACTCGGTTTCTGTTCAAAGGCCTGCGGACTCGTAGGGGGTGAGATTGGAGCTAAAGGTTGCACTACAAAGCGCCCTGCCTTCACAGTTATATCCAGCTTGGAGATACAAACGGTAATACAAACTCAAGCACCTATCAATAAACCTGCCAATATATGAAAGGGGGAGCAGGCACATTCTAAATGGCCCTTTTTATTATTTTTTTCTAACCAGAACCATGCTGTTATCAGTTCAGATGAAAGCCTAATTGATATTTTGAAGTATTATTTCTTTCTCTCTCCACATTAGAACTAGGGAGACTACAGAAGCCATTGAGATAAAAAAAATAAGAAAGAAAAATAAAATACCCACAAACCCTAAAGAAGTTAGATAAGAATAGCTAAAGAAGTCCCTTCCAACATCTGACAAAAAAGAGATCTTTCCCTCTTCTAGTTGAGTATTCATCCTCTTCCCCTTAGCCTGCTCTCTGCTTTTTATCTGCCTGCCCACAAGATTTGGAGCACCATTAATTGGTCCTCGGGGAGGCTAACCGGCCTCTGCTTTTATGACTCAGTTCTTTGTATTGTACACATGTGGGCATCTCTCAGGAGATAAACAAAAGAAAAATGTGTGGAAAGGGGCTGGAAATTGCACAGGTCTAAACACTAAATAGTCCATTGTCTTGATTTACTGTTAATGTTTGAGATTACATGAATAATTCTAATGCTCTATCCCAGTTGCTGTCCCCAGTCTTCTTAAGCTAACACATGTTTTTTCATTACTATGGGGTCCTCATTGGAGGGATTCTATTTCCAATGTGAAATCAAACATAAATAACTCCTTGGCCCCCACCTCCCCATCACATCCTTTGCAGCAAACCAGAGAGGTGGTCTTATGGGAAGATAAAAAGAATAGCTGATCATAAGAACTAACCTGGAGCCAACACATTGGCCTTTCGTCCCTTCAGCAATTTCTATACCCTAAGCACCTGCAGCTAATTCCCGTGACTTCCAGCGTGGTCTTAGATTTGATGAGCTACAGACCCTGTAGCTCACTTTTCCTGCCTCATGAAATGTTTACATGGACAGAGCAAGGCAAGAGATCCCTATTATGTAATATGACATTCCCTCTAATATAGGTTCATCAATCATAGTATCTATACCATGTTATTGCCATATGAGAATAAGTTGCATCACTTATCCTACTAACAATGTGAGTTTGAAATATCATGACAGTGAAACCATAGCTAATATTTAACATATTTTATCAAACAAAAGTATTTTTTTAATGGGAGCCTAAGTCCAACTCAGAAAAGACAATGATAATATTCAGGGGTTATTTGAGAGGCCTGATGGCTTCTCCACAAACTAAAACATTTAAGAATAGTAAACTTTAGACTCCCAGAATGCTTTGGAAAACATGGTAGACACAGGGAATTGTAATGATAACCCTTTCTGCCAGCCACCTGAGTTCTGCCACCATATTAGGGCCCTCAAATAACACACAGAGTCTTATATTAGTTACAGTGTTGCTGGCCAATGACTAGGATTTCTTATTTGCTAGCTCAGCCTTACTTATCAACCATAAGCACTAACCTATATATTTTTATAAGGACTTAACTTACTGAGGACGCTGGTCTTATGTGTTCTGTCTTCCTGGGGATCACATGGCATCTTCTCTATTTCCTACCTTTCCCAGAATCCCCCTTCTCTCCTAGTTGGGCCTAACTTGCTGCCCTATTGGCCATCAGTGCTTTATTTATTTAACCAATAAGACAAACATTTACACAGAAGGACTTCCCCCTCAGGGAATTTCAAAGTTAATGTCTGAACTTGAGGTCAATCCTGCACTGATCATGGGTTGTGCTTGCCAATGGCGGGGACTTCCTTTGGCACATTGATGGTTCTTTCAGTGGTAATCTCCAAAACTTATAACCTATAATGGGCCAGTAAAAGAAATAGTAGTAAATGTAAACAGGTGAGAAAAGGAGAGATGTGTGAGAGAGGTGATATAGGAAACTTTGCTACTCTGTAAGCCACAGACTCCACCTAAGCACAGCTGGCTAACACCATATTTGATTATTTTGGATTCCATAAAAGCCTTATAAAATTGTTGCACTTTGTTATTTCCCAGCTGGAGAAAGAGAGCATCTACCTGTTTGTTCCCTCACTCACATCTTCTCATAGGCACAAGGCTCTGAACAAGACTAGAAAGTCAGTATGAGAGACCTCTGGACATCTTCTGGAAGAGTAGGAACTCTCACAAACTCAGTCCCGTATCAGTGTAAGCACGGATGGCTCCTCTTGAGCACAAATACCACCTTTGGCATTTTTACTTTATCCAGTTCCCTGATTGTCACAGAAATTCTAACCCTGCTAAGGATAAGGTTAAATTCTGTAAGGGGTAGGAATTCTTTTTATGACCTGGTCTTGGGTGTTCCAAGAGACATTCTATTGTGGTTGAGTCTTAAACTGAATTGTAGCACATTCATGATCAAAGGGACAAGACAATACAAATATCTGGATGCTGAAATCTGTGGTTTATTATAAAACAATAGATATAGCACACATCTCTACTATAAGAAAACCTAGGACTCTCTACATAGAAGATTGCTTAATCTGAATACATTATAAAAGTCTCATATTGTCTGAATACTATTTATTTTTGCTATATCAAGTCAAATTACACACACACACACACACACACACACACACACACACACACATATATATATATATATATATATATATATGACACTGAGAAATAATAATTGGAATTGCAGAGTAAATTGCATGAGTTCAGTCTCCAAATTTACATTTGTTTTCTACATAAAGCATTAAGTAAAACAAACAATTAAGAATGAAATACAGAAACTGTTCTTCCACTTGTCTTGAACCCTAGTTCATATTAAATTTTCAGTATTTTGCACATAGTAGGAATTTACAGTACTTTCTGTTGTCATGTTAACTTTGATACATTGTTTGATTATTAAACAAGACTTTTCCACTAATCATTCAATGACAATGCTTTTTGTTTTAGGAGAAACATTATTATGATTAACTGTACATTGTCATAAGTTAAAAAAGGTTCTCCATAACACTACAATTACAAAATAAGGTAAATAATAACAAAACAAAAAAAGCAGTTGAAAATCTTAGAGTATGTCATGTGTCAACTACCCCTGGGCATAGGGCTTGACCTGAAGTGTTGTTAATATGCACAGTAATATTCTATTGGAGAAAACTGAATTTACCTTTCCCAGAAAGTACCAATTACAAGTACTTTATTTTTGTTTAAACATTTTTTTCGTATTTTTGTTCTTTATTTCTTTTTTAGAGAGGAGAGAGTGGGAAGGGAGAGAGAGAGAGAGAGAGAGAGAGAGAGAGAGAGAGAGAGAGAGAGAGACAGAGAGAGAGACAGAGACAGAGACAGAGACAGAGAGACAGAGTCAGAGGTGCCTCACCCAGAACTTTTGGATAAATTAATATGGATCAGTTTTGGGTGCTGTTTACAGGGGCTGACATCAGAGCAATTGCTGTTACATTAATACTTTTTTCATTTTTCATCCCACTGTACAGCTAACTCATTGCATCAAATAAGTATAACATTCATTTTATATTCAGCTTAACAAAAAGGCAATATTAGAGTTGGCAAATTATTGAAATGAATCTCAAATAGTAATGTAACTCCTTAGTTTCAAGTTGGCAAAATGAAAACTTAAAAAAATAATATAGTAGCTGCTGAGTGGCTGCTAAAATTCAAAAATGTCCTTGTATTTCTGAATTATACACCAGGATTTGAGGGATGGATTGTGGCTTTCAAATCTTTTTAGCCAACAGAGTTCATCTCCACTGAATTAAGTAGCCTTACCTCCACATGGTCTCTACTCCCTACACATTTTATGACTGCCATGTGAATCCAGTGAGTAATAATTTGTGTTACTGAAAGTCTGATATTCATTTGATTTTTGACATTAAACATTTCTCTCTGCTGTAAGAAAAACAATGTTTTTTTCTCCAAAATATTGAATCACATTGATTGCAAATTATATCTTTGTCAAACTTATTCTCAAGTCCTTGAACCCATTAGGGCTTTTTCTGTATATCTATCTAATCAACATTAATTTGATTTTTACATGTGACAGAAAGCATAGCAGGCAGTTTCCAAACAATAACTCTTATTTTCATGCATAAAATCATTTTAAGTGAAACAGGAACACAATGGGAATACGATAAAACACACAAAGGCTTACACTCACCTGCGTAAAGACCTTTGTTATATAGCAGCAACAGTAATCTGCTTTTCAAATTACTAAGCTAAAACACTATGACTCTTATTCACTTCAGCTCAGGTTTGTCTAATTTGCCTAAGAGGTCTGCAGGGATTTTCTCATCAAGATCTCCGTGGAAATGTTTATGGAAATAGGTCATCCTGTGTGTGTTTCTAATAGATAGCAATTAGTTATGTTTAAAAGCAGATTTTGTAATAATGGGTGTGAATCAACATTATAGTATCAATTACTTAAAATTCGATTCCTGAATATGTTTCTGCTATATTAGACATACCTTCTACACAGAGTGTACATAATGTAATTACAGCAGACTTCCTCCATGCAAGTCAAAGGATAAATTGTGAATAGAAGGTGATTCAAAATGTGTGCATAGGTGTATGAATCCATGGGCCTTGTGGTGTTCGTATATCTGTATGTTTGTATATATGCATATGTATATGTGTATGTATGTGTATGTGAGTGGTATGTGTCTGTGGTGTGTATGATTTTGTGCATGCATTTTTCTAAGACATAACATTCTTGCTAGTCTACTTTCAGAGTCAGTAAATGTGAAAGAAGTATGAAACATCTAGCCAATTATTTCAGTTAATATACGAGCATTAGGCATTGAAATTCCTAATTAAGAGACAACATGCCCTGTCAGACATCTGCACGGGCTATTGAACATTGTTTAGATTGTTTCATAATTATCCTTGCTTAATAGTTCCAAAAATGTGAGCAAAATGCACTCACTTCAGGGAAGTGTAGCTTGTCACACAAGAAGGCACAGCACCCAGAACATGGTCTAGTTCTGTGTGCTCAAACTGGAGGTTTTTATTGGAACATGTTTTAATTAATCTTGGAAAGGAGAACAACAGCAGACAGCGAGTGAAGGTTGTTCAAACATTCTTTATTGAAAAAGATCCCAGCCTGCGGGCTGTAGTGGATGCATATTGGTTGTAAGGTCTACGCATTGACCTCCCCTCTCACTTTCCCATGTGTATATTCAGATGAATGATGAATCAGATTTATTATCCATATAAACATAGGCATAGCTAGATGAAGATTATAAGATGATTATTTTCTATTCATAGATTTTCAATTGATACCTATAATGCTTTAATGCATTTGTGGCATAGGATGTAATGTTTTGAAGCATATGGACACTGAAGCATAGAGGGTTATATGGATGGTATATCCATATAACATTTGTAATGTCTTTGAAAACTGAACTTTTATCATGTTTGAAAATTGTGTGTATGTTTGTAATGGCATGTACACCTCAGTGCAGGAGTCACTTGAGGCCACAAGTGTCCAATCCCCTGGATCTGGAGATGCAGCTGGTTATGAGTTTTCCAGCTTGTGTGCTAGGAACTGAAATCATGTCCTCAGGAAAAGCAGAAAAGTGCTCTTTAGCTCCGAGCCATACCTCTGGCTCCCATTTATAGTTTTGGTATAAGTTTCAAAATCATCTCTTCTAGCATGCAAGAATACACATATATTATCACAAATACAGTAAAACCTGCTCTGAAGTGAGTAATGGTGTATGCTCACCAATCTCACCTTAAATGTTTCGCCATAGGCTAGCTACTCACCTTCCTTCCCTTGGCCTTCATACTCTCAAATGCCAGGGAAAATCATTGAAATCTCTTAACATCTACTTACAGAAAATTTAATTTTCACTTCCCTTTCCTACAGTCTCTTAAGGAGCAAAACTGTGACAATATGGAAAATTGTTAATTTTTAATTTGAGCAATTCCAATGGAAATTTAAACCTTAATCACTTATTGATTTTCAAACATACAATAAAACTGCTATCATAAAGAATATGTGATATTCACAACATTTATACAATATGTTAATTGTACAATGATTTATGTTCCAAATACAAGCCTAAATATTTATATTTATACCTCTAAATATTAATTTATATTATATTTTTAATATTTATTGATATCAGAAGGACTCAAGGTGAGAAATAATCATGGAAGAGGCCCTGCAAGCATACTGCTGGCAGAAAATCAGACAATACAAGGTAAGAAGGAAACTTGGTTCAGCATGACTTAGACCATGTTGTCTCAAAATTCTAGAGTCTGACAACAGTCCAATTTATTTTACACATATTTATGTCCAGTATAATTATGGAAAAACATCTCCTAGTAACAATGATCATAATCCCATGTATACAATAGGGCTTAAGGTATGGCTACATCCAAACTCTTTCTCAGAGTACATTTAACTTCTGCCATGGAGATGGGTTTGATAGTTTAAGCACCTAGGATCTGGTGTGGTCTCTGACTGAGATAGTGTAGAGATCAGCAGGTCATAAAGAATATATGGTATCTCCCTAAGGATGGTTCTATCGACTGAGAAACAAAGGTAAGCTAGCATGGGAGAGTCTGGGATAAACATTTTTGGGGATTTGAGTGTGGCCTAGCCCTACATAGGGCAAAGTGATCAGATAACTGACTATATCCACTCCAGCCTTCTGGGTAGAAAACAGGTATTGAATTCCTCTACTAATGAGACACCCCTGAGCGATTACCATTCCTTATTTCCCCAGTGCTTATCTGTGAGCATCTGTGCCTTCAACACAATCATTGTTTTCTTTCTTATTGTGAAGTCAGTGTTTCTACATTCGTCTGCACACTGACTAGTTCTTCATCAATTTGATACGAACTGGGGTCACTGGAAAAGAAGAAATCTCAATTGAGAAACAGCCTTTATAGGATTTTCCTGTAGGCATATCTATAGTGCATTTTCTCTATGGATGCTTAAAAAGGGAGGACTGATCTCACTGTGGTCAGTGCCACCCTGGGAAGATAGACCTGGGTTGTATAAGAAAGCAGGCTGAGTAGGCAATGACAAATAAATAAGATGATTTCCTCCATGATCTTTGCATGAGTTCATGCCTCAGTTTTCTGCCTTGAGTTCCTCCCTAGTTGCTTTTTGCTATGATCTTTTCTCACAACAATAGAAACCCTAAGTAAGACAACATGCCATAAAAATTTAGATGTGATAAAAAGACTTAAAAATGTTTAATGTTTTACATCACACACAAATACACACATCCCAACACTCATATAGAACATGGGAATGCTCTCTCTCTCTCTCTCTCTCTCTCTCTCTCTCTCTCTCTCTCTCCATGTATATATATATATATATATATATATTATGTATATATATATATATATATATATATATATATCACAACATTAAATAGAAAATATAGACAAACATATTTGACTCATCCATGACACAATTATTTGTTGAATATGGCACCAAAACTAAGAGGAATGAAAGATTTTATTGGACTTCATCTAAATTAAAATGTTTATTGAAAAATTTATTATGAATGCAAGGTACTCAATAAACTGTAGAAAATATTTGCAAATAATGTATTCCATTAGTGCATTCAAACTTTTATTCAGAGTACATTATTTACACATGTCAAAAAGGACAAAATCCTATTAAATCAATATATAATTAAAGAAACATTTCCATAAAACAAAATAATTATATGGAACAATTATGTACACTTCTAGACACATGGGTATCCAAATGAGAATATGTTACTTAATATTCAGAAGTAGGTGAGATCTTAAGACAAATAGTTATAACTTTTATATAGCTATCTATGAAAATGTATAAATAAATCTACAAAAGATTATGGTATAATTTATTATGAAATTTTGAAATGGGTCTGTTACTTGTTCCTTCTTATCCTCATGGGGTTAAAACATTTACTCATTAAAAATGTTTCCTTGAAAGATGCATGCTTAAAGTACATAAAGTGTTGATGTGGATGAATGCAACCTCTCACTCTCTGTTTGCAAAAGTAGAAAGTAGTATAGATCTGTTTGAAAGTAATTCCTGAAATGGTTAACCTCACAAATTCATAATTAAGCATTTAGTGAAGGAAAATTAAGACATATGTGATGGGGGAACTCCTTCTATGTATGTTATTGGTTGATAACTTATTGGTTGATAAAGTACTGTTTGGCTAATGAGAAAGCAAGATAGGTTTGACTAAGAGTAAAGGGGATTCTGGGAAATGTAGTAAATATCCAGGTAGGAAGTGGCATAGCAGGCAGACTCAGTATATAAGCAAAGGCAAGAAGGAAGTCATCCTTTTTGCGCTTCCTCCTGCTCTCTTCTCTGAGCCACCATGTGACCTGGGAAGAGGAAGCCAGCAGAAGGTGTCCTCCATAAGATAAGTCTTTATCATTGATACTTAAGACTGAGCTAGCAGATGAGAAATCCTAGTCATTGGCCAAGCAGCATTTGTACATAATATAAGTCTCTGTGTGTTACTTGGGATCTTAACGTGGTGGCAGGCAGAACTTAGGCAGCCTGGCAGAAAGCTCCCATGTAGCAACATGGCTCCGGTGACTTGAGGTAAAGACTTATTGTTACACATATGTCTGTGTAAAAAGTTGGACAGGGAAGTTCATACCAGAATTATCAAAACTGAAAATAGCCTATATGAATATTGCAACAATGTGTGCTATAATTAAAAATTATTGTACAACAAAAATAAATGAAGAGAGAAAGCATGATTCATAAAGGAACCTTAAACTACTACACTAAATAAAAGAACACAGTCACAAAAGAGAACAAACAGTGTATGAAATTTCACAGAAAGTCTCTAGACCATAGTAGGTCACCTGATTCAGTGGGCTGAGCAGTTTTGGCAGTCATAAGGACAGACTTTGAAGCCCCAGAATTTAGGTATCTTATATTTGTCATGCTTATGTGTCAAATGAGAGTTTGATGCCAGATACAAAAGAAGACAGGAATTTCCTGGGCCAGCTATCCTGGCATAGGCACACATATAGTGGGAAATTACCAATACGGAGTCAGGTAGAAATATAAGAGTATTTAATAGGGAAAAGCCTTACTTACAGAGCCACCTAGCCAGCCGGTGGGTCAGCAGCCTGTACCGTGCAAGTACCAAAGAGAAACCGAAAGCGCAAATGCAGTCACACTACATCACTCTGACCACGCCCTCACAAGCATGGTCAGGCACATCTGTAGCCAGCCCCTAAGAAGGCGTGGCTACAGTTTCCCCTACACACACATGTAAACAAGACACCTTGCTTCAAAAAATGAGAAGGAGATTGAAATCTGAGGTTGTCCTCTGATCACCACACATGTGACATGGACTTCATTCACACCCAATCACACTGAAGTTCTGGAGGCTGGTAAGGGTACAAAGTGGAGTGACCAATGATGAATGTATAGGTTGTTAAGGATAGTGAAAATTAGGAGATTTGACATACTGGTCACAACTAAATAGAAAACTATTCATTGTGCACTTTAACTAGCTATTTATATAATTATATATTAAAATGTATTAATTATATATCATCAAATTTGTTTTTGTAAATAAAAAACATGGCAAATATTTCATTTCCATTAAATATGTGATTAGTGTCTCTTGTCCAATAATAATGCTCTTTTGCTACATATTGTTTGGGAAAACTCCAGGATCGAACTCCATGTGTGTTCTTTGTAAGTCTAAAATTGTCTCACAGAACTGCCAGGAGGTATTCATGGTGACTGACAGGTCTAGAGAGGATGTAAGGGGAAGGCAAGGGACAGAGTGATCCAGGCATGACGGTTGGGAGGATTTCTCAGCCTGACTAACTAACATGCCAGTGCTTCTTTATTTCTACAGAATTCAGTGTGTAATGATAGATTCATTTTGTTTCAAAGCATACATTATGTCATTTTTATTTTTGGACATTTGATTAACAGCTTTACTTACACATCTGGGGTCATAAGTTCAGTCATCATCGATAAACCATGACAGAACAGAGTTATCTTTTACAATATTTTCCCTCAACTTTTGACATCACTGATGAACAGTTATCTCTTATAACCGATTTCACTCATCAACCTCATAACCAAATTTTTAAGAATCTAGAGGTATATGACAGCCTGTTCTCAGGCTAGTAACTTTTGTGGCTACAAGGGCACTAGATGAAATCAAAATCTGCAACACAGCCTAGGGAGATTTTCAGGTCCCAGGCAGTATGTTATTAATTCTTAATGGTCAGAGTTCCCAGGAAAAAAATCCTCAGGCCAAAGCTGCTGCAGTTAATATACAAATTCTGGCATAACACAATATTTTATAGATTATTTTTTAGAGTGCAAAATTTTAATTTTTAGTTAGGTGAATAACAAATAGTATTCTTAAGGTAATGTGAAAATATCTATATTTTATATCTTTATAGAATCTGTCGATATGTCTAATCTTGACATTCTATCATTGCTTGGTCATATGACACTATAGTGGCCCTGTATGTGCTAATTTTTCTAAGAAAGGAAGGTCCTGACATCTCATTCTTTTATCATCTTTCTACATTATTCTTTGCCCATCAATGTAAGTCTCTGTGTAGGGCAAAGGTAACTTCAGTGAATCTAACTTTGTTGCGGTATATGTCATGTAATTACCTGATTGTATAGTGGGAAAAATCCTTGAAATCTAATCTGTGGCCAGCTCCTCTAGCCCACCAAATCTCATTACCTTTTTAAGTTTACTTTGTTTTGATTATCTTGTTCCTGAGTAAGTACAGGAACAGATGCTTCAAGAATATCTCATAGCCTCATAAAGAGAACTCTAGCTTTTTTATGTGTGTCAAAACCTCCAAGGCATAAATAGGGAAGACCTTCAAGCAGATAAGGATATCTCCCTGAAAGCAGGAGGGTAGTATGTTCAGGACTTTCCTGGGAAAGATCAGTATTCCTGGGAGAAGGCAAAAATGATTCATAAGATACTTTCCATCGATCCAATATCTCCAAATTGTGCAAATATTAAAATTCCCCCAAGTATTCAAGAGGTGGAGATGAAAATCCAAAGGTGGCAAGGTGGTCATCATGTGACTCAGCTTTGCTGGATCTTTGTCAAGCGGTCATGCTGGCCTTATGACTTTTCCCTAAAATGATTTAGGTTTACTTTTCTCATAAAAATTTGAAATAGTAATGTTAATGTTTTCTTATTGTCCTCACAGTTTAAAAACATTTCCCCCCTGTAACAATTTCCTTGAAAGACATAGGCTTAAGTTAAGAAAAAAAGTGCATTGAGTTAGTTCATATTATCTTTGAAATTAATAATAATATTCCACTATATAGTCATAAAACAGTAAAAACTGTGAGAAATTGAATATGTATTAATTTTTAAATTCTGTAAACATTTATTGGCTGAAAAGCCCTTTATCATAAATTATAGCTACATTAACATTTTGCAGTAAAATTAGGCATTGACTGTGGTGTTACATTATTTATCTATTTTTGGTTTTGTTGCCTCTAGTTTGGGAGTTATTTTTAGAAAATGTCTTTGCCAATTACAAAATCCTTATATTTTTCTGCTGTTTTCATCTAGTATTTTCATTGTCTCAAGTCAATTTATTTCCTCATAATATTGTTTTGATTATTTGGGAATTTCACATCATGAACTCCAAGAACACACACTTCCTGCTTGTCCTTGGTCTGCCACCCCCAACCTTGAGACCCCAACAAAGGAAGAAGAAAGTAAACAAGTCTAATTTGTGTTGCCTAGATTCTCAGTGGAGCATGGTCAAACTGTTGGTCGCCAGACCCTTAAAGAAAACTGACGCCCCTCCTGATGCTCCTCCAGCCCCTCCTGACGCCCATCAGAATCCATCAATTGTGGAGAGCTTCATCATCCTTTTCAAAATTTTTTAGAGTTCACTCCCCTTGGTTTTCTGTCTAGGCTGTTACTTTTGGAGGTTTGGGCTTGGGGATAGGGGTTGTCACGGCAGCCTTTTATGTCCTCTTGTCAGCTGTGAGTCTGCAGTCATCAATACCTCTGCAAAAGTAGTTCCCTTGCCTTTTTTAGTCATCAGGAATGCAGGTCATCATGGACTTGCACAGGGTTTCTGGCAACAGCATGGAACACAGATATCTACATGGTCTCAGGTTTTAGCTGGCATGAAGGACCTCAGCATGTTCCCCAGCAGCAGCACAAACCTCGGACATCAACATAGCCTTTGTCACCATCCAAGCCATGAACTCTATCACAGCTGTCAGTGACAGCTCAGACTACTCACATCAAGACCCTTAGGCAGTATCACAGTCCACAGACATCAACATGGGTTCAGGCTGCAGCACAGACAATGGACGTCTGGTGCTGGAGGGACGGCTCATCCGTTAAAGGCTAGGCTCACAACCAAAAATATAAGATGTTTATATGGCCTTTGGTAGTAACATGGGCAACAGACATCAATATAGACTGCCCCTGCTGAAGTAGGACCACAGGCCCAGACATGGCATTTAGCACCAGAACAGCCAACGGGCATCAATATTGCTTCAGACTGCAGCATGGACCATGGACATCTACATGAAACTTGTTGGTATCATGGGCCACAGACATCAACATAGACCCTTCAGGTCTTAGGTGGGATCTGTAATGCAGTTTTATTCTATACAAATAAGTGGAGAAAGGCAGGACTCTACTGTGGCTTCCCATTTGTGGTCTTATCACAACTATGGAAACTCAGTTGACTGCTGAAGCATTGGTTCACTCTGGACTTCCTACTACATCTCATTGATCTATGTGTCTGTTTTTCTTGCCAGAACCACAGTGTAATACAGTATAAATTCATTCATCTCAATGTATTTAATACTTTTTTCCTCTATGTTTTTGGCTATTAAGTTAATGGTCATGTGTGTATGTCCATAATTTTTTTAAGTCCTACAGGGAATTGTAGCTGGCACAGTGAGGGCAGTTGCTATAAATCTTTAAAATATTTTGGAAAGTATTACACTTTAACAATATTAATGCTTCTCATCTATGAACAGATAATATATTGTTAATTTATCTTAAGGCATTTTACTTAGAAACTTCACTGCATTTATTTAACAATTGCGTATTACACAAAACTTACTGTTAGAATATATGGGAGCCCATATAAAATGGTATCCTGAGGAGGCAGACTTCTAAATAAAGATATAACTCTGAAAACTGAGGGTGGAAATTTTGGCAATAGTTACTGAAAGAACTTTATACTCATAAAAAGGAAACCGGTCCTACTTTGCAGCCTATACCAACTCAAAGTTTTTGATTACTGTATGCACTATCAAAGCATCTGCAAGCATAATGATATGACTTCTCTCATGACTTTTGTGTCTATTGTATCTTTCTTTGCCTGCTTGCTCTGATTGTTATTTCCCATGCAATGGATACAATTGGTGAAACTGCGCATCCTTGTCTTGCACCAAATCAAATCAGTGTGTGAAGGGTTTAACCTCTTCCCATTTTGTGTGAGATGTGATTTGGGTTATTTTAGATCATATTTATCTTACTGATATGTGTTCCTTCTAGTTGTAGTTTGTTCAGAGCTTTTGTCTTGAAGTCATGTTGAATTTTTCAAATTTATAATATAATATATATACATTTATATGTATATATATATTATATTTGCAAATTAGTGAGTCAAATGCTTATTGAAATGTGTGCATTAAGCCATCCTTGCCTTCCTTGGAAGAATCTGACTTGATTTAAGAGAGAGCTCATTTCAGTGTTACAGAATTGAGTTACCTGTACTTTCTTGAGGTTTATGTTTTACCTATATCCATCTTGAACATTTGCCTAATCTTTAATTTCTTTGTTGTGTTTGCCTTGTTTTTAGTCTAGGTCATGATAGTCTTGTAGTATGCATTTGGGAAAAATTATCTTCACTGTTTCAGAATAATGTAAGAATTATTGACATTGGTACTTTGTCAAAATTTGGTAGTAGTTATGAAAGGAAATGTCACATTCTGAATTTTTCCTTTATGAGATAATTTTTAACATTGTTTCAGTCTTATTGTTGGCTATCCTACTTGGCTTTTTTTGTCATAATTTGATTTTGTCAGGATTTATGTTTCCAGGAATTTGCCCATTTATTCTAGGCCATCGATTTTTTTTTGTTGAGTTGTCATGTATAATAATCTCCAGTTATCTTATAAATTTCTATGGTGTCAATTATAGTGTTTCTCTTGTCACTTATGATTATAATTCTCTGAGTGCCCTCTCTCTTATTCTTGGCATAGCTAAAGGTTTGTTTTTCTTTGTGCAGTTCCAAGAATGAAAAGCCAACTTATAAAATAACAAAAACAATTTAAAGTTAACCAGCAAAAAACAATTGATACACGGAATATATAATGAACTAAAAATCTCAATAGGATGAAGCAATATCTTCCATTTAAAATAAGCTATAGAACCAAATAGACATTTCCAAAAAAAGACACACTATGACTAATAAGTTATGAAAATATGCTGTAGGAAGTAGAAATAAATACCACAATAAGATGCCAACATTGCCCCATTAAAATGACTATTATAGAGAGGTTAATGATAACAAGTATTAATAGGCTTATGGAGAGAAAGAAACACAGGGATATTATTAGATTGTTAGTTGAAATGCAAGCTAATAGAAGTATTATGGGGAAAAATGAGTTCCCTCAAAAAGTTTATACAAGAACTTTGTTGCAGATATGTACTATTCAAATTCTTGGGAGAAGGAGGCAAATGTCCAGGAATTCAAGGCTAGCCTGTGCCACAGGAAATCTGAATCATAAAATACAGCAAAACAAAGCAATAAACAAACCAACTTAATCAAAACACAAAAGCCATCACTACAAACATTTATTTACTAACTAAAAAATAAGTAAATGACAACACAGAAAATAAATAGAAAAATAATGAATAATCATCCTATAACTCAGCAATCTCAATAATGGATATATATTCAAAGGCAAAGTAAAGCTGGGATGACTAGGTTGAAGTGAAATCTTCACTCAGTTACTAGAACATTATTCTTATCTCCAAAGATTATCCCTCAGTGTCCAACAAGTGATGAATCAAGGAAGTATGCTGTAAACCTCCACAGAGGAATATTATTCATCTCTAATGAGAACAACTTTCTTTTACTTGCAAAGAAACATAGGTAGATATGTGTGTCACTATGTTAGATGATGTGAGCCAGGCATGGAAAGCAAAGAACTATGTGCATATGTGCAGCTTGCACAAGTAATTCTCCTAAAAGGTAACCTTAGAACCTTGATTAGAAGAACATATGGAAAGTTGAAAGGAGGGAGATGTGAAGGAAGTTTAATCTAGGACAGTATAGTGTGATTTTGCTGTCTAGGTGCTAAATTTCATAGAAGTCTGATTACAGACAATATCATATTAAATGTATGGAAAGAAGCAAATATTTGTAGCATTTTCACTATATAGAAAGAATAAAAATTTAAAAAGATTGATATTTAGCACAATTTAAAGTTCAAACAACATGCACAGCTACTGAATTTAAATGTATACTTTTAGGTTATGTAAAACATTTATGTATCTGTGAATAAACTAAATTTTAAAATGTATAAAATAAACATTGTAATTACCAAGTGGTAGAATTTCAAAAGGGAAACTACACCAACATTTTTACATGAAATTAGATATGATATACTTGCCCTTGTTCATATATATTAGTGCTAAATTTAACAGCATATTAAACTGACTCAATTGTTTTCATTATTGTTTATCACTGAATTGATTGACATGAAGTTGTTTGTAATATTTCAAAGTCAGAGATGAAATGTTTCTTATAGTCTTTAGAAATGAAACAAGTTAGGCATTGCATGATTTGGTATTCTAGAGTTTAGGTCTACATCCATCTGAGACACACTAAGCAGATTTAGAGCTATACTCTCAAATCATACTTCATCCCAAAGTAGTGTAATGGTTTCTTCAAATGTCTATTACAGTCTACACATCAATGCAATTCTCTTGCTTGAAGATTTCACTTGCTTGCTCCATATAGTTATTGGATGTGCTTCACACGTGGCAAGTACTATAATTCAAATCCTTAGATGCTGGAGAATGAAGCCAGGTAAAGGAAATGAAATGAGCAGACCTATTGAGTATGCATTTAAAAGAATGTAGAAAGTATAAAGTCTAGCTTTTCTTTAGGAGGAGGAAAATTATAAAGAGGGGGCAAGTATACATTGAACAATTACTGTATGGAAATCACTGGTCCAGGTTAGTTGCTGATGTGCAGGATGCTCAAAGCCATAGGTGGGCCCACCACAAAAAGAAAATAGCAAACACCTATTCTAAAATTATTGAGAATATCATGACAGCAAGGGTATCTTATTAACCAGTGGAGAAATCTTCTCAGCACATGGCTTTTTGTAACTGCAGAGGCCAAATGTTTATGAAGTCAGCATTGTTGATGAGCTGCTGATACCACTGTCTGGTGGCACTTAGAAAGAGCTAACTGGTATACCCACAACAGCACACCATGCTAAGACAAAGGCAAATATAACTAC
Source organism: Cricetulus griseus (assembly GCF_003668045.3). Lineage (NCBI taxonomy): Eukaryota > Metazoa > Chordata > Mammalia > Rodentia > Cricetidae > Cricetulus > Cricetulus griseus. The sequence goes on from NC_048601.1 coordinate 9,897,734, forward strand.
AACTTTAATTCTAGCTACTGAATTTCACCATACCATCTAATGTATTAATTTAATGAAAGCAATAGAAGTAGACACTATCTGACACACACATTATTAGTGGCGATATGCTGTACATTTATCGCTGAAATGTGATATGCTAGTTGCCTTTCTGTTATGACATAGCTTTCTTCCTTTTCTGATGGCTCAGTTGATAGTTTGCCCACTTACGGTGTAGTTTCACACCCACCTGGACTATCGCAAGGATAAACAGAGGAATCTGCCATTTTGTTCAGCATGTTTAGAGCTAGAACGGCACTGAATGATAAAGTTGTAGGTCTGGAATTGCTGATGCCACAGGTTCGTGAATTGTGTCTTCGATGCCCCTTTAAAAATCTCATTAGTTCTGAAGTATGTAATACTCTCACAACTCTTTGGCACTTTTGGAGGATGGAGGTTGTAAAGAAGAGGTGGCTTTTTAACCACAGGCACATACTCCAGGAATCACCGTATGTTACTCTGCTGTAAGAAGACAACTATAGTCCATATAATCTTTTAAGTTTTTGAGGGAGTTAGGCGAGAAAAGGGCATACTACAAATAGCATGTGTGACTTTGCTCTGAACAAATTGAAGCCTGTGAATTGTATAAGTGAGCAAATCTAATTTTAGTGAACAAAAGAGCCTTCGAGATGCTGAGTGTAATTTTTATGTAAAAATAGGAGTCTCCAAAGACATCTCTCTTTAAACAGATGAATGCAAATTACTGAAGTCATCCAAATTGAGGTTGATTTATGCATTTTTCATTGTACTCTTTCACAACAGAAAAAGCTTTTTTCTGTTTCCAAATAGGATGCATTTGGGGTAAAGTTTCATGTTGTGCACCAGGAATGGCTGAGTGAAGAGAGATCCAAACCAGTCATGTAGAGAAATTATTTTTGTATCTTTTTTTCCTCAAATACAACTTCTGCCAAAGAGGCTGGCCAACTGTCTACTGCATCTATTTTTTAGAGACTTGAATTTTAATTACACAAATAAAAGTTTTAATGCTATGTATCAGAATATATGGTATATGCTCCACTGGCACCCAGTGTTTTCAGCAGAGGAGAGACACAGTAGGAAAAGAAAAAAAAAACTCAAATTTCACTTGTATGTAGGAAGAAGCTCAGTTCTCAAATCAGTGCCAGGCATGAATTTTATTCAGTTACCACCTGGGCAATGTTAATGCTATGATGTAGTTCAGCTTTACACCTGCAACACTCTTAAAATTGACAGTAAATTTTTGGCTTATATAGCACTATGAGGAGATGCCTGGCATGAGAAGATGTGCTGGATGGCTTACATTACTCTCATCTTAGATTTTGCTTTCTTTTTTTCTGACCCATTCTACTGATTCTTAAAATGCTTTTAAATTTTTATTTACTTTATTTTTATGTGTTTCAGTGTTTAATCTGTATGTATATTTCTGTGCTGTGTGTGTGAGGTACCTGTAAAGTCCTGAAGAGGCATCAGTTCCATTGACCTGAGGCTTTATAAGACTATGAGCTGTCATGAGGGTTCAGTGAACTGAACCCAGGTCCTTTGATAGAGCAGAAGCACTCTTAATCACCAAGCCATATCTCCAGCCTTTGTTAAAATAGTTTAAGATATGCTTTTTATATACGTATATGTATGTGTAAATATATTTATATGTGTAAATCTGTGCCATATGGAATTTAGTCTATGTATTGCTCTGTGTTCGTCCACATAGGCAATCACTTAATGATTCAACAGATTTGGGTGGATGGAGTGCCAACTAATATGAGTTTCAGTTCTATACACTGAAAATCTTAGATGAAATCCCCATAACTCAAAGAGTGGAAGGTTTCATTTGTCATTAGGGGAACTTGCATTTTCAGTTAATGGATGGACAATTTTACTAATTCACTTTTCATCTATTATTTTATTTACATATTTCCAACTGAAAAAAGTCACACACAATATAAACTGATTGTGTTTTTCACCTCCTCTAAATCTTACACATCTCAAATCCCCACTCCCTCCCATACCCATCCAACTTCATAACCTTTATTTAGCTCACTTTTAAAATGTAAACAACCAAAACACAAACAAATAACAACAAAACCCAAAAAACAAAATCACAGAAGCACATACAACAAAAATGGAAACCAAAATATTTGTCAAATGACCAATAAGAAGAAAAGAAAGCCTGAAGAAACATGTTTTTAATTTAAAAACATCTACAAAAATACTATTGAATTCATTTTGAGTGGACTAAATACTCCAGGGCATGGGAACCACTCTGACATGTGGTTTATATGCCTAATGAAACTTCGATTAAGAAAACTAATTTTTCCTTCATCAGAGGGTATCAGTTGCAGATAACTTGTTGATTAGGCAGGTTTTGCCTGTGTTCACTATTCCTCCTTTCTGGGCTGGGACCTTGCCTGTCTTGAGTTCTGCCACAGTGTCTATGAATTCAGATGGTTAATAAGACCTTCAGTCTGTTGTCCCTGGAAGACTTGTTTCCATTGAGTCATCCATCACCTCTGGACTCCTCTTCCACATAAATCCCTGTAGCCCAAAATGAGAGGTTTGATGGAGACAACACATTTAGGGAATCCCAAAGTTGACCTAAAGTAAATTCCAAGGAGAAAATCTTCCTTGTGTTCAGAATTTGCAGTAATAAATGTGAACACCATAGCAGCTATCTGATGATCATGTATGGTACTGAAACAGAACAACAATATTGTGTTTTGGTATTCTATCCAGTCCTAATCATCTGCTTCAGCTTTAAAACTCAAGATTTTGCTATGTATTGTTATTTCTCTTGGTTTCCCAGGGCACCTACTTGCACTGTCTTATGCCTATTTTATCCTTTCCCTTCTACTAGAATCTGTCTGTCGAATGTATTAAATTCTGCATTGCTTTTTGTAGTGATATATTATTTGTGATTTATTAAAGCTTGCCTGAAGATTCAGACAGCAAAGTCAGTCACAAGCCTTAGAAGCCAGGTGCACACCTTTAATCCCAGCAGCCAGAAGCTAGGAGGTGGTGGTACACACCTTTAATACTAGGACTCAGGATTAAGAGGTAGACGGATCTCTGTGAGTCCAAGGCCTCCCAGACCTACACAAGAGTGAATAAGTCTAAAAGAGAATTACAGCTCACACCTGTAATTCCAGGACTCATGAGAGATCTATAAGGCAGGAGCAAGGTCTCAGTAAGAGGCATTCATTCATTCTCCAACCACACTGAGGAGAGGCAGCCGTTTGAGGCTTGTTGAAGAACTCATGGATCATCACTTTCAGCCTGGGCTAGAAGTGAGAGCTAGTGGCTGGTTGCTTTGCCTTTGTGAACTTCAGCTTGAAGCTTGAAGCTTGAACCGCAATATCAGTCTCTGTTTTTTTTTTTTTTTTATTTACTAGTCTTACAGCTTTTTACTTGTGTTTTTTGATGTTGTATTATGAAAGATTACTACTACTACTACTACTACTACTACTACTATTATTATTATTATTATTATTATTATTATTATTATTATTATTATTATATCCTATAGTTTAATGGTAATGCCAGTATGGGCTTCTCCAAAGACTTCTAAATTTGATTTTTTTATTGTTTTTTGAGACAGAGTTTCTCTGAGTAACTTTGGAGCATGTCCTGGAACTAGCTCTTGTAGACCAAGTTGGTCTCAAACTCACAGAGATCCCCCTGCCTCTTCCTTCCGAGTGCTGGGATTATAGGGGTAGGCCACCACTTTCCAGCCTATATTTAAATTTTTATAGTTTCCTCTTTTTATAGATTCATGCTACCTCTGTATTCTCAAGAGATATTGAAATATTTTATTTTTTTCTTGCTAACTTTGTTCATGAGGCTTATTTCATTCTCTTCTTCGTTGTCTGATGTTCTTTGAAGAGTTCCACAGATGTTTAAGTGTCTTGTTAAGCACACAACAGCACAATCACAATCTGTCAATTAATACAAATGTCTCTGTGCAGCATAATGATTTAGTTAACACCATGCTCTTCCTTCTAAATGGAAAGAAAGAGTAATGTCTTCTTCAACAAATGTCTTTGTGATTAGCCTATTGTGTCTCCTTTTATCCAGAAACCTCAGATGTGGTTCAAACTTTTGTATTCATATTTTGTTACTCATCTTTGATATTTTAAAATGTCTCAATTTTAATATTCAACACCAAATTCATGGTCTTTCTTTCTAGAATAAAGATAATTTCAGTATGTTCTATGAGTGTATTATTGTGACTTTGTTTTGTCTCTTGTTTAAAAAGCACACACACACACACACACACACACACACACACACACACTGTTAGTTTTAAACAAACTTATATCCAAAGGAAACCCAAATGAATACACCTTCTAATACTAATTAATTTCAACAAAAAGAAATACTTTTAGGGGTAGTTGGATAATAGCCCTAATATAGATCCCAATAAGAGAATCTCTAAATTTTATCTCCAACTGAACTTTGTATGCCATGTAATTTTTTTTCACTTCTAACTTTTTTTCCATGCCTTAATTCTATCATGTCTACTTCTAGTGAAAAGTGCACAGATGGTATTTTGGCTTTTATGGTTGTGCTTGTGGTCTTTCCTTCTGAGTAGGCATTAAGCAAATTACTCCTTCACAGAAACCATTACTTTAATTCCTTACTCCCGTTTATATCGATCATGAAATAATCAAATTATACCATCAAGTGGACTAAATGTAATTTGTAAAAAAGGCTTCAGACATGCTCAAAATGAGGAGCTGTAATTAGTAAATCTGTAGATCGATGGTATATTTATGTAAAGTTGACTCAAATGGGTTGTTCCATTTTAAAGCATTGATTATACAAGTCCTGTGTCTAATCTGGGCTTATTTCTAGAGCATTGGAGCACTGACAAATGCTATGCAAATTTTTCTCAAGCCAAGGATCTTTATTTAACGATACTCAAGCCATTATGTCACCTGAGAACTTAGGAAGTCAACAGAAACAACACACCAAAGGTAAGCAATGTGAGACATGAACAAAACTTGACTTAATTAATTACCAAAACACATATGATTATTAGGTACTCAGATATGAAATTGCAGTCATTTTTGTTAACTTTTGAATGTTTTTAAGATTTTTTTCTTACACTAATGTCAGAAAATAGATTTAGTCCTGATGTTGTTTTCAAAATATGTTGTATCTTTTAAATCTAACAAAAATTAAAAGTATTTTTATCAATAAGAAATGGACATACTTTAATAATCTTTTCAACCTTAAATTCTTAATAAGACAAATGCATTCTGTACAAATTTAATTCTTATGTCACCACTTAATAAATTATTATAAAGTATAAAACTAGAGTCAAGACAAGATGTGGGTTCTTCTGTTTGTTTGTTTAAGTGGTTAGTTTTTTGAGATAGGGTTTATCTATGTATCCCTGGCCATCTTGGAACTCACTGTGTAATCCAGCCTGGCTTCCTACTTAGAGATTCACCACACAAGTGCTGGGATTAAAGTTGTGTGCCACCTCTGGTCTGCTAAGAAGTCTTTTTGTGTGGGATTAATTACTCACTGCAGTTTCTCTGAGTATCTTAGTGGCTTGGAAAACAGTATGGGTAGAATTAACCTAAACCTTGAGGATTTTATTTGCTTCTTTTGTTTGGTGTTTTGATAGGTGTTTCAAGCATTGAAGGCTAGTCTTAAACTTAACCATTATGTCTTAGGATTTCTATACTGTGACTAAACACCAAGTCCAAATAGCAAGTTGTGTAGGAAAGGGTTTATTTGGCTTACACTTCAGTATTACTGTTCATCACTGAGGGAAGTCAGGACAGGGCCAGAACCAGGAGGCAGGAGCTGATGCAGAGGCCATGGAGGGGAGCTGCTTACTGTCTTGCGACCCATTGCTGGCTCAGCTTGCTGTTTTATATAACCCAGGACTCAGTGATAAGCAACTCAGTGATAACAAGATCCACTATGTGTTGGGTCCTTTCCCATTTGTTACTAATTGAGAAAATGCCTTACAGCTGGACCTCATGGAGGCATTTATTCAACTGAGGCTCCTTCCTCTCTGATGACTCTAGCTTGTGTCAAGTTGACACACAAAACTAGCCAATGCAATGACTCTGAACTTCTTCACTTCCTGATGACATCTACAGAGTCCTCAAACTCCAGACTTGTACTACCATGCCTGCCTGTATTTACATATTCCTGAAGAAAAAACCCAAGACTTCATACAACCTCAACAAGCACTGTATTCACTAAATTGCATTATATGCTCTCTTATGTTTTGGTGTGGTTGTTTTGTTTGTGGGTTAGTTCATTTTTTCTTTTGATTTGTTTCTGTCTTTATTTCTAAAAGTTAGACCTCTAGAACAGTTGTAAAATAAATATAAGAGAAATATATAAACCTGAAAATTTCATGTGTGAGTACATAAATAAACAACTTGATCAATATTGATTTTATGTAGTTCTTTTAAAACATATAATTTAGTGTCTATCTATGGCCAGCTGATTAGTATAATTTGTGTTATTTTTGGTCTGAATTGTGGGTGAATTGCTCCCATATATGACATTATATATTTGTCTAAATTGCCAAGTTCATTTCAGCCTTTTTTCCTTGATCTTGGGTTGTAGATTGTGAGTGTTTTCTTGGTGGGCCTATGAACCATCAAAAGGAGGACTGTGTCAAAATGTGTTCATTGAAAGTAAGAAAGTATTAGTAACATTTCCTTGTCCTTGTAAACCTTACACAAAACGTTTTCAGCAAAGAGATGAAAACAAATCTGGCGACAGCACTAGTTTCAAGAAACTTATTAGTGCAAGAACAATGACTTCAAACAATAACGCATTGTGAAATGACTCAGAAAATTAAGCAGGAAGCACTAGCTCAGTATGAATTAGAGTCTTTCATAAGTCACTGTTGATGTCAGCTTGAATGTCTAATGTAGCCCGTGCTTGGCGCTGGACCCTTCATGGTGGTGGATTCTGGCTTCAGCTTCTCTGCACCATGCTGCTATTCTGATATGCTTGAAGTATGTCTGCCAGTTGCTTTCTCAACAGCAATTCATTCTTGTCCATTGGAAAGAAACATAGAAATTGTATTGGTTTTGCAACTCATCTTTGGGAGGCAAACACAGTTGTTAGCATTATATTAAGAGCAGCCATGAATCAATGTTGGAGGAGCTCAAAGATCTTCAGGCCTGTCTTAGAAGCTGGATTCCAAAGGTCTATTGAACAATACAGCGATAGACAAAGAACATTTAATACAAAATAAATGCATGGTCTGAGAAAGAATAATGCCACACTAGTGTCTGAAGAAATTGAAGGAATTCAAAATCGGTATTGCATTTGCCAAAAACTAAAGCTTCTGAGCAAACATAAATTGGGTGTAGGAAATAGAAAGTCCAGTGGTGGCATTTGTTTCCTAATCAGAACTCCACTGAGAAAATATGAGAATCTACTATGCTGCCTGTTGTAAACACATTTAATTCAGTTTTGTTTAGTGTGTTTGATTTTCACGTGTTCTGTTTAAGAATAAAACTTCATTGGCAATTTTTTAACTTAAGAAAAAGACAGTGAATATGCTTTAAAAGCAAACTATTATATTATAAGTTGATAGGGAACCAAATCATTTTCCTACTCACTTGTTCAATGCTAATAAACTCAGTAAGAGATGAACTTAACTTAAAATGCACAAAGTTTTGAATGGAAATCACTTTTGAGTATGAATAATAAATCAAAATAAATTACAATAGAAAATATTCAATGTTTTTGAACATATAAGTAAACTGACAATGTGTTAAGTTCTAATATTTCAAGCTGATAATTTTAATTAACTTAATGAGAACCTTAATGTATTTTTAAAAAATCCCAAGAAATTTCAAACAGCAATGACTATATTTATTTTCCTACCACACAAAATTTGATATAATAAGCACACATTTCCTAGATCAGTAAACATAGTCATTTACACTAAGAAGACTTGAGTCTTTGAAACTTCTACTGAGATTCTGAGACATTTACAGAGTTCAGATAAAAATAACTATATTCAGTAGCTCAATTGTCAAAGTGTTTCGTCCAAGGTTACAGTCTCTGTTTCTAAGGTAGGAATGAGACAAGGTGTCCCTGCTCCCTTTTCAGCAGTGGCTTCTAATGAAGATGACAGCCATCATTTAAATACACACCATTAAGTAAAGAACATAAATGTCAATAAAACATTTCTTATTAAGTAACAAGCTGATGGCACCATAAAAGTGAAAAATTTTCCAGTTGTAAAATATAGTCAAAGTCATAATGGAGTGCATTAATACAGTTTGACATTCTCTCAGTATTCCTTGGTGAACTAAGAAGGGGGCTTTAATTAAAAGTGACTTTGATCACTTTACATTTACACTCTGAATGACATAAGAGTGTTTTCCTGGAAACTGATCCTGTCTCAGAGCATTAATTTAGGTGGCTCTTTGGTGACACTCAAATGCTGATGGCCTCCAGAAGCTACGGCTATTTCCATTTGAGTCTTTCCAGACATTCCCTTAGTGAGATCTGGGTGGATGGTGTGAGTGTGTTCATTCTGCACTTGCTTGGACCATTTTAAGTTATGTGAGAGTGATCGTAAATGCTACATGTTTAATGCTTTGAAAACCATTGTTTTACCCAATCCTATGTAGTTCAATCTTTTAACAAAATCATTATACTAAAATAGAATGTGTATGTTTTTACCTCTAATACTTTCCTATCCATGGTACTTACTTAATGATCTTCCAAATTTACCTGTTCTGGTCTAAGAATTGAAACATATTTTATTTTAAATTTTCTACTCATTTTACATAACAACCACAGTTCCCCCTCCCTTCTCTCTCCCGGATCCTCCTCACCCAACTTCCCATCCACTCTTCAAAAAGGGGAGTCAACAAAGCCTGGCACTTCAGGTTGAAGCCTGAAGCACCCCCCCCAGCATCAAGGCAGAATAAGGCACCCCACCATAGGGAATGGGTTCAAATAGGCCAGCTCATGTACCTTGTCACGTGGTCCCACCAACAGACCAAGTCACACAACTGTTAGTTAAGTCCCATGATGGCTTCCCAGCCCTTAGTCCACAGTCCATGAGCTCCCATACCTCAGCTGTCTCTGTGAGTTTCCCTGTCATGATCCTAACTGCCCTTGCTCATATAACCCCTCCTCCCTCTCTTCAACTGGATGTCTGGAACTCAGCCCAGTTTTGGTCTGTGGATCTTTGCATCTGCTTCCCTCAGGCACTGGATGAGGGTTCTATAATGACAATTAGGGTAGTCACCAATATGATTATGAGAAGGCTAGTTCAGGCACCCTCTCCACTACTGCTGGGAGTCCTATCTGGGGTTGTCCTTATGGATCCCTGGAAATTTCCTTTGCACTAGTTTTTCCTCAACCACACAATGGCTCCCTCCATTAAGATATCTCTTTCATTGTTCTCCCATTCCATACCTCTCCCACCAGCTACCCCCTGACACCAGGTTATCTGGCCAGTCTTATGTAGTTCTCCTTCCTAGGGAGATCAATGGACTCCTCTGAGGTCCTCCTTATTACCTGGCTTCTATGGGGCTATGGATTGTAGCCCCATCTAGTATCCACTCACGAGTGAGTACATACCACGTTTGTCTTTCTGAGTCTGGGTTAATTCACTCAGGATGATTTTTTCCAGTTCCATCTATTTGCCGGCAAATTTCAAGATGTCATTGTTTATTTACACCTGAGCAATACTCCATTACGTAAACTGCCACATTTCTTTTGATCTATTCTTCAGTTGACGGGGAACTAGGTTGTTTCTATGTTCTGGCTATTATGATTAATACTGCCATGAACATAGTTGAGCAAGTGTGCTTGTATGATTGCCCAAGAGTGGTATTTCTGGGTCTTGAGGTAGATTGATTCCTAATTTTCTGAGAAACTGCTATACTGATTTCCAAAGTGGTTGTAAAACTTTTCACTCCCACCAGCAGTGGAGAAATGGTCCCTTTACTCCACATCATCTCCAACATTGGCTGTCATCAGTGTTTGTGATCTGAGCCATTCTGACAGGTGTAAGATGGCATCTCAGAGTTGTTTTAATTTGCATTTCACTGATGACTAGGATGTTAAGGAATCCCTTAAATGTCTTTTGGTCATTTGAGATTCTTTTGTCAAACCTATTTTGTAAATATAGAGACCAGAATGATTTCTTGTTTTGAACTCTATATCTGTCTGTATATACACACACAAACACAGATACACACATAGAGAAACACAAACATGTAATTGTATGATATATATATATATATATATATATATATATATATATATGGATTATTGATACTGATAAGTAATATCTCCAATAATTTTTAATACATTTTATTTAAATTATAAATAATCTTATCTTACATATCAATCCCAGTTTCCTCTCCCTCCCATCCTCCCATGTTTTCCCTGACTGCCCATCCCATCCCCCATCTACTCCCCGGGGAGGATGAGTCCTTCCATGAGGGATCAAGGAAGTCTGTCAAGTCATTTGAGGCAGGGCCTATCCCTCCCCTCCTTGTCTAGTCTGAGAGAGTATCCCTCTATGGGGAATGGGCTCCCGAAGTCTGTTAGTGCACTAGGGATAAATACTAGTTCCACTACCAAAGACCATATAGACTGCTGAAGCCTCCTAGCTGAAACCCAAGTTCAGGGGGCCTGGATCAGTTCTATGCTTGTTTCCCAGCTGTCAGACTGGGGTCCATGAGCTTCCACTTTCTCAGTTCTGCTGTTTCTGTCCGTTTCCCCAACATGGTCTTGACCCCTTTGCTCATCACTCCTCCTTTTCTACAACTGGATTCCTGGAGTTTAGCTCAGTGTTTAGCTGTGGGTCTCTGTTTCTGCTTCCATCAGCTACTTGATGAAGGCTCTAGGATGGCATATAAGGTAATCATCATTCTTATTACAGGGGAAGGACATTTTAAGGTAGCTTCTCCAGTATTGCTTAGAATCTTAGTTGGAGTCAGCCTTGTGGATCTCTGGACATTTCCCTAGTGCCAGATTTCCCTTTAAACCTATAATGGCTCCCTCTATTAAGGTGTCTCTTTTCTTGCCCTCCTCTATTTATCCCCCAACTCAATCTTCCTGATCCTTCATGTTCTCCTCCCCATTCCTCTTCTGTCCTCCTCTTTCTCCTAATGCCTCTCCAATATTTTTTAAATGGTGAAAGAGAATAGATGTTTAAAATAAAATCATTAATTTTAGCAGTCAATTCTGCCTTGACAAAAACACTGTTTTTCAAATACATATTAGTGCATACATTAAATCTTAGAGAAAATTCCTGTGCTTTTTTTCTTTTATTTATTCTTTGTGTCTTTTTCATCATGTATCTCCAACCCATTCATATTCCTGTTCCATCATATCCACCTTCTGTCTGCGCAAACCACCCCCAAAAAGTAAAATTTAAGAGAAAAAAGAGAGAGAGGGGGGGGGAAACATCAGTCTCATCATTGAAGCTGAAATGTGACAGAGCCACTCATGTAGCAAGCCTTTTTATCCACACATCTTTACTTGCAAGGCGTCATTGCAAAGAGTCATTGGTCTGATTTGATGCCTCTGGTTTCTGCTACACTGTCCATGCTGGACTCACACTGGAACTCCTCTTGGTTATCCTGCTGTTGCCCTGTACTGCAGAGATCTTGAGGCTTTGGGTCTTCAGGGCCATTCCTTTCAAGTGTTCCAGCAGATCACAGATGAGGTGGATGTTGGGGTGGCCAACACAACCCTGGTTCTGGTCCTGTGTAGTTACAGGGTTGGTCAGTCCACCGGCTCTCCCTTGTCCTCACCACCAGGGGGAGCTTTCCCGCATTGTCCTGGCAAATTCACCCCTGAGGCAAAGAGAATGAGGCAGGGCAGGTTTTTCTGCTTTCCTCTCCTCAGGCTCAGACCTTCCACACCTACACCTTCAGAGTCAGCTCCACTGTGTTGCTCAGGCATTGCTTAGGGGCCACTCTCCTGAGTTTTGCAGCCAACGAGGGGAAGGGCCAACTCTCTCATCTGCCTCAGGTGTTGATCTGAGGTCATGGCTTCCCCATCTATAACACCACATGACAAATGGGTGATAGAGATGCCTCTCTCATGCTCACAACTTTAGGGCTGGCTCACCCACACCTCTGCCAAAGGGTTGGCTCTATTATGCTGCCCATGCACAGTGCAAAGCCTGCTCTCCCAAGTTTTGTAGCTGTTAGGGGACAGGGACAGCTCTCTGGCCATTATGATCTCAGGGTCAGCTCTTATCCCAAACATGCTACCACATGACAGATGAGAAATGGGGACATCTCTCCTATGCTCACAACTTCAGGGCTGGCTCACCCTCACCTCCACCAATGGGGTAGGTTTATTATACTGCACATATGAGGATCAGGACTCTCCTGAGTGTTATAGCTGGTCCCAGGCAGCGGCACCTCTGCTGACTTATCACCTCAGTGACCTCTCTCACACCTGCCTCAGGCATTGATGGGGCATATGGCAGATGAGGGGTGGGTCCAGGTCTCCCATGCTCACTTTCCTGGGCTGGCTCACTTGTGCCCTTGTCAACATAGTCAGCTCTGCAGCAATGCCCCCAATGAGGCACAGGGCCCACTGCCCTGAAGGTTTCAACTGGTAAAGGGCTCAGCTCCCTTACCAGCTGGATGTGGTAGAGGCAAGGGGTAAGGAGGGCATCTTTTCCTCATCTCCACCACCACACCTTAGCTGAGGTGCTACCAGCCACGGCCTACTCACGTGTTCAGGGTTGACTCACCCATGCCCCTGTCCACAGGGTCAAGTCTACTCTACTGCCCCACAAAGGGCAGAGGGCCCGTTCTCACAAGTGCTCCATCTGTTAACAGGCTGGATTTGGTCCCCCACATGATGAAGGTGGTGGGGGACAAGTAGAGGCATCTTTTCCTCATCACGAGGTAGGCAGAGCTTCTCTCCACTTTTCCCACCCTCCCGGGCCATCTTGCCCTTGCTTCTGCTAACAGGGTCAGCTGTATTGTACTGCCCAGGGGAGATGTTGGACCTTCTTTCCTGAGTGCTTCAGCCTGAGAGGGGCAAGACCAGTTCTCCCTAATGTTGTTGCCAGTGAGGAGGTGGGGCCAACTCTGTACAGTCCTATACTATTAGCCTTTGGGGATATCAGGAGCCATGGAGACCAAAGCAGAAAGTGGCTGCATCAGGGCATGAGCCCAGGCATGGGCCCCGGCTACAGCCCATGGCCGAGATGTCACCATGGCCCTGGGTGGCATGTGTCAGCCGAGTTCTCACCTCCTCAGATATGCCTCTGTCCACTAGTCATGAATCATTCTGGCTCTCTGCCTCTTTCCCATAGTGGCCTGTAATAGCCCGTTTGCTTGGTGCTGCATGTAGGCCAGGTTGTGTAGAATCCACCATGGCATTGGGTAGGCCACTGCTTCCAAGGATTACAGAGGTGCTCAACTGGCACTGGGTGGGCTGTGTGTGAAATTCTTCCTGCCTCAAGTCTAGTGACTCTGGCAGAACTGTTGATCCTGCATGGTCCACTAATGCCTAGAAATGGTGGTGGTAGACTGTGAGTGAGATTCTTCCCTCCCCAAGTCTTGTGGCCTGGAGTGGAGCTGTGTTTGTTTTCTAGGGTCCACCAGGGTCTAGAAGCAGCTGTTAAATCCTGTGATTTTAGTCAAGAAAATATTGTCATTTTAGAGTCACATGACAAAAAGGTAACACAAAATCAGAGAATGACAGTGAAATACAGATTGAGATTAAGACACATTGAAAGATTGTTAAGCATCAGAAACTCCAGCCCTGAGAGTTCACCCCTTTGTTGTTGTTGTTGTTCATCATTAGACATTAACACAGGATTTCAAGGGAAGAAACAAAGAAATTGCAGGCATGTGCTCACCAAGAAAGTCCTAGAGACTGAATGCCGAAGATAGACATCAGCATCTGTCAGCCACGGAATGCTAGAAACTTCAAATAAAGATAGACATCACCAGCTACCAAAGCAAACACCTTTGAATCAGCAGCTCTTGTTTTGAAGGCAGTGAGAAGATAGAAAACAGTCCTATCTCTAATAGAAGTCACTTCTGAGTTTAAGTGTCAATTATACAATTAAATCCTAAAAATAAAATAATAATTAAAAACACATGAAAGAACAGTATGTTAGAAACTTTTAGCATCGGGGTTTTTGTTTCCACAACTCATCTGACAATTTCTGTTTGGTAAACACCATGTAATTTGCTTCTTTTTCATTAACTGAGATGCAAACAACCGAGTTTCAATGGGTCAAAGATACCCTTAAATGTCTCCTTCATGTAAGTCCTTCATTTCATGTATGAAGGTATCTGCCACATGTATGTACACACATGAACATGGCACACGGTTATATCCATGGACCACACTTCTGTTATGCACAGGGAGGGTGAATATATTCCCTTGGCTCTATCCAGCTGTCAGCATTAATTTACTGTTTGTTGTTTGGTTGCTTTTGTCTATATAGGTTTTGCCTGCATATGTGTTTGTACACCACCTGCATTCAACATCTATGGAGGCAAGAACAGGGTGTCTGTAGTGAGAGATCCACCCTGTCCACACCTGTACCACTGACCATACCCATGATAGAGGAGAGGACTAGATCTGGGGACCCTAGCTCTCTTGCTTCTGCTTGGGTCACAGGGAACAGCCTGGGAGGATCCTTGGAGCTGGAACCTGCAGTGGTCACCCACCTCTTGTTTTAAGTGCATTCTCCCTGAATAAACTTTACTTAACCTGCACTGAATCTTGTGAATCTTGATTCCCATGCAATAGGTGTTCTCTGAATTTGTAGTTACTGGGATTACAGACAGCTGTGAGTTCCCATGTCAGGTCTGAGAATTGAACCAGTGTCCTCTGGAAAAGAAGCCAGTGCTCTAGACCTCTGAACCACCACCCTAAGCCCAGAATTAGTTTTAATATGAATTTAAAAGTGGAATGAAAAGTTTCTAGAGAAAGTATAGTTTTGTGATTTAGCATAGTAAAAGTCCTGTACTATTGCGATTTACTTAGTTTTGCATGCACCCTCCTTATACCTGATATGTGCAAGGGTGTTCATCTATAAAGAGCCATGTGCTTCTGTATGATAATAGCTAAAGCACTTGCCAGTACAGTCCCATTAACTACAGTCTAGGCACAATTTTCTGTCTTTGAACACTGCAAGTTTAAGACTTATTCTCATTTTATATGTACATGTTTGTGCTTATGTGTAAGCACAGGCGCATATTCATGCCTGCAGGTGCTTATGGAGTTCAAAGTTCTGCAGCTGTAGTTGTAAGCAGGTGTAAGCCACCTGATCTGGGTTCTAGGATCCGAATTCAGGTCTTCTGAAAGAGTAGCAGATGCTCTTAACTACTGAGCTATCTCTGGATCCCTAAATGCTTCAAATACTCTACCCACCATCATAAGGACACACACTCTCCTCTCTCTCTCTCTCTCTCTCTCTCTCTCTCTCTCTCTCTCTCTGTGTGTGTGTGTGTGTGTGTGTGTGTGTGTGTGTGTGTGTGTGTTCATGCTAGCTCATGTGAAGGCCAGAGGTCTTTTCCAGGGCCATTATTCAGGGCCTTTACCTCATTTTTTGACACAGGGTCTCTCAAGAGGGCATGGGCTAGACTGGGTTGTAATGAGACCCAGAAGTCTAACAACTTCTCCCTGTTCAGAACTGGGAATCTGTACACACAGCACCACTGCTGGCTTTTCACATGGGTGCTTGCATAGACTCCAGTCACCAGCCGTGTTCAGCGAGTACTTTGCTCCCTGAGCTCCCTCCCATCCCCGGACAGATGCTTCATTCTGAATGGGGGCTGCTTTCTTGTGGAGTGGGGTTTAACTCATGGTAGATGCAGATGCAGATGCACAATCATTCAACATTCTCTAAGCTTCCCTAATGTAAGGTTATTAATCGTGTATCTGAAGTATAATTCAAAGTTACAAAATACCCCAATTGGAAAGTCTTCTCCAGTTAATCTGTAAATTTGGAAAATGTCCTCTGATAGATTGCATGCAAAAGGTAATCAGAAGATTTATATATCTGTGGATGGTAGACCTGGGAGAATATAAAGAAAAATGTATCTAAGGTAAATGCAGCCAGCTTGCCATCTGTATTCTGGGACACAGAAAGTCTCTTTATGAGCTTGAATATTCGTTGCCCTTAGGACTGTGGAAATGTTGGTTTGTATCTAGAGTATACTTTTATGCTGAATTGGTCAGTAGTGTGTCCAGTACAAGGGTACTTATGCAAAGAATATTAATCAGATTGGAAACTTTCACAATCCTGCTAGAATTTTGGTATGGAACCATTGGCCTCTTCAATGGAGTCCCACTTGTGAGCCCTTCTGTACACAGAGCTCTACATAGAAAGAGAAGCACTGTGTCTCATGACAGAGGTATCTGTCTTTATTAGGCTGCTCTAACTGCTAATAAATATACCTTAAATGAAGTTCAAATATGTCATTTAATAACTTCCACTCATGAGCTCTATTAGCTCCCCGTGGGAGATCAGGCAACAGACATTCTCTTTTGTACACAATGGCCTCTGAAGCATTTGCAAGCAAGGTGCACACTCCTTCCAGCTACAACCCAATTACAAAGAATATATTCACCAAATTTGTTCCACTTCCTGTTATCCGTAAGAAACAATTTTAGAGTTCCTTCTATTGCTTTCAAATAGGTGTTGCTAAAGTTATTTGATTTTGTCTATAAGGGACAGAAGAAACTAAACAAAAAGAAGGTAAATAGTGGAAAAGTGCTGGTGTCCTCATTAAAATGTGATTAAATGCTTCAACTTCCAGCACATTAGCTCTGACATTTTGTCTTTTAAACGATGTCAGGTAATGAAGGTCAACCCAAGCAAGCATCCTGCTTCTGGTCCTTGGCGAGAGGCACATGGTACTTGAGCAACACAGCGGGGTCCTGTCAGCCAGCACAGCCTCTCTCCAAGTACTAGCTTGCATCTGCCTCTAGCATATGGTACTGTATGCAGATATTTCTGCAGCCCACTTCCTTGATCACTATTTAATGATTAATTACTGCAGCCTGATGTCGGGGTGAGGCAGGCAATGTTTCAGGTAAAAATCTTAACTATAGAAAAATGACAGCAGGCATGGTTTTGAAAGGCAAATTGACTTTGTATTTCTTCTAATGAATGACATGATTTTTGTTTCTACTTGTAAGAGTGAAGTCAGGGGAGGGAGAGGCAAAATTCATCAAATAAAAATGCCAACAATGACAGGCATGTTGTTCAGCAGAGTGCTTTGACTGACACTTATTTTGAGGAGAGTAAAGACTTACACACAACGACTAACTCTCAACTGGAAACAGCAAACAACTTTCAATTGACTTTTGGGGACAAGGCTTTGAGCTGTGCAAAAGATCCTCTGACAGTGTTCCTAGTAAACAACTAAGAGGTTTATTTGCTAAAAATGTGTTTCTTAAGGACATGTGGTATTAAGGTCCCTATACCCTGAAGAATAAATTGTCCATATTCTAAAATGTGAGACAATTAATGATCAAAGAAATAACTCATCAAAATTTCCTGTTTTAGGACAAATTAATACAGCATAATTTTATGATTTTTGTCTCACAATAGCTGTGTGTAACTTTGTTGAAACAAATTTCAGTTTAAAAGTTGAAGAAGAATTTGCCATAGAGTCAGAATCTGAATTATACAGGTCAAATGAAATACTTCAGATTATAAGAAATTTTGATTAGTCTACACTAATACAGATATTATTGAAAACATTACTGAATTAAACTGTTTTGCTATTTTGTTCATAAATAACAGGCATGCAGGATGACTAATGTTCTACAGAGCAAACTATTAATGATTTTTCATTCAAATATCCATTTTTGAAACTATAATTATTTAAAAAAATATGCTAGAAGTATTTTCAGGAAAGCAAAAATCTCTAAAAAATAATTCTGTTAAGTAGTGATGGTTTAATAATATTAGTCCTTATCCTCAACATGTGGCTTGATAATGGATTAAGAGGTTATGGGAAGTGTTTTAGGAAGTGAAATATGATTACTAAGGTCAGTCAAGATTGTAGTATTTGTCATTGAATTAGTTTCTACAGATCACTAATCCATAAATGGGCATTTATGAGTTTACTCTATATAAATTGTAATATGTTATTTTCATTGAATAATTTTACAAAAGCTGCTATTGTTTTTAGGATAGATTCTTGAAATATCTTTTAATTTAAAATGGAGTGACTGAGGGCTGGAGAGATGGCTCATCAGTTAAAAGCACTTACTGCTCTTCCTGAAGATAGAGTTCAGTTCCCAGGACCCATGTGAAGTTGCAACTTCAGCTCCAGAGGATTTACATTCTCTTTTGATCTCCATAGCAGTGTTCATGCACGTGTGTTTTTATATACATATGGATGCATGAACATACGCAAATTAAAAAGTAACCAAGCATAATCAAAATAGAACAACTGTTTAATTGTGACGAAAAGTAAAGCAACCAGTGTTACTATGACCAGCATATTCCATTACCACTATCAGTTACTGACATTTAAGCACTGTTAATGTTTTGTAGGTTCCAGTTTGTAATAGAAAATGATTCCCATTTTATGTTCAGCTATCCTCGAATTTTCCCACATATGCCTATGTCAACAAAACTGGAAACCCAAAGTTTTTAATACATAGCAGCAATTGGTAAGGTAAGTGATCACATCCAGCTACTTTATGCCAGCAATATAAAAATCAAAATCTCAATTACCTGGATGAGTAGAATTATTTCAAAAACAAGGAAGAACTGTAATTTTAAGAGGATTTTTCTTTTGGTAGACACAAAACATAAGAGGCAAATGAGTCTTACCTCAAAACAAAGAATAAATGATGCCTGTATTTGTCACCTTATTTCTTCCAGCATGCATTTTTAAACTCCGTTAAAAATATAAAAGGCAAATCACTTTGTTTTCAATCTTTATATTAGGCACAAGGGTGCCTAATGCCAAGTAATGTAACTACAACACAACACCTGCATTGAAGGTTGAAGGAATATCTCAGAAGAGGAGGCAGAAAGATCCAGAAGTCTAGGGTGTCTGCTATGAGATAGTCTTCTACATAAGACAGGGAAGTTTCATCCTTGAAATCTGAATTTTATGGCTGCCAAACACAGCCTAATTGATGACAACCTCACTTGACACACCAGTATGCATGAGAGGGATCTTAGAAGGACCCGCCCCTAGATGAATTCTTTGAACAATTAGTGACCGCAGAGAAAGCATGCTTTAAATATGGTTTCAATTCATCAAGGTCTTTCTTTAGAATACCAATAATTTTCTTCACCGAAAGTATCAGTTAGAGTTCCATGGGAGGTGGCAGAGAAAAAAAACTTCCAATTTTCAAGATATCCAACAGGGCAAACACAGCTTACAGTGGTAGGATGCATTGATGTATTAATCAACTCACAGTGGCTATGATAAAAACATCATGAACCAATGCAACTTAGAGAAAAAAAAAGATATTTTGGTTTATTGTTCCAGAGTGGAAGGCCATAATGATGAAGGAGGCATGAAGTCTGGCTCACCACTTTTCCTTACACAGGAAGCAGAATAGGAACTGAATCTGGGACAAACCTATAAACGCTCAAAGCCCACTCTCAGTGACATACTTCCTCCAGCAAGGCCCCTGTCCTCAAAGTCCTCAAAAATTACTATGAACTGGTACCAATGTTCAAATATATGATACTGTCTTTCCAATTCAAGCAATGACAGTAGTACTGTCACACTGTCCAAGAGGGCTAAATTTATCTCTGATAGGACAATTATTTGGAACATCTGAGAGATACCTTTTGAGATTCTGCAAATGACAGAAGAAAACAAATAACACAGAAAAAGGTGACAGAAATGGGTTAAGATGCCTCTGTTTCCTGAATCCTCAGAAAAATCCTGGCATTAAGTAGAGAATTAATGACAGTCATTTATCTTGATTTTGGTGGAATGGTCATGTAATCACACAGTAAGTGAACATGATATCTACCCACAAATATGAGGTAACAAACTCACTCAGCTCCTTCTAAAGCCCCTAAAAAGTACCTCTTGATTTCATTTGGTTGATCTGTCATATTTATATTCCTGACTTAATGAAGCCCAAAGAGTCAAACTCATAGTGTTATGATGACTTAAGACCACAGCTTTGATAGTTCACCATCCAAATAGCAAAATTTCTTAATGCCATTTTTATAGGACTTAAAAGACATTAAACTAAATACAATTGCAGCTACATAAAATGGTAGAATAGTTTTTCACATATGGTATATATGCAAATACAGTAACCCATCTCAACCTCCAGTGCCCACAGCAAGTTCCACATGCAGTTTAGTTTGAATAACTGTTATTGGCTCTCCAAGCTTCTAAATCTTCCTTTTTGTGTGCACTACACCAGGGATGTTGGCAAAAGAAATGTAACAATATCTTATGTAGAAGACCTCATTGCTTTAAGGTTTAGTCTCTTTGTGCAGAATGTCCCCTGCTATTTGAAATAAATTCATAGTTTATCATAATGACCATCACACATAAGACCTGGAAAAAAACAAACCAACAAACAAAAATACCAGGGACTCCTCTGAATGTCAAATGGGTCATTTGTCTCTTAGTCCTTCAGAGAGATGTTGAGCTGAGGCTAGGGAATTCAGAAAGTAAGAGAATCATAATCTAAAAATATAAACTTCAGTGGGTATATGCTGTGCGGGCATCAGTTTCTAGCTTTAAGAGCAGCAGGAAATGTATAAATTGCTCTTTCATTAGCCACTGAAAAAAATCTTATTGCATTTGTATTTAAGAATTATGAATGTCAGTCAATGCAGACAGCCCTGGGTGCTCATTTTGTGTTCTTAATAAAAATCTATCATCTCTATTATAATAACATATTTGCTGGCAAAAAGTGGATACCAACAGAATCATCTAAGAGGTTCATGAGATGGCCACAAGGCTGACAACCCAGAATGTGGGTAGGGGAAAAGCATCCAGTAGTGGGAAGTATGGGCACTCTCCCTCCCACCTACTGTGATATGCTCAGTAAACTTTCCTTTATGGCTTTTCCCACTTTTTGTCAGTGGAATGATGACAAGCATGACAATCATGTTTTATAGAGGTGTGCTCTTTAATGCATTGATGTGTAAAATAGGTTTACTGTACTTAAGGATGCTCTTTACCAGAAAGACTATGTCACAATTACCCGACTATAATGATAGACAAAAACTCAAAATAGCCTCATTTGTGATAAGCGCCAGAGGATGGAATGCACGTTTTGACTATCGAACTTTGTCAAAATCCTTTTTCTTTGTTCTTCAAGAGCAGCTTTCCCCATAAACTTTGCAACATTACTAGTAAGACTCCAACTTATATTTTTTCAGTCTTTCTCATTATTCTATGACTCTTACTCTTAAGACATGGGAGGAACATTTATTTTGGATGTAAGTAAAATTAAAAGCCATAACTCTCTCTTTTCTGAGACTTATGATGAACATCTTTCAGGACTTAAATTTAATTACATCGGATTATAATTGCATGCTGTCAAAAGTTAAAAATACTAGATGATCTATCTTTAATACAGAAAGTGTTTAGAAATCTGCATGTCAAAATTAAAATAATTGTTCATTCAGTCTTTCAAGAATATATAGAGGGAGCCAATGGAAGCAGGCGATCAAAATTGATAGGTGCCAAGACATGAGAGAATTGAGTTTCAGAGGAAAAAAGACATATACATATTGTGAATTTTCACAAGGGGATTTCTGGATTCTTGAAACCTCAAAAGATGTTAAGAACTGAAAATAGATGAGAATGTAGAAAAAAGAGCAGGATATATTTTCAGAAACTCACACTAAGGTCTGCAGGGTGTGGTGTTTCCTGGATCTAGAATGTCCTACTTTTGTGGGACATAAGCTAGTGTCTGGCTCTGGTTAAGAAATGAAGAAGAATGGCATTAACTCTTAACTCCTACAGTATTAGGACAGTGCGAGGGCAATAATACAGGGCTAAGTTCTCGTACTTGTGGGAATGAGGGGTGCATGTGTTCCTATCTACTCCTTTACTTAAGAATAAGGGTGGTTTGAATCATTGAGGATTCCATTTCAAAAAACCACCTGAAGAGCAGATAAGATATATCAGCACTAGAAATTCTTGGGCCTCAGAATGGAGTTGTTTGATTTTCTACAGATAGATTCTTCAGGAAAGAGGACCACAGAGACTCTAGAACCTGGGAATGGTAGAGGCAAATTGGAACTCAGCCATTATTGCAAAAAGAAACATGGCTCTAATTTTATCTATAGTTACTAATGACTACCACATTTTCACCAGGTGAAGTAACTAAGGCATCAGTCAGTACATGGTTTCTCTAAAACTATTTTCGTGTATCCCTTACTACTATTATTTTGTGCAGTCGACATAATATTAAATTAGGAAGTGATATATATATATATATATATATATATATATATATTTTCTGACTCTATTTCTTTTGACAAGTCAAATATTAGTTCTCTTCTCATATATGTTAAAATGTTCTCCTTTTCTAAGTTGCTCTTAAGACATCTCTATGTGGTGAATTTTTAAAAGTGAGCACATGAAAAAAAGTTTTTGAACTGATTTTTTAACTAAAAATACATTTATACATACTTCTGTTCCACACCATGACACTTTTATGAGCACATATGTTGTAGACTTATTGAATCTAATTAACACTTGCTTATCATTTATTTGTGGTAAGGAATTTTAGATTCTTGGAACAATCATCAAGTGTGCAATATATCATTTTTATATTTTATTTATTTATTATTGAGATATGATATCATATACGACATTCTGAACTTCTAACTTGTTGTTTAGTCAAGAAAGGCCTTGAACTTCTGATTCTCCTGCCTTCACCTTCCAAGCTCAGGGATGACAGGAATGAGGTATCATGCCCAGAGTTGAGGTGCTGTTGCCACACACAGGCCTATAACAACTAAGTTATTTCCCTGGTCTCCAACACAGATTATTGAAAACATTTTGCTTTCTTCTTTGTGTGCTCTTAACGTCTTTGATAAAAATCAATTAAGCATGAAAGTAACATGACTGTTTCTGGCCTCAGAATGCTTTCCTTTTGGTTTCTGTGGTTTATTTATTTATTTGTTTGTTTGTTTTTAATGCCAATAACACTGTTTTTAATACAGCTTTGTGGGATTTTTCCATCAGGGGACATAGTGTCTCAAACTTTATAGTTTTGCCCAAGTTTACTTTGACTTGTCCAGGTATTTTGTAGTCCCATTAAAGTACTGTTTACATTTATTTTTAGTTTTGAGGAATGTCACTAGAGCTTTGAAAAACTCCTTTCCTCCTTCTTTTGTATAGATTTTTCAATAAACCATTTATTGCCAAAATGGAGATACACTTATTTCTCCTTTCATTGATATAATATACTAAAGTTGTGTAGGATGAGGCACACAGGTTTTTTTCCCCCTCTGGTGTTAAATTTATGTGTAGTAATTTTATTTGTAATTAGAATTTGTATTTTATTCAGAGTGTGTACTGCTAGAATTCATGAATGCTACTAGTACTTTCTATGTTGACATTGTACTCTTCAAGTATTACATTAGTTCTTGCTTCTTACAGAGTCCTAAGGTTTTTTATATTCAAGATCATGATATGTGCAACCACTGGAAGATTAACTTCTTTTTTATCATGGATACCTTTTATTTCTTTTTCTTAGGTAACGAAACAGGAATTCCGATACAAGATTTAAGTTACAACTGACATGTCTGGATAATTTTTTTATTTATCTGGGGACTTTTTAGTTAAAAATATTAACTAAATAACATGACTCAGAAGAATATAAAGCCTGAGATTGTGTGATGGTTACACAGACAGAATTTTAAACTTGAAAGTAATGGAAATAGTTGACCAAAGTAAAGTATTGGTGTTAAAAATCCCTGTTCAGCAAGATGGCTCAGTTGGCAAAGGGGCTGAGGATCTGATTTTGAATCCAGTACCCATGTGGTAGAAGTTGAGAATAGATCACAGGCTGACCTCTGACTGCCAAAGGCAAACCATGGTGAAGGCGCATGAACATGTACACACAAACATAACACACAAACATAACACCACATAACACACACACACTCACATAACACACGCACACCACATACACACACACACACACACACACACACACACACACACACACACACACACACACCACACCACACCACACCACACCACACACACACACAGTAAATTAATAAAGTAGAACTAACAAAATCCTGAAAGGGCTAAAGGTTCTCTAAAGAAAATGAGAATTTAACGAATGCAGACTTTTTAGATGTTAAGTAAAAGGAAAAGCAAGAGCAGCTTTAGTGTTTTGTTAATTATATTCTCTACCTTTATGCGCAAAGTGATGAATAGAAAAGTAAATATGGCAGTTAGCCCTTTTATGTCCATAGCTCTTCATAATTTTAATATTTGTGTCATAGCATTTGTTACACTCACTAGCTGTTAGGCCTTATTTCAACCTGTTTTAGGTTCTGTGCTGAGAAGTCATTGATTCCAGTTTTCTAGATGAGAAAATAACAAGATATTAAGCCATTCTGTTGTTGTTGAGGAACTATCCATTCATGTCGCTACACCAAACTATAATAGGCTTCAGCTTGCAAAACAACCTAGAATCTAGAGCCATTAATGCATTTAGAGAAACCAAGTATAATTACACCACATCTTAGTAACTCAGTTACTAATATGCTTATAGGACACATTTATGATAAAATCCTAGTGAATTTTGTCTAAAATCATACAAAGCTTCTGTGCTGAGTTGCTTAAAAATTGTATTTATTAACAATGTATAAATTTTAAGAACAGTAACTATGTACGAGATTAAAGTTCACCAAGAGCCAATTTCTATGTTTCATTTCAGAGAGAGAATGAGGAAGGGACCAGAAAAGATAATCCCTGAGACCTACCTTGAAGACTATTCCTCCAGGTAAGTATTGCTTCCTAAATTATCCACAGCCTCTTAAAAAAAAAAAAAAAAAAAAAAAAAAAAAAAAAAAAAAAAACACCAGCAGGGGAATCTGAATGTGCCATCACCCAAGAAGGAATAGCCATACTCACACTACAATCCCCTCTGCCTCAGCTACTTCCAGTCTCCAAAATGCTTTGTGTCTTTCTGTTTTGTGGATGAATAATATGAATTCCCCAGCTTTTTGACTACAGAAATCATGGCTTTACTACCACATTTTTGTACATCTATGCAGCCCAAGCTGATAATCTAAGGACAGAATAAAATCATGGGCATTTCACACCTAATTGTTCCTTGTACACAACTGACCTGAGCAAATATTCTTTGTGCCTTCAATTCTCACTTTTCTTGTTTTCAATGCAATGTTGAAATATCCTAGTGATACTTAGTGACAGAAATATATAAATGCCTGTCTATTTCAACTTCCTAGAGGCAGTAATTTATTTTTATTACACACAGAGATATCAATTTGTTGCTGGGAGTCTGGACAATTCGATAAATTCCCAGAAGTCATGTGTGTTTCTGCAAGTGTGTGTCAATCTGAGGTCTAAGTATCCTATCTATAATAATCATACCTAATATCACAACATCACATGTTCATGCCAGAAAGTTAAGAACCATGCATATATTTTACGGATGTTCTTTAATATCATCGAATGTGAATGCTTGATCTCAGAACAAAAGTCACAACACAGTGTTAACTTTGTAGGGACCATCAGAGCTGCCTGAGCTAAAGGTGTCTCTCTGAGGGAGGCCTGGGTGTGTCTATCCAATAACTGCCATCACTCCATTTTCATATGGTAGGTTGAGCGCCCTGGTAAGGAAAAGCAGAGTTTTCTAAATCCTTGTCAGCTTCTCACCCACCACCATATGTTCAAAACATGCTTAATAACTACACAGCAATACTTCACTGAAGTATGCTTTAAACATGTAATTTCTATGGGTCCTATGTAGCTGCTGTTAGTAGGCCTTTTAATAAGATATCCTGCTTTTTTGAAAAAAGAATATTCTACTGCTAAAAGAGGATGTCAGACTGTGAGAATGTTCATTGGATGAGTCAATCCTGAAGTCCCAAGTTCAAAGTCTACCTCAAAGAGAAATTTAACTCTCAAAATTATTTGTTCTGTGACCCACCCAGATTCTCCTTGTACACACACACACACACACACACACACCCCAAAGTAAGACCAATAACAAAGTTCAGTGACTAAATGTATCTACTATATATGCTGACCATTTAATCCTAGATCCCATGATTGATAGACAAAACACTCCAGAACACTGTCCTCTAATCTCCACAGACATTGTAGCACACTTTTACATACACACACACACACACACACACACACACACACACACACACACTATAATGATAATGATAGTGAATGAAATAAAAAAGAAAAAGTTCTTTGGCAGTATTTAACAGACTTGGCTCATTTTATGAAGAATCTCATTAAGATAGTAAATAAAATTACTTTAGCAAATGAAAATACATTGATATAAAGTAGGCCAAAAAATCTGTGATTATCTTTAATTCCTAAATAAACATCTCTCTATGTTTTCAGCATTAATAATTATGTCAAGAATTAAAGTCTGTATTGCATGTAATATAAATGAATATTAATTACATTTTCAATTAATTGTTATATTTGAATAAAACATGATCATGCTTCATGCTTGTTAGTTCTTGTCTGAACTGATTCTAAGTACCCAGCAAATCTTGATGTGACTTGACAGGTTAAGAAATTAATCATCCACACTGACAGCTTCAAATTATTAAAGAAAATGTGTTTGTCTTAAAATCTCATTTTTTTAACTAAATAAAAGTTGCTGCATCAACTTTTAGCATCACTTTGAAAGATGTCCTTGTAGAAGTTGCCATAAATGTCGACATTTTCAGAAACATAAATTTATAGTTACACTGAATTTTTATGGTACTATAAAAATCCCTACTCATGTTGACAACTTTAGCTCGTTTTCACAGAAATATAAGAATCTGTCTCTCAGATCTGTGGCTTATTCATCTTATTTTCTGAAGAGAGGACAATGAGGCAACAAACTGCCTTTGTAGTTGCAAATAAGCACACACACACACACACACACACACACACACACAAACACGCACACACGCACATATATATTTGTATTTTGATTATATATGTGATTATATAGAATACATATGTATGATTGTATGTTTAATTATATATAATCATTATATGTACTACAATATACTATATATGTGTATGTGGATATATAATCTGATTTCAAATCTTTGGTTTGTTATTTTAACATTAAGTAACATGAGAACCTGTGAAATCAAAAATAACAGTCATTATATTGGCTGATTTAGATATTTAAAAAGGTTATGGTATTCATCATACATAAATAAACTAATAATATAAAATAGCAAATCCCAGAAGCATATAAAATGTAAATGTTATGAGCAATCATTTTAAAGCAATAGAAATATTTAAGTAGATTAGCATCATTTTGGACAGACATTGAATAAGTTATCTAAAGGGAAAAATCTAACAGATAAAAATCTAAAGGAAAAAATCTAACAGATAAAAACATAGAACCAGTTTCTTCTTATGTTGTTTCCACCAAAACCTCAAAGAAGAATGAAAATCAAGACTTCCTAATGTCTTCAAAAGTCTAGAAGAATTTAGAATATTTTCAAACTTATTTCAAAAACAGTACTCTTTTACTTTAATAAATTTATTTAATTTTAGTTTACATTCCAACCAATGTTCTCCCTTCCACACCACCCCCCACCCACTTGCCTCCTTCCTGCCCACCTTCTATCCATTCCTCCCAAAAGGTGAGGGCTTCCATGAGGAGTCAACAGAGTCTGGCACATTAAGTTTGGCCAGGACCAAGCCCCACCCCTTGCATTAAGGCTGAGTATGGCATCCCTTCATAGGGAATGGGCTCCAACAATCTAGCTTATGCACCAGGGACAGATCCTTGTCATATTGCAAATATGAGACCAAACACTTTATAAATATGGAGGGGGGGAAGAGATGGGGAGAGGAAGAGAGGAGGGGGAAAGGGAGGAAGGAAGGAAGGGTAGAATAAGGAAGGGGAGAAGAGAGGAGAGAAGAGAATTCTAGCAAACCAAAATCAACCACACAGTAATGAACCATATATCTTGATCAATTGGCATTTACACATGGATTGCAACACTTGTTCATTGTATGTGAATTTGTCAATAATATTATATTAACAAGAAAAAAACAGTGAGGACAGCAGAAAAAGGGACATTAGAAAGGACAACATCATTTCTTTTCTTTTTTTCATCATTTGCAATTCAATTTCAAATAGTAATTATAGAATGTATTCATCACAAATACATTTGTGTAACAATTCTACAACTACTATCATACCAAGAGGGGAATTCCTGAAGCTGTCCTGTGGGATCTCTTACATGGTTAGGATCATGCTTAACTCCACTCCTTGCCTTTAAAAAGATGCTGAAGGATTTGGCTAGAAAAATGAGTTAAAAAAACATAAATACAAAGTTTCAAACCAAAAAGGAAAAATAGCTACCTCTTCTGACTTCCAAAAATATGAAAATTTTATAAAATTAATGAAAATGTCTATCAAATGACCAAACTAAAGGCTATATGACCAATCAAAAAGCTCACAAACTACACACACACACACACACACACACACACACACACACACACACACACACACACAGTGGTAATGATTCTGCCTTGCTTCAGGAGGTGATAGTGTTCATTTGTTTGGTAAGAAAATGGTGAAATCACTTATTGAGGGTTATTTGATACAAGGCTGGAGATATGCCAAACTCTGGGAACCCACATTTTAAATGTCTACCCACATATTAAATTAAGGCTCCACAGAACTGACATACATGTCTATGATACACTGTATTTTTTAACCACCGAGTCAGCTGAACCCCTTAGTCAGTGTTCTATTGCTGTGTAGAGACACCATTACCACATGTCTCATGAAAGAAAGCATTTCATTGGAGCTTAGTGATAGCTGCAGAGTTTTATTCCATTGCTGTAATGGCAGGATCATGGTGGTATACAGGCTGATGTGATGCTAGAGAAGTAGCTGAAAAATTCTACATCCAGAACTGCAGGAAACAGGAAGAGAACCCTGGGCCTGATGAACTTTTGAAAACCCAAAGTCCATACCCCAGTGACACATTTCCTCCAACAATAGCATACCTATTCTCTCCCAAGTAGTGCCACTTCCTGATGTCGACACATTCAAATAATGAGTCCATTCTTGTTCAAACCAACATACCATCAAATTCATCATCCATAAGAAAGTATACTTGGAAGATTTCTAACTCTGTTATTTTGGGTCCTCTACCCAGAAAATAGTTATTGAAATAGTTACTCTACCCAGAAAACAGTGGTCGAGAAGGCTGAAGGAGCTAATGAAACCAGCACAGATCCATTCACTTCCTCTGGAAAATGTTTGCCCTTGATAGCACAGATGTCAAACAACATCAGAAATGGTGACATACTGTCTTCAGTTGCTCCTTATTTTCTTTGTTATGCCAACTGTTCCTGGTTACTTTAATACTTCCTGCCCCAAATCACCCTATTAATTCCATTCTCTATTAATTGCTCAGCCTGAACCAGATACACTACTGATCCTTCACCTTCACCTAATTCATTTAGGTCAGACTAGACCAATCGCTGAAATGCTTCCCAGTTCCTTTTTTTAAAAACACTTTCAAGATTAGACTCTGCTTGGCTAGCATCAGTTTTTCTTTCTAACTCACTTTAGTTCAGCCTCCATATTGCAGTCAGAATTCTCTAACAAGAACACAGGTAGTCAAATTATCCACACTTGATGTGGTTTCTTTCAAGAAACACCCCCTATTCTCGAGAGAACACACACACACACACCCAAGCACTACCTACAGAATAAACACAAAAGCATGGATCCAAAACTTTTCAAAATGTAGACTCAGTAAACTTTTCTGGCTTTATCTCTCATTTATGTTCTGGTTTCATCCATTAATTAATAAAATTCTTGTTTTTCACTCTTTTTTATTTTGGTGATCCCTATTTAGATATCACCTTCCTAAGATCAAGTTATCTTCACATGGATTTTATTCCTTCATTTTCTCTTTCTGCACATTTACATTTTATTTTTCTGTCTTTGTCCTGTTGTCTCTATTTTTCTCTCATGTTATATTTACACATACAAACAGAAAATAAAACTTAACTCAAGGCAATGATTGTAGACAATTTGTGTGAAATCTTCCTTCACTGTAGCTCTAACATGAATGCTTCTACCAATCTATATATTTATTAATTCCTCATCATCAAAATGTAAAGTGAAATAGATTTCTTTCATAGAAATATCATCAAGATACTAGGATACCTGAAAACAATTTCTTCTCATGATTACATAGTGATTACAAAAGGTTATTTTATTACTCTAGTGTACCTTTTAATTACATTGAGTGTGCACTTATAATAAATTTATACTATTTACATATGTACACATTTATATTGTCATACAAATATTTAAGCATGCACCCAGTTAAGAATTTAACTACTAAACCATCACAACTCTGTAAGCTGTACATTTCACTCTCTTTACAGTTTATTGAAAAAATGCCTAGGACATACAAAATATCTCAACAAGATGAGACAATATTGTCTTTATTCAAGAAGTCATCACTAAATTATAAGTAGACTTTAATACAGACTGTCCTATTGCTGAAATGAGAGGAGTGTGAACAACTGAGTTCTAAAAATGGAAGTTGCATAAAGTGATACTGGAAAGGGCAGTCACCTTCCAAGTTACCTAGAAGGAGCAACATGAAAAGAACATGGAAGTAGAAATTTTATAATTTTCTTCACTCAGAAATGATGAATAGGGTGCATTACATCAGAGGTGTAGAAGTACAGAATCATGACATTGATACATATACTATTAAGAAGAACAAGAAGAGTAAGGACACAATATTAATTAAATTAGAATGGAAACAGAGCATGAAAAATTCAAATTTTCTACAACTTTAAACACTTGCTCATTGTTATCACATAACTTTTGCCTGGGGAGTGGTGGGTGGATGGGGTGGGGGGTCGGCTGGGGTGGGGGAGGAAGGTTGGGGGTGAGAGGAGGGAGAGGGAGAAGGGACTTGAAATAAGCTTGTTCCCTAACTAGAACTAATAAAATAAATAAAAAACTGAGAAACATATCTAGCAAAAAAAAAAACGTTTGATTTATTATTGTAAGCTAATCCTCAATTTTTAGTTGTGATAAAAAAGATTAGAGGTGACTTTTGAGCTTGGTTAAATAAGGACATTGACATTTTCTATATATAATAACAAGAGAAGGGGAATGTGTTGTAAACACTTTAGCATTAACACAGACTTAAGAGGAGAACCTACTTCAGTGGGCTAGATAATCAACTGGACCAGAGTAGCTTATAACCCATCTGTGTCTGTGGTAGAGTCACTCTTTCTCTCTCTCTGTGGGTGTGTGGGTGTCTCTCTCTCCCTCTCACTCTCAAGATAATAATTCATCTGTACATATTATAGAGCTTTTCTCTCTTTCTTTCTCTTTGTCTCTCTTCCCCTCCCTTTCTTCTCCCTCCTACTCTCACTCCTCCTCCTCTCCCTCTGCCTCTTAGTCTCAAACAAATTTGTAACTCAACAAGTTGGTTGTCTGATCCTACATTTCACCTTTCTTTTAATATATTTTACTAAATATGAACATTTATTGGTTAACATGACAAGCCATATTCATGAAAATAATAGGTCCATTGTCATAATAGACTGCTTATTTAGTACAAGGTGATATTAAAATTCATGTGAAATGATTCTCATCTTTGTTGTCCTTCTTGCAGACAGACACATACATCTCAATACATGTAAAAATTAGTCAAGATGCATCCATAGATGCCATGGTGAGAGGCAGCAACACTAATGGTCCAGCTTCATTGTTCATTGAGGGAACACTCTATTAATGGAAGCAATTCTGAAATCTGAGTTTTGTGTCATTTGGGAGTTTTGGTGTGGTTGTTACACCCTGCATAACACTGACTGGGATGAATCACATTCACAACACCACACACGTACACACATTCACGTTTGTATTACACTCCTTTCAATAAGCTTTAAGATCTAAACAATGCCCTTCAATATTCGCTGGCCTAAGTACAACACTGTATTCAAAATGTAATATATATATATATATATATATATATATATATACTCTATCTATATTTTATATAGTATTTCAAAATATAATATATATACACACATATGTGTGTATGTGCAAAATGATTACTGTCTTAACAAAATCCTTTTTTCTGCCAATATAGAAAAGTTTTGAGTTGACTCTAATTAACTGTGTTAGGCCCAAGTGACGACCACCTGCTTAGAATAGCAAATCAGGCTGATCAGAATGGTGGGCAATGTTTGTTGGGAAGAGAGGGCTGAGAAAGGTTCTAGGAGAATAGTGTAATTAAGTCTTGCAGTGATTTGTTCAAGAAGGAAATAATCTTTTGTTAATAGGCTCATGAAAATTTAGGAGTACAATGTGCAGCTATACTCTTCACTGAGTAGGGTTTCCACATTGCATTGCAATATGTGAGATAGTAATATAGATCCCTCTGTCTCTTTCCCTCCCTTGCTTCCACATCTGTGTATGCACATATGCAAATGTGTATCAACATGTATTACTTAATATTTACATTATATACTCTGTATATAAGACAATTAAGCCTTTCAAAACATTTAAATGCTAACAACAATTTTTTAATTAAATTACTACACTTTATTTATTATTTATTTTTCTACTTATTATGTTGGTGTGTATGCATGCTTGCATGTACACTCACGAGCCTGAATGTAAAAGACAAGAGGCATCTGTGGTTATAAGAGAACAACTTGTACGAGACAATTCTCTCCTTCCATTGGTAGAATGGGGATTGAATTCAAGTATCAAGATTGGCAGCTGTAATGAATTTTTGAGCCATTGTCATTCCATACAGACAAGTCTGGCTTTAAAGTTGTTATATCCTTATTTCAGTATCCACAGTGCTAAAATTCTAGGCAGATGCTACCAGGCATGGCTCAGATTAAGGGGTGTTCCTAAAGAGGATGGGAAGCAGAGACTAGAGTGATTGATTAGGTCATATTTCCAAATTTGGCAAATGTGATGCTTCATGGATCACTATCTTTGATGTCAGGAAATGAACAAAATCGAAATGACTCCATTCTAAAAATAATCTGTATTTATTCCTAATAATAAATATTTATCTTTATTGGGTGTATATGTTTATATATGTATGTGTCTGAAGAGGCTAGCGGCATCAGATCCTCCTTGACCTGGAATTACAGGTGGTTGGGAGCAGTCAGATGCTGGTGCTAGGAAAAAGCAAACAAACAAATAAACCAACACAGGTGTTCCACTAAAGCAATATGTGCTCTTAACTGCTAAAGTATCTCTCCAGGCCACAGACACCCATCTTTTAAAAGAACAAAGACAATATTTTATCTTACAGAGACTTGATTTTTTTTAATCATTACAAGATTATGATAGTTTGTCTTTAAGTGAAATCTATTCTTATTGACCAGAATTTGCTTTCACCAATAGGAAATGCTGGAGGGATTGACTGGAAAGGGATGGGAACCCATATTTGTTACCAGGCTAGATTCCTTAAGGAGAGAATTAAGTTATGTTCACTAATTTTTTCAAAACCTGGAATGTAATCAAGAGGCTAAACATCTATGAGGAGAATAACACATTTCATTAATAGGTAATAGGGTGAACTCTTGTTACTTTTATACTATTTTTGTTAAGCTAGGAGATACTAAAGGAGAAAATTCACACCAGTTTCTAATTGAAAATACAGAGGAAGCCCTCCCTCTTTGTGAAATACATTTTCCTATGATGTAAGCAACGGACAGATTGAAAATTGAATGTAAAATTTTAAGTTTATGCTCTACTGGGATACCAAGAAACCCTCTCCAGTTGTTGAGTTTCATTACAGCGCTTTATATCTGCATTCTGACTGACCTGGCTGGTCCTTGGAAGCTGATGGGCAGCAGGTAAATTTACTGTGGTGGTGTGAACATTAATGGCCACTGTAGGCTCTTATACTGAATTTTTGGTCACTGAGGGTGGGATTTAAGGGTTTCAAAAGCCCAATCCAGGCTCAGTTGCCCTCTCTTCCTGTCCTCTGTGGATTCTGCTACAGAACTCTCAGCTACATCTCCAGAACTATGTCTGCTTCCATGCTTCCTGCCATGCTAACAATGAACTACAACTCGGGAACTCTAAGTCAGCCCCCAGTTGCATGCTTTTCTTTCTAAGACTTGCTGGGGCCATTATGTCTCTTCAAAGCAACAGACATTTGTATATAGTATTTTATGAATCAGCAAGAGACAGCAGAAAGCTGAGAGTTCTTTTGTTGTACACCAAGGCAAGGCATTAGATGTTTTCTGGTATAAACTCATTTACTGGGAAGAGTTAGAGAAACACAGATTAACAACAAATGAGTTAACTGAGATTGTTTTTATTAGTGTTGCTCCTGCTCTACCCATAAAGATATTCTGACTCAGATGTAGGAAAGAGAATTCTTAAATCTAACAGGACTTTTGCAGAAAAATATTACAGTGTTGTAATATGCTGTAAGTTTTCATATATGTGCAATTCTTTACGTAAATTGCAAGTATTCAGTCTAGTGATCACTCATAATCTTACTTTGCTTTAATTTCAGTATTATTCATTACTTCATCCAGTGATGATAGCTCAATTTAGATTAGAGGGCAACACAGGATGCTTTCCAAAACATTTATCATAACATTCCATATAAATTTATTATAGCAAAGTGGCTATTCTATATTTTTTTTTTTTTGTATTCCCGAGACAGGTTTTCTCTGTGTAGCTTTGGAGCCTATCCTGGCACTCGTTCTGGAGACCAGGCTGGCCTCGAATTCACAGAGATCTGCCTGCCTCTGCCTCCCGAGTGCTGGGATTAAAGGCGTGTGCCACCAACGACTGGCGAAGAGGCTATTCTTTTCCAAGGTTTATTTTTGATTATTCTGCCATTTTCACAATAAATAATTTACATATTAATAACTAGGAAAATTGCTCAAACAAAGGCTGAGAAAAAAAGCAGAGCATCTACCTATCAAGCATTCCTCAAGAGGGGAATTTTATCTACAGTTTAAAAGTCTTCTTTTTCTCCTTACATGAGATCTTATTGTGTGGCTATAGGTAAGGAGAGTTGAAAAACATTAGCAACATGTTATCATGCTGAGAGGATAGTTCATCATAGCAGGAAGCATAGAGGCAGGACTCTGAGGCAGCTGGTTATATTAATTCTGATGATGGCCTTGTTTTCCCTTTTCACTGAGTTTGGAAACCCACCATGAGTCTGGAATGGCCCACATACATGGAGGTCCTTCCCACGCCACTTAACTCAATGTATAAGCTCCATCACAGCCATGCCAGGAGGATTGTCGCCTGGGTGAAAAGAAATCCTGTCAGGGTTCGGTTGTTAGCCACCACCACAGTGGGGTATTTAGAATAAGAAGATGCAGAAACATTGGCCAACAAATTACATCTTGAAGCAGAATCAGGCACCTACAGCTAAGCACTGAGCCGTACTCCTAGAATCAAGTTGTAGAGAGCAAGGAGGGATGAGCAAAGGAGTCAAGACCCTGCTGAAAAAACATACAGAAACAACTGACCTGACCTAGTGAGAGCACAGGGATCCTAGTCATAAAGCTAGAGAACCAGCGCTGGATTGAACCAAGCCCCCTGAATGTGGGTGCCTGCTAGGAGGCCTGGGCAGTCTATGGGGCCTCTAACAGTGGAGCCAGTGTTTATCCCTAGTGCACAAATGGACTTTGTGAGCCCATTTGCTATGGTGGGATACTAATTCATCTCAGACATACTGAGGAAGGCCTAGGCCCTCTAACAAAATGATGTGGCAGACTTTGATGATGCCACATGGAAGTCCTCACTATACTTGGTGAGTGGGTGGGGGTTGGGTTGGAGGGTCAGTGGGGTCATGGGAGGAAGGGAGGGAGAAGGAATGGGGACTGGGATTGATATGTAAATTAAGATTGTTTCTAAATAAAAAAAAGAAAATAGGAAAAAGTACATCTTGACACTTAACTATCCCCAAATGAGTCATGTTTTTCATTTAAATTTAAGAATTTTAACTCAAACCAGTAAGCAGTGGAAAGTGTCACCTTAATAATGACCATCTTAAGTCCCCTGTGTCACTTTAGATTTCCTAACAAATTAAAATTGGTGTTAAGAGCTTGTGTCTAAAGTTAGGCCCCTATCCCTTGACTCAAAAAATCAACTGACTACTTCTAGCATAATTAAAAATTAAATGTCTCCTAATCACAGATTTAACTAGCAAGAAATGGACAGACATAATTACACATGGAAATGGTCTAGGCTTCACTAATTCCAATATTAAGATATTTCCAAAGAAAGTAGCAAAAACAGTGTCAGATTACTCTACAATTCATTAATAAGCATGTTTTTTTTTTTTTTTACCCACTATTCTTCATGGTGTATTAACATGTGACAGGGGTCAAGATTACATTAAATTATGGAATAAATTGCTGTAGTTAACAGTGCCATTTGACAGCTTTATGGGCAAATGCTGTTCTTGATCGTGTTCGGCACACATTCAATTTCCCCTCCATTTAAGTGCCTTTTATTATTTTTTTCACTAAGGTGAGTTTAACCAAAGTAATTATAATATACTGGCATTTAGCTAGTTTTCACCACATAACCTTGTGAACCAAGGAGGTTTGAGGGGAAAGGAAGGATGTTAAATATTACTTGCACTAAATTTCTTCATGTTAATAAACATGGGGAAAATGTTTCAAACTGAAATATCTTCTCTTTGTGGAAAGTTGACACCCAGCAGAGTGACATATATAGTATATTATTTAAGCAGCAAAAATCAATAATTGTGTATGAATGTTAGATTATTTTGTTAAACTACATATGTGCCTACATATAGGCTACTGAATATGAAGTGCTAATAATATTTATAGTAACTTTACCTGATCTATTACTGAGAATGAACCACTTAAAAAATAGTTTGTGTGATAGTATAACAACTAATGTTTTCGCTCTACCGGCCTGACCCCTATAGAGGTGATTGTATCCTCTGCTCCTGTCCTATTCCTACCTAACTTCCCATTCACCCCAGATCTCTCTGGGCCTGCTCCTGCTTAGAGTAAACCCACCCAGGCAGGGAGAAGCTCCCTGAGTCTGGCAACACCTCACTCTTCCTTCCCCCTCTACCGCCGGCCTAACCCCTACTGAGCTGGCCCTACCCTTACCGAGTGAGGAGACTACCAGGAGAGGCAAGACCATCCAGAGCTGCAGATTGAAGTCTTGGCCCACACACACCACCAGGTGACAAGAAGAGATAGAGATACCCCAACTGCACCCACTGGAATAAGACATGGGAAGAAGACTGAATAATAACATACTCAACAACACAAAGACCAATATGACATCGCCAGAATCTAGGGACTCCACACCAGCAAGATTTGTAAAGCCCAACACAGAGGATGAAGAAGAGATGGACCTCAAAAATTATCTCAGCAAGATGATAGAGACCTTTAAAGAGGAAACAAGAAAATCCCTTAAAGAAATAGAATAAACAAGCAAAAAAATTACATGAAGTGAAGGAAAAGACAAACCAAAATATTCAAGAAATAAACAAATCTCTTAAAGAATCTAAAGGAAGCCAAGAAAAAAAAAACAAACAAATGAAGGAAGCACTCTAAACAGTTGAAGGCATGAAAGCTGAAATAGAAACAATAAAGAAAACACAGAATGAGGCGGTGCTGGAAATAGAAAGGCTGGATAAACGATAAGGAACTAAAGATGTGAGTATAAACAATATAATTCAAGAGATGGAAGAAAGAATCTCAGTTGTTGAAGACTCTCTAGAGGATATACAGTCATCAACCAAAGAAAATCTCAAGTTCAACAAATCCCAAACAAAAATATCCAGGAAATATGGGATACCTTGAAAAGTCCAAACCTAAGAAAAATAGGTATAGAAAATGCTGAAGAAATACTGCTCAAAGTTATCGAAAATATATTCAACAAAATCATAGAAGAAAACTTCCCAACCTACAAAAGGATATGCCTATGAAAGTACAAGAAGCTTACAGAACCCCAAACAGACTGGACCACAAAAAGAAGTCCCCTCAACGCATAATATTCAAAACACCAAACCTACAGAATAAAGAGAAAATATTAAGAGCAGCAAAGGAAAAAGGCCAAGTAATATATAAAGGCAGACCTATCAGAATCACTGCTGAATTCTCAATGGAAACTTTGAAAGCCAGAAGGTCCTGGATAGATATCCTACAAACACTCAGGGAGCATGGATGTCAACCCAGACTACTGTACCAGCAAAACTTTCAATATAGATGGAGAAAACAAGATATTCCATGACAAAACCAGACTTAAAAAGTACATATCCACAAATCCAGTACTACAGAAAGTTTTAGAAGGAAAACTGCAACCCAACGAAGATAACTACGCTCACAAAAACGTAAGCAATAGATAACCCAATTTTACCAAACACGAAAAGAAACAGGAGGGCGAAATCCACACACAATGACACCACTAACAATAAATCCAAAACAAACAAGAACCAACAATCAATGGACATTAATATCTCTAAATGTCAATGATCTTAACCTGCCTATAAAAAGATACAGGCTAATGGAATGGATACGAAGATAGAATCCATCCTTCTGCTGTATACAAGAAACACACCTCAACTTCAAAGTCAGGCATTACCTCAGAGTATAGGGTTAGGAAAAGATTTTCCAATCAAATGGGCCCAAGAAACAAGCTGTTGTAGCAATCCTAATATCTAACAAATTAGACTTCAAACTAAAATCAATCAAAAGACATGAAGAAGGGAATTTCATACTCATCACAGGAAAAGTCCATCAAGATGAAGTCTCAATCCTGAACATCTATGCCCCAAATACGAAGGCACCCACATTTGTAAAAGAAACATTACTAAAGCTCAAACCACACATAAAACCACACACACAGTAGGAGACTTCAACACCCCACTGTCACCATCAGACAGGACCACCAGGCAGAAACTCAACAAAGAAACAAAGGATCTAACAGAAGTTATGACCCAACTGGGTTTAACAAATATCTATAGAACATTCCATCCAAACACAAAAGAATATACCTTCTTCTCAGCACCACATGGAACCGTCTTTAAAATTGACCACCAGAATTGCTAAAATCAAAAACACCAGTGACAATCTATACTGGAGAGGATGTGGAGAAAAAGGAACACTCCTCCATTGCTGGTGGGAGTACAAACTTGTAAGACCACTTTGGAAATCAGTATGGCGATTGCTCAAAAAAATGGGAATCAGTCTAACTCAAGATCCAGCTATTCCTCCCTTGGGCATATACCCAAATAATGCAAGTTCAAACAACAAGGACATATGTTCAACCATGTTCATAGCAGCATTGTTTGTAATAGCCAGAACTGGGAAGCAACCTAGATGCCCCTCAAATGAAGAATGGATAGAGAAAATGTGGTGCATTTACACAATGGAGTACTACTCAGCAGATAAAAGCAATGGAATCTTGAAATTCACAGGCAAATGGATGGAATTAGAAGAAACCATCCTGAGTGAGGTAACCCAGTCCAAAAAGACAAACATGGTATGTACTCACTCATATATGAATTTTGACACAGAGCAAAGGATTACCAGCCTACAATCCTCTTCACCGAAGAAACTAGGATATAAGAAGGACTTTAACGGGAAAATTCATGGACCCCTGAGAATGGGAAGGGGCAGGATCTCCTGAGCTAATTGGGAGCACAAGGGTAGGGGAGAGGGAGCTACCAGAATGAGAGGAGGAGAAGAGAAGGGTGGAGGAGGAAATGGAGGAGCAGAAATGTTGAGTTTGGGGAAGAATAGAAGAGGGCAGGATGAGAGATACCATATCAGAGGGAGCCATTATAGGTCCAAGGAGAGATCTGGCACTAGGGAGCTCTCCAGAGACCTACAAGGATGACACGAACTGACAATCTAGGCAATGGTGGAGAGGATACCTAAATGCTCTCCCCCTATAATGAGCCTGACAACTACTTTTTATGCCATCCTAGAGCCCTCATCCAGTAGCTGATCAAAGCAGAGGCAGACATCCACACATATACGCTGAACTGAACTCTGGACCCTATTTGCAGAGAGTGAGGAATGAAGATCAAAGGGGTCGGTACCAGGCTGGTGAAACCTACAGAAACAGCTGGCCTGAACAAGAGGGAGAACATGGACCCTAGACTGCTGTCTGGGAGACCAGTACAGGACTGATCCAGACCCCTGAACATGGATGTCAATGAGGAGTCCTCTGCACTCTAGGGGGCCCCTAGTAGTGGATTAGTGTTTTTCCCTGGTATAGTCAGGGACTTTGAGAGCCCATCCCACGTCTCGGCCTGGACACATGGGGGAAGGCCTAGGCCCAGCAGAGGACGATGTGGTGGACTTTGGGGAGCCCCC
Source organism: Cricetulus griseus (assembly GCF_003668045.3). Classification (NCBI taxonomy): domain Eukaryota; kingdom Metazoa; phylum Chordata; class Mammalia; order Rodentia; family Cricetidae; genus Cricetulus; species Cricetulus griseus. The sequence goes on from NC_048601.1 coordinate 9,938,284, forward strand.
GTTTAGGGCCCTACCCAGCCTGGGGAGTGGAGGGTGGATGGGGTAGAGGGCAGGATGGAGGGGTGGGGGAAGGAGAGGGAGAGGGAGGAGGGATTGACATGTGAAGCAAGCTTATTCCTAATTTGAACTAATAAAAAATAACTACAAAAAACTAATGTTTTCTGTTCACAAATAGTCTTAAAAGAATGCACCATTTATAGGTTGTTTGCCTATTCATATATGTACGGAAGTAGCTCTAGCTACTTTCTGATATATCATAGGACTGTGACAGAGCTGTGGTTCCTCAATCTGGTGTATATTAAACACCTGACCATTTTTCGTTTGCTTTCATTAACCGAGTGCAGCTTTTGACCTTAAAAGGGTAGCATTTACATAGGAAAGCTCATCTCACAAGGAAGCATCATAATATCCTCATCCAAGAATAATACATATTGCAAATTACTAGAAAAAGGTCATTATCATGAGAAGTTCAATAACTTGTATTTTAGAAAATCAGGCACACATTGGCTTTTGAGTAAGAAAACTTGAAAACTTATATTTCCCAAGCTCCCTCTAATCCATATAGGAATATTTTAGAGACCATTAGAAACTGAATGCTTTATTTGCCAAAGCTTTACAATTCTGAATGTTGCTAGAACTGCATGTGTGATGTCAGCTGTTAGACATGAACCATGAGCAAATAAATCAAAGGATTTGGGGGTAGGGATATAACAGATCCCTAATTTAAAAACATTTTAATGTTTATTTTATCTTTAATAATAAAATACCACTACCATATACTTTAGAATGTGAGACGGATATTTGTCATCATTCAGGCAACAGTGAACTAATAAGTAACTAATATTTTCTGAATTTCAAATAAATATTTTTTTCAGTTATTACACAGAGACCTGCATCTAAACTTCAACTTTTCCTATTGTTTGGATTAGATCGACAATTTTACAAGTTACAATACAAAAAAAGGTTCACCTTTTACTTATATATGCAGTAGATATTTGATAGTCTTTTCAATAGTAATAATGCACTCAGATGATTCCAAAACTGAATTAAAAAATTCAAAATTGCACAAAATACAGAACATGTGGTCAAACAAACCAACAAATAATAGGAATTTTTAAAAAGGACTTTGATTTTAATAGAATAGAAGAGGGGCATCTAGGTTGTGTCCAGGTTCTGTCAATTATGAATAATGCTGCTATGAATATTGTTGAGCAAGTGTCTTGTATAATTGAGTATCCTTTGGGTATATGCCCAAGAGTAGTATCTCTGGGTCTTGAGACAGATTGATTCCCAATTTTCTGAGAAACCACCATACTGATTTCCAAAGTGTCTGTACAAATTTGCATTCCCATCAGCAATGGAGGAATATTTCCCTTTCTCTAAGTCCTTTCCAGCATAAACTGTCCTCAGTATTTTTGATCTTATCCATTCAGACAGGTGTAAGATGGTATCTCAGAGTTATTTTGATTTACATTTCCCTGATGATTAAGGATGTTGAATAATTTCTTAAATGTTTTTGGCCTTTTGAGATTCTCCTTGTGAGGATTCTCTGTTTATCTCTGTACACCGTTTTAAATTGGATTATTTTATAACTAGACATCAAAATACAAAATAATTCAATAAAAAATGGAGTACAAGGATAAACAGAGAATCTTAATATCTAGTTTCTTGAGGTATTTATATATTTTGGAGATCAGCCCTCTGTTAGATGTGGGTTTGGTGAAGTATTTTCCCCATTCTGTTTGCTGTCGTTTTCTTATTTACCTTGTCCTTAGGCTTATAGAAGCTTTTTGGCTTCAGGAGGTTCCATTTATTGATTGTTGCTCTCAGTGTCTGTGCTACTGGTGTTATTCTTAGGAAGTGGTCTTTTGTGCCAGTGTGTTCAAGGCTACTTCCAGCTTTCTCTCCTATTGGTTCAATGTGATACTTCTTTTACAAATGTGGGTGCCCTTGAATATGGAGCATACATATTCAGGATTGATACTTCATCTTGATGGATTTTTCCTATGATGAATATAAAATGTCCTTCTCCATCTCTTTTGATTACCTTTAGCTTGAAGTCTGTTTCGTTAGATATTAGGATTGCTACACCTGCTTGCTTCCTAGATCCATTTGATTGGAAAGTCTTTTGTTATAGAGTTTCCCAAAGACACTTGGCCCCAAATAAACACACAAGTCCTATATTAATTATAAAACTGTTGGGTGGTGGCTTGGGCTCCGTATTGGCTAGCTCTGCCTTAATTATTAACCCATTTCTATCCATCTGTGTATTGACATGAGGCTGTGGCTTACCCAGTAATGCCCAAGCATATTTTTACTCCTTCCAGAACATCATGACTCTGCTAGGCCTGGCTACCTTTCCCCAAATTCTCCTCATCTCCCAGCCCCACCTATCTTCCTGCCTCATTGGCCAAAGGGTGCTTATTCATTAACCAATAAGAGAAACACACAGATGGACAAACCCCATCAGTCTTTTCCCAACCCTTTACTCTTCATCCCAGATGCCACCTCATTCAGGAACTCCAAAGGAACCCAAAGAACACTCTGAGCATTGAAGCCAGTAGACTGACTTCAGATCTTCATCTATCCCTCCTCTTTTCCAAATCCACCCCCCTCAGTCTCTTCCCTAACTATGGAGCTCATTACCTATTGCATTCTCAATTCCCCCACTAGTTCACTCATCCTCAGTAGCTCACATACATTTTCTCCTCCTAACAGCCATTCCACCACTCATTGCTTTGTCACATCCAAAAAAACACCAACAGGCATTTCCTGGGAACCCACAGGCCATTTAGGCCAGGAAACAGGTAAGCTAACTGCAGATCATCTCTTCTACAGTTTTTCCAATTCCAATCTGCCACTCTTATCCCTAGCTCTACAGCAGAACAGCTGCTGTACTTTCCCTTCCTCTCTGGCCCACATTTCCAGTAGATCACACACATCTCCTCCCATTACCCCCCATCCTCCAATTCATTGATTTATCCCTGCTCCAAATCAAGCAGGCTTGCCCTGGGTACCCCCTGCCCCTAAGCTCACAGAAGCAGGTAGGATAATGGTAGATCTTCCCCTTTTCCTGGATTTCTCAAAATTTAATCCCCTAGCCTCATCCCCAGCTCTTTAGCAGACCTTCTGATTGGTTTCTCCTTAAACCCCTTTCCAATTTTGAGGAGACTAAGCAGATGCAGGTGGAACAGCTGACTTTCCTAGCTGATGCGGACTCCCTTCTAGCTTATCCCCATTTGTACAGGCCAGTACCCAATACCTAGAAACATACTTTACCCAGAAACCCCTGTGGCCAAATCTTCTAGGATCCCAGAAGAATTTCCTACCAGGCAAAAAACCCCACCACACTCTACTAATAACTACAGAAGGCAACAGAGAACAAAGAAGAAAAAGTCCACCTAACAAAGACAATACCTGCTGTCAGCAACCAGAATTACAATCTTCCCAAACCTAGATGCCTAGACACAAGAGTTAAAATAGCATCCGTAACAGCAAGCACATATGTCTTCTCTAGAATCCAGCAACACTACCTGGTTATTATGTCTAAAGCACAAGTAAAAGACCTTAAAACACTGTTTATGCAAATGATAGAATTCCTTAAAGATGAACATAATAAATCCCTTAAAGAAATATAAGACCCCCCCCCACACACACACAAAGGAAAGAAATGAATAAAACAGTTACAGATCTGAAAGTAGAAAGAGTTAATTTTGTTTTAAAAAAGAAAGTAACTGGGTTACCTCATTTAGGATGGTTTCTTCTAGTTCCATCCATTTGCCTGTGAATTTCAAGATTCCATTGTTTTTTTTTTTCCCCAATGAATAGTACTCCATTGGGTGTGCCACATTTTCTCAATCCATTCTTCAGTTGGAGGACATCTAGGTTACTCACTCATATATGGATTTTAGACATGGAGCAAAGGAATATCAGCCTACAATTCACACTGCCAGAGAAACTAGGAAGCAAGGAGGAACCTAAGAGAAACATACATGGTCTCATGGACCCCAGACTGAAGGCTGGGAAACCAGCATAGGACTGTTCCAGATCCTCTCTGAAGGAGGAAGTTAGTTTTGAGGTCTGGGCAATCTATGGGGCATCTGGTAGTAGATAAGAATTTATCCCTAGTATACAAATGGACTTTGGGATCCCACTCCACAGAGAGGGATACTCTCTCAGACTAGACACATAGGGAGGGTCTACACTCTGCTCCAATTGATGTGTCAGACTTTAAGATTCCCCCATGGAAGGCCTCACCCTCCCTGGGGAGCATAAATGGGATGGGTTGGGGGGTGGGGAGGCAGAGGAAGAGGGAAGGGAGTGGAAACTGGGATTGACATGTAAAAGAAGCTTGCCTCTAATAAAAAATTAAATCTGGAAGTAAACATTTAGGAACTCAAACAGGAACCTCAGAGGTATGCCTCACCATCAGAATACAAGAGATGTAAAAAGAACCTCAGGTATTGAAGACAAGATGGAATAAAGGATACCTGTGTCAAAGAAAATGTTAAATCTAAAAAGAATCTCCTGACACAAAACATCCAGGAAATCTGGAACACTTGGAAAAAAATCTAAGAATAGCAGGAATAAAAGAAGAACCCAAAGTCACAGAAGTATCGTCAGTAAAATCATAGAGTAAAATTTACATAACGTAAAGGAGGTACCTATCAAGGTATAAGATGCATACAGAATACCAAATAGACTGTACCAGAAAGCAAAGTCCCATCAGCACATACACAGTACACTAAAGTTACACAACCAAGAAAGAATACTAAAAGCTGAAATGGAAAAAGAGCAAGTAAAATATAAAGTTAGATCTATTAGAATTACACCAGACTTCTCAATGAACACTCCAAACAGCAAGAAGCACTTGAATGCCTACTCAGAGTACTGTACCCAGCAAAACTTTTACTCACAATACCTGGAGAAAAAAGATATTCCCCGATAAAAATAAGCTTAAGCAATATCTATCTATTAATATAGGCATGCAGAAGACACTAGAAATAAAAAATCTAATGTAAAGAGGTTATACATACCCAAGAAAACAAAGGGAATAAACAAACCCTTTGTTTTCAGACCACCAAATCAAAAGAGGTGAAACATGAGCACACACACACACACACACACACACACACACACACACACACACACACACACACACACACACACAACACACACACACACACACACACACACACACACTCACACACACACACACACACACACACACACACACACACACACACACACACACACACACACACACACACACACACACACACACACACACACACTCACACACACACATCACACACATACACACACTCACACACACACACACACACACACACACACACACACACACATCACACACACACACACACACACACACACACACACACACACACACACACACACACACACACACACACACACACACACACTCCACAACCAAATAACAGAATCAATAAACACTATCCATGTATCTCTCTCAACCTCAATGGTTTCAGTTCCCCAATGGAAAACAACAGACTAGCAGAATGGATGGGAAAATGGGATCCAAGCTTCAGCTTCATCAAAGAAACACTAATTAACATCAAGGATAGAAATCACATTATGGTAAAATGATCGAAGAAGTTTTTCTTAGGAAATGTACCTAAGAAACAAGCTGGTATAGCCATTTTAATTTGTGAGGAAACAGACTCCAAGTGAAAAGTAATCATAAGAGATAGAGACAGGCACTCCATACTAATCAAAGGAAAGATCTAACAAGAGGATTTTGCAATTTTTAACATCTATACACCAAACAAAAGTGCACACAATTTTGTAAAAAACAAAAAAACAAAACACTATTATAGCTTAGATCACATAATGACCCTCAAATACTAATAATGGGAGACTTCAATACCTGACTCTTGCCAATAAACATATCATTCAGACACAAACCAAATGGAGAAAGGCTGGAGGTAACTGACATCATGAACCAATGGACCTTACAGATATTATAATTAGAACATTTCAAACAAACCCAAAATTACATCTACTTCTCATCAGCTCATGGAACTTTCTCAACAGTTATAAGAAAATTGAAAGAACACTGCATCTTATTTGACAACCATGGATTAAAGCTGGATATCAACAACAATAGAAACAATAGAAAGCTTACAAACTAATTGAAACTGAACCTTTCTCTACTGAATAAAAAACAGGTCAAGACAGAAATTAGCATCTTTCTATCTTTGAGTGAGAATAAATACACAGAATACCCAAACATATGAGACACAGTGAAGGCAGTTATGAGGCAAGCTTATAACATTAATTGCCTACATTTAAAAATGAGCAATCCATAGTAATAACTTAGCATCATACTTGAAAATTCTAGAAAAGAATGAAATCATACTGAACTTCAGTAGATAGCAAGAGATGGTTTAAAATCAATAAAATACAAATAATCAATGAAACAAAGTGTTGGTTCTTGGAGAAAATTAATAAGATTGACAAAACCTTATCCAAAATGTCTAAAATGCAGAGAAGAATTATCCACATTAACAAAATTAGAAATTAAAATGTAGACATAATAATGGACACTGAGGAAATCCAGATAATCATAAGGGCATACATTAAAAAATGCATAATTCACCAAATTAGAAAATCTAAAAGAAATGGATAATATTTTCATTGCATACCACTTACCAGAGTTAAATGAAGACCAACAAGATAAGTAATTTAGAAAGAACTATAACTTCTAATGAAATAGAAGCAGTAATTAAGTCTCCCAACCAGAAAAAAATCCCAACCCCAGAAGGTTTTAGCACAGAATTCTACCACGCATCCAAAGAAGAATTAAACCAATACTCTTCAGATTGTTCCACAAAATAGAAAGAGAATTAAAATTACCCCATTACTTTCATGATTCCAGAGTTACCCTGATACTCAATCCATATAAAGCCCCAACAAAGAAAGAGAATCACAGGCTAATTTTTCTTAGGATCACAGATGGAAAAAAAAACACCTAACAAAATACTTTCAAACTGAATCCAAAAACAAAACAAAAACTTCATCTACTATGAAGTGATAGGCTCTATCCCAGAGATACAGGAATGTTTCAACATATATAAACTGATGAACATAATCTACCACATAAACAATCTGAGACACAAAAATAACAGGATCATTTCATAACATGCAGAAAAGGCCTTTGACAATCCCAACAGCAATTCATGGTAAAAATCCTAGAGAGATTACGGGGAAAAAGACATATCTCAACACAATAAAGGCGGTTTACAGCAAGTCCATCGGCAGCATCAAATTAAATGGAAAGAAACTCCACTAAAATAAAAAACAAAACAAGGTTGCTGCACTTTCCATGCCTATACAATATAGTACTCAGAGTCTTAGCTAGAGTAGTAAGACAATTGACTAAGGTCAAGAAGATATAAATTAGAAAAAAATAGAAGTCAAACAATCTTTATTTGCAGATGATATGATAGTACACATAAGTAACTGGAAAAATTGCACCAGGGAACTACTACAACTGATAAACTTTCTTAGCAAAGTAGATGGCAACAAAATTAACTAATAAAAATCAGTAGCCCTAATATGCAATATGGCAAAGGGACTAAAAATAAATCAGAGAAATAACACCTTCCACAAGATACACATACAAACTAACCAACTAACCAAACAACCAACAAACAGACAAACCAAAAACAAGTGACAGCTCATGCTGGGAGGATGTGGAGTAAGGAGAACATTCACCTACTGAGGTCAGAGTGTAAACGTGTGCAGTCACTACAGAAATCAGTATGGAGGTCCCTAAGCATGATGGGAATAGACCCACTACATAACCCACCTATACCACCTAGTCATATCCCAAAGACTGCTTCATCCAGACAGAGAGAGACCTGCTCATCCATGTTCATTGCTGCTCTATTTATAATGGAAAACAACCTAGAAGTCACTCAAGACAAAAATTAATGAAGATAATATGACACATTATACAATGGATTGTTACCCAACCAAGATCATAATTAAATCATGAAGTTCACTTGTAACCGATGAAACTACAAAAAAATCATCTTGAGTGAGATGTCCCAGACTCAGAGAGACACATATGATGTGTATTTATTTATATATGGACATTAGATGTTAAGTCAGTGATAACCAAGCTAGAATCTGCAGAATCACAGAGGTTAGGTAGAGTGTATCAATGAGTGGCCAGTAGGTTTAATTAGGAAATGGAAGTAGAATAGATATCTATGGATGAATGGTGTGTGTGGAATGGGAGGGTCAAGAGGGAAGTGATAGAGGAGAGGGTTGTATTGAAATCTAATGGAGAAGGCACTTCATAAAATATATACATGCATGAAGCCTATCTAAATGAAATCACCAAATAATAGGGAGATGGAGACCCAACTGAACATCCCTTGTCAACAAATGAAGCTTTTTTTATGGGATTAGATTACATCTAATTTAGTTGTAGACTAAAATGGTTCTATAGAAATCCCCATGAACTCATAATTTTGCCAAGTTTGCTCTCTACAAACTGTCAGCGATGCCCCTACTGCAGAATACAATGCCCACACAACTCATTCTACAAGGAGATTTCAAGCTGGAATCTACATAGGGCCTTTACTCCTACCTTCTAACTTCTTTGGCACAGGAAGGAACTCTGAATGCTACCGAAAGATAAGCATAACCACAACACAAACCCAGCCACAAACCCTTTGATCTACAATGCTGTCCTGCCTGAAAAGTATGCTAACTAAATGGTGGCAGGGCTTGTGGGAGTAATATCTAATTTGACCTAAGTCCACTCCACACTCCACAGATGGCACCCTTAACTAACATTTCTTGGGTGACCAAGAACCTACCTGAGAGATAGCCAATGGACCTAAGGTAAAACCAAATACTAGGGATTAAAAAATTTGAAAAACGAACAAACAAACAAACAAACAAACAAACAAACAAAAAACAAGCCAAGCAAAAAACTCCATATGGTATTCTCCTCTACCCATGAGTTGGTTTCTTGCTCAATCTTCATCAGAGAAGCTTTTTCTTGAGGCATATGGAAACAAATACAGAAAACCACAGGCAGAAAATACACAGAAAGTGAGACAAACTTTTGAACATTCAGCCACAAATGGGATGTCTCTGTCAAATTCTTCCCCTTAGTGCTAAGGGAATCCAGAAGAGGAGGGGGAAATAATGTAAGAGCCAGAGAGGGTGGAAGACAGCTAGTAAACAATGCCCTCTAAATAAATATGAGCAAAACTCATTTGAACTCACAGAGACTGAGGCAACATGCACAGGGTTTGCATCAAGTTCTCTGAACATAAACTATGGATTGCAGTTCTTTTTTTTTTCCTTATTGGATTCCTGAATGTGTGAATGAATGGATGTCTGATGCTTCTGCCTTCTCCTGGGCTCCTTTCGTTCCATCTGTTTGTTTCAACTAACTCTGACATGGTAGTTTTTATGTTAACTGATTTCAACATGAAAATTTGATTCCTGCTTGTTTTATAAAGACAGAAAGAAAGGGAGTGGATCAGGATGGGAGGAGGGGTGGAGCAGAGTTACAAGTAGTATAGGGAGAGGCAACCATAATCAGTAAATATATTATATGAGAAAAAAACAAAGTAAACCAAACAAAACAACCTTTTTCAATGAAAGGAGAAAAAAGTAGTGCAAAGCAGATAGATGATAGATAGATAGATAGATAGATAGATAGATAGATAGATAGATAGACAGATGATAGAAGACATGTAGATAGATGACAGGTAGATATAGATAGATGATAGATGACTAGTGACAGATAGATGACAGATGATAGAAGATAGATAGATAGATGATAGATAGAACATATGTAGATAGATGATAGGTAGATATAGATAGATAGATGATAGATGACTAGTGACAGATAGATGACAGATGATAGATGATAGATGATGGATAGATAGATAGATAGATAGATAGATAGATAGATAGATAGACATGTAGATAGATTGATAGATGGATAGATGATAAAAGGCATAAAAGAAAGTGATCTTTAAACAGAGTGGTCTATCAGCAAGAAAGAAATCCTGCCTTTGTTGCAAACTTGTAAAGCAGTGGCATGTTAAGGAATTACAAACCCATGTCCTGCTCTGGTGAAGCAAAAGTGAGAAGCTGTGAATGTCCCTCTATCACAACCACAGGTCTCAAACACCTAATTCCTCTTAAATCACTTTCATTCCTTTTCCTCTTCCATAGCATCTCCTTTGAGCTGATAATTTTTATATTTGCTTTTGTTTAATTCTATACCAATCACTATGAAGTAATGGATAGTGTTTCAAATGATTGTGTTGGGATTATGTTAATTTTAAGGAAAACAAAATACTTACTTTCACAATAGAAGACATTCGTTTAATTTAAAATAAAAATTCTGGCCTTGCAATCATGTGAGGATTTTGCTACACAGTCCACCCTACCATGTACATGATATTTGATTCACAGCACACATATGAAGTTCCCTCCATCAATAAGCTTTTACTAGACTGAAAACCTAGCTAAACAGGATTTCCTGACTTTTGCATAGGTGTCAAAGTGTCAATTCTGAAATTCACTTCCTTTGTTTCATCGTGTACTCAAAATTCTCAGCATGCATGGAAATTTCAAACATTTAGACAGAACCGTGTGAAACAGACCCTTTCCATCCACATCCCAAGCTAATTCTCCTCTTTTCTCTTTCCACAGCTGTAAACCAGTAATGCTAAAAATTGGAACTTCAAATGCAACATCTACTGTGTATTCACCTTAGAATATGCACACTGTTGAGAAGTGTGGATTATTCTCCTTCTTCTTGCTAATGAATATTCTCTGTTCTAGTGGTTATTTCATTCATGCATTTGACTTAAAAAGTTCATTGATCTTGACTTCAGTGATCTTGCAGATCTGTGGTTCTGATGCTATTATTTTATCATTTTAAATAAGTTCATGTGTAAGGCTGACACTGCAAATCTATGTTTCAGCTATAACTACATGAAAGGAACTGAACTCTTTTAGGTGTGTCTGCATGGGGTTCTGTAACACAAATAATAAAAATAGCTTGGAGTCAGCTGTCAGGGAGTAAAAGCTGAAGGATCAGAGAAGCAGAGCAGCCACCCACTAGAGTTCTTAACTCTACCAATGCTCAGGACAAACTGGTGATCCTGTCCCTACAAATCCTCAGACTACATATCAGATTGAATCCTTAGACTGTCCTTTCTCTATGAATCCTCAGGCTACCCTGCCTTGTATTCCTCTCCCTGACCAGCCATATCCCTTCCTATCTCTACCTCCTGGGATTAAAGGCATGTGACTTGAAACTACTGGGATTAAAGGTGTGTGCCACCATTTCTTGGCCTCTATGGCTAACTAGTGTGGCTATCTCTGCACTCTGATCTTCAGGCAAGCTTTATTTGTTAGATCATAAACAAAATGTCATGATAGGATACTGATGGGGGATGTCCTTCTGTATATATGTTTCTCTTGTTGGTTGATGAATAAAATATTGGTTGGCCAGTAGTGGCAGGAAAATAGGCAGGGCTGGGAGACCGAGGAGAATCCCTGGGAAAGAGAAAGGCAGAAAGGGACCTGGAGAAGATGTCATGTAGTAGAGGAAGGAGTAACAGGTCCAGACCTTTCTCTGGTAAGATAAGAACACATGGAAATACTTAGATTAATAGAAATGGTTAATAATTTAAAAAGAGCTAGCCAATAGGAAGCTTAATCTATCTGCCAACAGCTTGATAATTAATATGTCTCTGTGTGCTTATTTAGGGCTGAAAGGTGCCTGTAGGACCAGGCTGGAAAGAAACCCCAGCAAAAGGGTACAACATGCCACACAAGCATAGCTACTCACAAGCACATGTAATTATTATTGCAAAACCTTGATGGCAGACATTTGCAGATGTATGGCAATTATTAACATCAAGTGATGCAAATGAATTCAAATATGTGCAAATCACCTAGCTGGGTCTGCTCTGCCTCAAAAGATGTATACAACTTCCACTAGCTTTCTTTTGATTGTTTTTCATCTCATTAACAGTTACCCAGCACATGTAGTAAGCTAAACATTCCATTTAGCAGCTTTAATTAGGGAAAATAATTCTAGCAGATACTTGAGTCAGAAATTCTTAATTTTGTCCTCATCTTAATTAGAAAAGTTTAGATTGAAGTATCTACATGCTTATATGTGTATTATTTACAGAATATATGCACATACATGTCTTCCTATGTGATATGATATCAATAGAAAGAATGAGAACTATAAGATATTGTAAGATATAGATCACTTTTTAAAATCCCCAAAACATCAGATATTGATCAATTACACAGGTTTTCTCAACTGCCTTTTTCCCCAAAATCCCAGTCCTGCCTTGAGAAGTTGAAATAAAACACCAAGTTAAGAGAACAGAAGACTTCTAATACTACACACCCAAGTGAAATCACTTCCTCTCCAGGAGCTGAATCCAGAAAACTGTAGTGGGCAGGAAAAGTTGATGCAGATAGAAGGAGGACTCAGAAAGTATTGCATGTATTATCCCTCCTTGGCTTGGGTGTCAAGTGATTTTACTCTTTGTTGTTGTTGTTATGCGTTTTGGAGACAGGATTTCTCTGTGTAATATCCATGGTTGTCCTAGAACTTGGTTTGTAGACAAGGATCACCTCAAACTCGCAGAGATCTGCCTGCCTCTGCATCTAGTGTGCTAGGAGTAAGGGTGTGTGCTTTTGCCACCAGGTACTTCCTAACTCTATTATCAGTAAAATGCTAACATCTTGACACTAGAAGCAAACAGGGAATTCTAATTGTTTAATGGTCCAGGAGTTTATAACTTGATGTTACTACCCTACCCCCTAATACCTAGCATATGGGATTAAGCTTCTTAAAGAAGTCTTTAATCTTGTTTCAGGGAATAGCTAAACATATCCTAACTCAGCTGCATCATATGAACAATATTATAAATGTTTCCTGAACAAAATTTTGATGTATTTTATGGAACTGAGATAGATTTGTACTCTTGATGAAACTATATTTTTGGCTGATAGCTTTGTTTATTGATGTCTGGTTTTGGTTCAGAAGTCAACAAGAGTATCAAACCCTGAACAAAGCTCAGAAAATATCATGGAATATGCCTGGAAGACAGTAAGAGTCGGAAGATTGTCAGAGTTTCTGTGAAAGTCTAGCTTCTTCCATAGCATGGCTCACAGTACGGTTACCCACACAAGATCTCCACAAGATTAAGAAAGTTGAGTTACTTCAAGTAGGCATGGTTTCAGATGCCCAAACACTTACCCAAGCAGGTTTTGGCAATATTTGTTTATAAACTGAGAAAGCCTCAGCTCCTTTAGTGATGCTGAAGCCTTCAGGGCCACTTGTAGTTTGACCTTGCCCCAGCAGATAATCCTACACACATATGCACATGGGCAACACCTGTAAGATATAGCAGATTATTAAGAAAATGGCATGCAGTTGAGACAAAGAAGGGAAAGTGTACTGGAAGATATGGGAATTGGAGAGAGGGAGAGGTGGTTGACTATTACTCCAATATATTAGATATGAGTAAAGTATCTTCAAAAAATTAAAATAAAACTTTATTCAAGACAAATGTACTTAAAGAACTAACCATTTAGCTGCATTAAGAAATTTATTTTCAGTGCTTAAAGCCAGGTTACCTTGGCTCTTAAAAATCACTACTCGATTATCAGTTATAAGATATAGGAGACAGAGTTAAGTATATTAAAATAGCTGTTAATATACGTGCTCATAAATGTTACACGCATAATTTATATATGCATTTGAGAGTACAAATGCTATTTTTTAGTTTATATCTTCATAACACTGGCTTATGTGAAAGGAGCTATTTTTGCGTTATCCCCACATCCTTGCTGCTGTTCACAGGTGAATCACCTTGTCTTTGTCTAAGAACAAAAAGTTACCCATGACCAGTGAGGGAGAGTCAAAGTTTTGTTACTTGTTTAGAGTTGACAAAAGATAAAACAGAATACTCTAAAGGACTACTACAATGTACTTACATAATTACTACATACCTCATGAGTATGTGGTTACACAATTCATTAGTTAACCAATTTTACTTTTTACTTTTACAGACAATGCCTTTATTTGTTTCTATGTTTTGACAGTCTGAAAGGTAAATTAGATAATTCTGCTTCAGAAAGCAGGTATCTTTGCAGAATGAATTAAGTGATTTGTTTTCCCCTTTTATTGAAAATCGATTCTTTCCTCACATAATCTATCCTGGTTACAGTCCTCCCCTACACTCCTTCCATGTGGATCCACTCCTATTCTGTCTCTCATTAAGATAAGAACAACCTCTTGAGGGATAATAGTAAAATGAAATATAAGTTGAAACAAAAACTATCATATCAAAGTTAGAAAAAAAAACAAAAATAAAAGAGACCAAGAACAGGCAGAAAAATCAAGGACTCACTCATTTGCACACTCAGGAACATCATAAAACCACTAAGCTAATGACTACAACATATTATATTTATAGAAAATTTGCAGAGGAGCTGATATAGACGCATACAGGCCCCATGGATATTGCATCAGTATCTGTGAGTCCATATGTGCTTTGTTGATTTTGATTTATGGACTGGTTTTCTTAATGTCATCTGCTATGGCTCTCACGCTCTTTCTGCTACCCCTTCCATCATGTTCACTGAGCACTGAGAAAAGGGATTTGATGAACATCCCATTTAGGGGCAAATCTTCCAAGGTCTCTCAGTCTCTGAATATTGTCTGACTGTGGTTTTTCTTTGTTCCTATCTGCTGCAGGACAAAGCTTATTGATAAAGGATGAACAAGGAACTGATCCATCAATATAGCAGAAAGTCATTAGGAGTCATTTTATTGCTATCTTATTTTAGAATAGTAGTATTTGCTTTTATCCTAGTTTCCTGGGTTATATAGTCTCAGGTTCTTGGACATCCAAGCAGTGTTGGGTATGGATTCAATCTTATGGAGTGAACCTGAAATCAAATCAGATATTGGTTAGTAACTCCCATGCACTTTGTGCCAAAATTGCCTTAGAATATTTTGTAGGCAGGATGGTGTTGAATATGAAAAAGTTTGTGGCTGGGCTGGTATTTATATTTATCTTTTAATAGCATTCAGAGTGCCTTTACTTACCAAAAACATTTAAGGCACGGACAAAGGTGATGTGTAGTTATCAGCTAATATTCTCCATGTTCAATTAGTTGTGTAGATCTTTCATTCTTCAATGGGGACTTGCTCTCTATCTGTGAAGAGCAATCTATTGTTTTGCAACAGTCTAGGAAATTTTGGGCTTCCCGTGAGGCTCATTTTACCACCAACTCAATTCCATGTAATCCAATCCAGGTACTGGAAGCTTCAGTTGGTGACAAGCAATGGACAGTTAGGACTCTGCATCCGGCATTACTTGACAATTGCATTTAGGTTGATTTCATATATGTGTATAATTTATGAAGCTTCCACTGTGCTGGATTTTCATACTTCCCATCAAATATTACTTAATTGTATTCATCTCTCCTTGTATTCCCTTCCTCATCCACCTATCATTTCCCCTTCCCCACTTGATCCTTACAATCCAGCTCCTACCCTCCATCCATTGATGACTATCTATTTTGTTTCCCTTTCCAGAAAGTGGATTGTTTTTGATGAAGGAGAAAGCCCTTAAATATTAACAGCTACAGAGAAATTTCAGAATTCTACAGAGATATACGAAAAACTTCCTCTTGATCAACTTGAAGCAAAATGTACCAGGGAGCCTCATTTTCCTTTCCACATTTGTGATTCCATGTAGTACTACAATTTCTAACTGAAAATCTATATTCATCATATAGGCACCATGGAATGTGTAGAGTTGTGAGGACTGGGAAATGTCTGACATGACCATTTAATTCACAGCTAAGACAGAGTAGGATAATGCTGTCTTCTTTTCACAACTCACTCTGTAAAATTAGTCCTTTCTGAAGTCTACTTAGTGGCATTATTAAAACATCCTGTTAGAAGATTTTGGATATTTAATTGTTTAAACCCTACTTCACACCACAAAGAAAGACCTGGAGATCTTGAAATCAATTGGTACCAGATCGACTTATGCTGCAGTACCTAGCTCGGTGGGGCATGCCTGGTTCAGGCATGAGTTATAACACTGTTGTATATGACCAAAGGGCTACTGGGCTTCTGCAGCACGTTGAATTCTTCATAATCAGAAGAAAATATAAAAGAAGGGTGGGTATTGCTCATCTGATGAAAATGTGGCCAGATACTCAGAAACACAATCCTGCCTTTTTCCTAAGAGCAGTCATTCAATGCACTCTAATTAAATGATGCCTGAGAATGGACTGTCATTTATTTCTGATTATTTTGGCTCTGTCTATCTACATATGTTTGGTATCTGGACACAAATGACTTCAGGACTAACTTTTTGGACAGTACCAGACAGAAGTGCAATAGTATGAAAAGTGAAAAGTTTATGGTTGGGCATAGTCTTTTCATTTGTTGTTATTTTGTTTTCATAGACTTATTTTCAGCAAATGACACTATGAGCAAGATGAAGAAGACTGAGAAGGGAGAGATTTTAGTAGCCTAAGTGAGTGTGAAATTTTAGACAGGATCAGGCCTCTTCCATCTAGTTACCACATCTCCTTAGCATCTCCAATCTGTGACACATAATCTGGCTATAGCCCATTTCTTATATTCTTTTATATTTTTGAAAAATACTGCTTAAGAACTATGAAAGTGGATCAGTGAGTAAAAGTTCTTCCTGCTCAAGCATGTCATTTTGAATTCAATCTCCAAAACCCACAGTGGAAGGAAATAAGTCTTCAATGTTTTCTTCTGACTAACCCACATGTGTGGCGGTGCATGTGCTAATGCAAAAATTATTCACACACAATAATGCATAAAATAAAATATGAACACCACCCAAAAGTGATCTGGTTTAGTAGGCTGTCTGCTACTCTACATTGCTTTCATGTTTCCCCACAATGGGAAGAGATGATATTTCATTTTCATCATTTCCCAGTCTCTCTGTTTGGTTCAGATGTTCATGATCACCTTTTAAAGAGACACCCAGAAGCTCCTCCACCTGAAGATAATCTTTTCCCCTTTTCATAGTCTTTCTACTGTGACCCCTGTGCCCAGCCTACATTCAAGAGAAAGGAAATTAAGCTTCAAGTCTTGGGGAAAGTGTTATAAGACCATGTAGACATGTCACAAAGATCACCAGAGTCATTGATACAGAGTCTGCCTTCTTTTAAGCTTTTGTTCACCAGTGTTAGTACTCAACAGTGGATTTTCCCCGGTAGATCATTACTGTATTCTAATGGGGTTTTCTTGTTTCCTTCAGTGATTCTAGATGGATAAATTATCATTCTCTGAGAAAAAAACCTTCTGTAAGAATTATAATTTCAATGTCTGGTAGAATTATGCTCTGAATCCATCTGGCCTTGAAGTTCTTTATTTGGAAGGCATTTTATTACTATTTCAATCTCCTCATTTGCTGTGTGTCTGTTTAGGCTGTTGATTTCTTGGTTTAATTTTGGTCACTTGAGTGGATCTCAAAATTCAGACATTTCTTTTAGGTTTTCAACTTCATGGAGTATAGATTTTTAAAATATTCCTTAATATTATTTCAAATTCCTTTGGTGTCTCTCTTAATATTTCCTTGTTCACTTCCAATTCTATTCATTTTGGGTTCTCACTTTCTTTTTTCATTTGGACCAAGAGTTTACCAATCTTCTTTATCTTCTCATTTGTACTTTTAGTTTCATCATTAAGCCATTTTATTTGTGCCCTTTCTAATTCTTTAATACAGGCATTTGTAGTTATAATTTTCCCTCATAGGACTGCTTTGAATATGTCACTGAGGTTTTTTGTGATAGCCTTTCATTTAGTTGTAGGAAATTTTTTTTATTTCTTTCTCTAGTTCCTCTTTCACCCATTCATCATTCAGCAATGAGTTGTTCAAAGTCATTTTTGTATTCATTAAACATTTTTTGCAAGCTTGATGAAGTGTGATCTATTTTGCTTAATATTATTTATCTATTTTAAGTTAAATTGCAAAATAACTTGGTTTTATTATAGCATTTACAATCACACATGTCCTTGTTTTTTGTTCTTTTTCACTTCTCTAGTTCTCTGTCTCCTCTGAACTACTATCATGCCCTGTCATAGTCAACTTTTTTATATAGTCATTATTCTGCTTGCAGAAGACCCATGCCTTTCTTTCATGGTTCTCTTTCTACCTTCATGACCTACTCTATGAACACATCAAATATAAGCATAAAGCTTTAGTCTGCTTGTTAAGAAAAACATTCAGAGCTGGGCGTTGGTGGCGCATGCCTTTAATCCCAGCACTCAGGAGGCAGAGGCAAGTGGATCTCTGTGAGTTCGAGGCCAGCCTGGTCTCCAGAGCGAGTGCCAGGATAGGCTACAAAGCTACATAGAGAAACCCTGTCTTGAAAAACCATAAAAGAAAAGAAAAAGAAAAAAGAAAAACATTCAATATTTGAGTTTGTGTCCAGCTTAGTTTGCTTAACCTAATGTGCTCTAGCCCCATCTAGATTCCTGAAAACATCATGGCATTATTTATTTATTATTATATAAAATTCTATTATTCACACATATACTTCTATCTATTTATATCTATCTAAAGACATGTGACCTGTGTCTGTTACTTAGCTAGTTTGAATAATACGTGAGTAAAATTGATATATAGGTGACCTATGGCATGTCAATATAGAGTTGTTTGGGTAGATATCCCAAACATATGGGGTCATATGGAATTCTAGTTTTAATTTTCTGAGGCATTTCCACAGTGATTTCCATAATGGATTTTCCAAATTACTTTGCCACTAGTAACGTTTGGTTCTTTTTTCTCCACATCTCAGAAACCAGTTCAATCACCCAAAATTTTTATTTTCTTCTTAACTAATAGATAATCTGAACTCATATAATTTTCTGCTTATAGAAATCCTCTGATAATTGGAGACATAGTTTCTTTAATTCATTATCAAGAAAGTAATGAAAAGTGAAGGAATTAATACATGTCAGTTAATATTTATATTTTAAATGGTCTAATGAAAAGTGTTAGAATTCCAACAAGAGTTGATTATTGAAGATTAACTCAGGTATAGTCTGGGCTCCAGCAGATAATAAATGATAAACACTAGAATGTGTTAGCATTCACATACCAGCCCCTTATGCTATGACTCCATTTAAAGCAGCTTGAAACCTTTTTTATGTAGCATTTTCTGAGTATCACAGTGCTTTCTTTTCCTACATGTGGATTTCAAAGTTGTCTCAACTCTATATGTCAAAAAATTATGAAATATTTTCCTATCAATATCACAATAGGGCAGAAATTTTGAAATATAGATACCTTTGCATAGTGCCATGGGGTATAAAATCTGACTCATTTCTCTTCATAACCCATAATATACTATGAGTCATTAAGTTCAATTAATTCTCCTTCCATGATGTGTATCAATTCATCTTTCACTCCTCTTTCTACCATTGTTTTAATTGATGTCCTCTGATGACTCTTTTAGTAGACTCCGATCTAATTTTGTCCTTGTCACAAGCACATTCCTTCCTGGATTGGAAACAGATCTACTCACAACGTTGCTCTGTCTGTCTTGTTATTTCTAACCATTTCATCAGGCAAGTTAAGTATTACTTATTTAATTCTTATAGAGATGTAAATTCATTGGTTAATTACCTATAGATATTTGTTTATGAAACAGCTACACTATCTTGACATGGTCAGTTAATATTAACTGATTTTCATCAAAGATCTTAAAGTCTAATGGTTCAGATCTGAATCTTGCTTAGTACTACTTGTGAGTTATGTAAGCTCCAGGTATCTTCCTTAGGTCTGTCTGTTTCTTTCTTCCTTTCTTTCTTTTCCTTCCTTCCTTCCTTCTTTCCTTCCTTCCTTCCTTCCTTTCTTCCTTTCTTTCATCCTTCCTTCCTTCCTTTTCCCTACTCTGGCAGAATTTCTCTGTGTATTGCTGGCTTATCTGGAACTCTCTATGTAGACAAGTTGGCCTTAAACACACAGAGAACTGCTTACCTCTGTCCTCTAAGGGCTGGGACAAAAAGCTTGTATCATGTATTTGGCTGAGTCATAGACTTATTGTAAGGTCTCAGAACACATTTTGAAAGTAAGGTTCAAAGAGAAAAATCCATCTGGAAAACTTAGCATTTTCCAACCACACAATGTTATTTACAATTATTATTATCCTTGTTCAAATAGCAGAACATTCCAAAATATGTTGTAAAGGAAGGGATTATACTTACAAGAAAGTATCATTTAGAATAATCTATAAGGGAAACAATTTTAGTCAACTATTTTCTTGAACTATCTATAAAATATGAATAATACAAAATAGTTCATATGAGTATAAACATAACGTTTGCATATTATATATGCTCAAAGGTGATGAAATACGTATCACAACTTTTCACATCCATAAAAATAAGAAAGTCAATCATAAATCTCCTGACCATGACTTCACACACATTTGATCTTATAAAGAAATTAAAGAATTTTTGACCCTATTAGCTATGATCCATTGCTCAAGTGACAGGCAAAACTATAAAACATTCATAGATTCACCTTCTCAGGAGGACCCAAGAGTAATCAAGGGAGTACCAGGGAAAATTGGGCACAGATTTTCTGTAACTGTTTATGTGACAATCACTCTCCTCACCACAAAACTTGCTAGAGGAACGCACGTTCAGTTTCTACTTGATGATAATTTCTCTTATCTCTCAAATGCATCCTACCTGGCAGTTGCCTGCTACTGTGTTACTTCAGAAGGCTCTGTGTCTCTCTAGAATGTGTACAGAAAACACTGAATAGATGATTTGGTTTCCTATATTCATCTCTCCAAATTACCTTCTACACTGACTTCAGAGGGTTTTTTTAAAGAAGTTTGTATTGTGAAGACCCTGTGCTTCAAAACATTAGGAGCTTTTCCTTTCTCTGAGATGAAGGGCAATGTCCTTTTAATAAAGTGGTAGTCGCTTTATTAAAATTTGTCTCTGACAACTCAGTCACTTCATCTCTCACCGCTGCCAGTTGTTACCTGTGAAACATCAGGGGTTCTCAGAAAATAGCATCTTCTTCCCAGCCTCCTTTAAACAAAATTCAATAGCTCTTTACTGATTTTAATAAAAATAACTAAATATAAATTTATACACACCTAGTACTATAAATCTACTTAGAGTTTATGGAGAGGGATCTTAGAGGTTTCAGTGAGTAAGTCAAAACTCTTGTTGTTCTTAAATATATATGTAATCAAACGGCTTTTTAAACATATGTCCTTATTTCTACTGATTAGTTTTGTTGTGAGCCTTGGTCAGAGTGGGCCATTTTTGCAGTAACTGTTAAGACTCATAACTGCTCAATGTGTTGAAATCTAGTGTTGTTAAGTCCTCATCCCTAAATAAGATATCAGCCAATGTCTCAAAGACTCAGAGAACATCATGTAACAGAGGTTTGTAAGAATGTAAGGGCCAGAGGTAGAGGAGGGATATTATAAAATGCTGCATTCTGGATGTCACATTGCTAATGCATCTACAAAATAATATCAGCCACCGTGACCTAAAAGGGACATGTATGAGATAGAGACCATCAGCATTGAGTCCTGGATTGAGGAGGGATTTATGTGGCCCACCACTTCTGAGGTGCTATCAGAAGATAATGGTTACGGGAGGATGTGGAGACATTCTATTCAGTGGTACAGCCCCCGGTAAGTTGCCCTTGTTCCTATAAATAACCCTCCACCAATTCTCATACAAATAACCCTAATTAAGGTCAGTGGGTCACCCCAAAAAAGGACATGAAATAGAAATAGAACTATTTGGTAAGAAGAACAGGTTTAATAGAGGAAGGATGCATGGTGAGTATTACACAAACACATTATATGTATTTGTTGAAATCACCTGAAAAGTAACTGGGCTGAAAAAGGGCCATTATACTAGTTAAATAAAAGTTATTCAATGGGTACAATTAGAATTTGCTTCTTCTCAGGTGCCATGATTTTATTTTATGTGGATGGCATTATTTGTGTCATTTGAGTCATTCTGCTGTTGTCTGTTTGAGTTTAGAGGCAAAGGTACCTTTAGATTGAGCTTTCCTGTTTAGGTTTTATTTTGTCCAAATTGAATTTGTTATATTGAGGCAAATGTTCCTCAGAATAAATGTATGTATAGCAGACATTCTTCAGCTAATGTCTCAGGTTCTCTTGCTGCCCCCGACTTGTGTGGACATTCACTTTTCTTCTCTCTATGGGAGAAAGAATCTCTGGTCTGATCCCTGTCACCACTGCAATCTCTTCATCTTAAGATACCCAGGATGCAGACATGATTTATTTTCTGAACCATAGCACAACAATGCAAAGGGAATCCTCTGCTTTGTTAGACTTTCATTTGCATCTCCTTTACAGCACAGGTGAGCTTGAACTCATGATTCTCCACCTTCAGTGTCCCAAGTATAAAGACTGCAGTTACCCTGCCATGCCTGCCATGGCTTTTAGAGTTGCTTTGGGCTTCTATGTTTCTGTAACATTTTCCATCTAGGTTGGGATGGATTTCCCGAATCTTATCATTATGAGAAGATCATTTTTTTCTCCTTGCAACAGTTTGTTCATTTCAGGCATGTTAGGTTTCACTTCAGTTATTTCTCATTTAACCTTAGGTTTCTTATGCAGAGCAATGGTCCCTAGATCTGTTAGGAGGATTTATGGAAACCCTGTCTCCAGTGTATATGTCAGCTAAGATGGAAGAACATGTACACATATCATGCTAAAGGAAGCCTTTATTCACAGATAGGCATCAATGATGAAGAAATGCATTGTATTCATCAGGAGTATTCTTCTGTGTCTCAGGGAAGGTGAATAGTGTGAGTGGACTACTGCCGACAATGTCTCCCTTGCTACTAAAGCTGAGATGTGCTGGGTAGAACTTTACCTTGGGCTTTATACCTCATCTATTGTTTGACTTCCCTGTTTAAAAAAACGAAAGATGTCCTGGTTTATTAGGGTTTAAGGACCAAATCTTGCTCCTCTCTAGATTCCTGTGCTATGACAGAAGGAGCATTCTTACACATTACTTTTAAATCTTTGGCTGGGACCCAGAGCTTAGTGACCAAGGACATTTGGAGACTTGTTCTCTTGCAAACATGGCATTTGAACAGGAGTGAGACTACTGAGTCACTTGCCACAGACATGCTCTGTGCTGTCTTCTGTCTGCAGCACCAAGGAGAATCCCAGCAAGGCCTTGTCTTCGTTTTTGTCTATATGTCACCTGTTGGGAGAAGTTACACTATTCATGCTTGCTTGCTAGCTTTAAGTATCTCCACTTCCCACTTTTTTCCTAGGGTTCCATAGTGATGAAATACCACAGGATTATTAATTTTTTTTGTAGATAGAATTGTGTCAGAGAATGTATTTCTCTTCCTGAGTTGAAAAACAAAGAAGTAAATTGTTAAACTTAGCTTCATTCATAAACAGCTACAAGAAGGGAAGTTTCTTTCTGGATAAAAAAGCATAAGCCTATGGCGTTTCTAAAATAGAACTATATGCACAGGTTTCATGTGGACGACAGAGATCTGCTTATACAAAAGTGGCCATGCAATTATTTGGAGAGACTTTGGATGCTAATGGAATATGGAACTGATAGCATTACTGTCCATTTGGTTATTAACCTCCCCGTCCTAGTTCACGCTGATATGCTGAACATTTAAAAACTGAGCAACCGACAAACAAGTAATCACACATAACACAGTTAACCTGAAGATGGAATGAGTTCCTTTTTCTCATTAGAATAGAATAGACAATTGTTCATTATTTTAGCCTTTCCTACTGGTGGGTTAGAGAGCAGAGGCATATGAAGAACAATGCTTGCATGATTTTTATGAGTTACTCCTTGTTATGTGTGGTACACAGCTACTAAAGGTCACAGAACTAATTAGTGGCATCTGATGACAAAAAACCAGTGTTCCTGACTCAGTAACCAAGACTGTTTTCTCTAGGTGAATCTGTGACTCCCTTCTTAAGGTGGCTTTCAAAAAATGTTTTTTGTATATTTAAGATTGAAACTCTTCTCTGTTTTTAGTTTATTAAGTCTGTAAACATTTGATTGTATATAGCTTACTATCATATATTCATAGACTCAGTTCCTATAGCATGACAACAGAAATGTCTTGTAGAGTTGGTGTCATTTAAATGTCATTATAGTGTAAAAATATTGCTGCATTGTTTTACTTATCAAAGTGATTTTTTCATGCTTTCTATGTTAAAGTGACTTCCATAGAGAATTTAACAACTATCTATCATTTGTAACTATGACCTTGACATAGTTTTTTGTGAATATGCACCAAGATAGTAGAAACTTTCAAACTTAAGTCCTAACACAGAGTATTCCATTTGAAAACAAAGCACCAAATAGTAATAGTTGTTAGAATATATGTGAAATATTTTGAAGTGAACCATGGATTATTTGTGTGTGGTTTTCTGGCTAATTGTTAGTGCTAGAGGGTCAAAACCCACATGCACGTCACCATGTCCATCGTCTTTCATGTTCAAAAAGAAGACAAATGAGAAGAAAAAGAAAAACTGTGTGCTGTTGGTGAATTAAATTAGAATATGATTATTACCCCATGTCTTCACAAAAGACATTTTGTAACATTTAAGATTTCTGCTAATTACACAAGGTACATTATCATGCAAAAGAATGTTAGTGAAGGTTGAAAAGGACAAACCAACTATTCTCGTACATCACCATAATTATGCAGCCCCATGTTCGAACAATTACATCTATGTAGACCCACTGTTAAAATCAATGTTACTTGTACAGCTAGTCCTTAATCAATGAAATCAGTCAATTTCCCATGGTCACATCCTTCTTCTTAATTAAGACAGTGATATCTCTGGAGCACAGGGTCTCCAAGAGATAAATAAGTACAGAGGTTGGGAAATGTCAAAGAGGTGACTCTCGATTTTACTCCTGACGAACTTGGGAGGAAATAAGACAGTTCCTTCAGTTCAGGGAAAGCAGCACAGGCTTCCAAAGCGATGGCTTAGCATTCATTAAGAAAAGAGCAGGGAGTAGTGTCTGACAGAAATAGCGCTAATGAGCAAAGAAGGTTTTCAGCGTGCATATCCTTCATAGTCATACTCAGAATTATGAAGGTTGTGCCATCTAAGCCAATTTTAATTAGAGTGAGCACGGACCCCTTTGGACAGTTAGCCTTTCTTTCCAAAATCCATTTCAATATGGTGTCATTTTGTTGTCATAATCAAAATGGCAAAGTGATGGAATAACCTACTTAAAATGTCTGTGGTGTTAAAGCAGATATGGCAAACAGCCTCTAATGACACATGTAATAAGGGTTTGCCTGGGGGACGTTGACAGCATGCTCCGTGTTGTCAGTGGGGCAGGGATAATGATAGAGGTGATGGTCCAAGTCTTCAAAGATGCACTTTTGCCTCTCTGTTTTACCAATTGGCTGTAAAAGTTCCCTTCATTGAAAAAGAAAGAAATACTGGCAAGAGAAATGAAACAGCTCTATTAAACATGGGAAATGTAGACATCTCACAGTTCCTTTAAAACAAAATTCACAATGCAGTCTAGCTGTGCTTTCACAGGCTTGTAGGAGCCATCATTTTTGATCATAGGAAAACCATTGTTTGATCAAATAAATATAAAATGGTAAACACATAATGTTAATATATTTTCTTACATAATTTTATCTCTATAAAATATATCCATTCTTATGCACATACAGAAAGTGTAAAATAATGAGTTAACTTTCAGGGACAGCTCAGTGGTTAAGAGCACAAAATACTCTTGCAGCAAACGAGAGTTCAGTTTCCATCACCCACATAGGGCTCCCACCACTACATGAGGCTCCAGTTTTAGGGAATCTAACATTCTCTTTGGGCCCTGCAGGCACTTGTACTCATGTGTATAAAGTCACACAAAGGCTCACAAATACGTATAATTTTAAATTATTTTTAAAAATTGAAATTCTTTTGCAGGCATGGTTTTATATATGTGAAACATGAATAAGTGATAGATGCTATTCCTTATGTGTCTCTGACATCAAATATAATTTTTCAGAAATATGCCAGAACATTAATATGTGAAAATATGTACTTAGATAAACATCCACGAGTATGTATGTTGAAAAACTTTGTACAGAATACATATATATACATATTATATATATATATATATATAATATATATATAAATATTTTCTTTCCCTTTGTTGCCTATATTGCATCCCCAAATAAATATGTCCATATTTTAAATGCATGAATTTGGTTGTGCTCAAAAGCATGAAAATATGCTCTCTGTCATTCTTTCTTTAAAGCATTTTTAAATTTAATTTGTAACAAAATAAAGTAGCTATAGAAATAAAAAGCATAACAGATTTTGTACACATATGTCATTCGTTTTAAACCAAACTGATGAATCAATTTATTGCTTAAATCATCTAAATTTTAATTACAGTGCAATTGTGGGGCTGAAGATTGGTTTACTCTGGGTGTTCTCAATGCTAGCTTTAAAATCCCTAAAGAAGGAATGAACCCTAATGGATTAGAAGGCCAATTATCCCTTCCTAAGTTTACCAATATGTTTACAAACTCCAGGGGTTTTCCTTATATTACATGATATGGAAACTGGATATTGTTGTTGGTGTTGATCCAGCAGGAGCCTCAAAGTACTGTGAAGATCCTGAAAGAAACTTCTACATGTCAAGGAGGAAGGAGGCCCTGGAGTTTACCTAGCAGAGTACATGTGAGTGAAAAGAAAACAGTAAATTATACAGTGATAAAATTACAAATTGCTGATAGATAGATGTAAGGGCTTATAGCCATCCACTCTAGCCACACTTTTTCTTGCTTGGTCTTAACTGTAAAGAATAGGAATTAGTAGAAAAGCAAGCAAGCTAGAGCTGGAGATATGGATAAGGGTATAAAATTACTGACTGCTCTTCCAAAGGACCAAAATGCTGTTCTCAGCACATGCAAGAGTGCTCACAACCATCTGTAACTCCAATTTCAGAGAATCTGAATACTTCCCAGCTTCACAAATATCAGGCATATATGCATGGTGCACAGACATACCTGTACACAAAACACCCATTCACATAAATATATTGTGAAAATGAGCTTAATAATAAAAAATATTTAAAGCATGATAACTTAAATTTAATGCTGTCAAACAATGCCAGCTTGAGTAAAAACTTCTTTTGGCCATTCTGAATAGCAATCCTTAACCTGGAAACAGTATGAGTAGATCAGGCTCAGGGGGTCTTCTGAGTGTACTTTATCTGTGCAGAGAAAGAAAGAAATGATTCTAATGTTAGACTAAAACAAGTTTGCGCTTGTTAGAGATTTAAACATACACACTGAGGTCAACTCCTCCCTACTCACTTTTGCCACATAGAACAGAAATAGACTTATTTCATTCATATATTTGAAGAGGACTCTAAGTGTTTAGAAAGTATTGTGAGGGTTCCAGGTAATAGCCCCATGGAGAAAGCACTTGTGAACCAGGATGAGGAACAGAGCTCAGATTCTCCTGAAGCCACATGAAAGCTGGACAGACATGGTTTTTCTCTTTGTTCTAAGCACTTAGGGGGCAGAGAGGAGAGAATTACAGGGTCAGCCAGCTACATAGACTAGTCAAACTGGCAAGAACGGAGCTTAATGAGAAACCCCTTTTCTATAACTAAAGCAAACAGTGCTGAGGAAGACAGTAACGTCAAGACTCACCTCAAACGGTATGTGAGCACGTATGCACACTCTATTCATGTGTTCCTACATAGAGGTTAATGTATGCACATGAAAAATAACAAAAACGTTTCATAAGGATATATTACCACACTAAGAAAGTCTACCGAATTCTCAACCCTCTACCAGATTTGTACTTAAATAATTAGCTAAAAGGCATAGTCCAATCGAAACCAAATTATAGCCTATTAAGAGTTGGAGCCAGTGCTTCGTGTATAATAGATTGACTACTCGAAGAAGGTATTTGATGAGCCAGTTTGCATATTTCAGAACCTACTGTGCTTACATAATGTAATTTCTGAACACAAATGAAATGGCAATATAATGATTCATTTACATTGAGTAGCGTTTTACTTTCTATAATGGACTCAACTTAAATGAAGATGCCATGAAACAAGCATATTTGTTAAACATATATACATCTTTTTATAAAGGTGTCCATGTTCATTTTGAATACAGATATGTGCACAAAGAGATAATTTAAAAGTGGCTGAATCCATGGCTTACTAAGCTATACTATCATGTTGAGGAGGAATTGCTTGCTTCCTGGACAGCCAGTAAAATGCCTCATGGAGCAGTCAATTTAGACACAAGGAAGACAGAGCTGCTGTCCCCCTGTCTACATGGCTTCAACAGATCTGGCAAAAAGATATAGCAGTCATGACCAAATCTTGTGGACAGGCAGGAAGAGAATCCTCCCAACCTCTGCTACATAAACCTGATGACATGTGGCATAGTCTTCCTAGTCGTCAGGTGTGTCCCTTGTGTTCTTTCCTCCAACAATAATGGCGACTTGTGAGAAAGCCTCACAGGTATGAAGCACCTTCCCTCTTGGTCCTGAAGGAAATGATCCACTTTCTCCTGAAGGAGTCTGCTAGGCAGGGATCCTATCTGTCAGGAGAATAGAGCTGATTATCTCCACCCTTCCCCTTCGGCCTTTTTATCCTGTTTTCTTTTGCGTAAATGCACTTGAGGAGCCATTGATTTCTCTGTGGATATGGAATACAGTACAATAGCTTCATATTACCTGGTGCTGTAATACCCAATTCTCTGACATTGTAGTTCTTTCTGAATAGACTGTTCTGTCCTTGTTATTCCAATGCTGGGTGCCTACATTTCTGTGTCTAAAGACAATAGGTCAGATCACAGTCATCCAAGAATGACGTGGAAGCCGATGCTGTCTGTACACAATAGATTCTAATAAGAGCATGAATACCCGTTAAGTAATTCTAAGGTCACTTGTTGAGTGTAACTCATGGTCACAATGAACCAATTATATGTATAGTGAGAGGAACCCAATTGTTATACCCTATGGCATAAAACCTACCATAAAGCCAGAAATGACTGATTATCTGTAGAAAATAAATAGAATGACTATTCAGGAGTCTAAAAGCTAACTCCATATAAAGATGTTTAAAAGCTATTCTTATGAATTTATTATCTCCTATGTGAGCCCTTAATACGAAAGAAAGTAAGGTTTGGAAACAGCAACCTCATGGAAATGCACAAAAATACCACTGTTGTTTAGTTTTAGCAAAACACAAAAATGTAAATGGCATCCGTCCAAACATCATTGGAATTTAGAATACTAAAATGTGAAAATTTTAATGCTAAAAGTTACTTAAGACAATTAATACATCTTCTGAATTAATTTAATTCATTAGAAGTTAAAAAAAGATAAAATCCAATACAATATTTTAAACTCCCCAAAGTAGTTTCGTAATCATGTTATCTGATGCTCCTTGAGTTTTCAAACAGGAAATGTTTTCCTCATGAAGTGACAGGCATCACGATGTTCAGTTCATTAGAGAAGATGTTTGCAACAGGTGTCACTCAGTATAGAATTCAGAATTTTTATATTAACCTCTACTTAATTCATACAGGAAAAAGATTAAAATTAATAAACATAAGATAAATATATTAAAATAGACTCTGGGTATATTCTTGTTTCTCTTCATATTCCATTAATAGACTTAAGGGTAAGGACGTTACAGAATACAATGATTAAAATGCAAGGTCATTGTCCACTTTTACCAGTTCTCTGAGAGCAAGCAGTTGCACCAACTCCAAATCTCTCATTCTAAGCTATATAATGGGGGAGGGGGAGGGCCAATTGTGAAGACCCACTTTTGGTGTGGATGGTACTCAGTGTCAGAAGAATAACTCGGGAGGTATTTATTAAAGTTGTGAAAGAGCCTCTCTTGATGCTGCTGAACCGTGCACCTGAATTTTATTTTTATGAATATTTATTTTTTAAATTACTTGATAATTAAGCAATAGGATTTCCTCCATAAGTAGCACCTACTTACTTGATTGAGTAAAAAAGGAAAATACATCCTACAGGTCAAACTAAAGTTCTGAGGTATTAAAGATTCTTAACTATCAGCAATCAAAACATTATTGTTGTAATGCTAAGGGACAGATTAGTGAATAAAGCCCTTGCCACACAAGTGTGAGAGCATGAGATCAAATCCCCAGAAACTGTGTAAAAACTAGGCCACCTGTAATCCCAGTATTACAGGTGGGAGGCAGGGCAGGGGATCCCAGGACAAGATGGCTATCTAGACAAACTGTTTGAGAAGCACTGGCTTCAAATGGAGGAACCAGCTTCAGTAAATAAGGTTGATGACAATGCAGTAAAACGCCCTATGTCATATGTGTATGTGTTATGTGTATAGACACCCCACACATTCATCCACACACATGCAAGCAGACATGAAGAACACATATAATGCACACAAAAAATTAAGATTGAATAATTAGAATTACAGCATAAATCTTACTCAACTTTTTATAAGGAATGCAAATTAAAATCATTGTGAGGAGAGAGGAAAGAAACAAAAGGCAATTTTCACAACACCACTATATACATGCATAAGTATGCCAGGGTCTTGGGATCTTTGTGTAGGTGTGAAACACCATTGGTAAATTATACAATATGCTTGTGTGTATAACTGACCCACAATGCATGACAGGCATGCACACAGAGCAAAAATCCTTTTTATTATGAAAGACAAAGACAGAAGTAGACCTAATGTACTTAAGAGAACAATTCTCTTCGAGATTCTCAGTCAGTGCCGTGTGGAATCTATTTGCGTCAGCTTTGAGAAGCTTTCGCTCTAGGATCAGACACTGTGGAAAGGAAATTGTAGTGATTTAATATTTGTAGAAATTATAATAAATGTAAAAAGTGTAATCGGGATGTGTTTTCACAGTGCTTTCTGCATAGAGACAGAGAATTAAGAAGAAAAGCCAGGGCAGCTCTGGGGATTAGAGAAGATATTTTTCAGGTTTGGAGGCAGATGTTCGTCCATATGTAGGTACCTGCGTGCTTCTCATGCTTTGGCTGCATCACCATCAACCCAACACTGCTAATCTGTAAAATCGCTCACTGAATAACTGATGGTGTCTCTCCTTTATAATCCAGCTATGACGTGACGTGCTTGGGATACGTTCCAAGCAAGTAAAACAAAGAATGAACCCAACACACTGGAAACATAATGGTGACTCCTCACTCCTTAAGACTAAGAAGTAGTTTTAAACTTAGAGACTATTCTGTTTTTTGACAGTATGCATGGGTTAGCAGAGAAATGTTGATTTTAACATAAAAAGGCACATATAAATTCTGCTTAATTTAAGAAGTTGTTGTAAGTGAAAAAATTCTTAAAGTACCCCATAAAGTCATCTTTTTAAAATTTAGGAGGTAATAGTCATTTTTCTTTAAAATTTGTGTCTCAGGAAACAGTTATGTCATAGTACTAGTACTTACTTCATATATTTGGTCATTTTTTTAATGCAGAAAGAAAAAAATACAAACAAGCATTCTCAGAGCGATACAAGTAAAACAATTCCTCAAGCTGTTTAGCTGCTTATTTTTATTTTTTATTTTTTGAGTATGTTAAATTACAGAAATGTACCCTGTGTCCACCCCAGCGCTTGTTATTTTTTGTAAAATGTATGAAGAAACAGAAACAAGTCTAGGTTTATAACCTGAAGAATTCACACAGAAATAAATCAATCAGAATTAAAAAGTCACTGTCACACCTATAATCACCCTCCACCCACTCACTTCCTGTCCAATCAGAAATCACCATCATTATCTGCAACTAACAACAATTCATTGTGTGCATTTTAAAATATAAGATAAATGTTCCTTAAAACATACATTTTATGACACTTTTTTTCCTAATCAACACTATTTTTCAAATTGCTTTCATGATTATTCCAAATTTACCCATAGTGATGAAATTGTAGGCTAACAATTACATGCTTCTAATCTCAGCATTGCAGAAATCTCAGAATTGGAGAAGTCTCAAGATTTCATTGCCATCTTCAGATACATAGTGAGATCAAAACTAGCCTTGGCTATATGAGAGCCTGTCTCTAACCATAAATGAACGTGTGTGTGTGTGTGTGTGTGTGTGTGTGTGTGTGTGTGTGTGTGTGTGTCTGTGTCTGTGTGTCTGTGTGTCTGTGTGTCTGTGTTTCTGTGTGTGTTTCTATGAGAGAGCGAGAGAGAGAGAGATAGAGAGAGAGAGAGAGAGAGAAGAAGAAGAAGAAGAAGAAGAAGAAGAAGAAGAAGAAGAAGAAGAAGAAGAAGAAGAAGAAGAAGAAAGTATGAAAGACATGTCCATGCTTACCAAATTTTATACATCGCAGAAGATTTTCATTTTAAGATAATTCCAAGGCCAGCCTGTTATACAGAGTGAGTTCCAGGACATCCAGAGCTACACAAAGAAATCTTGTCTCTAAAAACAGCACCAAAAAGAATTTCATTCATGCATGCAGTCTAAAGATAATTGTTTTAAGACATTTGTTGTGTTGGATGGAGAGATGGCCCCTGGCAAGTGAAGCATAATCCAGTGGAAGGCCACACATCCAAGAGAATATGGGCAGCACCAACTATACTTGATGAAATTTTTTAAGAGGACACAAAGTTGTTTGATGTGGTGGTTTGAATGAGAATGGCCCCCATAAACTCACTCATTTTAATACGTGGTCACTAATTGATGAAACTGTTTAGAAAGGAGTAGAAGGTAAGGTCTTCCTAGAAGAGGTGTGCACTGGGGATAAGTCTTGAGGTTCCAAGAGACCATACCATTCATTTCTAGTTAACTCACTCCCTCTACCTTGTGTTTGTCAATCAAAACGGAAGCTGTAGCTACTGCTCTAGCACCATGCCTGCTGCCTGCTGTGATGCTGCCCACCAGGATGGTCATGGACTCAACCCTCTAAAAATATGATCCCCCAATCTTCTGCAAGTTGCCTTGGTCATGGTGTCTAATCACAGCGATAAAAAATAACAAAGGTACATGGGCAGTGAAAGGATATATATCTGGGGAGAGTTGGGGCATACCCATGATTGAAATACAGCCTATGAAATTCTCAAAGAACTATTGAAATTAGAAAAATATGAAGTGAAACAGGTACATGTACATTTTCTTTCTCTCAAAAGAAGTAAGCAAATAGTCTGTGAACATGCATTCCTCAAACAGGATTTTCTTTATCTAATAATTAAGTCTTGCTCTTTGAAGGTTGCACATGTCTTATTTCCATAGCTCTGGTAGTGATTCACCACAGATTTAGAGACTTCAAACCAAAAAAATTCTTGGTGTTCTGAAGTATAGAAATCATGAAACAGTTTTTGGACTAAGACTAGTTTAGGGTAGCTTCTTCTGAGGCCTTCAAAAGAGGTTGATGTCTGCCTTTTGGTTTCTGGGGTAGTTTTGAGGGTTAACTTGTAAGTCCTCCTGTAAATGTTCTTACATTCTTGCTTCCACTGCCACACCCATTACTACTTAAGACTTTGTTGACTCCACTTTTAACTATATGCCCTGTAGGATGAATTGTCACAGGAACAGAGGATAAGGATGTAAACAGTTTTTGTGGGACCAGTATTCCATCCTCAACACTGTTGAAAAGTGTTGATGACTAGAGACTGGTTGGGCAATGAGGAGTACTGATATAACCTTCACTCGTAGGTCCATTGTGAACTATTGGTATGCAGCATTTGAATATCTGTTCAGTCTTAATTCATTAAGCAATTGCAATGCCTTGAGTTCATAAATGTAAGGTATAGTAAATAACTGAAGATTCATTGCTAAGGACGTGTTGACACTACTGTTGAAGATTAGCTATCTCTAATGTTTTATATAGTTTCTTGTAACATTTTCAAAAGCTGAATTAGGTGGAATATATACTCTTGAAATCTCAAAGATGAATAGAGTTAGAGAGATTTATTATTAGACTGGATGTTCTAGTACTGGGATTCAGAAAATATTCTGAGGATACTAAATAATAATAAGCTAACTGAAACCAAAAGATGGCTGGCCAAAATAAACTAAGAGATGTAAGCCACACATGACGAAGATGAGATTTTCATCTCATCTTCATCATCAAGTGTCATCATCAAGTGACACAGTGCCAATCACATTCCTAATGATAATTTTGACTGATAATTTCTAATTCCAAAAGATTGGAATATGGCAAGTCCATATGTGGCAGTGTTTTGGAGCCTCTCAGTGGGAGGAAGGGAGTCATGCTCTACAGTGGGGTTGGTGGAACTGGAGTAAGCTCAGGGAGGAGAGACTCCCTTAGCAACTAGAGTTGAGAGCATTTCAAGCTGGATGGGCTATCTAGCAGGAAAAAATAAAGAGCAATGTGGATTTCTTTTGTGTCTACATATATAGTGATGCCCTTAATATGTACAATAGCAGAAAAAAGGTGATCTTTGGTTGTGATGGTGGTACCATGCATGTCTTACACACACTGTAATCTAATTCTTGGAATTTAATTTTTCTCTTCTTTTGTTCTGTATTTAATTTCTTCTTTGTTCTTTCATCTAGCTGATTAGTTCTCGTGTTTTGACCTTTGTGTGAGAATAGGCTGAACAGTATCCTCAGGTAATGCGAGCATATGCTAGCTAGCAAATAGCCTCTATCCTCTAGAACCTTTAAGTTATTACATAATGAATAAACATTTGAGATTATAAGTACTGAATGGTGTAGGGCTCAAATAGCTTTAAAGAAGAGAATAATTATAGATTTGTTGCAATTGGAGATGTATTTGCTTGGACATGGAGATTTCTTCCCCTCCAAATTCTTCCACAGATACTGAAACCCTGGAAGCAAACCATGTCATCACCTTCATTAATATTGTATTTTCAATATCTAATTATCTCTACATATATATATATATATATATATATATATATATATATATATTCACATTGCTAGCAAATGCTTTGAATTGTTCTCAATCAACATATTGCCTTCCATCATATTTTACACCCTACTTAATGTCAGGGTGAATAATACATTTGAGAAAAAAACAGGGCCTCACTTTAAAACACAGTTGTGTTAAGAACATGACAGGATATTACTAATATTGCATTAGTGGCACTTGTAACTTGGGGGTTACCAATAGCTGTCTATTTGAACTTACAGCCAACTTCATTCAAGAAAACTTATATCTGATAATCTAAACATTGCCATCTGTCCATGGCTGGACAGGAGAATGTCTTACTGCTATTTTACTTCTAAGGGAATTTTAAATATTTATCTGAATATTCACAGGTAAGTGTGATTCTAACTCAGTCATTGGCTGCTGATAGAGGAAGAAAGAATTTTCTGGAAAATCAGTCCCTTGATAAGTTATCCAGCACCAAGTTATCAGCTCTAAAAATATGTACACCGGAGCAGCTCTCAATGGGACTCAGTAGGGTCTGCATGTATACAATGATTATAACAATCATCACAAGAATAACAATTATAGATGAAGAAGTCATGAACCCAAGAAGGAATGGATAGGCAAGGAAGAAATTGGAAGGAGGAAAGGGAGTATTGAGAATAATATGAAACAGTGTACTTACTTTATAAAAACATCAAAAAGAATATTATATAATATTGTATTTATTTCTAATCAGATGAAGGTGGTAATATATAATAACTATGAAAGTCAAATACTTGAAATTACTAGTGTAATATGCATTTCACAGATATCAACAAAGTAGGTTATTATAATAATAAACATACAGTTTTTAGTACTGGTTATTCAAAGGAATATGTAAATATATGCCAGTTCTATCTAAAACAACTAGGGAAATGATGGTACACAAAGAAATTAAATCTGTAATTTTAATTTAGTTTCTAATCTCAGTCATCAAGTTTTACCTATTTTACACATAAACCTGACAGAATTTAATCTAATTTTAATCTAATTTCAATCTAATGCTTGTGCTGTATTACTAATAAAGTCCTGACAAAAAGAAAGTGTATTAAGTAATCATCAGTCTTAGAAAACAAATATAGAACACAAAAGGGAAAGCATTGGCAGAGGAAGCCATTCTGAAAATCAATCAGGATATAAGTCTTACATTCTAGCTAACTTTGCTTCTGTCACTCAAACAGGTTATAATGTTCAAGGCTGGAGTGTGATCTATTGCTGGGTTAGTAATGACAGTCAAGTTTGCCAACACAATCACAGCACTACATTATCTAAGTCATTGCTCTGTAAAGTATTCTGGGATACCTTGACTCTGAAAGGCTATATATCAAGTCTATTATATTTTATTCTATATGGTGCCTGACTTTGGGCAATGCATATTCAACAAGATGGATAAAAGGACCTCGAGGTGTGCTCTATTAATGTGTGCATGCGTGCACTCACCATATAGAAGACAGGTCCAACTTGAGCTACAAGAATGAAATTATTTTTGAGAAAGAATCTCAACCCTGAAGGTAGAAACACCGATGGAATAGGTACCCTACAATCATTCCTGCCTCAGATTGTCCACCTTTCTA
The DNA here is from genome assembly GCF_003668045.3 of Cricetulus griseus. Lineage (NCBI taxonomy): Eukaryota > Metazoa > Chordata > Mammalia > Rodentia > Cricetidae > Cricetulus > Cricetulus griseus. The sequence continues at coordinate 9,974,927 of NC_048601.1, forward strand.
TTGTCACTCAGCAACACGAATGAGTTTGCTTTTCATACAAGAATGATGTAGAAGACAGGAAACACATTCCACTCATAAATGTTTTATCCTATATTCCTAACATTTCAAAAATGAATGAATCAATGACTGGATCTCGTGGATATCTGTGTAACCTTCCCAGTTTATTTTTAAATAGTTAATTATTTTATATGACAATGCATGTAGGTAGCAAGTGCCACAGTGTGTGTGTGTGTGTGTGTGTGTGTGTGTGTGTGTGTGTGTGTGTGTCCAAGGACAATCTTGAGGAATCGGTTCTGTCTTTCTGTCATATTGGTCCCAAGGATAAATCGGGATATTGGATCACAGGCAGTTGTGAGCCGCCCAACTAGCTAACCCAAACTCAGATCAATACTACATGCTTTTTATCCATGAGCCTTCATCTCATGGGAGTTATCATGGTAATTATTTTTTTGTTTCTTTTTTGTAAATACTGTAACACAGGTAGCTACAATCATTTAAATGTTGTCTTCTAGAAAATGTGACAGTTTGTTGTTGTACTGACATGTTAAAACATATGCTAAAGTACAAAGGTACTCACTTTCTTCTTAAGTTGTCCATATAAATTCATTGCACACAAGAAGAATGGCGGCAATATGCAGACATATGACATGGATATAATCATGTGCACACAATTTTATGAGTCTGATGTAAAATTACTCATCAAACATATATTAGGGAATTAAGAGCTAAGGTAATTCCTTTCAGCTCACCTTTTGACTTCATGTTTCTGTCCAGTTTCATGAGTATGTTTGTAGATTCAAAAGATTATTAAACAACTTATTTCAGTTCTGACAATATACCAATCTTGTGAGTGCTTGGACCATTTAATATATACCCATAATTTAAAAAATAATAATTAACCTGACTATAGGCTGAAACACACTCCTTTTTAGTTATAGGGTACTGTGAACATCTCCAAGTATTGGCTTAGTCACTCAGAGTGAGGTGCAGTTCCACAGCAAAAAGACATTTTCTTATTCAAAAGAGAAAGTTAAATAAGACTTTGAAGTAATGAGCACAGAAAACCAGAGCAATTTCATTCCTGCCTGCTTTCAGCAACCCATCATGATGATGTTTCTCCAGTAAAACACAAGTATAAACACACAGCTAGGTCTGGAAACAGGCAGTCTTAATTATTCAAAAGCTGGCACTTGGCTACAGATTTAAAAGAATGATCTTCTATTCAATGGCTACATATCTATCAATAATAAAAAAGGAAAACTTGACTTTACCTCAAATCATGCACAAAAACATTCAGATATATATAAACATGATAAATATGGATTTTGAACCATTCAAGTTTTCTAAGTAATATATAAGAACTAAACCACACAATTCAATGTTTCTTGAAAATTCGGTGTTTGTTCCAAAGAGGGAACTAGGAAATGACATATATCATGACCTTATAATTAAGAACTCTGATCAACAGAAGACACTCATCAAAGGATGAAAAAACAAAGGGCTCTGGGAGAGGGCATCATAGCATTTACATCAGAAAAATATGCAGAATGTATGAAAAATACTCATGAATCAATGAAATAAAAACTTTATATAGTCCAATAAAAAGTAGATAAAACACAGACATTAAATTCATAAGTATATGGAAATCTCCATTATTCATCAGGGAAATGTAAATTTCAATAGAAATTTAATGTGTGTAGGCATAAAAAGTAGACAATAAAATAAGAGAAGGAAACCTAGCATTGGGCAGGAGGCATAACCACAAGCTTTGTACATTGCTGGTGATGTAGACGTTGTCACAAGCATTGCATCAATTAAACATCATTACATCAACCGGGTGACACTGAAGTTCTATGCTTTCAACTCACACAACTGCATGGATATAAGTTCATCAGCTTTGTATCAACAATTATTTAGAATGACATCTCGGGTAATAGCCATTAATGAAAAAAATCATGAGTCAATGAAAAAAAGCCTTTGTGGATTTATGTGACAGTAATAAATCAGACCCTTTACTAAGGATGAACAATGTTGATGAATCAAAGGCACCAAGGAGAATATGTTTTTTATGCCTTCATGTACAGTGTGTAAGAAGATGAAATAAATCTATAATATGAAAATCCAGGTGATTAGTTTTCTTCAGATGCTGGACATGTGACTGCATTTCCATTGCAAAATTTCATCTAGTTAGATATTATGAATGTGGATTTTAAACATTGTTCAAAAGTGATATATGTAAGAGAAAGAATATCTGTGAGAAATTTATTGGAAAGTCATCTAGGATTTTATTCTTTTGTCAACTCTAAGGAATACATTTGTGCTTTTCCATATCCTTTATGTTGTTTAAGCAATGTCCTTATGCCAATTCCAAATATTAATATACAATTTTCCAATTACCTAATACCTTACTAAAACTTGTCAAACTCAGTTTGAAGATGCTAAAACTGAGATACTACAAGATGAGACATCTAGGTAGATTTAGAAACTTCATGTATTCAGTCAGTTTCCACATTGTGTAGGTGTAGGTCCTCAGATGGTTGTAACAAACTATGCAAATCTGTATAGAAAAACTGAAGCTTATTATCTCATAGACAAGAAAAAATACATAATCAAATATTGGTATAATTATTTGGTCCTGATACCCCCAAACATGTGTGGCACCTGAAGTCAGTTTTCTCATCCTTCTTGTGCAGGCTCCTCATTCCAACCCCCTGCCTTTATTGTGACATTATCTTTTCTGTGTTTCTATGTCTGTGACATCCTTTTACTTATGACTTAGTTACAACATTAAAAATTCTTCCTCCAAAAATACTTTAACAAGTTCTGTTCTATGGTTACAGCTTGTGCATATCTTAATGACAAACAACTTTTCAGCTTGCTATAGATTGGCAAAGGTTATCTTGATAGGAAAAACAATGCTGTTTAGTATCAATGAGGGTGTCGTGAAAGTGAAGGAATGAAATTATCTAAGCACAGAGACAATAAGCAACACAATGAGAATGAATCCTCTCCTACAGTTTTAAAATATCATTGTGCTGTGACAGAGATGGTGCTTAAAGACAGTTAGTTCATGTGCTTTAATTTATATTGTAATCCAACAAAATAGTGCATTAAATTGATAAAAAAGGAAGTATCTACACCTCAGTAATGACTTATCATTAATAGAATAATGTTGCAAATGGAAGTGGCTGTGTATTAGGAAGACAAGAAACTGAGAAATGAAGGATGAAAAGCTAAACCGTGTGTAAGTCTTTGTACAAGAGACATTTTGGTCTGGAGAAGCAATGAGGGAAATGCTCCCCAGATATGCTGGAGGTTTAGGGTTCAATTTGTAGCACTCCAGGTGTATAGGAAACCAAAGGATTAACAGCTCAAGGTCTTCCTTGTAAACACATTGAGTCTGAGTTCAACCAGGACTGCAGGATCTGTCTCAGATTAAGGTAAATTCAAATACCCAAAATAATAAATGAAAGACAAAAGTAATGTTTTGGGCATTTCTTTCCCACATCTACTCTGACCCTAAATAGAATACAGAGGTTAGGCATTGTCTTTGGCTTTTTGCTGGCTTGTTTGTTTGGAAATTACTTGTTTTTGTTGGACTCCTGCAACCATCACCATGCAAGAATGAGGAATTAGCAAGTTATTTGTGTTCTTTCCCCAGAGGTTGTGCTGTGTGATCTCAGGCTACACAAAAAGCCTTCCAAACCAAATAAAACTAGTGAGGCCATTGGGCTGTTCATTGAACTATTGGAGAGTTAATGTGCTGGAGAATGAAGAGAAAATGTGAAGTATTTAAAGTAGAATGAATTGAATATCCCAAAGCCAGAATAATCCTTTTATTCTTCTCACTCATGCTTTAAATTATAATACTTAAAGGAAAAGAATGGGAGATGTTTAAATATTCTATTTAAAATATACTTTTTAATTAATTGTGTGTTTCTGCGTATGTAGTGTGTGTGTGTGTGTGTGTGTGTGTGTGTGTGTGTGTGTGTGTGTGTGATTGTATATTTGAAGGGAGGTGGAGCACTTGCCTGTCAATTCTCTCCTTCTACTACCAAATTTATGTGGATCAGACTCAGCTATGGCTGAGCAGAAAGTTCTTTGACACTAAGTCATCTCTATTTAGTGTATCTTTAAGTACTATAAGAGAATAAGGGATTGAAGTGGATTGAGGAAATAATCAAGAGAGTAAACAATATTAGTAACAAACAGGTGTAATGCTCTAATATTTCAATTTTATTTACAACTGTGTACTGAGTAAAATGGTAACACATGATTTATGGATGTGGAAACTAAGGCCTGGGTGAGATTGGCCAGTCAGCACTCCAGCAGTGGAAGAAACAGTACTTACATGGTTCAGCTCCAGCATACAACTTTTCAACCATTAACTAATGATATCCCCATGGGTATGAAACAGTGTGTGTGTGCACATGTGTGTGTGGGGGGGGGGGAGGAGAAAGACCTGTGGTTGGGGGTTTGATAATGAAAGTTAGTTGGTACAGTGCATGCATAGGATGCATAAATAAATCCCTGGCCTAGAACACCAGCACCCATCATAAAATCTGAATGTATCTGAATGTATACCTTTCACCTCAGCACTGGGGATGTGGGTGTGGAAGCAAGAGATCCCAGGTTCCGGGTCTGCTACACTATGAGTTGGAGGCTATCCCGGATAACATAAGACCTTGTTTAGGATCTGCTACACTATGAGTTGGAGGCTAGCCCGGATAATATAAGACTTTGTTCAGAAAAAAAGAAAGAAATGCCACATAAAAACAATTAGAGCATTTTGAGTTCAGAAGCCTGGACTCAACTACTGCTTTGAAATCTTTCCAAATAGTTGTTTCTGCCAATAGTCTTGTCCTTGTTGCTAGGTTGTTCCCACTGAGTGAATGTACAGTAGTTCGTGTTCTAAGCCACTGAAGGACTTTTGAGTTGCTTCCAGACTCTAACAATTATGAGGAGTTGCTATGTATATTTGTGTACAGTTTTATTTCTCTTTGGAGTAAATAAACCAGGAAAAATTCTTGGGGAAATATCTAACACCCTACTTTTTAGAAAACCTTGTGTTAGCTGCATGAAAATGAAGAAAGACAAGAGAATTTTCACCCTTTTCCCAGGTGGAAGGGGGGAAAGAGAGTCATAAACAAAACTAAGCAAATATACTAGAAGTCAGTTTATTGCCTCAGGTATTCAAATCCCTGCATTTATTTCTATTTTTCAAAGATAGGGGGAGCCTTGTACACATTTGTTCTCTGCAATGAAAATCATGGTTCTTCTGAAGATTCATGGTGTTGGGGGATCTCCTTGGTTTATGTTGGGCTCGGGTTCACTTGACTTTGTTGCTGAAGCTGGCTGTCAACCATGTTTATGGAGCATACAGAGCCAACAGAACTCCACCTGGTGCACACTACACCTATTCCCAGTGGCCGGCAGGCATGGGTATGGATGGTGTCTTAGCTTCAGCCAACAAGCCACACTGCTCCTTACTCATTAAACCCATTGGAATAGGTGCTTGCTTACTTACATCTCAGGAAGTTCTTTAGTCTTCACCAGTTTCTGTGACTGAAAACTTTTGCTTATTTATACCTAAAGGATGTTTCTTGGTGGCTTTGTGACTAGCTCAGCTCTTGTCCAGGCCATGTGAATTACACCAAGTGAGTGATCACTTAGTGATCTAGGTCTCACCTGATATTTGGGGAAGGCTCTGTTTAATTTCCTTTCTCCATGGGTGTTGGGTTAGGACACTGCATTTAAATTCCCCCTTTCTTTCTGGTATATTCTTCATATTATAGGTGATTCCTATAAGTTCTTTTTCAAATATAGTATTTTTACATATTTAAAATGAAACCAAATTCCAGGCAGTTTATGTTATATTTATTTTGATCATAAATATGTCTCTTCATCCTGTCCTAAATACACATTAAGTTTCGTCTGCTCTGTGCATAAAGTCTATGTGAAGCATATTGCTAAGCTACAAATGCCATGGAAATAAATTCACATTCCCAGGAACAAGGTATCTTGCTCTTGAATTTTCACTTTTTTCAATACTTATATATGGACATCTTAAGACCAGTACACAAGACACTTCCACAAGTCCCAACTCCTTCACTGAATATAGTCATTTGGAAAATCTCTTTGGTATTTATGAAGGAAACTAACTTACTTGAGATTGTTAGAAGTTGGTCTAGCATTGCAAATATCAAAGTCAGGCTTTCAAAATTCAACTGACAGTAAGACCAGGCCAGTGCACTCTTTCAGCAGTGGTGAGAGCAGATTCAGAGCAGTGATTCCCATAACTACTGTGTGAAAGCTGTGGTTTGACCCCTGCTCATCTGCAAACTGACTGTTAGAAGAAATGCGAGATCTAGGGGAAATGACAAAACTGGACAAATGTACTCCAGCATGAAAAGAAATGTTTAAGCCTTGCAGGTGTATGGGTTAATAGTATCTCAAAATCTTATTTCCTCCAATAATATACTTTGTAACATTTTAAGCTGAAAAAGTACAATGTAAGTATAAAAGTTTATTAATATATTGTCAACTCCTGGGACCATCTCATGCCTGCTTCAGCTTCCCTACTCCCTGGGATTCCATAGAATAAACGCCTGTAGTCCTTAGGCTATTGCTTTGACACTCTACATGATTAAAGCTTAATTTTCATGACACAGCTCCTACTTCATCTTTTTCCTTTTCCTTTTCTTACCCTGTCCGTACATACACAGGAACATATATTCCGAAGTCCTCTGATCCAGTAGCTACTTCAGGAAAAACCTGCTTAAAGGAAATCTCCCAGATAAATGACAAGATACAGCCAAAATTAAGCACCTTTGGAGAACCACATTGTATTAACCCAGAAGAAAGCCATAGAGTCATTTCAACAATGGTTCAAGTCACGTATTTATTATCTTATTTGTATTTAAGTTTGGTCTCATATGGAAATGTATATATATATATATTATATATATATATATATATATATATATATGTCTTGGTTACATGAGTTAAAATTAATATCATAGTCCCCTTCAGTGTGTATTTGAGCATGCACTTTTGAAGCGCTCCCATTGGGTGCTGTTTCTGGGCTCCATCAAGCTCTGCACCAAGAAAGTCAGACATCCATCTTCTGCTGCTTTAATTGTGAGTGGAGTGGATGGCTGCTCCCCTTCAGAACCCGTTTTTAATGTTGTCATGGGTGTCATCTCTGTTTTCAGCTTTTTGGTTTTATTGCAGTTTTATTTTCTGTAATTTTCTTGAAATGTGAAAGAGAGAGCTGTGCTGTGATAAATGGGTTGGGGAGCCCATAGCTCAGCCACTAGTTTGTTCATAGATTGACCGTTGAATGTAAAGGATGTGACGCTAAGAACAAGCTTGATGAGATGCACTGTTGCATGTGCAATGATTCATGCCTCTTCCTCAAGGTGCTACCTTTATGTCTGAGTCCTGCCTCATTTTTCATGTTTCCCATTTAATAGATGTCTAGAAGGACAAAAACCTTACCAAACTACAGCAGAGGCTGGAGTGAATACTATGGGCTGCCTATGAAGCTTAGGCACCACGTTTACGTGGTTTCATTGTTTAGGGTTTTACTTTAATGAGTTCATGGCATGACTTTACATGAAAAAATATGTTTGAATTTTGCCATATTTTCCTAAAACTCTCCTGTCTGCTCATAAAACTTACTGTGATAAAAAAATTAAAAGTTTCATATTATATGATTTATTGTAATTCACTGAAAAAAGACATTTTTAGAAGTCATATATTATATTAGTTGACTTTTAAAAGTAGTTTTTTATCTAATTTCACTAGACACTTCTTTCTTACTTTAATTAACCTACTTTGAAAAATATGACCTACTGACAAGAAGTCATCAATGCCAAGTTACAAGAAGTCGTCAATGCCAAGTTACATTATCAATAAAAAGCAAATGGTGTTTCCCTGACACATTTCATGAAAAAAAGAACACCTATAAGTCCTATTTTAAATGTTCATATGTATATAAATTTTGAAACACAATTTACTGGATGATAACAGAAAGAATGAATTTTAAAAGAGCAGAAAATGGAGATGGATAGGAAACATATTTGTTTTGTATTTGCATTATTGGGTATCAAACCCTTGGCCTTGCATTTACTAGACAAACACATTACCACTAAACCCCTGCTGGTTGGTCCTAACAAGTACTTTTAAAGCTTAACTAATGAAAATGTAATATGAGTACCACCTTCCAGGGGAAAAAGAAGATACTGTCTGTGTATCTGTGAGTGAGAGGACTGAGGAGTTTGATTTAGGAAAGAAAATATTGTACAGCAGAATTTGGATGAGGGATGTTTGGGGTCCCTGAGAATCAAGTTTCATAATCAAACTTTCTTGTTGTTTTGTTTGTAAACAGAGACGGTTTTGATATTTTCATGAAAATAGGAATCATACAGATGAAAAAATGGCTAGTGGATTAAGAGTATATGTTGCTCTAGCAGAGGACCCACTTTTGGTTTCCAGAAACTGCACAAGGTAGCTCACAACCACCTGTAACTCAGCCCCAGAAAATTCACTGCCCTCTTTTGGCTTCTCAGAAGCCTGTACTCACTCTTAATATACCCCCTCACAAACACACACGCACACACACACACACACACACACACACACACACACACACACACACACACATTTTAAAAACATAATGTTAAAGAAAAGAAGAACATATGAATAATGGGAAACTTATTCACACACTAATTTTGTGAAAACCTGTTCCTTTTCCTTCCTTTCTAGTAGTAATCTCTACAATACATTAGAAAAAAAGAACATTAAAGATATTTCTATTCATTTTCCTATCCAACTTTATTAGCTGCCTTTCCTCACCTTGACAGCTAAGGTTCTTCAGGAACTTGAAGAGGTCTTTGTGTTCCCATTTCTCCCTTGCTCTAACCCTCTTTGTATAATTTGCTTTTGTTTCATTATAACTACCCTCATTCCCAACCCCCTTCACTCTCTGCAGTGGTCTTCAGATATTTGGAATTCCTTCAACCCTTTAAATTAATATTTCTGAAATGTGTCTTTTGGGTGATATGTCATTTCAGGGGATGTCTACATGTCCTATTGTTGATTTGTAGATTTTCCAGGTAAATTAGCTGATAACGAACCACTAAAAGAACCAAATAATAATACTCTATTGTTTTTATTCAGTTTTTTTTATTTGTTTCTGTGAAATTTAGATTCAAAGTGGTACTTTATTACCAAGGGCATACAATAGGAGAATGATCAATAATTCTTAAAAGTGATATTTAGAAAACTAGACATCAAAATACAAAGAATGTAATTCTACTCTCTTCTCAATTAAATGAATTGAATATTTAATTTTAAGACTTAATAATGTGAAACTAATATAACAAAAGCAGGAAAAAAACTCCATGTCTAGGCCAGGAAATGATTCTTCATGCAATGACTACACAGTACAAGAGATAAAACAAAATATACAGAATTATTTAGTGTATTCTAAAAACAAAAAAAATAAGCATAGGAATAGTAGTATATCTTATAGAATAAGAAGTGATACCTTAAAAAATTTCAAATATGTAAGGAATGCAAAGAACATAACAAACACACACAAGACAAAAACCAAACCAAACCAAAACACACAAGTAACATGGATGATCTAAAGGACTGGATGTGAAAAGACACTTGTCAAAATAAGATATACAAATGTCCAATGAAAACAAGAAAAAATGCTCACTATCACTAATTGTCAGAGAAATGTAAAATATTGCTGTTGGGTTTTTTTTTTTTTTTTTTTTGGTTTTTTGAGACAGGGTTTCACTCTGTAGCTTTGGAGCCTATCCTGGCACTCGCTCTGGAGACCAGGCTGGCCTCGAACTCACAGAGATCTGCCTGCCTCTGCCTCCTGAGTGCTGGGTTTAAAGGAGTGCACCACCAATGCCCGGCTAAAATATTGTTAAAAAGACAAAGACAGCAGGTCAGAACTTGACAAATATGAGGTAACTGATGCATCACTGTGCTTTATAATTTATGTTTCTCTTGCAAATAGGGATAGTAAGCATTTTTTCATGTATTCTTTGGACATTTGTACATTTTTTTTTCACTGATGCCCTCCTATACCTTGACATGTAGGGGCCAGGGAGGTGAGGAAGGAAGGAGATTAGCTGAAAGGATCAGAGATGTAGAGATTTTAGAGAAGTAAATATGAGCAAAATACATGATATGTTTGAAAGGTAAATAAGAATGTTAAGAGGTGTTTACAGGTCCACGTATGTTTTAGCATTGTTTACAATACCCATCACAGAAAATCAAACTATTTGTGATTACTCAACAGTTAATAAATATGTAAAAAATGTTGTCTATAACCACAATGAAATTCTGTTAGGCAATTAAAGGATGGGATCTTACTATTTGCAACAATCTGCATGAATTTGAATGAAAATTGTATTAAGTGAAATAAATCAAACATAGAAAGACACTTTTCATGTAATATAAGGAAAATGATTTTATTCAATCAGATGGAGAGATAGTTGTTAGTGTGGGTGATTAAGTGAAGAAAAACCATTGGAGAAAAAAAAAAGTCTGTGAAAAAACACACAACTTCACTTATATATGGGGAATAAGCTCAAGGAACCTAATTAGTTATACAGACTAGTTTCAAAGTTGTATTGTATTAATGAACATTGTTATTAGATGGCTGGAGAGGTGACTGGGAGCTCTTACTATTCTTGCAATAGACTTGGGTTCAGTTCCCTGCACCAATGATATATGTTTTGTAACTGTCTATATATGTCTCCAGTTTATCTCAAGTCCTCTTCTGACTTCTCCAGTAACTCATATGCATGTTCAGACAAAAAAGACAAAAATTTCATATACACACATACAGATAACTACTAAAGAAGAGAAAAATTGCTACAAACATTGATGTATTGTGTTTACAGAACAAGATTAATAATGTGACATGATCTGTATATTACTAATTTAAATATTTTTCACAATGCATATTATATATAATAAATGTGTTATATATAAAAGTTAAAAGTTAACTTAATAACTGTTATATATGAGGAAAATGTGTTGTAGTCATTCTGACTGCAAAGGGATCATTTTATAGAAAGTTATAGAAAACAAGAGGAAAATGATACATACTTATAGACAAGTTATCAGGCTACCACATGTTAATAATCACCGTTGTCTGTTGAAGTTTGTCACTACCAGGGCTCTATATTGGGTCAAATACAGACACACAATATGAAAAGCACCTTCCCAGTGAGTTGTTATCCTGGCCCAGCTGTCATGAGCATCAGCATCAAGAACTGGGAGATACATGGTTTATTTTATTTCATTGTAATTTTTGCTATTATTTTTTTATTTGAACTAGAAACAAGATTGTTTTGTGTCAATCCCAGTTCCCACTCCCTCTGCTCCTGACCTACCACCCCTCCCCTAATTAAAACCCTACCTATCACATATCCTTTCTGCTCCCCAGGGAGGGTGAGGCCTTCCATAGGGGGGGTCATCAGAGTCTATAATATCCTTTGGGATAGGGCCTAGGCCACCCCTGTGTGTCTAGGCTCTGGGAGTATCCCTCTATGTGGAATGGGCTCCCAAAGTCCACACCTATGGTAGGGATAAGTACTGAACTACTACAGGAGGTCCCGTAGATTTCTGAGGTCATCTCACTGAAACCCACGTTCCTGGGGTCTGAATCAGTCCCATGATGGTATCCCTGCTATCAGTCTGGGGACCAAGAGCTCATCGTTGTTCAGGTCAGCTGTTTCTTTGGGTTTCACCAGCCTAGTCTGGAACCCTTTGCTCATCACTCGTTCTTCTCTACACCTGGATTCCTGTTCAGTTCAGTGATTAGTTGTGAGTGCCTACTTCTACTTACACCAGCTACTGGCTGAAGGCTATAGGATGGCATATAAGACAGTCATCAATCTCATTCTAAGGGGAAGGAACTTAAGGTAGCCTCTCCCCTGTTGCTTAGATTATTAGTTGGTGTCATCTTTGTAGATCTCTAGACCTTTCCCTAGTGCCTGATTTCTCTGTAAACCTAAAATGTCTCCCTCTATTATGGTATCTCCTTTCTCGTTTTCTTTTATTCTTCTCCAGACTCAACCTTTTTGCTGCCTCATGTTCTCACTCCTCCTCTTCTCCCCTTCTCTTTCTCCAAGCTCCTTCCCAACTCCCTTGCTCCCTTGTCCCTTTCCCCTTCTCTAGGAGACCATGTATGTCTCTCTTAGGGTCCTCCTTGTTTACTAGCTTCTCTGGCAGTGTGGATTGTAGCCTGGTATTCCTTTACTCTATGTCTAAAATCCACATATGAGTGAGAACATACCACCTTTGTCTTTTTGTGATTGGGTTACACCATTCATAATGGTTTCTTCTAGTTCCATCCATTTGCCTGTGAATTTCAAGATTCCATTGTTTTTGTTTTATTGTTGTTTGTTTGTTTTCTGGCTGAGTAGTACTCCATTGTGTAAGTGTACCAATTTTCTCTAACCATTCTTCAGTTGAGAGGCATCTAGGTTGCTTCCAGATTCTGACTATTTCAAATAGTGTTGCAATGAACATCATTGAACAGAAGTCCTTCTTGTATGAATGTGCTTCTTTTGGGTATATGCCTAAGAGTGGAATTGCTGGATCTTGTGGTAGACTGATTCCCATTTTCCTGAGGAATCGCCATACAGATTTCCAAAGTGGTTGTACGAGTTGGCACTCCCACCAGCAGTGGAGGAGTGTTCCCCTTCCTCCACATCCTCTCTAGCATAAACTGTCATTGGTGTTTTTGATTTTAGCCATTCTAACAAGTGTGAGGTGGTATCTCAGAGTTGTTTTGATTTGCATTTCCCTGATGGCTAAGGATGTTGAGCACTTTCTTATGTGCCCTTCAGCCATTTTAAATTCCCCTATTGGGAATTGTCTATTTAGTTCTGTACCCCACTTTTTAATTGGATTATTTGATTTTTGAAGACTAGCTTCTTGAGTTCTTTGTAAATTTTGGAGATCAGCCCTCTGTCGGATGTGGGGTTGGTGAATATCTTTTCCCAGTCTGTGGGCTGCCGTTTTGTCTTGCTGACTCTGTCCTTAGCTTTACAGAAGCTTCTCAGTTTCAGGAGGTCCTATTTATTAATTGTTGATCTCAGTGTCTGTGCCACTGGTGTAATGTTCAGGAAGCAGTCTCCTATACCAATTAATTCAAGGGTATTTCCCATTTTGTCTTCTAATAGGTTCAGTGTGGCTGGATTTATGTTGAGGTCTTTGATCTATTTGGACTTAAGTTTTGGATCACATGGTTTCTAAAATGATGTTCCAAGTTGCTATTTTCACAGCTTGTGTAGTTGTGAGGCTGCTGTTATTGAATTCTCTCATAGAGTTAAAAGGGAACATGCTCATCGGATCAGAAAATTTGATCAAACTTATGATTCTTGCAGAACAGTGTTTGTTTCAAATGATGGAAACCCTTAGACTTAATTTTAGAATTCTGAAAAATGTTAATCTTGGTAAAATTTTACCAGCATCCCTACTACTTTTATTGCAATGAGAATTATTTAAAGTCCATATTGACCATTATTGGAAGTGCTAACTCCTTATGTGTGAAGCCTTTAATCCTGAAAGTAGTTGCATTAATTGGGAGATTGAAATCCACAAGATTCATTGATAATGTGATAAAATATTTGAACTGAATGATTGTGGCCATGCCCTTCTCTAAACTGGAGTCCAAGCTATTAATGGTCATTCACTGTGACGCTACTTTCTCAGCAATTAAATATCTCATAAAGATTCTCATGCAATTTTTGAACAGATCGTGTTCAATACTAATATACTAGGACCCAAACATACTTTCTACTTTATCTCATCATTCCCAACTTTCTCATTATATATACTTCATATAAATACTATAAACAATTTCCATTGTTTTAATTTTCTGAAAAGTAAGATAATATATGGTCAGTTCTTATTTTTGTATAAATATCATACTGAATTTTTTATTTAACCATGACAATTATAAGAGACAGTACACCTAATTATTCATAACTTTCTAATGTTTAAATTAATATCCCTTGTTGCTACTTGAATAGACTTATGACCATAATTTAGATACATAAACATGAAAATATATTTGACCAATGGTAACATTACATATTCATATTCAATTTTTGTTTCCATATCATATCCTGTACTTTTATTGAGCATCAAAATTTTAGCAAAATCTGTGAATTTGGAGTGGTGAGAGGGAAGGAGGCATGCAAATATCAGAAGCTTTATCTAAGACAAACACAGTGGTATGTATTCCAGGCAGCTTTCCTTATTCTACCAACAATCCTTCATGTACGTTTAGCCTAGAACAGATGCCATGTGTATCTTAATTGTAAAAGTGACTTATAGATTTCATATTGAAATTTCTTTATCATTAACCTTGGAGAACATCTTTTTGTTTTCTTGGGAATCTAAAGCATAGCATTCTTTCCACTACCTTTAGGCCCTGTTATAACAAGAAAAATCCCATTGCTTGAAAGCCTTCTTTGTACATGTTTCCCAGATTGATGATCATTTCATGGCTCATTAATTTCAAATAATTAACTATTTATTCATGAACATAACCAGTGGATACTAGTACTACACAAATCACCATCAGAATTTACTTTGTCTAATCTGTACCAGTAAGCTCTTTATAGTTTCTTGTCTTCTGTCTTAATCAATGCTTCATACTATTTATTTGTCTTTTTACAAGGCTATCTAGTTGCTTGTAGTAAGATTAATGTGATAACATGTTATATTAAAAATATAATATACATCCAATATGCTATTATTCTATTGCAGAGTTGCAGACAATTCCCAACTTATTACTTCTCACAGTCAATGGGACATACAATGTCACTAATACACACAATTAGAAAAGCATCAATATTATTGAAAATACAACCACATTAAAGTATAAAGTTAACTCCTAGGAAAATAGCATTGCTTGTTAGGTGCAAAGCACTGCTCCTGATTTCTATCATTGGCAGCTGCTATTGAAGGAGATGGTTATGTGAGATCCATGTGCATTCAAAGTTGCTGAATAAAATAAACCAAACAAAATATTTCCATTTGCAAACTTAAAAGAAATGATAGGGGGTGGTGGAAGGCAGTCAGGGAGTGGTTCCTTAAACTAGAGCCTCAAGTTTCACGTGGGCAAAAAATACACAGTGGAAACTATAGTGGGAAATTACCAATATGGAGTAAGGTAGAAATATAAGGGTATTTAATAGGGAAAGCATTACTTACAGAGCAACCTAGCCAGCCGGCATAGTAGTGGTCTGTACAGCAAGAAGCAAAGAGAAACCAAAAGCACAAACGCAGTCACACTACGTCACTCTGACCACGCCCTCACAAGTGTGGTCAGGCACAACTGTAGCCAGCCCGTAAGTAGGCGTGGCTACAGCTTCCCCTACAGGAAACACATAAATCAACAGAGATTAAATAGAGAGTTTCATCAGCAACACCATCCATGACGATCCCAAGGACACCCTTACAACAGGCACATAAGAACTATGATAAAAAAGCATGTGAAATCCATAAAGTAGAAATTAACACTTGCAAAACTAAACAAAGAACGGATTAGACCCAACATGCTTGTGACCTCAGCACTCAGAAGGCTGAAGTAGGAGATTCAATACTTTATAGTGAGAAGCTGCTCCTTTTTTTCTAAGGTTGAGTTTCAAACATATGTATTCAAATCAGTTGATACAAGAAAGATGAATATCCCTGATTAATAAACCTGGTGAAATTGTCCTGACAACCAATTGAAAAAGTCATCAATGGGGATGAGGAGAGGGTGGTTAAGACTGTCTACTGCACCAGACCCCAGTTCAGCTCCCAGCACTCAGATTGTCCAGCTCACAACTGCCTGTTACTCCACCTCCGGTCTATCTGACCTCCTTTTCTGGCCTCTGGGGGCATTTACTCACATGTATGTACCTACACAATGACACACACATATACAGATAGTTAAACCCCAAAATTAAAATAGCAGTAAGGGAAAGAATTTAATTTTTTAAATGAATGAAAATACCACATTTAAAATTTAAAAGTAACACACTTTATAGGTGCATGTATGTACACAAAAACTGTAACAGAGAGGTAGCAAAACTAAAACATTTTCTATGGCTGTGCACTGTGAAAGATATTGATTAAATTAAAAGAAAGTATTTGTTGCATAGACATAATTATATTTATATGGATATATGCAAATGAGAATTTTTAATCATGGGAGAAATTTGTTTACCATTGTAGAAAATTGTTTTGCATTTAATATAGAACCTTGTATTTGCATTTCCTTGGATGGAAATACAGCAAAATATCAAACTTCACAACTATTGAGTCATTTTAAATTCTCAAAATGAGTTTGATGATATCAAGTGTGTTAATTTTTTGCTTTCTTGGAAATAAATCAATATTTCCTTTTTGTGTTTCCAATTACTGAAGGAAATTTAGATGATTTTTACACACAGTAGGCTCTCACAAACTGTCTTGGGATCTAGTTTGTATTTAATAGATTCACTTCATACTTTCTTCAGTATAATCAAACTTATTAAAAATTTCAGAGTTCTATGTAGGAAAAATTGTACTAAAGAACTCTTCCTAAACTTCCTTTTGAGCATTTGTTTAAAATTTCATAACTACAAATTATAAACTAGACATTTGCATTCAAGTGTAGTGTTATGACTAATATTATCTTGAGAAAAGAGATAGAATGAATGGATTTACACGGAATTTCTCCAATAACTGCAATAATAAAAACTGTTAATCAAGATCAAGGGTGTCACTGAGTAACTGAATGCTTACATAACTAAAGCAACATCTTGGGTTAGATATGCAGTGCTTCAACAAAATATTGATCTGAGCATTCATTACACTAGACTGTATTAGCATTGGAATTGCCTATTCACTAACTACAATGAGTAGATATGAAAAGCAAGCATGTCTCAAAATGTTCAGAAATGCTTTTCTCAAGTTTGAAAATGTTGATCCTTTTTCAACTCATTAGTATAGTATAAAGACATGCTTCAACACAGGTCTTCATGTTCCATTGTAAACTCACCCTGCAACCATTCTTTGAGCATCCAGAGGTTTGAGAATTGGGGAACATTCTTGGACATTCATCAAATTCCATGTTATATCTCACATTCTTGGCATTCCATGTGGGATCCTTCCTCTAAAATACAAATGTAGCCACCATTTTTTTAGAGTCATATAAAATCTTGATTTGTTTCTACAGAAAACAACAATATGCTCCTTCATCTGCATGTTTCCCTCTGTTCCTTTCCTCTCCTTCACAATTAATCTCATCTTCATTGAATAGGTAAAACCTTGTCTTTTCAGTTCACAGATACTCACAATTGTAATTCTTCTTAGAATAAAAGTCACCCTCCTGCCCAATTTTTTCATAGCATAGACTCAATTTCTATGAAGAAAATGTTACTAGATGTCCCATGATAATATTTTAGATTGCCCAAGGAACTGGCAAGCTGAAAGGCACAGGGGGAAGGGGGTATGTCAGTTTTCTGATCACATTCATCATAAGAAAGTAATGAATTGTAGTTTCTAGGCTTCAGACATGGCTCTTGCTACTTTTGATGTCCCTTATATTTCCATTCTCTGTTACTGTCAAAAGCAAAAATGAATGCAGTACTCTTGGGTATGTAGCCTTATTCAATATTAACTGAAAATGAGCAATAGTATTGTCTATAGAAATAGCTAGTTATTTAACATACTAATTGCATCACTTAGTTTAAATTCCTTGTATTTAATGTCTACTTTATATGTTAAATGAAGTTACCACAGTGTCTTTTACATTCTGACAAAGTTGAATAATTCTTGATGAATTTTTTTGTGTGTAGATCTTCTAGGCTTATAAAATTTTATATTACCTGATAGTTTTTACCTCTGTAATAAATAGCAGGCTATTTACAACCGAATTTATTTTTTGTATGTTACTAATAAAGTCACTGAGTGTTATTTAACTGGCATAATCGAAAGATAAATTAAAAGTGTGTAGTTCTCCTGGCTTGATTGGTTTATTGAGAACAGAACTTCCTGTTCCTCACATCTGAGGTACTCAGAATGAAAACGCCATAAATCCTTTCCTGATTCAACATTCACCTTGAGCCAAGCCTAACGGTAGCACAAATATCCTTTTGTCTGTTTGTTTGCAAAGATAAAATATCACCAGTAATTCTTCGATCTGCCCTCTAAGTTGTGATCCTATCTCACCTTCCTAAGCACAGACACTACCACAGTTTTCTCACAAATACACCGCCCTGCCATTCTCTTGCCACTAAACCCTAATTCTCATTGACATCATAGTTTACAATTTTATTCATTTGTCTTTAGTTATTAATACTAACACAATTCTGACACTTGAAGAAATTTCTTTCAATGTAAAACCTTTATAGTATTTGGCAAATCTTGAAGGAAAATGCATTAAGGCAACGGAAGTGTTGGGAGGAAACAATGAAGATGGGATGAAGACAGCTGTGGTTGATAGATAATAGAAATTGGGATGGGTTGGGAGGTACAGGAAGACTTAGGCAAGGTCTTGAGAATAATGATTAGGAGAGAAAGATAAGATGTGGGATATATTTGTTTGGGAAAAAATGTAGGAAATCTTAATACTGGAAAACTAGACTGAGTAACTTCTGAAACAGCCAAACAGAGGTGATGCTTTGGCAAGCGAAGCTGTGTCATCTGCTTGTAAGAGAACAGGTTGACTCTGTTCAGAACCTCACTGGGGACTAAAATGATTTGCTGTGGATGTTATGGAGAAGTCAAAGACTAAAGGGTTCTTAAAATATCTTCAGAAGCAAAGAGTTTACTTACTGTCCCAGCTACAGCATAGCAACATAAAGAAATAGCAGTACAGTGTAATGAATAATGCATTAGTATAATGCACTGAGGAGTGAGCAGATGTTCATTTACATCTGTAAACCAAATATCATACCTGTCCCGACACTACCAGGAAGAGAGAATGAAACTAATACCAAAAGTACAGTTTTAGTAGTGCATCTAAGATATTATTCTCTTGTAGAACAAGCATAGAGAAAATCACCTGAACTTTAGTGGGGATTTCTTGTTTCGGATACTATTGCATTGTGTCATCTTGTGTTTGCATGCACACCGGTGTAGTTTCTATATATGCATATGTTTATATGCAGAGGGAAAAAGGTTAATATCAGGGGTGGAACTCTATTATTTTCCACCTTATTTAATTTTTATGGTGGGGTCTCTCACTGAGCCTGGAGCTCATTGATTCAACAAGGCTAATTGGCCTTCAAATACTTTAATCCTCATGTCTGACTCCCAGCACTTGAATTGCAAACTCACACTGCCTTACCAGGCATTTTCCATTTTTATGCAACATCAACCAATAACACCATGGCCAGATTAAGTATTTTACTGATTGAGCCAACACCCAAACCTTACTGTAATGTAGAAACAGGAATCAACAAACAAAAATCTACAATCCATTCTAAAGAAGATTGAACTCAAATAACTGATACTGATGTGAGGAAAGACAAATCTGAGTGGACAATTCTACCAATTACAAATGTAATACAAAGTCACTACAACCAAGACAAAATCTTGGAAACTATTAATGAAGAGTTAAGTATAGGTAATAATAAATTTGTTTAAAAACAGGTCCACACAAATACAACTGTTATTTGATAATAATACAAGCACAAGGTAAATTTTCAATGAGTAAATTAACAGCAATTACACATACAGTGAAACAAAGTGAAACATTATTTTAAAAAAAGAACTTGAAGCTAATCCTCAAAATGAATTTAAAAACAATCTCAAAATATATCATGGATCTGCTTAAAAGCTATAATGCTATAAACATCTAAAACAACATGTTAAGCTGAAAAAAGTTTATGATTTGAGGAATTGGAGAGCCTTCATAGTTATGATACTGAAAATACAGAAACAAATTGACTCATAAATATAATCAAAAGTTAAGGCTTTTGGAGCAATACATTGTTAAATTATTTTATTATATTTTATTTTTAATATGTCATTTATTTTTGTGTTTCTTTTTTCTGTTTCTGTGTGAAGGTCAGGGAACAACTTACAAGAATAATTTCTCTTCTTCTATTATGTGGGTTTCAGGGAGCTTCAAGTCATAAAACTTAGTGGAAAGGAATTTTATCCACTGTCTTAGTTAAGGTTTTTATTGCTGTGAAGGAACGCTATGACCATGGCAACTCTTATAAGGAAAGCATTTAATTGTGGTGGCTTGCTTACCATGTCCAGGCTCAGTCTGTTATCATCATGGTGGAGACAATGGCAAGCAGACATGGTGCTGAATATGTCTTGGCTCAGAAGGAGTCAGGAAGTTGACTGAGAAACTGGGGAAGTATCCTGAACATAGGAACTCTCAAAGAATTCCTCCACAGTGATGCACTTCCTCCAAGAACACACTCACTTCAACAAAGCCACACCTCCTAATAGTGCCACTTCCTATGAAATTATGGGGGTAAATTACTTTACAATTATCACTCTCACTAAACCATCTTGCCAAGCTCTGAGAAAGGAATTTTTAAGAAGAAACAGAATGGATCCTCACAGAAGATATAAAATCTAAAAAGTAAATTCCAACACACACACACACACACACACACACACACACACACACACACACACTCACTCACACTCACACACCCATCTCAGCAATTCCAAAAACAAACAAACAACAACAAACATTCCAATTATAAAATGCCAAATATTCCAAAGCAAGTCACAGGTATTTCACTAAAGAAAGATATAGATTACAAGAACAAAGATGAACATCTAATGAAGAACCATCATAGGTCTGTTAGGATATAGAACATCAGAAACACTGGCAATGAGGGTTGGAGCCATGACTCAGTTGTTAAGAGCACTTGTCATTTTTTTTTTTTTTGGCTTTGGAGGCTGTCCTGGAACTAGCCCTTGTAGACCAGGCTGGTCTTGAACTCACAGAGATCCACCTGCCTCTGCCTCCCTAGTGCTGGGATTAAAGGAGTGCACCACCACCGCCCGGCTAGCACTTATCATTCTTTCAAAGGATTGGAGGTCATTTCCCAGCATGCACACCAGGTGTCCCATAACCTCACAACAACCTATAACTCCAACTCCAAGGGATACAAGGTAATTGCTGGGTCTCCAATGGCATCAACACAAATGTGTGGCTCCATGCACCAGGTAAGTAAATAGAAACGTTCTTTTCTGAAACAGCCAGTAGTGCACAAGAAGATGTATAGCAGCTAAGCATGTGTGTGTTCCTACAGCAAACAAAAAACAATTTAGCTAACCGTACATAGTGCTTATATTCTTTTAGAAATATAGAATATGTGTACAACATGACCCAGAAATTGCATTGCACTTTCCCTAGAGAAATGAAAATCCTGCACATACATTGCTCTAGCAACTTCCAGCCACAGTAACTCTAAGCTGAAACTACTCAGGGTCTTTCATTAGGTGAGTGAGTAGGAAAGTTGCTACATTAAAATATATAGTATGTTGCTCAGGAGTAAAAATAAAATGGTTTCACACACCCACTTGGATGAATCTCAAGAACATCATGCTGGGTGTAAGAAACATACCTAAAGATGTTCTCCTCTGTAGAATTCAATTTGCAATTTGTTTTCTAAAACAAAAAATTATGGGCACAGATAATAGATCATTCTTGTTGAGGATTAGGGTCAGGACAGGGTGTGAAGACAGAGGGTGCAGAGTGACAAATGTGTGCCATAACCAGATGTGATTGTTATGAATGAATGCTGACACATGAATGCTGATGGGAAATAAAGTCTACAAGGGTACCTGTCAGTGAAGAACAAGTTGGTGAGCTTATCAAATGATTCACCAAAAGAATTTAAAAGATACGAAATTGAATCCATTGCTCTAAATATGAGCAATTTAAAGGGCAAAGGTATACATTAGTTATACATTAGTTAAATATTAGGTATACATTAGTTATACATTAGTTAGATATTAGGTATACATTAGTTATACATTAGTTAGATATTAGGTATACATTAGTTATACATTAGTTAGATATTAGGTATACATTAGTTATACATTAGTTAGATATTAGGTATACATTAGTTATCTAAACTTATACAGTTATATAAAAGTAATACATGACAACTAAAATTTTGATTAATTACAGATGTTGGGAGGAAAAAAGCCTGGAGCTTTCTGATACTGGGCCAAGTTCTTTTCCCTGCACTGTACCACTTTGGGTAGTGAAAATGAGAATGTATATTGCAAATAGAAGGGTCTTGGAAAAAATCTTTAAATTAAAATAATTTAAATAAAATTTAAATTAAAATATAAATTATATCAGATTTTTCTTTCAGATTGACATTAAGACTATGAGTCAAAAAGCCCTGCAAGATTTTAGCCTTTCTTTGTTTTCAATGAGTTGAGTTTTTTGGGAAGATAAATGATGGAGCCATCTGGGGAAAGCAGGAATATGAGGTGAGGAAAATGCCTTCACCTCTAGAACTGGCCAAATGCCAAAGGAAAAATTCATGAGGGAAGAAACCATCATCTTCTCCTTCACGATCTGAATCATCTCTTGCTCACTCAGCCATTCAGAAGAAGAAATTGGAACCACTGGAGTAGCAGGATGGTGGGAAGTCACAGTTTATCTTTGTGTGGTTAAAAATCAATTGAATTGGAAAAAAAATGGAGCAAATAGAAAATGACTGGTCTCACCAAAGGGTAACAGCAAATCAGTTTAAAATGTTCTTGGGAGGAAAAAATATCAAAAATAAAATAAAATAAAATCAGAGAAAAGACAATATGAAAGCAAAAACTTGATATAGGAAAAACAAAAATGACAGACAATGAAAATGTTTAATTTTGCCACAGTATCAAATATCTAGTCACACACCCATAGAGGAGAAAGGGAAAGGAAGCATGGTCCATGATTAAAGGAGTTTAGTTTTGGGAAATCCAAGATTAAGGAAGAAAAATAATAATCCTATTTCACTATATTTTAATAGCCAAATATGAAAGAGCATTTTCTAACATATTAACCAGGAAGTGATATTATTAAGGGGATCTTTTAACTTTATGTCTACTAATAATTAAACAATTCAAATCAGAGTACAACACATACAAAACTCTTCTTTATCCTTTGGAAACTACTGTTCAAGGTAGTACTTACTATCCTTGTGTATTTTCCCACAAATGACTATGAACCTGCCTATATCCCTGCATAGATTTTAACTTAAAAATAGAAAGTAAACAAGAATACAAATTCTATGAGGTTAGAAACATGTCTTATGGTCTTCATCATAAACTATGAATCCAAACTTCTGTTTCCTGTTTAAGTGAACTTGTGTGCATTTAAAATTATTGGCAAGTCACTGGAGTATTAGCCCTAGGCATAAGGCCTGAGTACAAATTTCCAGGATCCAGGAAAAAGCAGACACTCTATTGTTAAGAATCACTTATCCGTTTTGTAGTAAGCAACACTGGATTTTCCTGTTAAAGTAGCTTAAAATAATATAGACGTATTTTGAAAATTTAGTTAGTACATATAATAATCAGTTCTTAGCCAAGGCGTTGCTGGTGATTATTTCAGGGTAGGCAGAAATATAAAATTTGGTTCGCTTTGTGTATGTTCTCAATCAACAAGAAGTCTGGGGTTTGATGAAGTTTCATGGTATAAAAAGGATTCATAGCCTTAATTACTTTGGCATACCATATGATTGATGCTAGAGTGGACAGAATGCTGCCTTCTGCTCATCTTTGTGATGAGGCAGTATAGCTTAATAGCAGACATCAACTGAACTAGTGAAGGAATCTACTGACATTCAAAGAGAGAATAATTAATGAGAGGAAGAAAAAGGTAAATGGAAGACTAGAGGAATACAAATAAGTGTTCTCCCAGTTTGCCTCGATATTTGAATCCTTGTGTAAAGACACACAACCAACATAAGAATATACTCCTGGACCAGCTAGCTGGACTCAGCCAGTTACAGTAGCTGAGCTTCAGTCAACTGCAAGCAGTCAACTGACCAAAGCCTGCCCAAATGAGGAAAAGACAGGCTTATAATCAATCTCAATCCCCTGTTTCTGTGGCTCATTTCCATTTTCTGCTCATAAGGATTACATGCCTGCATGATGGAATCAAACCTTCCAACACTTGTCTGGTTCTGGGGTTTTCCACATTCAGGCATCGTTACTTGATCAATTGTCTCTGTTAAATTTAATTTTTGTACATTTTCTTTTCATGAAAGGAAGAAAGGAATTTCACTTAGACTGAACTGAGAAGTATGGGTAATAAAAGACATACTATCTAGAGCTAATAGAAAGACTTGTTGATAATAAAAGATCTATAAAAATAGATCAGTAAATAAAGAACCATTGTTGTGCTTAGAATGATAGCTACATATCAATAAACTGAGAACAACTATGTGAAAAAACAATAGTAGATTTTCTTTAAATTAAGAAATTCAGGCCGGGCTTTGGTGGTGCACGCCTTTAATCCCAGGACTCGGGAGGCAGAGGCAGGCAGATCTCTGTGAGTTCAAGGCTAGCCTAGTCTCCAGATCGAGTGCCAGGATAGGCTCCAAAGCTACACAGAGAAACCCTGTCTCAAAAAACAAAATAACAACAACAAAAAAGAAATTCAGAACCTGGATTTGTATGATGCGAGCCTTCAAGAGTAACTACTATTTTGAAGGAGAAAAAAACTAAGTATCTCAATTACACAAATAAAAAGAAAACATTGGGCAAAATTTTAGATGTATATGTCTGCAGGAGCTATATTAATAGACTCTATTAATCACTTTTCTGTATATCTGTATATATAAGCAAAAATTCAAACTGTTTTTCTTTTTCTGTTGTTATTTGTTTCTCCATTTTCTTTACTTAAATTAGAAACAAGATTGTTTTACATGTCAATCCCAGTTCCCTCAACCTCCCCTCTTTCCTTGCACCCACTAACACCCTAACTAACCCACACCATTTCTGCTCCCCAGGGAGGGTGAGGCCTTCCATGGGAGAGTCATCAGAGTCTGTCATATCCTTTGTGAAAGGGCCTGGGTCCTCTCCCATGTGTCTAGGCTAAGGGAGTATCTCTCTATGTGAAATGGGCCCCCAAAGTCCATTCCTATGCTGGGGATAAGTACTGATCTACTTCAAGAGGCCCCATAGATTCCCCAGGCCTCCTCATTGACACCCACATTTATGGGGTCTGGATTAGGTTCCCAGTGATCAGTCTGCGGACCAAGAGCATCATCCTTTTTAAGGTCAGCTGTTTCTGTGGGTTTCACCAGCCTGGTCTTGACCCCTTTGCTCATCACTCCTCTTTCTATGCAACTAGATTCCAGTTCAGTTCCGTGTTTAGCTGTGGGTATCTGTTTCTAGTTCCATCAGCTGCTGGATGAAGGCTCTAGGATGGCATAGAAGTTAGTCATCAATCTAATTATCTATCAGGGTGGACATTTAAGCTAGCCTCTCCACTGTTGCTTAGATGGTTAGTTGGTGCCATCCTTGTAGATCTCTAATTTCCCTAGTGCCTGATTTCTCTTCAAACCTATAATGACTCCCTCTCAGATGGTATCTCTTATCTTGCTCTCCTCTATTCTTCCCCCTACACAACCTTCCTGCAACCTTATGTCCTCCTCACCCCTCCTCTTCTCCCCTTCTCATTCTCCAGGTTCCCTCTCCCCTCCCACGTGCTCCACATTTTCTCAGGAGATCTTGTCCCTTCCCTCTTCTTCAGGGGCCCATGTATGTCTCTATTAAAGTCTTTCCTAGCTTCTCTGGTGGTGTGGATTGTAGGCTAGTAATCCTTTTCTCTATGTGAAAAATCCATATATGAGTGAGTACATACCATGATTGCCTTTTATGTGACTGGGTTACCTCACTCAGAATGTTGTAATTCTGATAGCTTTGCCTTTATATGTTAATTGGCGTTTTTCCTTTGCTGCTCTTAATATTCTTCCTTTATTGTGTGTGTTTGGTGTTTTAATTATTATGTGAGGAGGGGACATTTTTGTGGTTCACTCTATTTGATGATCTGTAGGCTTCTTATACTTTTTTGGCATGTCTTTCTTTAGGTTGGGAAAGTTTTCTTCTACGATTTTGCTGAATATGTTTTCTGCACCTTGAGTTGGGTTTCTTCACCTTCTTCTATACCTATTATTCTTAGGTTTGGCCTTTTCATGGTGTCCCATATTTCCTGGATATTTTGTATTAAGATTTTCTTTGGTCAATGAATCTATTTCTCCTAGTTATCTTCAACATCTGAGATTCTCTCTTCCATCTCTTATATTCTGTTGGTTTTGCTTGCATCTATAGTTCCTGTTCATTTACCCATCTTTTCTAATTCCAGCATTCCCTCAGACTGTTTTTTTTTTTTTTTTTTTTTTTTTTTTTAATTTTCTCTGTCTCGGCTTTCAAACCTTGCACTGTTTGAATTGTTTCTTGCAACTTTTGGTTTGTCTTTTCTTCCATTTCTCTGAAGGATTTTCTCATTTCCTCTCTTAGGTTCTCTATCATCTGCATGAGTTGTTTTTAAGGTTGTTATCTTCTGCTTCATCTGTGTTGGGATGTTCAGGTCTTGCTGGCATAGAATCCTAGACTCTGGTGGCATCATTGGTTTTTCTGTTGTTGGATGTGTTCTTCTGTCTTCCCATCTCTTCTTCCAGTGGGTTCAGGTAGTGTGTCTTCCTCTTCTGGTCTATATGGGTCCAAGGTTTTCTTTCAGTGAGTGCAAGAGGCTCGGTAACTCTGATGGGTCTCAAGGTGGGTGCAGGCAGGTCTGAGGCACTGGCTCTCCAGGTAGGTGGGGTCAGGACTAGCACAGAGATATCAGCAGACTCTGGGTTGTTTGGTCCTCAGGGGCCAAGTTGACCTGCCTGCAGACCCCAGAACAGGATTTCCCAGAGAGGGCAGGCAGAATTTGGGCCCAAGGCAGGAGCTGAAGCAGCTCACCTCTACCCTGAGTGGGGGTGGGAGTACCACACTGATTTCTTATATCTATTTGTAAGCTGATACTAGGTATAGAAAAGAATTTTTTCTATATAATGAAAACTTCCATATCCATTTAATCTTTTAAAAGTCTTAAGATGATGTAACCTAGTTTTACACTTTTCATGAAATAATTTACTGTAGTTCTAAAGCAAATCATTTAGATATGTCAGCAATACTGGTTGTCATAATTATAATCTTAATTTAGTCAAATTTATTATTCATATAGTCAATGTTAGATATTATCATGTATCTGAAATTTGAGATAAAATATTGAAAGAAATAGAACAATATGTTATGTCCATTTATACAAAATGGATATACTAAAACAAATTTTTATTATGATCAACCCAAGGCAATAAAATTTAAAAAATATTTTTCCCTTTTCCTCCAGTCCCTTTCTTCCCCACCTTTCTTCTTCTCCTCCCTCCCTGTTTTCTCTGCCTCCTTCCCTTCTCTTTCTCCTGTCTCTCCTCTGACTTCACTCTGTCTACCCTTCCCCTCTTCCCTCTCTGTATGTAAATGAACATATACATATTTACTGATATTAATTAGTAAAAAATATATCAATGAAGAATAGATAAATGAATGAATTCTGTACTTTATCAAAGTAGACATCCATATGTCTAAGAAATATGGTAAGCTTGTAATTAGCAATTAGTGGGATATAAATAGTAATTTAAGTAACAAAAGCTGCTGTCTGGTACAAAGACATTCACGAGACTTGAAGCATAATTCTTTACTAGTAATTCAAAGTGGGAAAAATGCAGAGTGAGTAGACAGGACATGCAATATTGGTCAGAAAATGATGTGTATAGCAAATTTTATCTCATAAAATAATTTATCTATCATTCACCAGCAAAGCAAAAATTACGCATCCAAAATAATCTGTCATTCTCAGGAATTTCACCAAAGCATTAGTAAACATTGTAGAGTAAATGAATAAGATTGCTCCCAGCAACACAGGCAACATTCAGGTGAGATGGAAAGAGTAACCAACCTCAATGCCCACCATCAGCAGGATAAATCAATAAACAAACACCTGATGCAATAGTAGGAAACTAAACCAGGTAAGGTGTGGTACAGGACTATAATAAATACAGCAGTAAATTGGCTAGAGCAGAAGGATTACTAGAAGCTTAAAGTTACCCCAGATTATGTAGTGAGTTCCAGGCCTGCCTGGAATAAGGGACAAAACACTCTCAAAAGAATATGTACATTAAGTTGGAGCAAGGCCAAGCTCCCCACCCCCTGGCCCTGTGTAAAGTCTGAGCATGGCATCCCTTCATAGGAGTCGGGCTCCAACAAGCTAGCTCATGCACCAGGTCTAGATCCTTGTCCTACTGCAAGGGTCCTGGAGTGGGGGGAGGGGGCAGGAGAAGGGGTCGGAGGGAAAACTTTGGCTAGAATGTAAAATGAAATGTAAAAAATAATTTTAATATCTTTTTCCATTCTGTGGGCTGCTGTTTTGTTTTGTTGACTTATAAAAGCTTCTCAGTTTCAGGAGGTTCCATTTATTAATTGTCAATCTCAGTGTCTGTGCAAACTGGTGTTATGTTCAGGAAGTGGTCTCCTGTACCAATTCATTTGGATAGGGAGAAGAGTGAGATCCTCAAAGAATCAATAGAAGTTTTTTAAAAAAAGGTGTGTGTAGTGATTTGAAAGAGAATTCCCCCCCAAAGGGAGTAGCAATATTGAAAAGTGGGCCTTTGTTGAAGGACATATGTCACTGTGGGTTTGAGGTCTCATACATGCTTAAGCCATGTCCTGTATCTCTGACCACTTCCTGTTGCCTATGAGTTAAAATTTAAGAACTCTCATCTCCTCCTCTAGCGCCATGTCTGCCTGCATTCTGTCTTGCTTCCTGACTGACAATAATGAACTAAACCTCTAAACTGTAATTGAATCACATCAAATAAATAGTTTCTTTTGTAAGAGTTGTTGTAGTCATAGTCATGGTGTCTCTTCATAGTAACAGGAACCCTAAGACAGTGGGCTTTTGTTTACTATAAAAGTAACTGAAATGAACAGGTAGACCTGAGTATCTTCTGTTCTGCAATTAGCTTGTGTTATTACAATAAATGAATCTCTTCACAGAGTGCTTGTTATGATCTCATCTTTTAAAGTCATTTTCAATATATTAAATTGCTTGACCCCACTGCACTGATACAGGTTGATCAAAAAATATCACGTAACATTTAAGAGATAAAGGACCCCTCTTTGAGCAATTCATGTTCCTGCCAAATATGATCCAGAATTAAGTATGCAGCTGGGATGGATTCATATCCATCTGGTGTCACAGCCTAAGACTGAGGTCCTGTGTCTATTATTAAATTAATTTTCTGTGATAAAGCACTGACTATGAGCAACTTGTTGAGCAATGGATTTATTTCATCTTACATTCCCACCCAGATCACAGTCCATCAGGGGTAGTCCAGGGCAAGAATTCAAGGTAGGGGCCTGGAGGCAAGAACTGAAGGAGAAGCCATGGAGAAATGGTGCTTCCTGGATTGCTCCCCCACAAGTTAAGCAACCTTTATGTGGCCAATTCACACTTTCCTAGGAATAGAACCACTCAAAGTGGGCTGGGCACTCCTACACCAATCAGAAATCAAGAAAATGCATGCCTATAGTCTATCCTGATGGAGGCAATTCCTCAATGGTGGGTCCCTTTTTCTGGGTGTCGCTAGTTTGTATCAAGTTGACAAAAACTATTCAGTGCAGGTGACTTACAAAAATGAGGTGACCTCCCCTCAAGCTTAATTCAAGCACCATTGTATGTGGGATGGCAAAATTATCCTCTAGGATTATTTTAGCAGATTAAACACTTGAATAAAGAGAGTTGCATACTGACTCAACAACATGTTTTCTACTAAGTATCACTGATTTTTGTGGAATATCATTTTAACATGTATTACATTCAATAATGCTATGGAATATTTGTTTAGTGATGCAAAGCTATGTTGAATTCTTTTATGTTGCATTTGTTTAATTCTGTAAAGCTCTGTTACTTTGCCTGCCTAAAACACCTGACAGTCTAATAAAGAGCTGAAGGGCCAATAGTGAGGTAGGAGAGAGAAATAGGCAGAGCTGGCAGGCTGAGAACAATAGATCAAGGAGAAGGAGCAAGAAAAGAAGTAGAGGAGGAATCCCGGAGCCAGTCCCCCAGCTACACAGCAAGCCACGGAGTAAGAAGTCAAGAAAGGTATATAGAATAGAAAAAGAGAAAATCCCACAGGCAAAATGTAGATGGGATAATTTAAGTTAAGAAAAGGTGGCTAAAAACAAGCCAATCAAAGGTTCCATAAGAAAAAATAAGTTTCCATGTGTTTATTTGGAAGCTGGGTGGTGGGCACCCCAAAGACCAAAAGAGCTAAAGAAAAGAAAATCCCCAACTACAATAGCTGTCTGCAGTGTTGCTCGATCTATGGGTGCAAATCTCAGAATTTACTTCTTAGCTGAAGTTTAACTGTCATCTGGTGGATGGGAATACACTCACAATTTTCTTTTCAAAGAGAAACAGTCATGGAATAAAAATAATTTTTTAAATTGCATATTTATCATTTATTTGTGTATATAGAGTGTTATGCAACACACAGCTTGTGTATGGAGGTCTGTGAAAAACTTATAAACGTCCCCCTTCCCCCCAATATGCAGATATTAGGGGTAGAATCCAGTTTATCAGATTCGGCAACTGAGTGTTTACCTGCTGAGCCATCACCCAGGGCTTAGATTTCAAAAACAATGTCTGTGACTCTTTAAATTCTTTATGCAACTGCCTTGACACTCACTGTTTTAACTTCTGATTTTACCCTTAAATTGCTTTGTTTTAAACAATAATGTATTCTCTTCAACATGTTAAGTATGAGCTAAGAATGATGCCTAATTAATTTTGAAGCATTCCATGATTCCTAGTGTGCTAAAATAAAATAATTTGGTACTAAGCATATAGAGTTGGGCTAAGAAATCAAATTATTCAGGTCTAAAAGATTGGGCCTGAAACTGATATTTTTAACAATTCAGTAATAAAGGGAAAGTGTCTTTTCTACATTTTCCAAAGTCTGCATGACAATGATTTTGAAGGTAATGCAGAGGGATGACCGGGGATGTCCTTCTGTTTATGTTTCAATTATTGGTTGATGAATAGAACACTGTCTGGCCAATGAGGCAGGAAGATAGGAGGGACTAGGATGAGGAGAATTCTGGGAAAGGTAGGCAGAGAAACTTTGGAAAGAGATACCATGGAGGGACCTGGAGGATAGGATTACCAGGTGTTCTCTGGTAAGATAAAGCCATGTAAAATACATAGATTAGTAGTTATGGGTTAATAGTTAAGACAGAGCTAGTCAGTAAGAAGCCCAAGTCATTGGCCAATGGTTTTACAATGAATATAAATCTCTGTGTGTTTATTTGGGGCAAGGCAATGGTGGGACATGGTGGGACAAAGAAAATCCAGTAACAGAAGAATTTGGGAATTATTCATAGAAGCAGTCTTCAAGTAGGAGTCCAGAAAAACTTCAAATTTCTCAAATTATATATATAGTATATATTTTATATATATTATATATATTGATATTTTGCCTTGTTCGAAGCTATACTATCAATGTTTTTTTAATACAGGGTTTCTCTTTATTATCAATGGTTTATTGTCATAACATTAATGTCAGCTACATGATATATTTGTAAATTTCAGTTGTCGAAAAAAATGCAAGTAGAACTTTCCTTCAGCTTAGTCAAATTGGTTGGGACTCTCTGGAATTTTTCATATTCCTGAAAAGCTCCTATCTGCCATCTTTGAAGTGATGCTGTACCTTCTAAGGTCACACTGAAAGTCAAACACATGTGCAAGATTTCTGACTGGGATTCTCTTATAAAACTGTTGGGATTTTCTGACTTAGAGAAAGAAGATGCTAGGGAAAGACACAAAGAACAAGACTTCTTGCCTATTGAAAAGCAGATGTACTTTTCAGAGGCAATTCTTTCTTATTATGCCTAAAGCTGTGCAAATAAATAGCCTCCAAAATATTTTAAGGGAAGAGAAAACATATTATTGCAACAAAAATATTTCAAATATGTTGGTAAATCTGTATGCATATAGACTCCAGGAGTCTACCTAGACACAGCTACAAAACTAATCTTGTAAAATTTGTCAAAGTAGTCCAAATTGTAAGACACAACTGAATTCTCAGTATGTAAAAGGAAACTATGAGGCAGAAGGAACATTCACTGTAAGATGTGTACCCACAATTTTTGAAGGAACAATAATGCCTAACAGGTAATTATTTCCAATTACAGTAGTGTACAAAAGAGCCTTTACAACAACCAAATGAAAATAGTTCTTTTTTGAATCACCAGAAACACTGAAATTAGAAAAACAACACAATCAATACCTGATGACACAAATAAAATTTTAAGATTCTTCATGCTGCATTGTTTATTAGTGGACCCAAGAAAAGGTAGGATAAGAGAGAGTTCGGGTGGTTCCTGGATTGTTTTTAATCTATAACTAAAGTAATAATCACTTAAAAATAAATCTTTTCATATTTTTGTCTCAAATTTTGCAGCAGAGTAACTTAGAAAAAAATCACCATCATACTAAGTTAATCAGACAGCAAGTAAAAGTAAAATTAAAAAAAAAGTCTGAAATGAACTATAGTAGCCTTAAACATTTCCTTTTTCTGCATATTTTCAGCCATTTGTGCTGAAATTTGCACCCCATTGAGCAAGCCAATACAGTCTATATTTTTCTAATTTTATTGTAAGACTCTAGAAACAAAAAAAACAAGATTTAAAAAGCTCAGCATTGCCTGGTGTTGTGATATCTTTCGTTCAAGCACTAAGGAGGCAGATCTCTGAGTTAGAGGCCAACCTGATCTACAAGTGAGTTCCAGGACATCCAGGTCTACACAAAGACACCCTGTGGAAAAAACAAAACCCAAAAAACAGCAGTAACAAAAAACATACGAAATAGCTCAAATTGATAAGTGGATGTACAAGATAGCACTCACTTACTTTTCACCTAGGATATAGATAAATCAACTTTGAATGACCAGGGAACTATCTTACTGGTGGCTGTCTTGCATTGGGCCAGTGGTGCTATTTAAGAGAAAAATAATATTAATGGTCTCACTCAGCACTGGACTCTGCATGTTACAATATTGGCCTCCTGGCTAGATGTGCTGACTGATTATAGTGGCATAGTGGTCAAGGGTGTAACTAATCACTTCCTACTTAGATATGAAGCCTATTCTGCAGAGAGATTTCATGCCTTGTCCTGTAAACCTGGTCAAAAAGTCAAGACAGTCAGATGCTGTAGGTATTAAATGATCAGGTTGGTTGTCAAACTCAATCTGTCTTGCTCTCAACTTTCATCAGAGAAACTTCTTTTTTCAGTAAGTAGTAGTAAATTCAGAGAACCAGTCCAAGTTCTAAGTCTAAGCAGCAGTGAAAAGTCAGCTGAGGCAGGGTCCTCTGTGTTAACCCCCATCCCCACACAAGGCTCAGGGAACATCTTTGAAGAGTGTGCATGCTGAAAAGTTCCACATGTCCCAGTGGATGGTTACATACCAAAGCATATGTGGGCAATACTAAGAGGACTCAGGGTCTATTAATAACAAAACAAAGAGGACATGGATTTGGGACAGAGATATGGAATGGGAGGCACCATAGCTTTGTGTTTAGATTTTATAAAACAAAATTCTGCAACTCAATGGGATTCAGAAAGCTAAAAACCAAAAGGGGTAAAGGCATTAAAAACAACTTACAAAAATGGTTGCAGAAAAGGCCAATGAACCAAAGAAAATGTGTGCCACCTCACAACAATGAGAAAATTATTAATCAAACACAAGCTGAATGTTGCTGCATTTCTGCCAATGATAAATGGTAGCAAGGAGACAGATTAGATGGGACTCTCATTAGTTATCATGGAACACAAAGTAACAAATTCATTTGTGAAGTTTCTTGGCATTGTCTACTAGTATATCCTATGACTGAATAGCAGTCATTGTAATATTCTAAAATTCAAACTGATCCAAATGCATAACTCCAATATGATGAGTAAGTAATTTTTTAATATTCATTCAGAGGAGTGCTAACAGGACATGAAAATGAACAGAACAGTGTCAAGAAAGGCTCTGGCAAACAGGACATTGTTGCAAAAATGAAAAACACAAAGAATGAAACAAACAAAATAAACGCATATTAAGAGAAGACACTGGAATCAGAAACCAACTCATTCACACTTTAAGGAACTCCCAAAAATACTAAACTGCAATCTATAATATATATTAAGAGGACCTCTTGTGGACCTATGTCAGACCTGTGCTTGCTGATTCTATCTCTGTGAGTTCAAATGATCTTTGTTCAGTTGATTTGGAGGAGCTTGTTCTCCAGGCTTCCTCCATCCCCTCTGGCTCTTACACTCTTTCAGCCTCCTCTTCTTCAGAGTTCCCTGAGCTCTGTGGGGAGGGATTTGACGGCAACATCTCATCTAGAGATATGTGTTCCAAGGTCTGTCTATCTGTCTGCCTGCCTGCCTGTCTCTCTGTCTCTGTCTGTCTCTCTGTCTCCATGTCTCTCTCTCTCTCTCTCTCTCTCTCTCTCTCTTCTCTCTCTCTGTCTCTCTCTGTCTCTGTCTCTGTCTCTGTCTCTGTCTCTGTCTCTCTCTCTCTCTCTCTCTCTCTCTCTCTCTCTCTCTCTGTGTGTGTGTGTGTGTGTGTGTGTGTGTGTGTGTGTGTGTGTAATGTCTGGCTGACTGTTGGTCTCTTTATCTTTTTTTCCAATTCCTGCAGGCAGGAGGAAGTTTCTCTGATCATGTCTAAATAAGACTCTATTAGTATAGCAGAATATCATTAGGAATCATTTTATTGGTTGGGTTGGTTTATTTGTTTTTTAGTTTATGGTCTGTTTTGCTTGTTTTTGGACCAATAGTATTTGACTTTATCCTAAGTCTCGGGGTTCTCTGGGCTCTGGTTCTTGGTCTCACAAGCAGTGTCAGGTGTGGAGTCTTTCAGAAAGATTGAAAAAGCAGAAAAAAGACATCCATGGGGAAACGAATTATCCCAGTATTACAGTTTTGGAAGTAAGCACATGTAGATTGAGAGGAAACTGTAATGCTGTGTTTCTATACTTAGTGATGTTTCCTTGAATGTTTACACTCAATGAGACTCAATGGACTCTGTATTTACATTTGGGTGAATTTGTATGTGTATGTATTTTACCAAAACAGTTATTCTTTAAAAGATTTTAAAAGACTTAGCCACCTGTCCCAGCCACCATGGATCAGGGCAGCAGGTGTCACTAAGATGAATAAACATATAATGGAGAGATGAGAACGATAGAGTACATGGTGGATAGATGGAAGAGAGAGGATCGGAGCTGCTCTGTGCTGTGGAGAGAGGTGGAGATTTGGTGGTGGTAAAGAACAGGCAAATTTGAGGATCCTGTGCTGCCACCTGAAGCCATGTTGATGTCCTAATGGTCTGATGCCTTAATGACCCATGCTGCTACCTGAGGCCATGGTGACATCCGGGCCTATGCTGCCACCAAGGGCCATGTCTGGTTCTATGGTTGTTCCACAGCTGGGGTGTGTTGATATCTGTGGCTTGGGTTACCACCAAAGGCCAAGTAGATGTCTGTGGTCTGGGCTGCTGCCAGGAGCCATGTTGATGTCCAAGCACATTGCTTTGCCAGTTTGCCCATTGCGGCACTCAGGAGAGCAGCTGGCATCTTTCCTGGGAGCACGGTAGAGTTGGCCTTAGTAGCATGGGTGCAGGTACAATGGCTCTAAGGACAAGAGTTCGGGAGCATTTACCCTATCCCTTGGCACCTGACACAGGCAGGAGAGTAGGTTCTACCCCTTCCTTGGACAAGACAGAGAGCTGGCATTGGTGGTGCAGTTGCAGGAGAACCAATGAGCTGAAGAACTCATTGACTACCCAGGCCCAGAGCCAAGGCTTGGAGTTGGCTCACCTCAACATCTACCACAGCAATCACCTGCTGAAGCATGTGAAGCAGCTGGCCCTGTAGAACCAAAGCAACTGGATCTCTATCACACAAGGCAATAACAGGATACCTAAGAGGAGTCCTTGGTGAGGATTGAGTATTGATAGTGTAACAGATGCCAGAGGCTTAGAACCAGGCCAGTGACTCATTGCAATGCGTATTTACAAATAAATCTGTTCAGGCAGTGGGTATACTGTGTGACATACCAC
The DNA here is from genome assembly GCF_003668045.3 of Cricetulus griseus. Classification (NCBI taxonomy): domain Eukaryota; kingdom Metazoa; phylum Chordata; class Mammalia; order Rodentia; family Cricetidae; genus Cricetulus; species Cricetulus griseus. The sequence continues at coordinate 10,011,157 of NC_048601.1, forward strand.
AACACAGCACAGCTTCCACAGTGAGACATTTGTGTTTGTTTTCTTTGGGGAGATTGCATGGGTAGGAGTGGATGAGGGCACAGGGAGAAGAGTGGGATTGGGGTGTATGATTTAAAATTCACAAAGAATCAGCAAAAAGGTTTTAAAATGTTAATTTTTAAAATTTTTACTCATGAGTGTTTTCTTGTGCATATATGTGTGTACCACACACAAATCAGATAGTTGAAATTTAGAAGAGGGTGGTGTCAGATTCCCTGGAGCTGTAGTTACAGAGGGTTGTGTCTGTCACAGGAGACTGAGAACTAAACCCCAGTGCTTTAAAACAGCAACCAGTACTCTTGATGGGAGAGCACTGTTTACAGCCTAGCAATGGTTTATTTTTAAGTAATAGAAAAAATGAAGTATTTGTCTTTGACATCTACCAAATGGGAGAGTTAAAAATCTGTGCCTATGAAATTAAAGATTACAGTAGACTCCATTTACTAGTCTTAGAGACAGGCTTTTACTCCACAGCCTGGGCTAGCTTCACACATATCCTTCTGTCTCACCTTAGGACTGCTGAAACTATATCAACACATTTGGGTTTGACATCTGACTCTCTTAGAATGTTCCTTCCTCTCCCAATGCTTATACCTTAATTAAGAAATATGAATCCTGTTATAATAGTATTCTTATAAAGAATTATTTTAGAGTAGTCCACTTTAAATAATGACTATGGAAAAAATCAGGTATGATAATCACTGAATTGTAGAAATATCAAGTATTCTCAAGAAATTATTTCCTGGAGTCCAATGTCTGAAGAAAAATGAATTGTTTGAATTCTCACAGAGTTTTGTTAGTAGAGTTGTTCTTTCTAGCTCTCTAGTAAGAAGGAGAGAACTATTAAAACACAGTTCTAGAAAGAACTAACCTAACCACGCTGGTTTATTACAAGAGATTTAAGAAAAAAATGTTTGCCAAAATAAGGCCTGGAACCATCTGTTACTCAGTTTTTATGTGTGGAAGGATCATGTTTTATATTTAAACTTATTTTATGAAAATATTTCTCCTGTGAGGATAAGATTAAACCTGGAGCTTCACACTTGCTAGGCTGTTGTTTTACCCCTGAGCTATATCTCAGCCTTTTATTCCATTTCTCTCTCTCTCTCTCTCTCTCTCTCTCTCTCTCTCTCTCTCTCTCTCTCTCTCTCTCTGTGTGTGTGTGTGTGTGTGTGTGTGTGTGTTTGTGTGTGTTGTGTTGTATGCATACATCTGCAGTAATGCTCACTTGAGTATGTATATGTAAAATCCAGAAGTTGATATCAGGATTCTTTCTCTACTACCCCACTTATTTTTTATTATTTATTATTTTTTTCTCTAGGTGAACCTGAAGTGCACCAATTTGGCTGACTTGCTGACCTGTGAGCCCCCAGAATCTCCTGCATCCACCCCAGTGGAGCTGGGATTAGAGACTGACTCTGCTGTGTTGAGCTGACTATGGGGGCTGTGAATATGAATGTAAGACCTCATGCTTACGGTACCCGTACTTCACTCAACCAGTTTTCTCTCCAGGCCTACTTCCTGCTCCTTTTATTTTTGAAATAGAACCTTGGTAAATTGCCCGTGAAGTTCTTGACCTTGCAAGTCTTCTGCCTCACCTTCTGAGTGCATGAATTATGAACCCCACCACAAATAAGCCTGATTCTACTTAACGTTAGTTTATGTTCCTTCCATTGCCCCATTCTGGAATCAAATCCAGGGCCCTGTGCATGCTAGGCAAGTGTTCTGCCCTGACTTGTCTCTTCAGCTTAATTTGGAAGTACTTTTGATGACCACGGAACACATTTCATCTTTGTGGAGTGATGCCTTTCTAAGGAGGAAACAAGTTCTCACAAATCAGGGTATGCCGGAAACCACTAGATTGACTTCACCAACTCAGCAACAGACAGCCAAATCCCCAACAGCAAAGCAAAGGAACTCTAGTCTCCTGTCTGTGATGCTTTGCCTTATCTCAATGATGGTCTTATTACCATATATACATGGTAATTAACTAGAAACTGCTGGTATGCTAATAAAAAGATGAACATTAAAATTAAAAGATGATCACATCCTCTTGTTAATGATTTTTTAATATTTAGCAACTGTGCTTTCTAGGGTAAATATCAATTTTTGCTTTTAATTATATCATAACCAGTAGTGATTATGATGGGCTCTTTCTCCTGAAAAATAAATGACTTAAATTGACCTACTTTAATTTTATTCATTATCTCTGATATTGAAACCTGTATTTGACATATTATTTGATCTTTTCAAACCACATTCACTCCCAGAAAGAAAGCCCCAAGACATTTTATTTTTAAAATATTCTGAGGTTTTGCTAGTTAGGTGAAATGTGACAGTAATTTCAAGTTCTTTATTATGGCTTCCTTCTGCAGCAAGAATCAATTATTCCATGCATATTAGTGCCTGGTTTTCAGCTCAGTATTTAAGCAATTAGTATCTGTATCTATAAATTAATACATTTATATTCCTAATGGGACTTTAATCATACAAAATGAATAGAAACTGTCTTTGGGGTTTATTAATGTTGAAGGTAAAAGCTGTTTATTTGATATTAAAGCTCAATTAAATTTCAGCTTTAGAGAGGGAAGGGGGATTTTTGACACTCTTCTGATTCTAGTTCTGAATTCCCCCTGAATTAAGACAACTACAGAAGCCTTTTACAGTACCTTTCAAAGGAAGAACGTCTGTTGTAGATAAATTCTGCTTGTTTTCATATTTTTATACCCAGTAATTGCTGACATAGATGTTCACATCATGACATCTAACCCACTGAAATTATTTGAACTTTTAGCATCAACTCTTTAACTTTGAGTTAGATAATATATTTGCCTCTAAAAATGTTTATAACCACTGACAAATATTTTATATCTTCCAGTATGGACAGATTCATAATTTCAGATTATGCTGTAGCTGATATAAAGGTTAACATTTTAAAATGAATTTGTCTGATGTTTTATCAAGATAAGGAAAGTACTTTTGCTGTGCCTTGAGCTATCCATGCTGGTTGAAAAGTAAATGCTTTTCAATTTTAAGTCTATGAAATTATTTTAGTTGAATAATTCATATTCTATATGCTTAACCCCTTCTGTGCCTACAGTACATTTTTGGTGTATTTTATAGTTATATGTAACATTCACCATAGTCAGTCACAAAACTATTTAGCCTCCTCAAAGAGAATCCCAAACCTGTTTCTCTTCAGCATCATGAACACACATGAAACGCTGTCAGTCATCATATTACTGTCACTATATTAGTCATATACTGTCAATAATATGAGTGACCTCATATTACTGTCAATTTTCGTATATTATATTTTCATATTCAAAGAATCATATAATGCTTTCTCTTTATTTTATTTACTGTAAAGTTTTCAAAGTCCACCTGTGTGGAAACACATAATAATAGTTCACTTTTATAGTTAATAGTATAACAATGTAGTATAGTTACATGGCAATTTTTATACTAATTTATCCATTGATCAAAATTGTGTATGGGAGGTCATGGTGGTAATCACCTTTAATCCCAGTATCCAGAGGCAGAAACAGGAGGATCTCTATGAGTTCATAGTCAGCCCTGTCTACATAAGGTGTTCTAGCCTAGCTACGGATGTATAGTGAGACCCTGCCTAAAAAATGTTCAACTAAATATTTAAAAGGCTATTCCTACATTTGCTATTATGAATAATTTCACTATAAACTTTATGAATATGTATCTTTATGGCCATAGTTTGTTCATATTTATCTTACATGCAAGAATGTAACTACTTTTTATATGCTATTTTTTGGTCATTTCAGATGTTTTTCTTTAATTGCATTGTTTGCCTTTAAAAAATATAGCTAACTGTGATAGCTATTCTTGGCTTCCAACTTGACTATAGGCTTTCAACAGAAGATGTAGCCAGATTAAAGTTGTGCCCTCCTGCCTCAAGATCTGGATGAAAAGCTTGTTGTCTTCCTGTCTCAATATCCAGATCACAAGTGTTTCTTCTGTTCTTAGATTTTAGTTCATTCCAGATATAGTCAAGTTGAGAGCCAACAATAGTGTTCCTTTGTACAGCCTCAGCTGTCCTGAAAATTGCTAGGTAAACCAGGTTGGCCTTGAACTCACAGAGATCCACCTGCCTCTGCCTCACTCTGCCTCCCACACGTTGTGATTAAAGGTGTGGCCACCACTGCCCATTAGACCTTATATTCTTATATTCATAACTTATAGATTCTTTCATCTATAACTGACTATAGCACTTACCATGAAAGCTCAAAGCACAGTTAAAGCCATATTCCAAACCTCTGTCCTATAAGCTCAGTCACTGAGGGGTTCCTGTGTCATGTGCAAAACTTTTACTGTCCTGTTAGGAGATGCTGTAGACTTCATACAGTAGTTCCTACAATAGCCAAACTTTTCCCCTCTTTCAGTTTCACTTGGGTTTTCTCTTCAAAATCCACTTTTAAAAATTCCTTTGATTTCTTTTTAAAATCACATAAGATTTTGAGGTAATCATTTTCCTGTGTTTTTAAGTATCCCCTTTTCGTTCCATATAATATTGACTACTTAGCAAGTATCAGGCATTTATATTATTTATCTCATTTGGTTTTTTAGAAGGGCAATCTCACCTCTCTTCCTCTGCAAACAGCTTTCTATTTTGGTGAAAGGAGAGGAAAATCCTGTGGTCCTTCATCCTATTGTTGATGTTTTTGAAACACTTTGCAAGTATGTCTTTACCATCAGTTGTAAAATCGAACAGGTGACAGGGTGACACCCTACCCGTGTCGGATAAACGACTGGTGCAAAGGACCCCTGTAGACCAGAGAGTATTAGGACATTTTTAATGGGACCATTGTTCTGCAACTTCCTATACCTCTAATTCCTATAACCTGGAAAAATGATGAACCGTTTTGGGTAGAACAATGGCCCCCTCCTAAAATAAAATTGGAGGCTGCTCTAGCCCTGGTTCAGGAGCAGTTGAGTGCTGGTCACATTGTCCCTTCTACCACTCCCTGAAATACCCCAATATTTGTTAAGAAAAAAATCAGGTAATTGGAGGCTGTTACAAGATTTGAGACAAGTCAATAAGACCACCTAGCCAAGGATGCCAGCCCCTGTGGCCATCCAAAAAAATTGGCATTTACTTGTGATAGATTTAAAGGATTGTTTTTTCAATATTCCTCTACATCCTGCTGATTGTCAGTGTTTTGCTTTCAGTGTTTCATCTCTAAATTTAAGAGAGCCTTGTAAGAGGTACAAATGGGTAGTTTTGCCTCAAGGCATGGCTAATAGCCCTGCCATGTGTCAAATTTATTTTTTCTCAAGCTATAGAGCCAGTTAGACTAAAATATTCTCAATTATGTAATTCATTTTATGGATGATTTATTGGCAGCTCCAAAAGAAAAGTTATTATTATCTGCTTTTGGAGATCTTCAGAACACCTTAATATTCTGGCTTACAAATAGCACCAGAAAAGGTACAAAAAGAGTTTCCATATCATTATCTTGGGCATCACTTGCTTTGTAATGGGGTACATCCTCAAAAGATTAGTCTTTGCCTGGACGCCCTTCAAACCTTAAACAGTTTTCAAAAACTTCTGGGATATATTAATTGGATCAGACCCAGTTTAAAGACCTTTGATAAAAAGTCAGATCAGGTTGTCACACCTTTGTCCCATCAACAAATAGAGTAGTTCCAAAATAGTAGTCATGACTGGGCCATTTTTCTCTCTGCTACTAAGAGTAAATTTGATAATCATCACCCACCCATTAATCTGGTTTCCTTTTTTAAAATCATCCTTTAATTTTCCCAAAGGGGCGATAAGGTTTTACAGATAGTTCTTCTAACAGAACAGCTGTGGTCGTATCTTATCCAGTCATTAAGACAGCCAAAATTGCTACAGGTTCTACCCAAATGGCTGAATGTATAGCCCTAGCCATGGCACTGCAACTATTCCCCAGGGAAGCACTTAATATCTATACTGATATTCAATATGTAGCTCAAATTGTCTAACCCTTGGAGACGGCTGCATATATTGCCCCCGTCTCTAGAGTACAAGAAAAAAATGTTACAGATACAGGATCTATTTTGGCTACAAAGTGAACCTGTATTTGTGGGTCACCTTAGAGCCCACACCAACTGTCAGGACCCCTCAGTGAAGGAAATGGAACGGCTGACAGGTATACTCAGATTGTTGCAGTTTCACAAGAGTTCACTAGAGCACATTCCTTAAATAAACACTTTCATCTCAATACAGGATCCTTATGCTTTCATACTGGGATTACTAAGGAAAGAGCTGTTTGGATAGTTAAAAATTGCCCACTTTTGTGTACCTATCCCTCACTTTGGAGTTAATCCCCAAGGATTGCTGCCCAATCACGTCTGGAAGATGGATGTAACTCATGTACCATCCTTTGGAAAATTGCAATTTGTCCATGTTTCTGTAGATACCTTTTCCAGAATGATATTTGCTTCTGCCCATTCTGGTGAGAAGGTAAGTGATGGTAAAAGCCATTGCCTATAGGTGTTTGCTTACATGGGGGTTCCAAAACAAATTAAGACTGATAATGGCCCCACCTATGTCAGCAAAGGTTTCAATCAGTTTTGTCAGGACTTTGAAATTTCCCCCCAAAACTGGCATTCCTTACAACTCCCAAGGGCAGGCTATTGTAGAACGAGCCTATTGCACCTTAAAAACTTATTTGATTGAAGTAAAAAAGGGGAAAATTGAGGGTCACCTTGGCTCCTCTCACTCTATCACTTATTCTTTATATTTTAAATTTTTTAATAGTGGATAATTCTAATTACTGCAGCAGATCATCATTGGCGGTCCTCTGTACAGAAAAAGCCTCTGGTTAAGTAGAAAGATCTTCCCTCAGGCCTTTGGAGAGGGCCAGATCAGGTTTTGGTGTGGGCTCGGGGGTCCGTTTGCATTTCCCACAGGATAGTGAATCACTAATCTGGGTTCCGGAGCATTGTGTAAGCCCGGGTCCTACAGATTCGATTCAGCCTCCCAATGAGCCACTAAATCCTAATGAGAAACCTGCCAGTCTTGGCGCCAATGGATTCTCAGAGGCAGGTGTGACCGGTTACAGTCAGCTCCAACCTTAGCCTGGGCAGTAGGGCAGTAGGGCTGCCCAAGAGGATAATTTAAAACTTGCAATATGTGTTCCTCCACCCTTTTCTTATGTTAAGGAATGCTTAATTGTTTCCTCCAGAAATGCCACTTGGAGAAGCTGTCGAGATGATGGGATTTCAGCCTTGGTGTTCATGGTGCCGAGTCACGCCAGTGGATCACCCAGAAGAGAACCAGCGCATCCTTACAAGACTAAAAGGAGATTTTTATTATCGGCAGCCATTATGGCATTAGCCTTGGCAGCTATAGTTTCCGGCTTAGCTGCCCCTCAGTCACTTGCCATGAAAGACCCCCGGAGGCTCAGGCCCCCAGGATGTCAGCCCAGGACCGACTCTAATCACCAGGCGGAGTCGAAAACTTGATGCAAATAGCACAAGACTTTATTGCAGTTGTTTAATGAGCTAACCCCATGTTAGCTTGGACCTTTCATCCATCCACCATGGTGGATGGTTGGGAAAAGGCTCTGAGAAGCGATAGGGCAGCGTAAGGGGATTGTCTAGGGGTATGCACAGGCTCAGGATTGGTGTGCCTCCAGGCTTGGAGGTCTTGCCCTGTGTTGATTGGCCAACTGGTAGTTATGGCCCATAGGCCCTCCCAGGGCAGTTGCTATGCTCTGCATGTCATTGCTGTGCACTTGTCCACAAAGCACACCCAGAGCCATAAAGCATAGCACCACCAGCTAACTTCTGATTGGTTCCTTGCCAGGAGGTAGGCATCTGACCTCCTAGTGACTAAGACAAGGTCAGGCAAGCATGTGTTAGGCTATTATGGCTGCCGAAATGGGGAGCTGGTCTCTTCAGCCACAGCAGGCACACTGGGTATTTCTCAGAGGAGGTTCCCACTGCCTTAAATTCCCCAAAATAATATTTATTCTATAGTCAAAAATAGGCACTTTAAATTTTAATTGGCAAACTTCTCTTTTAAATTTCTCAATTGCCTACTCAATTCATTTAAACTTTTGAGATCAGGGTGACTCACTTTTAGGGAAGACACCTCACCTTCTGGAATGTTGCTGGAATGGAGTGGATCACTAGCCCTTGAGATTAGGGCCCCAGGCAGCAATGTTTTAAGTGTTTTAATTCCTAGTCTACCCTTGCCTTATGAAAGGCAGGGAGTCCAGAGCCATTTGTGGACATAGCTATTCATGCTTTCCTTGACAGCAGACAACCCCTCAGTGCAGGTCTAGCTGAGCCTGCAAGACAAATGAGTTATCAATGACGGTTAAGATTCGGGGGCCATCTGTTAACCTAAGACAGGGGGTTTGTGAGGCCTGGGCAGACTTCTCTTTGATGGGTAAAACAGATGTTAACGTTCTGGAAAACCTAAGCCAGATGCTCATATTTGTTTTTATATAAAAGGGGTGAGTCCGATGGGTGACCTAAGCTGTCTTTGGTATTATCTGCCCCCCCCCATGACTAGGTGTGCCTGTTGAGATGTTGAGATTAGGCATTCACTTCTCTCCTTCTGCCTAGGCCTATATGCAAGAATGTAAACTATCTGCCCATTGCTGGGGATTGGGGGCAAGAACCTTGACCTGAGTAAACTCCCACTGTGGCTGCTGTTGGTATATAAGTCTTCTCCTCTTGGAAAATAAATGACATTCTCCTTGCAAGAATGACCCACTGTCTTGTCTTTATTCTAACCCTTAGATTCCCTCGCCTGAACCCGTGAAATGTAGCTGTAGTGCTGGCTGCTACTACACTTCTGCCAATCAAAATGAGCTTTATTGTTTCCTCCTTACAATGTTTTCTTTACCATATCCTCCATGTGTAGTCGTTCTCAGTGCAACATTGTTTGCTGGGTTTATCAGTACAGCCATTAAAGGCAATCTGAAGGTATGGCTGTGTAGGCAAACTGGAGAAATCAGAACACAGGCAGATGGATATCTTTATCGCTTTGTTTTCCCCAAGTTTACCAGAGCTGCTGATTGAGGAAACCTCTGAGAGACTAAGGTTTGAGCCAAGATGATCATGTATTCTCTTCTCTGCACAACTTGTCGTTGGAATTCTCCAGAGCTATTCTTAGTAAAATATCCTTTCTCCAATCTCACAATACCTGAAGCACAATAGCAATGGTAAATATTGATCTGAAATCAGATATATATATATATATATATATATATATATATATATATATATATATATATATCCCAGTAGTCATCCACTAAAGGAAGGACTTCATTATTGGTGAGCAGTTATATTTCCTAGCCCCTTGTAGGCCTTAGATTGAGCCTTGTTTATGCAAGGTTACATCACTCTGGCCAAAAAACAGAGAGAATCACACAGTAATAGGATAAATGGTTCTCAACAATCTACTGAAAAGCTTTCAATTCTCTAAAAATAACATCATTTTTCTGAGCACAGTGCTCCTGTCATCTACCTGAAGATGTTTAAGTGACAAGTCAGAACATACATTTTCTGTCTCCTTATTTAAATTTGAGGGTTTTGACTTCTGTTTGTACTTTTTGACACACATTGTATTAAATACTGTGCTTGGTGAGTCTGTAACAATTCCTAGAGTCATTCATTTGTTTTTATGCTTGATGAACCAAAACACAACCAAAACAAAACCCAACTATGAACATTTTAGTATGAATGGAAATTTCCACTCAACAGTTTGAAATACATTTAAAAGCTTCTTGGGTATCATCCACAATCCAACGTATTAGAACCACTTGGGAGGCTCACAAACACCCACAGTGATTAGAGATCCTCCCTCTTTAGAGATTTAGTAGTTGTTTGAGGTTTAAACATTCCATATGTGGCCAAATTAAGACATTCTGTTAACATGTGCTACCTCACAAAAATGTGGTTTCAAAGCAATTCACAGTATTAGAATTAATAATGTATCACTATGCATGAATAAAAATCAACACAAATTGAGTGTTGCCTTTGCACACTAGCAATGAATTATTTTAATTTTTTAAACAGGCTCACGTAGATTATCTCAAAATAGTGGCAATTTATTTGATTATAGAAACAAAACACAACTGTATAATTAAAATGCAATGTACACATAAAAAAGTTAACACAAATAAATGGAAAGATACCATTTGTTACTTGAATGAGAAGAAGTATTGTCAAAATGCTCATCTATACTGGGAAATTACCAACATGGAGTCAGGTAGAAATATAAGGGTATTTAATAGGGAAAAGCCTTACTTACAGAGCGACCTAGCCAGCCGATGGCAGCAGCCTGTACAGCAAGAAGCAAAAGAGAAACCGAAACCGAAAAATTTGCTTAGGAGATCTTGTCCTGAGGACATGTATTCCTCTGGGGAACCATACATGTCTCTCTTAGAGTCCTCCTTCTTTCCTAGCTTCTTGGGAGGTGTGGATTGTAGGCTGATAATCCTACAATCCTACAAGGCTGAGTGAATACATACCATGTTTATTTTTTGTGACTGGTTTACCTCGCTCAGGTTGGTTTCTTTTAGTTCCATCCATTTGCCTGTGAATTTCAAGATTCCATTTTTTTTTTTTTTGTTTTTTTCCACTGAGTAGTACTCCATTGTGTAAATGTACCACATTTCCTCTATCCATTCTTCAGTTGAGGGGCATCTGGGCTGCTTCCAGTTTCTGGCTATTATAGATAATGCTGCTATGAACATCATTGAACAGATGTCCTTGTTGTATGAATGTGCTTCCTTTGAGTATATGCCTAAGAGAGGAATTGCTGGATCTTGTGGTAGACAGATTCCCATTTTCCTGAGGAATTGCCATACTGATTTCCAAAGTGGCTGTACGAGTTGGCTATACAATGGAATAAAGAAAGCGTTTTCAACAAATGTTGCTGACATAACTGGATGCTGGCATGTGGAAGACTGCAAATAGATCCATGTCTATTGCCATGCACAAAACTTAAGTCCAAATGGATCAAATATCTCAACATAAATGCAGCCACACTGAACCTATTAGAAGAGAAAGTGGGAAATACCCCTGAATCATTGGTACAGGAGACTGCTTCCTGAACATTACACCAGTAGCACAGACACTGAAATCGACAATTAATAAATGGGACCTCCTGAATCTGAGAAGCTTCTGTAAGGCAAAGGACACAGTCAACAAGACAAAACGGCAGCACAGAGAATGGGAAAAATATTCACTAACCCCACATCTGACAGAGGGCTGATCTCCAAAATTTACAAAGAACTCAAGAAGCTAGTCTCCAAAACATCAAATAATCCAAGTAAAAAGTAGGGTACAGAACTAAATAGCGAACTCTGAACAGAGGAATCTAAAAACAATGCTGAAAGACACTTAAGTGCTCAACACCCTTAGCCATCAGAAAAATGCAAATCAAAGCAACTCTGAGATACCATCTTATACCCATTAGAATGGCTAAAATCAAAAACACCAATGACAGTTTTTGCTGGAGAGGATGTGGAGAAAGGGGAGGACCTCTCTGTTTTGTTCCTCTCATTATGTTTAATTACACCTGCCAATAACCCTCAGTTTAACTTTCTCAGACAAATATCTTTTCTTTCTACCACTTTCTTCTTTTTACAACTTTTAACTTGTCTAGTACTTTTGACTTAAGATTTATTTTATTCAAATGATTATGTTCAGATGTGTGTTGGAGGCTAATGTGCCCATGAGTAAAGGTACATGTTGAGGCCAGAAGATGGTGTTAGAGCCCATGAAACTGAAGTTACAGGTGATTGGAAGTGACCTGAGTTTACAGGTGGTTGCGAGTCACCTGAGTTGGGTACTGGGAACCAAACAAGGCTTCCTCTGAAGAGCAATCCTCACTCCTAACCAAGGAATCAGCTCCAGGTCTAGAAATATTTTAGTTTACTTGAAAAAACTGTTTACCAATGTTTATTCTTCTTCTTCATATATATGAAAGCTGGTGCACAAACCTGGTAACCAGGAAGTAACTGGGATCTTAGCTTTCATCATTCCTGTGTCATTTTAAGAATGTGTTTTTGTTGACTGCATACCTGACTCATTTTTAGTGGTTACAATGGAATAGTACCTTAGTGCTGTTTCTTTGTTTATCAGTAGGTTGTTAAAACATTTTATAATGTTTTTATTTTTATGCATCTTGTTTTCCTTAATCTTGCTGAGCTCAGTTGTTTGTTAATTTTATTGGTAGATTCCTTGGTATTTTTATGTATGTGTAATCCTGTCACTTGCTAATAAAGAGAGCTGTTTTTATTTTCCTACTTTCTGGTGTATGTTCTTGTTAATTCCTTTGTCTAGTGTCGCTGAGCTGACTAGAGTTTTCAGGACTGTATTAAATAACAGTGCTGAAAGCTGACATCCTTTGTTAGTCCCTGATCTTAGAGGACAAGCAAGAGGCATCCAGTTCTTCATCACACGGTATACTGCTAGTCTCTATAAAACTGAAGATGTCCTTGTACTTCCTACTTTTCTCATAGCAATTTACTTGTTCATTTTTGCCAAATAACTTTTCTTTGCTTCATATGACCCAGGTTTCTTCTTTAGCTTGCTAAGAGATTGGATTGCATTCATCTATACGTAGCTGTTTAACTCCTTGAAGACTATGATAAACCACAGCTGTTCAGCTCAACAATTGCTTTTTGTATATTATGTTCTTCATCATACTAGTATCTGCTGATTTCACTTCTCAGTCTCTTCTTGTTATTTCTGCTTATTGACATGTGGAGTGACTTTCTATAAATGTTAGATTTTTTGTGTTCTATTATGAGAATAGATTTTTAATATAAACCCCACTTTTAACTGGATTTCTCAGTTCTCCTCAGGAAATAGTAGCTAGTGCCATTGTATTACTGCCAGTGTAGGTAGAATTCCAGCTGCCTGGGTCTGTATCAAGATGAGAGTTGGGTTGATTGCTTTTATAGGAAGGGCTAGCGTAAGAAATGTGGTTTCTGGGGTTATATATGTTGTATCTTACTTCCTGAAGACTAAACAGCTAACAGCCACATATAATCACATACATATCACATTTGTTTTTTTTTTTATGTTACCCCATTCAGAATCTTTTTTTCATATCTAGGTCCATCCACTTAGCTGCAAATTCTATGATATCTTTTTTCAACAGCTGAATATTTGCCATTGTATAATTGTAGCATATTCTTTTTATTCATTCATATAGACTCTTTCCAGTTTCTGCCCGCTATGATTAGAACAGCATTTAACATGGTGGAGCAAGTATCTTTGCAGTAAGATGTAGAATCCTGGTATATGTCTAAGAGTAGTATTTCTGGAACTTGAGGTAGATCTATTTCAAGCTTTCTGAGGAACCACCACACTGATTTCTATGGTGACTGGCTAATTTGCTCTCCACCCAGCAATGGATGAGTAATTACTCTTACTCCACATCCTTGCCAGCATGAGTTGTCACTTGTTTTATTGATATTGGCCATTCTAATAGGTTAAAGATGAAAATCTCAAAGTGGTTTGACTTGCATTTCCCTGATGACTAAGGGATGTTGAAAACACTTTAAGTGAATCTCATTCTTCTGATATTTTTTTCTGTTTAGAAATGAATCTCATTTTAATTGGATTATTGTTTACTTGGTGTCCAGTTTTGTAGACAGAAATTTCTGTTCCACCTGATCCTGTAGCCGTTTAGTCCCAAATAAACACACAGAGGCTTATAATAATTATAAACTGTTTGGCCAAAGGGATAGCTCAGGCTTCTTACTGGCTAGCTCTCTCTTAATTATTAACCCATTTCTACTAATCTATGTATCTGCATGTAGTCTTGGCTTACCAGTGCCAGTGATGGCTGGGCCTCTTTCTTACTTGGCAGTTACATAGCACCTTTTTAGCAGCTCACCCTCTGTCTCACTTCCCAGAATTTTCCTAGTCTGGTAGCCCTGACTATACTTCCTGCCTGACTACATCCTGTCTGTCCATTTGTGAAAAAAGCTTTATTCATCAACAAATAAGAGAAACATACATTCACAGCATATAGAAGGACATCACCCATAACAGTTTTTTTGAGTTTGGTATATATTTTAGATAATAGACCTTTATTGAATGTGTAGTTGGTGAAAATCTTTTCCTGTTCCCAAAGTAGCCTACCACCATTGTCTGAATGGTGGTGTCCTTTGTCATGGAAAAGCTTTCAGTGTCATGAGGCCCCACAAATTAATTGGGCTTTTGTTTGTTTGTTTGTTTCTTCTTAATGCCTGCATTTTCACTGTTCTGTTCAAGAAGTCTTTTCCTGTTCCAATGAGTTCAAAACTATTCCCCACATTCTCTTCTATCAGACTCAGTATATCTGGCCTTATGTCGAGGTATTTGATACATCTGTTGCAGTTGAGTTTTGTGTAGGGTGATAAGTATGGATTTGTCTTTTTTTTCCAGTGAGTATTTCTGGCTTCTTTATCAAAACTCAAGTGTGCATAGATTAGGTCTGGGTCTTCAATTGGATTGTTCAAGAAGTCTTTTCCTGTTCCAATGAGTTCAAAACTATTCCCCACATTCTCTTCTATCAGACTCAGTATATCTGGCCTTATGTCGAGGTATTTGATACATCTGTTGCAGTTGAGTTTTGTGTAGGGTGATAAGTATGGATTTGTCTTTTTTTTCCAGTGAGTATTTCTGGCTTCTTTATCAAAACTCAAGTGTGCATAGATTAGGTCTGGGTCTTCAATTGGATTCCATTTATCAACATGTCTATTTTAAGCCAATACCATGCTGTATTTATTACTATAGCCTTGTAGTACAATTTGAGATCAGGAATGATGATAACTCTAGCAGTTCTTTTATTATTCAGGATTAAGTCAGCAGGTCTCAACCTGTGAGTTGTGACCCCTTTAGTGGGGGGATAAAATAGACTTTTTACAGAGATCACCTAAGATCATCTGAAAACACAGATGTTTACATTATGATTTATAAGAGTAGTAAATTTATAGTTGTGGAATAGCAACAAAAGTAAATCAATGGGTTGGGGTCACTACAACATGGAGAACTGTATTAAAAGGTTGCAATATTGGGAAGGTTGAGAGCCATTAATTTAAGCTATTAAATTAATAGTTTCTTTGTTTGTCTTGTTTATGTGTGTTTTAACATGAAGTTGAAAATTGTCCTTTCAAGTTTGTAAAGATTTTTGTTGGAAGTTTGATGGAGATCACATTGAATCTGAATCTGTAGATTACAAAATAAGAGACCTTGTTGGAATTGTTGGATCTCCCTAGGAAGGAGTAATCCAATAGACTATTAAGTGGGGGAGAGGGTGTTGTTGAAATGAGAGGATTAAATGGGGAAGAAGAAGCAATAGGGATGTGAGGGAGGGAATATAGGGAGGGACATCTAAAACTAAGGACCATTTCAGAGGTCATATAGGAAAGCTTCATATAAATGTATACATATATATTATAAATTGAATATATATATATATATATATATATATATATTTGAAACAGTAAATAATGGGAGACAGAGCCCTATTATGATAAATCTTTGTGCCAAAAGCAGCCTTAGCCCTACTGCCACATGGGTGCTTTCCGCCAGCCACCTGAGTTCTGCCCGCTGAGTTCGGGCCCCAAATAATACACAGAAACTTATATTAGGTACAAATGCTGCTTGGCCAATGACTAGGATTCTCATCTGTTAGCTCAGTCTTAATTATCATAAACCTATATATTTTATAAGACTTATCTTATTTAAGATGCTTTCCATTGGTGTACTCATCCCCGGATCACATGATGACTCTGGAGGAAGAGAGAAGGGGGGAAAGGAACCTGCTTGTCCTTGCTTAAATATGAGTCTCTCTGCTATTTCACTTCCTGCCTGGATCATCACTTCTTTACTACATTTCCCAGAATCCTCCTTGTCTCCTAGTCCCACCTAACTTGCTGCCTCATTGGCCAAACAGTACTTTATTTATCATCCAATGAGACAAACACATACACAGATGCACTTCCCCCATCAGAGCCCCAAATGGACATCTCTCATCAAATGAAACCTCTACTTTTGGGAATGGGTTACATATGATGTAATTGTTAGTCAACAAGATCTCATGGGTGCTAAAGAGCAATCCAGGCTACTGCCAAGGCTAACCATTGCTCTCTTCAAACTGATAGTAAGAATCTATTGTTAAAGACAGGGCTTTATATCTCATTGAACTTGTAAAGCATTAGCTGGTGCCTACCTAGAACCTTTACACCTACTAACTAATATTCTTAGTACTGGAAGGCACTCTGCAAGATACCAAAGGAGAAATGTCAATATCAACCTAGCTATAAACCCTTTGATCTGCAGCAGAAGCCTACCTTCATGATCTGCCAGTACAATAGTAGCACAGACTTGTAGGGGTTGCCAACCACTGTTCCTTATATTTAAGGTCCACCCCATGAGATGGAGCCCTTCCCCAACACTGCTCAATTGGCCAAAACTCTGAGACTAGATAGGCTAGAGACTTAGTGTAAAACCAAATACTGCAGTTCTGCTAAAGGATACATAGCAACAAAATGTCTTCTACTGACATTCTGTCATGTTCATCATCTGAGAAGCTCCCTCATGCAGTAGATGGGAACAAGTGCAGAGAACCAACATCTACACAATGTGCAGAGAGTGAGAGGTTTTGGAGTCCTTGGTCCTAAATGGTATGTTGTCATCAATCTCCTTTCTCAATGTTTAGGGATCCCAGTGGATAACGAGGCAGAACAAAAGTGTATGAGATAGGGGAAATGTAGGACAATAAGGGAACAAGACCATATAAACACAGCACGGCCAATGACCCTATGAATTCACTCTCAGAGACGGTGAAAGGACACAGGGCCTGCATGGGTCTGGGCTAGATAGTGTTTCATTGTTCAGAGTGGAAGTGGTCAAAGTCCCCATCACTAACCCAGATGCTCTCTACAATTGATAATTACTCCCAAATAAAATTTAGTTTTCTCCAATGGGCTCTCACTGGGGATACAAACCATTCTTAATGGCAGGCTCCATGCTCAGCAGTAAATTGCCAAGAATACCACCAACAAAAATGAATTCAATGACTGTTTTGGAGGCTTTTTGTTCCATAATATTTTGACAGAGATTTCTTATTCTAGCAGGACTCTTGTGTATATATGTGTTATAGTTTTATGTTTTTATGGAATTTCCCTGTGTGAAAATGTGTGTGTGTTTACATACATGTGCACTTTTCTGCTTTTGTTTTAGTTCTTTTTCTTTTAACTTATTTTATTTTGTTTTTCATTTTATTTATTAATTTATATATTAGTATTATTTTATGTTAAATGTCTACTTGTATGCTAATAAAAGAGAAAAAAGGACATGAATTTTGATGGGTGTGGAAGAGGGCAGGATCTGGGAGGAATTGGGTGAGGGGAATCACAATCAGAATATATTGCATGAAAAAATTCTCTATTTTCATTTACATCCATAAAAGTAAATAAAATGTGATTTCTCAGTTGACTTCCTGTGAGGATTTTGTGGAAGTGAGTGGGTAATGGTGACACTTTTGACTCCACAAGCCTCCTCATGATATCATTCATGAAACAAGGAAGAGGCATACCTCATTGCTCTCTCAAGGCTCAGACTTCAGTGATATCACGTTAGTGGTTTTTTGGACAACTTTATAGACCATCTTGAAGAATGAAGGCTAAATTCTCTAGACTGCCTTGGAATAGATACATTTGTTTGGGGCTACAATCTACTTTCTGTTGTGTTGACTAGAGAATTAATTGTTTAAAGTTTTTCCTGCTGTGTATCTTACTGCATTTATTGTTTTTGCTTGGGAAGAATGGTAAATAACTTTTAAATTTTATTGTTAGATGGACCCTCACTGTGTAACCACGCCTGCCTGGATTTCTCCATTCTGTCTCAATACATAGAGATGCAGAAACCTTTGCCTTCTATGTGTTGGGATTAAAGGTATGTACCATCGTACTCAGCAAACTTTCTTTCATTTTTTAATTACACATTTATAAGTTAAAAAAACTATAATTCCCACAAAATAGAAAGCATCCTATTGTCTATCCAATCTAGAGGTCCCCAGTTCTTCGTGTTTTGTTCACCTTCAGTCTCTCTATGCTTGTTTTCCACATGCTACCTGGAGTTTTCAAATGAAATTACTGTGAAAAATAAGAAAATTTGGAGATTCCCCATTTCTGATGCAAATATCATTTTAATGATTATACTTCAAACAATGATCACAGTTTGACCATTTGAAACATTTCCCATCTAGTCTCCCCTGATTCTCAGACCAGGGCAGTGCTCCTAGCTGCTCTTCAAAGGGTCCTCATTCTTTCCTATACTGAGGCCAGAAGGGCCTAAGAGGGGGCAAACCCAAATGTTATTTCCAAGTCCTATCACAAACATGTTATCAGTATGATTATCATGAAAACTTAGTGATGAAGCATAAAGAAAGAAACCAAGGAATGCTCAACTCAAACCACATGTTCTGGGTAAACAGCCTTCCATAAAATTGTTGCAAAAAGAACTTTTTATATGACAAGAGAGTCTTATACCTGTGTCAATTGGTTGTGAGAAGTCCCTTCTTATGATTTACCTAGATTTATACCTTTTAAAAATTAAAATCTTTCTTCTGTATTTGAATTTCAGTTACATCTACAAACTAGTTTTTGTTTACAGAATATTTTATTCAGAGATGACTTATGGACTATAGTGTTTTACTAAACAACATGTGAATTGATTAATTAAATGTATGTTAAATATATAAATTAATGTTTATAGCATTTTAATTTGAATTAAGGTTAGTTGAAGTTAAAAGACAGAAAAATTTAAGATGAGATAATGGAAAGATTTTTGCATTTCTTGTTGAATAATTATGCCTCAAATAGATCATTGGCTTAGGGAATTCAAAACAGCATAAGTTCACTGTGACTTCACAAGTATTTTCTCTCTTTTTGATCTCTATTTGTCCTTTCTATTCCTTGTTGCTCTTTTGTTTCAGCCTTTTAAAGCACCTCCCCTCATGTATACAAGTACTTCTTCTGTGTTTGTGAGTGACTGTGCACACATGAATGTTATAGCATTTAAGTCAGTGGTTCTCAATGTGTATGCCATGGCCCCCACGGGGATCACATACCAGATGTTCAGCATACCATATATTTACATCATGATTCATAATGGTATCCAAATTACAGTTATGAAGTACAATGAAATAATGTTGTGGTTTGCTGTCATCACAACATAAAGAACAGCATTAAAGGATCACAGCATTAGGGAGGTGGAGAACCATTGATCTAAGTGGACATCAGAGGAAATGCAAAGGAGTTAGTTCTTTCTACCATATGATTCCTGGACAGTGAACTCAGATCATCTGTCTTCTTGTGTACATGTGTGTTTATATGCATGTTTGTAATTCCAGTCATCCATCTTGACCTTCGGTTGTATACTTCCTTTCACTCTGGATCCCTTTTACCCAGCTAGTTCCCTGGGAGCAATCTCAGTGAGGAAAGACACTCCTTCCTCAACAGCAGCAACCATTCAGAGCCAACAGCTCCACAGGGAAAGGTGAGGACTCATGAACACCTTCTCTTTCCATAATAGAATGAAGAACCCAGTCTTAAATAGATTTGCATTTCTGTAGTATGTTTAATATTGTTATCTTGAAGGCATCCCATTGTGGTCCATCGTCCCCCTCCCCATCCCATCACATTGGAAAGAAGCTGCTGTCTTTTTATAATCACTTTAATTGTCTTCTGTTTTCTTAAAACACTTTACTTTTGTTTGACATGAGTAAAATAGCCTGAAATTTTGAATTGGTGCCTACCCCAAGTTCATTGGAAATTGTGCCATCTGGAGGGTATATATTAGTGATGGCAAGTTTTTCTGCAGTCTGAGGTCAGGCAAGAGTCCCTAAATAATTTTTGACTCACAATGTACATGTGTCTGTCTACAAGGGAAGAAAGTTGTCATTATTTACTAGGGATTTGAACTATATATATTAGTACTTTGAATATTTCATTCAATACATTTCCATTAAAATAAGGTATTTATTCTTTTTTAAATCAATGCACTCACACAAACACACACACACACATTGACTTAAGAAATCACTTGTAGAACATTTTAATAACAATACAGAAAATTTTCAGAATTCACTACACATCCATGTGCAGTTCTCCATATTCAGGTAGTTGGTTATTGCTATGATTAAATCAGAATTTGAGCAAAGATAAATACTAATACAACAAAATAAAACAGGGTTACATTTTTGTTTCCAAGATGCTTGGTTTGGAAACATATTTTAGACACATAATTCAAAGAATTATTTTCTTCATGCAATTTATTTTCTTGTTCATTTAATTAAAACTAGTTATCAGCTTCAGAACTTTACATGAAGTGAGATACACACACTAAATACACATTTGCCCATTTATTTGTATTAACATCACAATCTAAATACAATACTCATTTTTTAATAATTCCAATAGTGCTTAATTGGTATTTTCTCATCAGTAATAGATGAGCTATAAAATGCTAATGATGCCAGCAAACTATTTATCAAATTTAACTATTCCAATAAATCAGAGAAGTGGACTAAAGCATTCCATTTCTTTCAAAATGCTTTGAATCTAGTCAACATATTTTTTAGATCTATGCCATGCAGGAAAAAAAATATGATGGGCCTTACTTTCAATTCACTCCCTCCATTAAGTCAATCATTTGGACAACACAATATCATTAAAAGTGTGAAAACCCAAATCTAAACCATAAACCCGGAAAAGCCTCAGGTGCTGACAGATTTCCCATCAATTCTTATAAAACCTGATTGTGGCAATTATCTCTAACATCAAAGTCTTTTCAGAATTTTTTAAGACCAGAATTATGTCTCAGGACATGAAAACTCCCTTGATCCCATAATCCTTAAAAAAGATGACAAGGTAAGGGACAATTGAGGGATTTCCATCGTCTTTTCCTCTCCTGAATAGAGAGCACAAGCTGGTTTCCAAGGTTTCAGTATGCACCTCAGCATTATCCCTTTTGCCCCCGGACATGAAGATTATGAAGGATTCACCCTGGGTACTTCTGAGAAGATAATACCTGAAAAATAGTACCATTTAATCTACCAGTCATATCTAGCCCAGATGACCATATCAATGAGTCAGAACCTTCTTTATAAAGAGATAAATAAGCTTGATATAAAGTCATTGGGTGATCCTGTCCAGACCATTAGGTTGAACTGCTCACAGAAAATATTTAAATCTCTAATTTGCTCATAATGCTTCAATGCTCATCTTACTTCCAGCCAAATTACCACAGCTCTCTTGCCATCTGGTCATCATTCAACTGTTGTTTTTCTGGTGTCAGGAAAATTTTAAACACATCAGAAACGGGCCCTAAGGGATTCTGGAATGGCCCGTGTTCATGCTAAACTCATAATTCTTAGTGGAAAATAAAATGATGGGAACTCACCATAGTGCTGACCACTATAACGCCTTTTATCGTGATTATCCACACCACCCTAACAGCATTTGGGTCAAGACTGTTTACACAGCAATACTTACATATTCAATGAAGGTACTTGACTCAAACAATTGATTTGTATCCAGTATTTGCTCATGTAATCATTGTTTAATAAAATATATACCTTGTACAATATGACACAGAGTAAAACACTAGAGATAAAAAATGAATGAAATATAGTTGTGCTTAAGAAACGGTAACAATAAGGCCTGGGAGATGGATTTGTGAAAGACTTGCTTGCTACACATGCCTGGCAACCTGATTTCAATCACTGTATGCCAAGAAAGAATGAGGAAACCAATTTCCAAATTTGTTTTCTGACCTCCACTTGTGTTCTGTAACACAGGCCTGACTGCCTCAAAACATCATATATATATATGCAATAAATAGTGAATGAAATAAAAATTAGATAAAGGAACGAAGAAGACAAGCTGACCTGACACAATTCATTACAATAAAGTTTGGTGGGTGTTAGCAAAAGCCACCATGCTGTGGACAGGGGGTTTAGATTTTCTACCTCAAAAGTGAATGACGTTCAGACTTGTAACTTGAGGTAGACTAAATTGTTAAATATATTCTGGCCTCTGTGAAGAGCACATCTCCTAATCTAAGATGACCCGAACATCACCTCAGCTACAACATGATTCATTAAAGCTAATCAGAAAATAAAACATTACATATTACTTATATTTTAAAATTATTCTTCTTTGAGAATCCCTTTCATTGCCAATTTTTTGTGAAGTCTCTCAAAGAAGATATCACTTCCTATGAGTAACAATAATTTCAGGGACTATTGGAGAATTTTGATTCTGTGCTCCAAGATGTAGCCATCAAAATATAACTATAGCAATAGTCAACTTGCAGTTGAGTATGGGGCTGGTAACAGTGTCATGGCTGATGGTTGATGGAGAAGCAGGGGTCTGAAATTGCCCAGTAAAGACTATAAGACTTAATTCAAGTTTTTATTGTGTG
Source organism: Cricetulus griseus (assembly GCF_003668045.3). Classification (NCBI taxonomy): domain Eukaryota; kingdom Metazoa; phylum Chordata; class Mammalia; order Rodentia; family Cricetidae; genus Cricetulus; species Cricetulus griseus. Next base: position 10,033,666 of record NC_048601.1, read on the forward strand.
GAGATTAAGCAGCAGTGGGCTCGGTGCTTATGGTTAGCTTTGTAATATGTGTGATCTAAGGATGTTTCTATATAACAAGAAATAGTCTGTTTACTGTGCTTAGTTATTGTAGCCTAAATAGATTTTTGGAACAAGAACTCGGTCTTCAATATATAATAGTTTACCCACTGGATAGGTATGGAGGTCAGTGCACATAGCTCTATTAAGCATGGTGATTAACTGGGCATTGTGGTACATACTTGCCTTTAATTTCAGTACTTGGGAGACAGAGGCAGAGATTGGTTGTATCTCTACATTCAAGGTCATCTTGGTCAACAGAGTGAGTTCCAGGACAGCCACAGCTACACAGAAAAATGGCATAATAATCCATTAAACCCTTGAAGTTTTAAAAGTGGGTAAAATAGCCTAGTCATAAGAGACCTTGATGTAGCTAGCACAATAGGTCTTGATAATCGAAGCCTAGAGTCAGATATAGGGGGAAATGCTAAGAGATTAGAGAGACAAAGGAGCAAACCACAGCCACCTTACATACTTAGCTTCCCAGTAAAAAAATAGGCTGAGCTCTTGTCTCCTTCTGCCTATCTCATCCTCTCTCCACCCAGCCATATAACTCCCTGTCAGTCTATACAGCCCTCTAGACTGTATGGTTAACTAGTGGCTAGCTCCACCCTCTGATCTTCAGACAAGTTTTATTTGTTAGAGTATACACACAGTATCACCACATGCTGAAGATAATAACCTTCCTAAATATGTGTTAGAAAACAAATTAGTATTAAAGCAGCAACAAAGCCAGGAAGTAGAGAAAGCCATGGAAAATTTAAAAAGTTACAATAAAATGAATAAAAAATAGATAAAATTGAAATTCATATAACTAAATATTTATTTAAACAGTTTTTATCATAACAAGAGTAATTATAATTGGTTACTAATGTAGGACAACAGGAGACACCTGGGCTTGAAGGTAGAAGATAGTCAGGTTTCTATTTCTTTTAGAATTTGAATATACACAGGCATTTATGGGTAGGTGGGCAATGAAAAGCACATGTATACACTGTAGAATATACGGCATTGACAATTCTTTAATGCACTTGCAAAATCAGGAAGAGTGTGGATGTGAAGAAGAGTTTTGTTGATTCTAAAGAGCAAAACAAGTGTGAAGGAAAGGTGTAGACAATGAGTAAGACTGCACTTTGCTTTGTGTTGTGGAATATTTTACTAAGATTTGTTACATTTGTTCATGATGTGGAATATTTGTTTAATAATACAAAGATGTGTTTCATTCTTTTATGTTGCATTTGTTTAACTCTGTGAAGTTGTGTTACTTTGCCTGTCTAAATAAAATACCTGATTGTCTAATAGAGCTGAACAGCCAGTAGGTAGGAAGGAGAGGAAAATGCAGGGCTGGGAGGAAAAGAGAATAAACGAGAATGGAATTCTGGCAAGAGTAGATTAAGTAGCAAGAAAAGGAGGCTGGGGAAATACCTCAGGATCCAGCCACCCAGATACACAGCAAGCCACCGAGTAAGAAGTAAAGAAAGGTAGATAGAACAGAAAAAGATAGATGGGATAATTTAAGAAAAGCTAACTGGACACAAGCCAAGCTTAGGCTGGATATTCATAAGTAAGAATAAATCTCTCTGTGTGTATTTATTTGGGAGCTGAGTGACAGGCCCCTGAAGAGTGAAGAACCAAAAGTATAACTAACCAGCTACAGTTTTGGGGGCTTTTTTGTTTGTTTGTTTTTTGTTTTTTTTTTCTGGTGTTTCAAGACAGGGTTTCTCTGTGGCTTTGGAGCCTGTCCTGGAACTAGCTCTTATAAACCAGGCTGGTCTGGAACTCCCAGAGATCTGCCTGCCTCTGCCTCCAAAGTGCTGGGATTAAAGGCATGAGACACCAACGCCTGGCCCAACTACAGTTTTTTAGTGCTTTCTCCATACACTTAGAACACCAATCCAGAATTCCAAATCATGCTAATTCGGCATACTTAATAGTATGTGTTTGGAATCTTCCCTTATCCATTTTGTCTTATGCTCTCTTTCTGCTTAGACATTTCTAGGACTTAGATCACATAATTATTTCTTCCAGGGATCATTGCTCTTCTTTGTCAATAGATTCTATAAATTCTTGTGTGATAAATGGTGCTAATACAAAAAAATATAAGAGTAGTTCAGCATCTCTGAGAAAGATAACAAAACTATAACCACATCAAATCAAAATAAAGTTAGTTGTTAAGTAAATGGAAAATTCCTGAATGTCTGAAATGGAACAGTTTTTAAAATCCACAGGTCAAAATAAAAGTAAATGTCAGTAAAAATGTAATGGTATGTGCCAAGACAACACATGAAAATGTCTCCAATAACACTGTAGTGCTGCCTATGCAGAAATCACAAGAGAACTACTCCTGGATTTCATACCAAGCACTAGAAAGAAAAAAAATGAAAAGACATTCAAAGGTTTAAATAAAAATATTTGGAAATTTTTTTATTAAATTTAAAGTTCGGACTATAAAGCCAGATGTGATTGGAACATGTAGTCAATGCCTATACTCAAGAGGCAGTGGGTGTTATATCTGTGAGTTCCAGGACAGCCTTGTCTTCATAGAGACACCTTGTCTCAAAACACCAACAACAGATTGCAGCCATAGCATCTCTTAAAATCTTTAAAACTGAATCAGGTAGTGTGACTTATCCTAATTCCCAGTTGGATATTTGGAGTTTGTTGTAGGACTGAGTGTGAGGCCAGCCTGGGTAGAAGACTCCCTTTCAAGTGCATGAACAAGGAATTTAGAAATAAGCAAATAAAACAAAACAAAAACAGAACTGAACTAGCAATTTATTTTTTATTTTATACTTTTTATTCGTTTTACATTGCAATCACAGTTCCACCTCCCTTCTTTCCAAACTGCTCTCACCTTCTCCTCAACCCAACCCCCTGTCCACTCCTCAGAAAGGGTAAAGGTCTCTATTGGGAAGTCAACCAACCCTGGCACATTAAGTTGAGGCAGGGCCAGGCCCCTCCCCCCTGCATCACTGCTGAGAGAGGCATCATACCATAGTGAATGGTACTAGATACTGGTCTCATTGACAGGGGCCCCTCAAACCGATCAAGATACAGGTCCCATGCAGGATCCCCAGCTGTCCATCTAGAGTCCATGAGCTCCCAGTAGCTCAGGTAAGCTGTCTCTGTAGATTTTCCTGTCATGAAATTGACCCCCTTGCTTATATAATCCATCCTTCCTCTCTTTGACCGGACTTTCCAGACCAAACCTGGTGCTTGGCTGCGGTCTCTGCATCTGCTTCCATAAGATACTGGATGAAGGTTCTATGGTGACACTTAGGGTAGTCACCAATCTGAATAGAGGGGAAGGCCAGTTCAGGGATCCTCGAATGATTGTTAGGAATCTTAGCTGTGGACGTCCTTGTGGATTCCTGGGGATTCCCCTAGCACCAAGTTTCTTCCTAACTCCATAATGGCTCTCTCTATCAAGATGTCTCTGTCATTCTCTCCCACTCCTTCCCTGACTGAACTTCACTATCCTGATTCCTCCTGTTCCCGTCTTCCATCCACTCCCCTACCCTACCCCTACCCCGACCCCTACCCCTACCCCTACCCCAAGTTTACCAAGGAGATCTCATCTATGAGATGAGATTCTCAGGGTGATCCATGTATCCCTCTTAGGGTCCTCCTTGTTATCTAGCTTCTCTGGAGCAGTGGGTTGAGGTCTGTTTATCCTTTGCTTTATATCTAGTACCCACTTAGGACTGATTGAGCGCACACCGTGTTTATCTTTATGGATCTGGGTTGCCTACTAATGTTTTTATTTTTTTCTAGTTCCATCCATTTGCCTTTGAATTTCACCATGTCACTGTTGTTTTTTTTTTTTAACAGTTGAGTAATATGCCATCACATTATCTACAAAATAAATCTACATTTTCTTTATCAGTTCTTCAGTTGGTGGGCATCTAGGTTGTTTCCAGGTTCTGACTATTAGGAATAATGCTGCTATGAATACAGTCAAACAAATATCCTTGTGATATGATTGAGCATCCTTTGGGTATATGCCCAAGAGTGGTAACGCTGGGTCTTGAGATAGATTGATTTCCAATTTTCTGAGAATTTCACATACTGATTTTTAAAGTGGCTGTACTATTTGCACTCCCACCAGTAGAGGAGGAGTGTTCCCCTTACTCTGCATCTTTTCCAACATAAGCTGTCATCAATGTTCTTGAACTTAACCATTCTGACAGGTATAAGATGGTATCTCAGAGACATTATGATTTGCATTTCCCTGATGACTAAGGATGTTGAGTAATTCCTTAAATGTCTTTGACTATTTGAGATTCTTCTGTTGGGATTTCTCTGTTTAAATCTGTACCCAATTTTAAATTGGATTATTCAGTATTTTGATGTCTAGTTTCTTGAGCTCTTTTTATGTTTTAGGGATCCACCCTTTGTCAGATGTAGGGGTGGTGAAGATCTTTTCCCATTCTGTGGGATGATTTTTTGTCTTATTTACTAAAAAATTATCTACAGATTTAATGCAATCCCCATCAAAATCTCAATACAGTTACTCACAGACCTCAAAAGAACAATACTCAACTTCATATGGAAAAACAAAAAACCTAGGATAGCTTAAGCAATCCTGTACAATAAAGTAACTTCTGGAGGCATCACCATCCCTGACTTCAAGCTCTACTGTAGAACTATAGTAATAAAAACAGCTTGGTATTTACATAAGAACAGACATGTTGACCAACTGAATCAAATTGAAGACCCTGACATTAATTCACATACCTATGAACACCTGATTTTGACAAAGACATCAAAACTGTACAATGAAAAAAGGAAAATATTTTTAAGAAATGGTGCTGGAATAACTGGACATCATCATATAGATGATTGCAAATAGATTCATATCTATTACCATGCACAAAACTCAAGTTCAAGTGGATCAAAGACCTCAACATAAATCCAGGAACACTAAACCTGCTAGAAGAGAAAGTGGGAAGTAACCTTGAATGTATTAACACAGGAGACAACTTACTAAATATAATATTAGTAGCAGACACTGAGAGCAAGAATCAATAGATAGGACCTCATGAAACTGACAAGCTTCTGTACAGCAAATCATGGGTAAATTAAATTTACAATTTAAACAAAAAAGGACATTAAAATGATACTCTCAGTATAATGTATTAATAAATATAAAGCAATGATTATAAAAGCATATTAGTAAAGAGAATAAGCCTAACCTAAATTTTAAGACTGACCAAAATTAAAAATAATGAAAAAAGTAAAAAATTATATCACCAATAGGGGAGAGAGTAATACAAATTTACTGGATATCAAATAAACAATAAAAGGGAAATAGATTTATGACTAATGAACAAGAACTTACAGAATTTTCAAAACTACAGGTCAAATAAGAAATAATTCTGAGAAATAAAAGACTGTTAACTGTTCAATCATAGAATATTAAGAAGATGAATAGGAAAAATGTAATTCTCCATTAATGTAATCTCCAGGTCAAATTGCATAACAGGCTGTCTTTTTATGTTTTATTATTTTTTTAATTTTTTTAAATTAGTAAGAAGTTTGCTTCACATGTCAATCCCAGCTCCCTCTCCTTCCCCTCTTCTGCCGCCCCCACAACCCCTCCAATCCCCTCATCCTCCCTCTGCTCCCCAGGGAGAGTGAGGCACTCCATGGGGGTTTTCCAAAGTCTGTCATATCATCCCAGGCAGGGCCTAGGCCCTCTCCCATGTGTCCAGACTGAGAGAGTATCCCTCCATGTGGAATGGGTTACCAAAGTCCATTTGTGTACCAGGGATAAATACTGGTCTACTACCTGAGGCCCCATAGATTGCTGAGGCCTACTCACTGATACCAACATTCAGGGGGTGTCCCATACTGGCCTCTCAGCCATCAGTCTGGGGTCCCTGAGCTCAACCTTGTTCAAGTCACTGTTTCTGTGGGTTTCACCAGCCCAGTCTTGACCCCTTTGCTCATCACTCTTCCCTCGCTGCAACTGGATTCCAGGAGCTCAGTTCAGTGTTTAGCTGTGGGTGTCTGAACAGGCTTTCTTTTGGGCCACCAACCATCTCCCATATCATGACACAGAGACTTATTACCTATGAATGCTCATCCTTTTCTTAGCTCTTATTTTAATCTGTTTCTCTTCATTTATGATTTACCTTTCTTTATTCTGTATGTCCTACTTTCCTGCTTCTCCTTTCTGGCTGGTGGCTGCCTGGCTTCTGGCCCAGGACACGTCCTTCTGCTTCTCCTTTATTCTCTCCTCCTTCTTCTGTCTCAAGGTAGATTTCTCTTGCTGTTACTTCTATCTGCCCACTAGCCCTTCCTATTCCTCTACTGTCTAGTTACTGATTGTTCAGCTTTTTATTAGAACAATCAGGTACAATAGGCAGACAAAGCAAAACAAATGCAATACACTTTTACATAATTAAACAAATGCAGCACAAAAAGTAACATATCTTTACATCATTAACAAAGACAGCAGAAAAAAAGTAATGCACCTTCACATAGTTAAAGTAATATTCCTCAGCATAAACAAATATAAACATTTTCCTGGTTAAAATAATATTCTACAACAAAGTTGATTTTCTAGAGATTTAACTTAGTCATGTAATTTTCAAGATAACAGAAAGAAACACCCATTTGATGAACAATTAGAAATACATATTTTCTCTAATTGACAAACTTAATAAAATTTATCTTTTAATTACACTTAATTTTAATCAGAAAATTTGTTATGAATGGGTTAGAATCAAAATAAATGTTTATATATAAAACCGTGTAGAAAGATTTGTTTACATGTAACATATATTAGTGATGCAAATCAATAAATCTTACTTATTTTGCAACAAACTCTACAATAAAATGAGTTATTTGTTTCTGGTATTGGTTTCTATCTCTACCAAAGTATGAGAGAATAGTATAGAAAATTACCTCTTTTAGTTAAGTACTTATCCCTAGCATAGGTGTGGACTTTGGGAGCCCATTCCACATAGAGGGATACTTCCTGTGCCAAGATACACAGGGGTAGGCCTAGGCCCTATCCCAAAGGATATGAAAGACTCTGATGACCCCCTATGGAAGGCCTCACCCTCCCTGGGGAACAGAAAGGATATGTGATAGGTAGGGTTTTAGTTGCAGGAGTAGTAGGGGAGAAAGGGAGGGAGAGGGAACTGGGATTGACATGTCAAACAATCTTGTTTCTAATTCAGTAAACAAAGAAAAAAAGAAAAAAGAAGATGGAAGTACAAACCCAACCTGTAATGTTTTCTAGATTTCTGTTCTAATCATATTTCAACATGTGACAGTTTATTTTGAGAAGTTCTGTGTTATTACTATAGTCAGGTAGTCAAGTTGGAGTTGGAGTATTGGTCAACTTCATACCATAAGAGGCCTTGGCTTTAATCCCTATGAATTATATGAGAATTTTCGAAATCAGTACTATAAAATGTTTAATCCAAACATACTTTAATCAATTGCCGCAATATGACATAAGTTATATATGTGTTTGAAATCAATGAATTCAAGGTTATTTTTAATAGTGTGGCATGTAGTTTGATTCTAAACAAACAAAATGAAACAAACAATCACATAGCTGTTGTTACTACTATTGATGTAGCTTTAGGGGATAGGAGCTCCATTCTTAATTCCTTCATTGACAAACAATTGAGTTATGCAGTAATAGATGTCTACTTGGGATCAAAGACATAACACCTGTTTTATAGTAAAGACAGGTTAGCACTCTTCTTCGAAAGGTGTTACGATAAATCTTTCCGCCAAAACCCGCCGAACCCCACTGCCATGTGTGAGCTTTACGCCAGCTGTCAGCCCGAGTTAGGGCCCAATACACAGAGAGATTTGTATTAGGTTCAAAGCTGCTTGGCCAATGACTAGGATTCTCATGTGTTAGCTCAGTCTTTATTATCATAAATCTATATATGTTATAAGACTTATCTTTATAGAGGATTCCTTTCGTTGGCACCCTCTCTTGCCAGTGGCTCACATGGCACCACTGGAGGAGGAAGGGGAAAAGGGGACACTTCCTGTTTCCTTTACTTAGATATGAGTCTCCTTGCCATGTCACTTCCTGCCTGGATCACCACTTCTCTACTATATTTCCCATAATCCTCTTTGACTCCTAGTCCTGTCTAACTTGCTGTTTCATTGGCCAAACAGAACTTTATTTAACAATCAATAAGATAAACATACACAGAAATACATTCCCCATCAAAAAGTTCTCTTTGAGGAGCATTATGTAGCCAAATAATAAGGAAGCATACAAAGTCACGAAGGATGAGGGTTAAAGGTTCAGGGTCATTAGGATTCTCCTTTGAACTATGACACTAATTGTCCTTGATTCTTGTAAAGATTGTCATCATATCAAGAAAAGCATGAGGGGCTGCATTTCACAGCTCTGAGGCCACATTTTCTTATGTAACCAAGAAGACCATTCAAGGATACATTTTCCAAGTGTAAAGACCACTCTGGAAGAAGAAATGTCTGAGTGAGTGTATTGAATTGTTGTTAGCATTGCTTTCTGGGAACAACAACCCAGTTTAACAGTTGTTTAGGTGTTTTTTATGCAATTCATCTCCATCTCATTTTAATTAAACATCATAATCTCCAATCACCATACTTATAAAATTGTAGCTTACAATTTGACAGGATGATATTATGGTATTGAACAGTATGTGAATTGGTTTAAGAGTAGCCAGTGTGGAATCACCCATCAATCACAAGTGCAAACACAGGTCACTGGGGCTGTCAATTTCAATCAGCTCCATAATTAAATACATCAACAATATGGATTTTATGTAAGAATGTCACTTATTCCTCACATATCTGCTGTGGGGACAAACCGTGCATCTCTGACTCTATTGTGGCATTCTAAATATTGTATTTTAAAGCACAGAACATCTTCATTTATCTTCTTCTGATTTCTTAAAGAGAAATCCATTTACTAATGCCTAGTCTAAAAGCAATGCTGTTAAATATATATTTGAACTGCTGTCTATTCAATTAAAGTGTTGCAGCTTCTCAGTTGGCATTTTAAACTCATCTTTAACACTGTCTGTGGCATTTGTTATGAAATAAATAGATAATGGATAATGATCACCTTTTAAAAGACTGAACAATTTGTAATTACAGAAAATTTGTAATTATTGTGATTCTCAAAAGCAAAAGATGCTTTCAGTTATAGAGAAATAAATTATTCATTCCCATTTCAGCATAGTACTAAAGCTGTTTCACATTTAGAAAAAAATCTCATTTTTTAATAATGGCTATAAAGTGCCATTTGCCATTATTGTGCTTACTCTATGTGGGAAAAGACTGCATCAAAGCTGTATTACCAAATATATATCTCCTGCCATTTGATTTAATCTTAAATAAGCTCCAGGAAGCAGGTCCCAGGACAGTTAATCTTTAGTTTTGTAGCCCATGCACATTTTCAATAAGGTTACTAGGGAATTATGTCCAGTATGGTGAAGAGGTACATTGTTTTATTCTAGAGGTAGTTGTTGTAAGCCCTGTCGGCAAATTAGAAATTCCTTAATCATGAAATAGTTGATGAGTGGATTATTAGTATGTCAGTAGTCTTCCAAGAATATCAATGTTTCTGAGCAGAGAGCTTTAAATATTTTTAAAGACTGCTTTGGTTACTTACTACTGTTTAAAACATGCCATCATATAACAAAGCCCAGTTGAAAAAAATAAAAATATGCAGGGAGACACAATGGAGAAGACTTAAATATTTAAGAAGAGACAGAACTGGTACAGCCTCAATTAAGACATCAATCAAAAGAAAACACCTAGTGAGATTCATAAAGAAAGAGAAACTTCTATTTTAGATTATAACTTTGCTCTCCCTTGGTATTGCTTCCTATACAGACTTTCTTAGCATGTCTTATTTTCAGTTACACCAAGAAAAATTATATTGATAGATGGATTATATCAATGATGCATAGAGACTCATAAACCCTAGATATCACCCTAAATGACATCTGGAAAAAACAAAAGTCAGAGGAAAATAAAGCAAAGGACATTCATGCTAAGTTGTGCAACTGACTGACTATTTTTTCTTTTTTGGAGGATGTATTTGTCTTTGTGGTCAGTGATGCTATAATATCAGGAGTACATTTAAGTGAATTATTGTACCTACTCAATTTGTTTCAGAGCAATCTTTATAATTTAAGGCAACTTACATAAATATGTAGGTTGACGCAGGATAGTCCACAAGTAGCAAAAGAACACTCACTTTTGATTTGTTTCAGCTTCTCAGAGCTTCAGGTTTAGTTTTATCTGTTGTTGCCAAAATGTGTGACCCCTTAAAGAATATTCCTTTCCTGCCAACCTCTAAATGTAAAGGAGAAAATGTGAAATTGAGTTTTAAAAAGTGGAAAGAGGAAGCTAATCAAATTTACACCGACTTTTTTGAAAGTGATATGGCCTATTGGTGTTGTGATAAGTTTACCATTTCCTCTGCAATGAAAATATAGTCTACACTCTGTGTCCTTGTGTTCTATATATGCTTATATAATAGCTGACAACATATAAATAGAAGAAAAATGTGTTAAGTGTATTGAACATGTTCAGTTTTGTCACTGTTTCTTAATACAGTATAATAACTTTCTATAGCACTTATATTATAATGCATAAATAATCAAGGACTGTTTCAAATATTCAGGAAGGTATGCATAGGTCAACAGATAAGCATCATGCTGTGTTGTAGAAGGGACTTAGGTATGTGCAGACCTTTCCAGTCCCTGGAGCCCATCCTAGGGTCACTGAAACACACCTGAGAACACTTTCCTCCAGTATTTCTTTTTGAGCTTTTGTTGAGTGCTACCCATTGATCCCCACTATTTCAATTTGCCCAGTAGCTTTGTTTCTTTGAACATCCCAACTACCCGTGCTCATTTATTTTGCAGCAAAGAAAAATACCACGGTATCAGTAAGGCCATCCATCTTAAACTCTGAACATGTATAATTATGTAGAGTTCCAATGGAGTAATTAGCTTTCTTATGTATGAAGGTTAATGTTTCTACCATTGCTACATGATCATCTGTTTCATCCATGCTGTCTTCTTCCATGAAATAATCCATGTGCTCTCACTTCATCCATCTGCCTACTGATTTCACCACTTTACCTATGAAAGCTATCAAGTTTATGTTTATTTCTCTTTTCCTTTACTTGCTTCTTAAATTGTTTGGGCATTTTGCACACACATATAAATGTGTGTTCATCAAATTCACCGGAATTTCCTATACTACAATTCTTCCACTATCCTCTCAATAATTATTTTCTCCCACTTTATGTATCCTCTCTTTTTTAATACCATTAATTCCATTGAGTCCTTCCTGTATGACATGGGTATAGGGCCATGGAAAGAAGCATCAATATCATCTCAGAAATTCTGGCGATTTCTTTCCCAGTAGTCATCAATTGACAATAGTCCTTCAAGTTCTATACCCTATCCTTTCTGGGATTTGACTGGCTTCACTTTGTTCAGATCTTGTGCAAACAGTGCCAGTTGCTAGGAGTTTGTTTGTGCAATAGAATTATCATGTCTGGAAATACTGCTTCACTGCACACTTTTACTCCTGGGTCTCGTAATCTTTCTGACCCTTCTTCCATGATGATCCTTAAGTCTCAGGGGAAAGGATGTAATACACATACCCTGTTTAGGACTAGGACCTCTCTTACTCTCCTCATGCTGAACACATGTGGGTCTCAGTCTAAATCTCCAAACACTACAAAAAGAAACTTCTCTGATGAGGTTGAGAGATGCTTTGAGTTAGGTCAAGGTTTGAGGGGGAACCTAGCACTCTCACTAGACACTAGAAAAACCTTGCCTCTGAGGACTTAGTATATACCAGCAAATTCATTTTCATGCCTATGTTTGACACCTTAGATAAATTTCCATTGTTCTTAACTACTCAACTCCTTAGTAGGACCACTCTATTTATTCAGAACCATTTTCCCATCCTACTGTTCATTGACTTTTATATCTAACTCTGGAATTCAAAACCTATCATGACCTTCTTTTATAAATAATCTTCAGTTGGCTTCTACATTTTCAATATAAAATATAAGTTTTGGGGAAGGGCTCCACTCCCTGAACTCAGTTCTTTCCATCTCTCCAGATAGAATTTCAAATCCCATCAATATCAATTATGTTATTCAGACATCACTCTACTTACACTCTGCTGCTGTTTGTCATGTAGCTTACTCCCTGAAAGAAAACTCTAATGCTTTCCTTAAGACATCCCTTCTTCATGTTTATATTTATCCTTATCACTGTTTCTTTGATATCGCTTTTCTTTTTGATCTCTGTACATGTCATCAACAAATCCAGCACTAAAGAAAAAATCACTTCATGCATTGTTCATGCATCAACCACGGCTTTGTGATTTAATTAGAAAATTCTGTATTTCCCATAATTTTTCTCTCTTTCCACTAGGAACTTCAAGAGTTGATTGAACATTTGTAGAGTTAAATGTGAATATTTATAGCAAGCATGATTTCTAACAACATAAAATATTTGCTTGATGCCTGATTGGACGAATAGATAGGTGAACATGGTTGCCACACTAAAATAGTAAGACACTGGAAATTGTTTTCCATTAGGGAAAGGGTCATTTACTTAGGAATAGAACTTCATAACTATGAAATTCCAGTGATTACTGTTTAAAAGTGTGTACTCTATCATTTTTGTGTAGCCATCCATTTGAAGTTACAGGTGGCATTATATGAAGAATAATTTACAAATGAAGTTGTTCATAGCTGTGAAGTTCTTAATCCATTGTGCTTCTTGTTCTTTGGAATCTGAGGAATGTTCTGGAAACAAAGAGATCCAACCCTTGTTCTGCAGTTTACTAGTTGTGCACATATTGGCAATGCATTTAATTCTATTGGACTGCAGTTTCATAATCAGATTTACCAGTTAAAGAAGATAATATGTACCCAATAAGTAGAAAAATTGCACAGAATAATAGTAGTGGGAGTGGGTTTTATCTATTAGTATCTAATGTCTAATAGTCATTTTGTATTTCTTAAATTTAATATTTTTCTCTGAACTATTCCTCAAATAACCCACAAAACACATACATTGCTTAAAAATTTTTATCTCGCTTTATATTAACACCAAGTCTTTGGACTCTTGAACACTGGTGATGGTGTCACACACCTTTAATCCCAAATGCTTGGGAGGCAGAGGTAGACACATCTCTCTGAGTCTGAGGCAAGTCTGGTCTACAGAGCAAGTTCTAGGATAGTCAGTGCTGCACAGAGAAATGCTGTCTCAAACAAAACAAAACAAAAAAAGCAAACAAACAACAATGACAACAAAATAGCAGGAGTTTCTAGATCTTATATCACACTGGTCTTTGAACTTGTGTAGTTGAGGTTGGTGTTGAACTTAGCCAAAGCTAGCCTAGAATTCAAGTCTCACTGTTTCAGATTCCTCTTGGTGGGATTACATGTCCTGCTATTATGCCTCATAGATATTTGTCATGTCTGGTGCTCTTGTTTTCCCAATACTGCATGCAGCATATTGGTTGATTTTGATGAGTGTCAAGATTGAGGTCAAGGTCTTCTCTAAACCAGAGAGTTCAACAATGCAAAGTCTCTCTAGAGACACCATCTGGACCATTCATAAATAAATGCAACAGAACAGGAAGTCATAGAGTACTGATGCTTAGTGAATGTCATCATGGTCCTTCCAATCAAGATTAAGACTAGCATTTATATATTCCACACCCAGCGCTAAAAATAGCAACCATATATATGAAGCCAGGGATCATGGGAGATAAAACCAGACAATACAAATAATACTTCTCTTTCTTTCCTAATTTGGAAAGAGTAAGCAGATAAAAGCCAATGGCTGCATGAAAAAAATATGATGTTTTTATATTTGCTTTGGGTTACTTTTTAAATTTATGTATGAGATATGTATATGTGTTTACGAACATGACACTCATATTAATGTGAAGGTCTCCTGCCACCTGGTGGGATCCTGAGATAGAGCACAGGCCATCAGGTCTCTGTGCTGGAGCCTCTATCCACTGAGCAATCTTGCCTGCTTGAGTAAATGCTAATTATTTTTAGCAGGTTTCAAGCCATGCTTTTAATTTCTGGGTTCCCATGTCAGATATAAGGCAGCCAACTGTGTGTCACAATGGCTGTTATGAAGCTAACTTTTTCTTGCTGATGAACTATGCTGCAAGTGGTGGTAGTATTTATTGTTATTAATGCTACCACTGATGATCAGCAGCTGCTACCCAAATCTGCTTAGCTCTCTTGAGAATACACATGAATGTTAAGCAAAACTGGAGCAGCAGTGGAAAAGCAGAGTGGTGACTGATAGTATTCGCATTGCAGGTGCAAATGGTTATTTCATTTTATTCTTCAAGTCATTCATTTATTGCCCTGCTTCTCACAATCCTGTTTTGCAAAAAAGAATTAATCATTTACTTTTATAATTGTATTCAATACTTTAGTAAATATCATATAACATTAATGACTCTCAATTCAAGAGAATAATATATGTGAAAACAAAAAATGTAATTTTATATTGCATGCTAGGAATTAATATATATTAAGTTCAACATTTGAAAACTATTATTTTCATAAATTACTTAATATTCAGCATCTTATTTTTCTAGGATCTTTAAAATGTAGGATGACTTTATCTTTTTCAAACCATTTTGAGACTATTAATGTTAAATGAGAATAAAATATTTAATTAATAGGTTTCTAAAATATTTTCAAAATTGAGAAACTATCACAATAGTGTTTTTGTTTGTTTTAAGAACAAGGCATAAAAATCCAAATCCTTGGATACTAAGTCAACTCTAATATTGTTCATGAACTTTAAAAATGATGAAAAATTAAAATGGGGAAATGAGTTTTAAAGCATTTCAAATGCATTGAGAGACTAAAAAAGCTTGCCATGTCATAATAGAGTAGATTTAGAAGAAACTATGACCTTATGTCAGCTATGATCTTTAAATATTATAGATGGTTAAGATACAAAGGCCCATTTTGAAAGGAAGTGGTTGTTGTGTTTGGCTCTGGAGCTCTGTACTCCTGTGTGAGTCCCCGACTGCCTTTCTGGATTAAAATGATCAAGTTGTATATTGGGACAAGAAGAAGGCCTTGGGCAACCATTCACCTTACAATGTAAAATCTGTTCTTACAAAATTAAACACAGGATGAGTTGCACTGAAGTCAGCTCACTTTTGCTTTGTTTCCTTTATCTTAGCTATTTTGAACTCGAGAAGCAGGACAGCACGGAAGCTTTAAGGTGGATTTCATTTGTGATTTGAAGAATATCCATATTACAGATGATTAAATTAATGGCAACCTTACCTTGAAAGCACCTCTATCTGCAGAAAGAGCCACACTTCATCACCTGTTTTGATTCATTAGTGTGTCGTTTAACTTGCTATGACACATGTTCAGCGGTTATAATTACATTATGGCCTTCCTATTACATCAGCTCTGCTCCAAGATTCTGCCACTGCTGGTCCAATTTTCAACATAGAGCAATCCACGGCACTCTTTCCTTATTAGTGTCATCTTTAATGTAGCAGAGAGGCTGAACCATCACTTGGCACTGAGAGTTTAACAGCAATTAACCCCTGCTCTGTCTCCAGGGAGAAGTACATCAGCAACTTGCCAAAACACTGTAAACAAGCTGGTCAGGATCAATGTGCAGCCAGGCCTGGTGCAGAGCACCTATTGTATTAATTTAGGATTGATATATGGGGGAAAGGAGGAAACTAATCAGAGTTCCTCCTCAACCCTAACTCAGAAACTGTCATTTCTGTAGCTGGTCACATGACTTTAAAAATAAATGAACAAACAAATGGTAAGTAAGCTACTAATTAGCCAGCAGTCTGAATGTTTATTCGGCTCCATTGTCAAAAGGAAATGCTAACTCTTTAAATTCACTCTGTGGTGTTAAAGGATGGTAAATGAAATGCAATAGTGAGTTCGAAGAATTTAAAGTACAAACAGCAAATCAAGAAGCAAAAGCAAATTTTGAGAAAACTCTTTAATGTTCTAACAGAGCAGGAACAGAGGGATTCCATCATGACTATAGGTAAATCCAATGTTAGCCATGTAGAGCATGACCAGACCAGTCTTCCTAAAGGTATAAGGATGAGAAGAGAAGAGTGTGAATACTAAAGTCGTCCAGTTCCACTTTGCAAACATATGAAACTGAAGGTAGCTTCAGTCCATAGCTGGACATTCAACTACAGCAGTTGTCTGAAAGTGGGGTTATCACAATAGTAAGAAGATAAGTGTCAAATGGGTGTAAATTCAAGGAACTGGACAGCAAAGTACAAGTCTGCATGTGGATTGAAACGGATCCAGCCATGTTAAATTTTTTAATAAAAGGAGAGAAAGTCATAAGGAAACAGTATTCTTGTTAAATAGAATTGATATAGCAGGAATCACATTGAGGTGGGTGAATGACCCAAAGGATAAAGGTACTTGGTGACAAGCTTGGTGACCTGAGCATTCTATCTCTAGGATCCACCTGTTAGAAGGAGAGAACTGACTTCCAAAAGTTGTCCCTGGACTTCCACCCATGTGACATGGCTTACACACACACACACACACACACACACACACACACACACACACACACACACTCAGAGAGAGCGAGAGACAGAGAGAGAGACAGAGAGAGAGACAGAGAGAGAGGAGAGAGTAAACAAAGACGCAGAATATAAATAAGATGAGAATAGTTTTAAAAGTATCAGATTCATTTGCTTACTGTATGTATTTTCATATGGTCACCATTGTCAGCATTATATAACAACTGTAGCTCATGATGAACAGCAACTTGAGGCTCACACAAGAGTGAAACGGGCTCTCACAGAGACAGCTTTTTGCTATTAATATCTTAGTTAGCATTGCTTCCTCTCTGTTTCCATGCAGTGATGGTGGCCTCTGTGACATTAACGTTAACTTCTTATTTCTCTTCAGTCTTATTATTGAACGTCTTGCTTGTCCTGATCTTGGAAAGTTCTAGACTCACAAAAGCATCTGAGATACACACAGGAGTCAGGATAATTTCCCCTGGGAGAAGGCTTTTTTTAAAATTAATTTCGTGTGCCCAAACCAGAAATTCTGTCATACTTTAGACTAAACAGAGATGATTGCTGAATCTTACTTCATTGAACACCTATCTGGCCTATGTATTCCAGAGACTGAGCAAATGATGCAGTCCATAGCACATGAAAACAATTTAGTGCAGCATGCCTTTATCTGGAGCTGGAGAGACGTGGGCTCAGATGATATAAAATAATGAACTCATTTTCTTGACTAATAAGAAGAGTATACCCTTTCTTTCATGTCAGAATTAAAGTGCCAAAGTTCCAGAACAAACACTGTATGGAACTGAGCACATGTCTGATGTTAACACATGAGAGGAGACACAAGAACAGAAGTTCAAGGTCATCCTTATCTATAACTACTTAGTAACTTATCAGCCTGCAACACATGAGACACTGTCAAATTCCCAAATAAATAAATAATAAGAAAACAAATCGCAGACTAGAGAGGTGGCCAGCAATTAAGAGCAGTCCACAGCTTAGTAGAGAATATGTGTTTGGTTCCAAGCACCCAAATTGTGGCTCACAATTATCTATGATTTCAGTCACAGGGGACCCAACAGCATCCAGCATCCAGCAACTTCAGTGAGCACTAGTCAGAGTTAAGGTGTTTTAAAGACATATGCAGGCAAGACACCCATAATCATAAAAATAAAAATAATGAGCCAGGTGGTTGTGGCACATGCCTTTAATCCCAGTAAATCCCAGTACTTGGGAGGCAGAGGCAGAGGCAGGCAGTTCTCTGGTCTACAAGAGCTAGTTCCAGGACAGCTTCCAAAGCCACAGAGAAACCCTGTCTTGAAAAACCAAAAATAAATAAATAAATAATGAATCCCTATGTGGTATTAGTTACAGAATAAACCAAAAAGACTTAGAAGCACAAGGCATTTCACCTAATAGCAGCTGATTAAAAGTCTTAATACATCACTTTGAAGTTTTTCCAAGTTGGTCACCTATATGAACTTAAAGCACATCATATCATGTAAATATATAGATAAAAATTAAATGGAACTGGAATGCTTTAGTTAGAGGAACATGGAGGTTTAACATTATACTGTGAAGCAACAATAGCTGATTGTTAAAGACAGAGAGAAAATATCGTTTGCAGAGTCCAGTACTGGGGCCTCTAGATTCACCAGAAGCAATTCTTAAATGGAAGCTTATGGCAGTGAGTGCCTACATTAATGGGGGAAATTTAAAAAGACACTGCTCACAAATAAAATAACACTTTTGAAAGTTTAGTAAAAAAGAGAAGCACATTGTAACTCATAAAAAGGAGAAAAATGAAGGTTTGAACTGGAAACAAATAAAAACTAAAGAACAATGAAAGGAATAAACAAAGTCAATATTTGACCAAAGCAAACTCATAAAAATTAATAAAATCCAAGTAAAAGGGTAGGAATATTAGAATAGAATTCATGTGACCATTTGAAATAATTTTAAAATGTTTGTGCTAATACATTGGAAACTCTAAAAGAACTCAACAATTTTTTACATGCAGTGTAAGGAAATATATAAGTGCCTCTATAACAAAACCTATTGAGTGATGCCACCATAAATTCTAGCAAAACAGAAACTCCTTGATATGGGTAGGTATGAGGTTTTCTATGAAGAATTGATACCATTGTTTCTCAATATCTGTGATAAAATAGAAAGAGATGGGATATCATTTAAACAAAACAATACTACTTTGATATCAAAATAGCCCAATAAGGATACAACCAAAAAGAGAACTAGAGACCAACTCCCTTGATGAGCATAGAGGAAAACTCCCCAGCAATGTATTGTAAATCTCATTAAAAAATTACAAGATCAAATTCTATGATATAATTGGTTCTTTTTAGAAATGCAAGGTTGACTTAGAGTTTTTTTAATTTGTTATGATTAGGAATATCTGTTCTAGTATGTGCATGTGTAGCACATGCTGGGAACCATGTAATTGGTTCCCAAGGAGGTCAGAAGAGGGCATTGTATTCCCTAGGACATAGGTTACAGACAGCTGTGAGCTATCATCTGGATTCTAGAATTCATATTCATATTCACAACAAGAGCAGCAAGAAACATAGACAAATCTCCAGCTCCCAAAATGATGGTTTCACATATGCATATCAATAAATATATAGCATATGTTTTAGCTCTTTTTGTGTCTGTTATAAAATAATTGAGAAAAAAAGCAACTTAAGGGAGAGTTTATTTTATCATGATCAATTAAGAGCTTGAAGCAGCTGTGTCAAGTCACATCCACAATCAAGGCAGAGACAAACATGCTCAGCTGTGTGGACTTGCTTGCGCTTAGCTTGACTTTTTCACTCTTATACAATCCAGTACCCTTTGCATAGGGAATGGTGTCATCCACAGTGGGCTGGGGCTTTTCTTCTTTTTTAATTACTAAGATTTTATTTAAACAGGAGAAACCCCATTTTTATGCTAGTATCAAATTTATTGAATACTTAACAGCAAAATATTGTTGCTCTGTGAGATGCCTTGCTAAAGGACAATAGAACACATGACAATAGTATACATGCGAATAGAGTAGTATAAATGAGAATATGACTGCAACCTCTCTGAATTCCTTACTGTGGGCATTACAGTTCTGTAAATTAAACTGGTGCAATAACAGTAAGATCATACCCTAAAATTTCACTTAATATGTTTCTTTTTTCTTAGTTTTTTATTTTTTCCATTTTTTATTTTAATTAGAAACAAGATTGTTTTACATGTCAATCCCAGTTCCCTCCCTTCCTCTCCTACCACCCTCCCCCAACTAAAACTCTACCTATCACATACCCTTTCTGCTCCCCAGGGTAGGTGAGGCCTTCCATAAGGGGTCTTCAGAGTCTATCATATCCTTTGGGATAGGGCCTAGGCCCACCTCTGTGTGTCGTGGCTCAGGGAGATTCCCTCTATGTGGAATGGGATCCCAAAATCCACAGCTATGTTAGGGATAAGTACTGATCTACTACAGGAGGCCCCATGGATTTCCAAGGTCTCCTCACTGACACCCACATTCAGGGTGTCTGGATCAGTCCTGTGCTGGTTTCCCAGGTATAATAAGTCTGGGGACCAAGAGTTTTTCCTTCTTTAGGTCTGCTGTTTCTGTGGGTTTCACCAGCCTGGTCTGGACCCCTTTGCTCATTACTCATCCTTCTCTGCAACTGGATTCCAGTTCAGTGCAATGATTAGCTGTGGGTGTCTGCTTCTACTTCTACCAGCTGTTGGATGAAGGCTATGGGATGGCACATAAGTCACTCATCAATCTCATTATCAGGGGAAGGCATTTAAGTTAGCCCTCCACTGTTGCTTAGATGGTTACTTGGTGTCATCCTTGTAGATCTCCAGACATTTCCTTAGTGCCTGAGAGAAACATCATCGTTTACAGTTGCCACAAACAACATAAAATACCTTGGGCTGGGGCTTTTCAAAACACTCAAGGTAAGAAATCCTCACAGACTGGCCCATAGGCCAACCAAATGTAGACAGTCCATCACTTCGACTTTCTTAGAAGGTGATTCCAGGTTTTATTTTTTCCAAGTTGACAATTAAAGCCAATTAGCACAGTAAAAAATAGAACGATTGATAAAAGCCACAGGCCATCCCAACACATTCAGAAAGAAACAAACTTTAAGAATTTTATTTTTAGGTGTTCATGATAAAGACATGGAAATGCTAGATACATAGGGCTGTATTTATCATAATAAAGCATAAGCATAACATTTATAGCCAACATTGTACCAAAGAGGAAAAGGAAACTGAAAGCTTTCTTTTAAAATTAGATACAACAGAATGCTTGTGATTTTAGAGAAAGTGATGAGGCACAATTTTAAAAGAGGGGTAACAGATAAGGATGGATTCAAATTATCCTTGTGTATGTAACATTTATACTTAAAAGATGCAGAATCTTAACATTGATAAACACATTAATTAAAATAGCAACCAGATTCAAGCAACCAGACAGACATAAAGGCATGAAAAACAATTAGTCCTTTATTGCAATAGTGTATTTTAAGGGAGTAAATCAAAGAAAGCTTTAATTCTAAAATGTTATATCTACACCCACAGAGCATTGCCAAGCATGAGGCTGTATTGGCAGGCAAATAGGTCTTGTATTGTTTACTTGTTTGTTGTTGTGATAAAATGCCATAACCCAAAGTAACTTAAGGTAGGGCTTCTTTTGTCATCGGGTTCCACAGGCACAGGACTGGAATCCAGAATATCAAAGAAGGCATGGTATGACCACATGAGCAGGAAGCTGGTTGCTCATATTTTATGGAGCTGTAGGAAGGAGGGAAAGAGCAGAATGTGGGGAGAGGCTCTACACCCTTAAAGCCCTCTCACCTTGACATACTATCTCCAGCCAAGGCTACACATTTGAAATAGTTCATAAGATTCCCCAAACAGCACCATGAACTAGTGATCAAGTGTTCAAATATAGGAGGCTAGGAGGAATGCTTCTCATTCAAACTCTCATAGATGTGCTACTACTTACTGAAGGAGTTCATATTTTCACAGAGTTTCAAGGGTGTGGAACCTGGGGGTAGGGCAAGGCAGCATATCCAGCCAGCTGTGGGGGGTGGTGCTAAGGTAGGCAAAATATAGAGATGGAAAAGGCATATTTAAATGCTGTGCTCCTCCCTAAGTAGTTTTTATCAGAAGTCCAGGACTAGGACAACCCCAGTCTAACATCCCAGGTAGAGACCTGCAAACGAAGGCTATTGAGTCAGGATTATGAAACTGAGAAAACAACCGTTAGAAACTCTGTAACATCAACAGTATGGTTGTAATGGCAATCTTGTCCCTAAAGCTGGCAAGGTAAACCTTGTAATGACTTATGCTGAGTCTGCCAAATGACATACTGGTATCCAGACCAAGAACTGGACATCACTGTTCAAAGGAAGAGCATGAAAGACTAAAGAAGCAGCAGGAGAGATGTCCTGCAGAGGGAAGCATGGATAGGCTATTAAAAAGCCAGCAAGGAGGCTAGAAGAGATCATTTGAAGGATATTAGATGATAAAATCAGAAGAGAATTGAAGTGGATACAGCCTTGGGAACCCTGGTGAGGACTCTGGCCTTGGGATTGGAAATGATTGGATGATTTCAAAACGATTAATGGCATAAATTAAGTTTTTCAAAATTTCTTCGGTGTTCCAAGTACTGCAGATCACAGTGCAGAAGAGGAAGTATAGTGAAACATAAAGTAAAGCAATACAAGACTACAACTGGTGCTAACCTGAACAGGTTTGATGAAGTCAAGTCGATGCAAAGTAATGGAATTCAACAATTTGAAAACAGAAGTGGGAATTTTGCCTATAGATTCTATGTAGAGTGTGGTAGGGATGCTGAGAGTATCAGGACAAGTCAATAGAAAGATTGTGTATCTTTAAAATAAGTCTAATGACAAAAGACTTCAAGAGTCATTTATGTCTCCAACTGGGAGAATTCTCTGTCCTAAGGATGCCTGCTAATGCTAAAGACTTGACAAAGTGCAGTGGCAATGCTGTGTAAGTGAAATAAAGTGGAGAACTAAATTTTAAGTGGCATTCATCATGACTACTGCAGACAAGGGGTAGCCCAGACCTGCTTTTAATAGAATGAAAGCATTGGCGAATCCTCATGACAAAATGAGAATGTTTTGGCTATCTGTTTCTTATTTATACTTTTTTCTCTTCTGTCTCTCATACATTTCTTTATAGAATTTAAATTTAGTCTATTTCAAATAAATTTGGTTGGAAAATGTAGACTAATTTACTAGTGTATGAATCCGTGTTATGTTACTCAAAACCTTAGGGCAGAAAATGACTATTTGGTAAAGAAAGTTTCCCATATAAACTTTGAAATGAAGGAACAAGAATGGTTATTCGTGCTTCATTTAAGATTTACATTCAAGTATCCAGGTACTGTGTTCTCTGTGGTCTTTCCAGGTAGAATTACCATTCATATTACTCTCATTGTAACCATCACTGGTCAAATAAATTACCCTGAAGAAGGAAAGTGCACACAGTTGAGTTTGTTTACACACACACACACACACACACACACACACACACACACACACACACACAGAGAGAGAGAGAGAGAGACAGAGAGACAGAGAGACAGAGAGACAGAGACAGAGAGCAGAGACAGAGACAGAGAGAGAGACGAGAGAGAGAGAGAGAGAGAGAGAGAGAGAGAGAGAGAGAGAGAGAGAGAAGTTATGTTGACAGTGAATTAAATCTCTGAACAGGGCTCTAGATAAATATCTCCAACTCAAGGAATATATGTGCCAAAGGGTGAGTGATGCCAAGTTAATTACCTGTTGAATCTGAATTTCTACCAAATAGAGCTTCATTAGCATGGAACACCACTGATTCAGAAGGAAGCTGGGATCAGAAGGAGAGAAGTAGTAAAAGGAAAGAAATGATACACAAAAGAAAACCATACACATTTGATTCTTCAGACAGGAGTCCATCACCCTGAAAACAACAGCAATTTGCCAAGGAAAGTGAAGGCACCCTTTGTAATCCACCCTCCTTACAAATGGCATACAGCATCAGCCCCTTTTCCAGGGAGCTGAGATTACTAAGGAGCAGAGACAAGGCCAACTTCCAACACTTCACTAAGTCACAACTGAGTTCCTTCAAAAGAAATCCCACGATGACAAAGAAATGTTTCTATCTGCATATATTGGGTAAATGTCATTACTACTGTAGCACAAAGTAGCACAGAGACTGTCAAATTGCTGTCAAGGTAACACAGATTAGTTGTAATAAATACCTATTTGTTTCTGCTTAAATTTTTGAAGTATAACTACAGTATATGCGTAAACATTTGCCTAGTTGGAGTTTTTCGGATATAAAACAAAAATATTAAATGTAAAACCTTATAATTTAAAATTCTGAAATTAAAATTTATAGAAACGAGGAAGGGGTTTCTTTAAGCTTAGCAGATAATAGAGGTACAAGAGCCAGACATAGATATCTGCAACTGCCAAATGAGTCATCCTGTAATAATTGGTATTTTGGATCCCTATTACTAGAAGAAAAATTTTTAAGAAAATAATGTTTCAAAGAGGGATTATATTTTAAAGTACAAATAAAATAAGATTTCTGATTGAAAATCAACACCTTGACACTAACTAAACTTGACTTCAGAGCAACAGCTGTGGAAGTATCACCTTAGTTCTTAATTACTAGGGCACCTAAGCAAACTTTGCTTGCCTTTTTAGAAACCATTTGGAATCGATGTACAGGGTGTAGGAAAAGAGATTATGGCTCAGACCATAAATATAAAATCTAATAATCTGCCACAAGAAACCTCAAAAAATAAATGTAAATAAAATCTCTTCCATTCTTATTTTATTATTATTGCATGAAGCAGATATTGTTAAGAACCATAAGGAATTAGCATTACAATGTAGACTTCTTACCCTCAAACACATCTTTTATTCTAAACTGACATGTGATGTCTTGTGAGTTCAGTTTCTTCTCTAACAAACAGGGTGGGATAAACAGGCCATAGTGTTAAGAGCTAACTGAAAGACACTTCCTGTAATGCTTGGATTCAGGACTACCTCTACATTTTTAAAACTTATTTTATTTCATCGTGATATTCATCTCCCAGACATCCTATATGATTTCTGAGAGATTTCATAAACGGTGAACACAGGGACAATTTAGAGCCTTGCCACTGTGCCCAGTGGAAGGCATGAGAAACATCCCTTGATTTCTTGGTCAGAGAAATACAAGTCTCCAAAATTGATAGGGATTACTACCATTGTGCTTCCTTGCTCTTCAAAACTTGAAAGTAAGAATCTATTGCTGGAGACACTATGCATTTCAGACACAAGATGTAGAGTACACAAGCTAGACGTCAGGTGTAAGCCTCTTCCGTTGGATGAGTTTTCAGAGTATTTGAAAGTGCAATAAAAGCTGCAAAAGGGAAAGGAGGAGCAGTAGTTAACCCAAAACTACTAGATGGGCAAGGTAGTCTCAGTGGAACAACAGAGGTGATCATTAGCTATACAATTGGACTTAAACCCGATACTCAACATCTAACCAACTATCCACAGATGGAGAAGTCATAGACATAAGGGAAGAACCTATTACTGACATATTCCTAAGCCAATATAATTTCTAATGTGCACATTCTTTTTTCAAAAATGAAATAAAACTCTGTGCTGTTTCACAATTTTTTTACTCAAATTTAGACAAGCAGCATTCCTTCTCGAAAAAAAATCTTTAAAATTGTGAGTTTTAATTAAGTCACACCTATAAGATATTTCAGTTCACTCTACATACTTTTTCACATAAATGATACAGTTTTTCCAATTCAATATGAAATTAGATGAACTTTTAAGAAACAAACTTCTTTCAAATATTAACACAATATGTAGAAAATAATTCTGTAAGATACCTAAAGTTCTCTTAAATCATGTAGAGAAACCATAGCTCCTGTTAGGTTTGTCTTTCTTATTCTAACTTGATAATTAATAGCAGTTTATTCACTGCAGGATTTATTTATAAATTGTGCAGTGTGCTGTGAGAGTAACATACAACTTTGCCTCTGAATTAAGGGACATTGCTATTGGCACTTGAATGGTCCACTCAAATTTTAATTTCTCTACTGCCCCCCACAACTATGTAATTTTATGCAGATTTCATCTTTACACCTGTATTATGTGTTTCCCCTTAAAGGGTAGCATTTCACTAATGAGAATACCATAGACTTGTTGAGGTATTAAGTCAGATATATAGAAATTTTAACACATAACACTCATTGTATGTTGCTTTTGCTTTGGTCCACTCTTTATGAAACCAAAAAAAAATCTATGAATGTCGTCAATAATTAAAAAGGAATAATTCATATTTATGGAAAACATGAATATGCCTGGTTCAAATGCACTCTTATTTTATATTCTTTCATCTATCATATTTCTCCTATGATATAATAAGGACATTTAGTAAATTACCCAATGAGATATACTGGGAGTTCCCATTCTAAAATGTTCCTGAAGAAAATGCCTTATGTATGAGGAAAGATCAAACACACAAAGAAAAAAGACATCTTGATCAGATGTTGAATATCAGATAATTTCTGTATCTTTTTTCCCCCTGAACTGAGTGACAGAACTACTCAATTCTAGAGAATTCTGCTTCATAATCATTCAAATGATTGTTAATCCAAACCGGGATGATCCAGGAGCTTATATGTTAAGTCGGCATTATCAAGCAAGGAGATAGATATTCTGGAGAAGACCCTCTTAAAGGGATTGCCTTTTTGCTGCCTACAGGTAGCTGCTAAGTGCTTCTACCCAGCAGTGCTTAGATATTAGCATGTCTGCACTTAAGGGTAAAAGAACATACAGTGATCCATTTCTTCAGTTCGGGTTTTTGCTATTCAAATTGTTTATGCATGAAAACACTGCATGTCTTCTCACTGTCGTGCAAATACACAAATGGTGAATGCCCCCTCTGTATAGTTCCAGAAGTCAGAGGAGTAGGAAAATATGAGAGGCGGTAAAGATGTGCCTTTGTGTCCTCAACACATCCTTCCCCAGGTTAACTTGCTAGGTTAATTCCTCCCTCAGGACTCATTCTTAAACTTCCTTTAATTGGCAATTGAGAGGTATTTCAGCAGACAGGCGAGCCGCAGACACCCTAAAGACAACAAAAGGGGAAAAGTTAACAAGGGGTTCTGAGGCTCTGCGACAAGGGTGACAAGGTTTGTTAAGCACGAATAAGGGGGATGAGCATTGCAGGAGGCGCTATGGATTGGCAGCCTCTTCAGAAAGGTCAGCGGCTTCCTTTTATAATTGCTTCCATTCATTTCAATACAGTTTGCTAAAACACTCCAAAGCCACAAGCTGGCTGAAGGAGTACGTGACCACCCCCCATCTCTTAACAGCATCTTTCATTCAAATCATCTCTTCTTTTAGCTTGCTCCTACAGTCATGTTAAAAAAATAGCAAAAAAAAAAAAAAATCAAGATACTAAATACCTATAGCGCCTTCAGTACAACTTACCCTCACTTCATGAAGATTAAAATGGCCAAATATGGGCTATTAAGATGGAGAAGCTTGCCAGTTCCTGTTGATGTTTTTCTTTTCAAAATTTGAATTGTGTTTCTTTTTATTTTAGCAAATCTGACCACCAACTAAACTCCTTATTGTGCTACTGAGA
The DNA here is from genome assembly GCF_003668045.3 of Cricetulus griseus. NCBI lineage: Eukaryota > Metazoa > Chordata > Mammalia > Rodentia > Cricetidae > Cricetulus > Cricetulus griseus. Next base: position 10,060,987 of record NC_048601.1, read on the forward strand.
ACATGTCCCAGTGAAAATGTTCTTAAATTTTCAAAGAAACTTGTGACATCTGTATGTTTAGATTCATTGCCCTGCTTCCAAGTGTTCCGGCATGAGGCAGGAAGGGGCAGCCATCCTCCTGTCCCTACCCATGGGTGATGATCTTGAAGTAGAAGCTTCCTACATAATATGAAAACAAAACAAACAAACAAACAAACAGAAAAACAATACCTATAGCCAGAAGAAACGAGTTTTTAAGAACAGCGGTCTTTGTTCTTTCATAATCTCAAAGACTAACAACATTCCTAAACCAAGTGCATCAATAATTTGGTAAAACTTATTCTAAGTCATTAAAACCACTGGAAATGCCAGTCTTTAATATATTCAATCTGTTATTTAAGACAATGCTGTGATTGCTAAAAAACAAATAATTACCTAAAAGTTCCCAGAATCAAAGATTTTGTAACACGAATAAATAAATGATCCAGAGACAAACATTGGGGTTCAAGCTTCAAGCTGAATATCAGAAAAGCAAAGCAGCCCACCACTAGCTTCTGACATCTACCTCAGGCTGAATGGGCTGATCCTGTCTTCACGAGATCTCAGCAAGCCTCAGACTGTAGCCTTTCCTCATCATAGCTGGAGAATAAATGCCTCATACTGACCATTATTCTTCTGTCTTATATACTTCCTTAATGTTGGGATTAAAGGTGTGTGTTTGACTTCTATAGCTCACAGCTGACTTTGCTTTCTGAATCCTCAGGCAAGCTTTAATAAATCATAAATAATATATCACTATAGAATATTACCTACCTTAGTGACTCTTCAAATAAACTAGAAAAAATACAGCCAGAAGATGACTTATTTCAAAATCCCATTCTTAAAAATACTGCATTTCACATGAGGACGTGCCTAGGCCTGGCCCAGGATGATGTGGTAGACTTTGGGGAGCCCCTTTTGAGGGCCTTACCCTGCCTGGGGAGTGGAGGGGGGATGGCTAGGGGCAGGTGGGATGTTGGGGGGGAGGGGAGCAAGAGGGAGAAGGGATTGACATCTGAAGCAAGCTTGTTCCTAATTTGAACTTATAAAATAAAATAAAAATTAAAACCCTTACCATTTAAGTTATATAAGAAATTCTGAATGAAATATATTTTTATTGATATTTCTACTGACAATAACACATCTGGTTATGAACACAGTTTTGTATATAGTTTGGAATAAAAATATATATATTTCACACATTGGTGAACACCTGACTTAGAGTAAAAGATGGGCAAAAATGAGCTAAAGCCAGCACTACATAGAAAGCTTGAAAGGAATTGAAATACATAAAAATTACTGCAGGGCTGAAGAGGAGGCTCAGCAGTTAAGAGTTCCGGCTGCTCTTATAGAGGATCCAAGTTTGGTTCTCAGCCCTCACACCAGAAAATTCACAACTGCTCATAATTCAGGCTCCAGGGAACCCAATGCTCTCTTCTGGCCTCCATGAACACTTGCAGTAATATACATACACCTACACATGGATACACATAGATATGCATAAATAAATAATAAAAATAAATTTGAAAAAATAGGAATTGTTTTAGGATGAGTTTCAGAAACATAGTTCTATCAGTGAGACCACCCACTGATTTTGGCTGGCATGAATTTCTGTCTTATTGCATTTTAAAGAAGAAAGTGACTGAAGACCAAGCCAAACCAGGACCCATATGTGGTTTGGAGCTCAAGTGGGTAGATGATGTGATAGAAAATCAAACACGAGGCTGACTTTCTACCTACAAAATGAAAGAGCACAAGAAGAAAGCTATCTTTCAATGTGGGAAACAATTCAAGCCAAAGGGATAGTCTTTTTTTTCTTTCCAGTAAAGTATCTCATTAGCATGCCCATGGGTTCATCATTATATTTTTTGAGTCCTGGGTTGAGAATTTTAAAACTAGAAACTGACAATCTGAATGTCCCCCTCACTCAGGGTTTACCTCACCAACTACAATTGTTTGCTTCACTGAGCATACATGAAAGGCTGTACCACACAAGATCAGGCTAGGTAGAACAGCTGTGATGGAGCAAACACAAGAATCCTTTCCTAAAATTCTCATTCAAATACAGTTGCCATCATGTTTTGAGAATCCATAAACCTTACACACTTCTTAAGCATAATTGGACAATCAGTGTCACTCTTTCAGAATACGTAATGGAAAAAGGCTGACCACAGTTAACGAGCTAAGTATTGAACCATGGACATAGCAATAGATTGGATACAGAAAGGTAATTAAATACAAATGCACTATGTTTAATGTGAAAAAAGAAGATGAAGTTTTGGGATATACACCCCAGTAACTCCTGTATTTAATGGTTTCATTTTGCCCTATGAATACTTTGTTTCACATTAGCATATATTATGATTCATTATGATGAAAACTTTTGAATGCAGAGTACACTGATATTTTATTGAGGAGAGGATAGACTTACATATTGTGGTAAAGATTCAGTAAATGTAAATTTCTGGGTGTTGTAACACACACAAAGCATCAGATTATCCACAATGAACACTTAACAATGAGCAAAAACGTTGAGGCAATAGCTACTATAGAATGAGATAGCTAGACTTCATGATATATAGGATGGCAGTGTGTGATTAAGGAAATAATCAAGGGGAAGACTTGCCTACAATTTTATGTAAATGATGTTTTATCTCATTAGTGACATTATTAGCATTTGTGAATTTAAAGAAAGGTAATTAAAAAAAAAGACAAGTTTTCCCAGGAAAGAATTTAGTAGTTATTTCAACACATTGCAAAATCCAGATATAAGAGCAGTATACTGTTCCATCCTCAGGCAATAGGATTTTAATATATTCTGTCCATCTTCACAAATAAATTTTACCATTGCATTGGCATTGGCATAAGGAGGTTTTTAATAGACAAATAAATATTATTTTATTAAAATATATTATCAATTTTATAAAATGGAAATATAAATTGTAGTAAGAAAGGTGGAAATGAACCTGCAGCACAGGCTGCCAGAGAGGCTGGTAAACAAGGAGGACCCTAAGAGAGACATACATGGTCCCCTGGAGAAGGGAAAGGGACAAGATCTCCTGAGAAAATTGGGAGCATGGGGGAGGGGAGAGAGAACTAGGAGAAAGAGAAGGGGAGAAGAGAAAAGGTGAGGAAGAAATGATGGGACAGGGAGGTTGAGTTGGGGGAAGAACAGAAGAGAGCAAGATAAGAGATAATATAATAGAGGGAGACATTATAGGTTTAAAGAGAAATCAGACACTAGGGAAATGACTGGAGAGCTACAAAGATGACACCAAATAACAATCTAAGCAACAGAGGAGAGGCTACCTTAAATGCCCTCTCCTGATAATGAGATTGATGACTAATTCATATGCCATCATATAGCCTTCATCCAGCAGCTGGTGGAAGTAGAAGCAGACACCCACAGCTAAACCTTGAACTGAACTGAAATCCAGATGCAGAGAAGGAGGACTGATGAGCAAAGGGGTCCAGACCAGGCTGGTGAAACCCACAGAAACAGCTGACCTGTTCAAGGGAAAACGCTTGGTCCCCAGACTGATATCTTGGAAACCAGCATGGGACTGATCCAGACACCCTGAATGTGGGTGTCAGTGAGGACACCTTGGAAATCTATGGGGCCTTGGAAATCTAAGTGGATCAGTACTTATCGCTAACATTAGGAATGGACTTTAGGAGCCCATCCCACATGGAGGGATATTCCCTGAGCCTAGACACAAGGGTGTTGGCCTAGGCTCTTTCCCAAAGGATATGACAGACTTTGAAGATCACCTATGGAAAGCCTCACCCTCCCTGGGGAACAGAAAGGGTATGGGATGGGTAGGGCATTAGTTGTGGGGGCAGGGCAGGGAGAGGGACCTGGGATTGATATGTAAAATAATTTTCTTTCTAATAAAAAAAGGGAAAAAGAAAGGTGTGTGTGTGTGTGTGTGTGTGTGTGTGTGTGTGTGTGTGAGACAGAGAGAGAGAGAGAGAGAGAGAGAGAGAGAGAGAGAGAGAGTAATATTACCTTACTGAAAAAGCACAGAAAACCTCTAGAGTTGGCTTCTCTACTAAGTAATGAGAGCTATCATTTTTTAAAGATTTTGTGTGTTATGTTTCAATTATGTGAGGGTGTCTTTGTGAGTGTGTATCTCTATGTTTATGTCTGTGTTTCAAATTATGCACATGAGGGCAGGGGTCTAGGGAGGCCAGAATAGGGCATTGGATACCATAGAACTGGAGTTTGTGATTCCTGCTATGGGGGCTAGAACTGAGCACATGTTATATGGAAGAATAGAAATTAGCCTGACCTATTGAGCCACAGAAAGTGAGAGATTACCAACATACAGCCCTTTCATGACTTATTGAAGGAGATATATTTTGATAGATCTCAGTTTTACCCAAAAAGACCTTAACACAGAAGTGCACATAACAAGAAACAAGAGTAGATTTAAATACAGGAAATGAAGAAAGTATAGAGGTAAATATAAACACAAACAAAATGTCTCAGAAATCTTTCCATTAGGTATTATTTACAAGTTTATTAATTTTTGTTTGATATCTGAACCTTTAAAATCTGAAATGTTGAAAACATCATGTCACTTTTGACTCTCTATGGGGGCTATATTCTGTAATGAGCACTTTACATATTGTATTTTGACCCCATAAACACGTTAATATGATAGACTGTATGATCTTCATTTTGGAAAAAAACTGGCCCTAACAAAATTTAAATAACCAGATCAGGATGATTTGGAATGATTTAAACCTAGTCTCTAACCAGACATCCTGTAAATTGCTTTCAGTCTGCTTTTACAAGCTGTTTTTGTTTGAACAACTAAAACAGCAGAGTACACAGTCTGTAAGTAGCATGTTCTGTCATCAGAAAGTAGATATAACATTCTTCCTTATGTTAAGTCAAATCTGGTCTATCAAAATGCTTTACATGGGTTAGCAATAATATTCAGTTCCTGACTGGTACATTATACATTCAAGATATTCAAATATCTGAACATATCTAGGTCTGAACTAAACCTTCTTTGAATGAACTTTTAGAGTTCCTTCGTAAGACTCTGCCAGTCCTCCTTTGAAGAATCCAGAACAATTCTGGTTTTCCTGTAGGTTTTCAGCTTCTTGACTGAGAATAAATGAAGAAAACTGTGTACTTTAGATTCAAGTGAGTTAGTCAGCTCACCGTCTTATGTCCTCTGATGCTCAGCCTTAGCAGGGTTTCTTTTACATTGTTCTAAGTCAGTCTCATTCATTTCCATATTTAACAAGGAGCATAACTAAAAACAACAATGAGAAAACTAATGTTGGAATAAATAAACCAAACATGAAAACATGGTTTATTTTTAGGAGTCTAAAGAATTTACTACATCCTTCAAATTTTATTAGATGGTTGTCCAGGATTCCCTGTACTTTTTCACTGTGCTGTTCTCCTAAGTTCACTGTCATTCACAGTATTGTTATCCTCTCCCAGGAAAATGAATTAAATCTCTGGTATCTTGAATTCTTCACTCCACTACTAGTGCATTTTTGTCTTTTTCTCCAATTAGCAAGTTTAATCCAGCAATAATGGAGCCATCAGAGGCTACAGACAAAATATAATTCTTCCCTGACATATTTTTTCCAGGAATACGATGATTTAGAAATTCAAATTTAAGCATTAGTCATTTTATTATTCTCATGTTCATTATCATTTTGTCCTCTGAAATCATGGCAAGAAATGAAGTGATATATTCTGGGATGTTTTTATCAGAGACCTCAGCCTTCTTGTGCTTGTTTCTTATTAGCTCTGTTAGAGGCACATTCTCAGCTTCAGACAAGCTTCCAGTTATTTTTCTTATCAAAACATACTCATCACGAGAATCAAAATTAACCAAAAAGTTTAGAAGCAACTGAACATAGGCAATGTGTCATCATTGCCAACAGTCATCCCACCAAACATCAAGAGTTGAAGTTGAAAGATTAAAGATTTCATCTGGATCACAGCAAGCAGCATATAAGTGGGTTGGGGAGCTATCAGTGAGGAAATGAACCTTCTACAGAACATTGAAAGTAATGAGGCAGTTCTACACTGCTTATTTCTTCAGTATGTCTTAGAGTTTCAGCACAATCAGAAAAGAAAGCAAAACAAACAAAAGCCAAACGTTTAAGGTGAAGCCAGCAACATGACACAGGGTATAGCCTCGGCAATTTGGCAAGATGAGAGAGAGAGAGAGAGAGAGAGAGAGAGAGAGAGAGAGAGAGAGAGAGAGAGAATTCAGGTTAAGAACGGAACCAGGCTGGACTACAGATGGAAACCTTGTCTCAAATAAATAAATAAATAAATAATGAAAATTTCTAAACTCTACAAAATTAATTTTACAAAACATATTTATTGAAAATATAAGGAAACTATTACAACATGAACAGTCTGGATTGCTCTTGAGCTGTGTAGCACAGGACCTTCTGGGTCTTTGCAGCCCAGCTATATTCTTTCCAAGTCAACTACAATTGTGTAACACTTCCCCAGTTAGGTTTATTATCATTGTAATATCCTGTTTTGTGATTAATGAAGCCAAAAGGGAACCCATAGAAAACCAGAATTTTAAAACAAAATGAAAAAAACTAAAACCTTATTGAATAAACAACTTGCATTCATCATGCAATGTATTCTTTCATACTGAATTTTTAGAACAAACGTTTAAAGTGGATTTTCATTATTTTATTAGTGATAATTATTATTTTACAGGGTGAAAATGATTCTAAACCCTGTGTTATACTAACACCAGCCCCTGTTTGACTCCATTTTCTTAAAACTCTACTTTAAGCTACTTTTCTGTGTTCTAAATATGCATATGTGTGGAGTCCACACTATTTATGACACTTTCCCATTTGGATGTGAAAAGAGGTTCTGCATATCCCCAAATTAAAATATCCTTATCATTGGCTGTCAGGTCTCAGAGAATTTGGCACAACTTCATATCCTGTTTATGACAGCTCACACAGGGCACACTGTGGATGGCTTTTTCCTGATTAGAATCCAATTAGGAGTGACAAATTCAGGGATTTCAATGGCCCCAATACAAGTATGCCTTGTGAAGCATATATCTAGAAGAGAGAACACTAACTCCTTGTCCATTGTGCAACATTCTGAAGCAGGACAGTAATGGTTTACTTTGTCATTATAAAGACTGTGTAGACTCAGAAGTCAAGATGCTATTTGTTTTAGGTAGTAATAAGTCTGGAAGGTGAGTTTGCCTGAAGGTGACAAAAACATTACTGGATTCTATGGGAGAAAAAAAAGGAAACATCACTGAAGAACTAGAACATTCAAGGATGAAAGTTTTCTAAAATACAAAAACTGTATCTATATATGTGCATGTGTGTGAGAAGGCACGCATAGGTGTGCAGGTACTATAGAGGCCAGAAGAGGGCACCAAACTGCCTAAACCTGAGTTACAGGTGATTATGAGTCACTTGACATGGATACTGGGAAGACAATTCAATTCTATGGAAGAGCATCAAGTATTCTTAGCAGCTGAGCTGTCTTTCCTACCCCACAAAGGCTGAGATTTTTCTGATTATTATTGGAAGATTTTCTGGCAGATACATAAAATAATTACAAGAAGCATATAGACAAGAGTAAGCCATGACTGACATTCCTAGAATGTAGCATTAAGCAATTAACATGTCCCCACTTTGATCTGTCACAGAATTACATGATAGATCAACTGGAACAAAGTAAATATATGAGCCATAATTAATTATGTCATTGCTAAAAATACTTGTTACACTGTGTATCTGATCAAGATTAGTACAGAAAAATAAGCTTCCTTATCAAGCAATAGTCATGCCATTCAATGCATCTGTCAGTCTTCATGCAATGCTTCTCCATCTCCAAGGAAATAATCTATGACAGAGGCAACCCAGGAAAGTAGTAACAATTAATTTAGAAAAGATCAAAAGATTCCACATTATCATAAATCCCTAAGTTTGCAATTGGTAGAATTTGTAAGCAGTCATAATACCATGATGGTTATGAAGTCTCCAGGATTTCTTACAATATTGTACAATTTATTAAACATAAGCAAAGTCCATGCAGAGAAAATCTCACTCTCCAGTGCAAATGCCCTTGGATACTTGCTTTGAAAATTTGCTGTAAAGTTGGATAATCTTCTTGCAATATAAATCCTGTAAAACTCATGAACTTCCCTGCGGTTGTAAAGATTGTAGTTCTTGTACCTGCCACTGGATAGTGCAGATGCTGTTATTGAGTTGATTATCCTACTTTCTTAAGCTTTACCATTTCAGTCAATTCTCTGTTATTCATGAGCTGATTATCCAGGTGGTAGATCACCTCTGTTCCTCCTTCCCTTCTCTCTTCCCTCTACTACATGCCAGAAACCTATTCCCACACTCATTAGCATTTTTACCACTGGGTGAGCAATATTAGGGTGGGGAAATGAAATGCCAATCAGTCAATTTTATTACTTGTTAGCAGCCCTTATAAAGGTTTGGTGGAAGAAGAAAATTTAAAATAGTTGTTGAAATTAGGTTTGGGGATTATCTATGGCTTTTATTTATTCATGCTCTCTTGCTTGTCTATTAGCATAATCTATGTCTGTTGCACAGTACAATTATCTTGAATAAAAACATGCTTTTAGTGGAGAGAGTCACATTTTATTAATAAAGCTGTGCAGAGTCTGGAAAACTCATTGGGAGCTTTCATTATGGTGGTATAAATATACATGTAAAATATTATGATTAAAAGTGAGTACTTAAATAATGTTGGTAGTATTTAATAATTGATATTTGCAACATAGAAAAGAAGCCATCCAATAAAATATGCAAGATTTAAAGTTTTCACCTGCAGGTTTTCATATTTTCTGGTTTCCATTGCTTCTGAAGCCTTCAGAGCTGCAAAATTTCTAATGAGTAACACAGACAATGCAAATGATGACATTGGCCATTCCATATCTCTTTTCAACAGAAAATTCAACACAGTGGTTACTTGTAGGAGAGACAAATCTATAATGTGAATAACGTATTTGATGTCTGCACTAGTTAGTTTAATGTCAACACAAGCTAGATTCTCTGAGAAGAGGAAATCTTAATGGAGAAAACGCCTTCATCAGGCTGGTCTGTAAGCAAGCCAGTGGGGAATTTTCTTGGTTAATCACTCACATGTGAGGATACAGTGTATTGGAGATGGTGACATTCCTGGGCAGGTGGGCCTTGGGATATAAGAGAGCAAGCAGAGTAAGGCACATGGAGAAAGACATTAACCAGTGTTCCTCTATGGCCTATCCACCAGCTCCTGCAGCGTGGTCCCTGCCCTGGGTTCCTGCTGACTTTCCTCAGTGATGGGCTGTTATATGGAAATTCGAGGCAAATGAATTTTCCTCCCCAAGTTGCTTATAGTTACCTTGTTTATCATAGCAATAGAAAACAAAGTAGGACAGCAACCTAATTTGCTGATAAGTACAAGTTCGTAGACTATTTCAGCTATTCTTTGATTTGTCAGACATCAAGAAGAGAGATATGTTATATCAATTAGAATTAGTAAATCGTATTAGTAAATCTTTTTGTTGTTACTGCTGTTGTTATTATTTTTATTTTATGTATTTCTTTATTAAAGCAGTCTTGCTTTTTGATTTTTACAGCCCAACTACAGTTTCCTCTCGCTCTATTCCTTCGAGATCTCACCACCTCTCCTCTTCCCCAGGCTAGGAAATCTTATTGCCAGTTCATAATCCTTTATAAATGTCTACTTTTTCTTATCTAAGAATGTAAAGTCCTAGAGTTACTAATTATACAATCTCTCATCACACCTGTGGCAGCAGAATCTAATGTGTATTATTCTCTTCCTATGTAGATCAATAATGGACTTGTGTCTACAGGCAACCTGAACTTTTTATTAGTATTAAAATTGTAAGGACCGTCACTTTAAATATTTCTCAGAATAGATCATGAGGAGGCCATCTTTCTAGTGAGGAAGCAAATTCTTGTATGAATATGTGTTAAGTACACTAGAAGTTATTTTGGTAGCATGTAATACTACTATTTTTTTTTTTTTTTTTGGTTTTTCGAGACAGAGTTTCTCTGTGTAGCTTTGGAGCCTATCCTGGCACTCACCCTGGAGATCACGCTGGCCTCGAACTCACAGAGATCCGCCTGCCTCTGCCTCCCGAGTGCTCGGATTAAAGGCGTGCGCCACCAATGCCTGGCTGGTTTTGGATCTTTTAATTTTCTCTTGGACATGTGTTTGTGAGACTGACTTGCTATGCTTTAAATGCATGGTGTAGAAAGAAAAGTAATCCAAAGAAATATAAATCATTTAATTCCAGAATGTCTGCTAATGGTGAAATAGAAAAAACTCAATGTAATAGAATTGATGTTATACGCGATTTGCTTCAAAGACATTAAATTACACAAAGTAGAATTCAGTTAAGGGAGAACTGAGAGATATGAGGTATGCTCACTATGCCTGTTAAAAATGAGCAAAAATTATGATGATAGGATGTAAAGGTTTGCTTACCATCATTGGCTACTTTTAGACCCGTCCCTAAATACATGCCTTTTGTAAGAAGCAACTTGAGGGTTAGCCCAAGGTCACAACCAGTTTTAAGTCCTAACCTGTAATAATGCCCCAGTTTTATTCTTAAGAAAAGCATAATTTCATCAGTGGGAAAGGTGACCCCCGGCAACATCTATCCAAAAAGAACAACACTGATATACTTAGGAAAAATATCTGAGAATATCTTTGGAAGTCTACCATCTCCCCAAGTGACCACACTTCCAATCTTCTGTCTTTTTAAAATCATTCAAAGTATAATCTGGGGATGGGACCTAAACATAACTGAAGGATGTCAGGGTATGTAAAATTTATAATTTTAAGTTAAGTAAAGTCTATCTGAGGCCAGCTCCTCTTTGAACGTTAGCCAGAGCTGGACACATCCTATTAAAGAGTTTTTCCTTTATTAATCTCTGTGTGCCTAGTGATTGCTCTATCAGAAAATATATTATTTCTATACCAATTGGACCCTCACATTCAACAAGGAATGGCATGGATATTACAGGGGAATGATGAAGTTAGCCTTTTATGTTGGGGCCATCTGCTCCCTAATAATGACATGGACACTTATTATTAATTATGAAAGCTCAGCCAGTAGCTTAGGCTTGTTTCTAACTAGCTCTTGTAATGTAAATTAACCCATTCCCATTAATTTACTTCCTACATCATGGCTTTATTAACTCATCTCCAAAGTACCCATCCTGCTTGCCCATCATCCTCTCTGGCTGGAAATCCTGCCTAGCTACTGGCTATTTAGCTTTTTATTAAACCAATCAGAGTGACAGATCTTCACAGTGTACAAAAAGATTATTCCATATTTTCCCCTTTTTTCTAAATAAAATGGAAAGGTGTTAACTCTAACATAGTAAAACTATACATAATAAGAGCACGTATCATGTATTGTCTAAATAGAAAGGAAAGATATTAACTTCAACAATTGAAAGTATATACAATAAAAACAAGTATCAAGTAAGAATGACATCACAGTGTCCAGTCCATTTGTATTTAGCAAATTCAGAGAAAATACTCCAGTTCCCCTCATCTTTGAAGAACCTTTGGTGGAGTGAGTTTCTATTGCTTCTATGGGATGGAGTAGGGTTAAGGCAAAAAAAAAAAAGTGAAGGCAGAATTCCCCTGAGCAATGGCAATGTTAAGATTTGGAGGATCAACCATATTTTCCAGATCTCTTAGTTTGTGTGCAGTCAATATCTCAGCCTACATATTCTGCATTCATTGTATTGCCTTCCTTATGTTGGTGTGACTCACAAGATCAAGTCCAAATAACTAGGGACTACAGACAGAGGACCTGCATGATGATCTTACTTTCTGTCCTCTAGTATGTGAACAATTCATCTTTATCCAGAATTGGAAAATTTATCTTGTGCAGGACAAGAAGGACAAAGTACTTAAAATGCCAACCTTGTCTTAGAGGTGTTGTGGTTTTTTTTTGATAGAATGAGCATCCACAAAGAGAAATATAATTCATTTAGTGACACAATATTATATTTCCAAGGGCAATAATGGTGTCTGGTAAAAATGTGACCATATAAGAACAAACATTTAATAAAAAAATGTGGAGGCAATGTTGAGAAGGGGGTCAGACATTTGCCCCAACTGTATTTCTGTATTTCACAGGCACATTTATTACTACTTTTGTAAATATTGTAGATGTCTTAGGACATAATATGTTTTATATTGTAGATCTTGTTTTGAATGGCCCCCATGTAAATACCATATACAAAGTTCCTGTTAGGATAAGCATACCATGTGTTTTTTCTGCTTGTTTTGATAATGCAAGTTCCAATTTTGTTAGAGTAAAACAAAATAATATTAGAAGTTAATTAAAGAGGCTAGAGAAATGGCTCAGAGGTAAAGAAGATATAATGTTCTTCCAGGGGACCCAAGTTCAGTTACAAGAACCCAGGATTGGTAGCTTACATTCACATGTAACTCTAGCTCCAGAATATATGATGCCTTTGCAGTCTGTGGTCACACACAATCATGTTCCAAGGCACACCTCCTAAAACACACACTTAAACATGAACAAATATTTTTAAATGAAATTAGCTAGACATGGTGGCACCTATTTCTATTTTCTGTACTCATGAAGCAGAGACATGCAGATTTCTGTGAGTTTGAGACAAGTCTGCATACATAGTGAAGGTCTAAGCCATCTGGGTCTACAAAATGAGACGATATCTCAAAATAAATAAGCATACAAATTAAATAAATAAAAGTATAATTCCTATATATGTGAAGTCTCTCCCATTTCCAAAAAGTCTTTTGATTATTGTAGTTAGAACACAAAAGGGACTATCAAAAAGATTAGAATCATCTTTTCCTTAACTCTGGGCTGACTTGACTTCATATTTATTTCATCAAAGAAAGGCAGTGAACTGCACAGTGCTTCTGTGGTAGCCAAAGCTCTCCATGATTGTACATGCTTAGATGTTTGAAATAATGCCTGGGGCATCTGCTAGATGCCCATAGAAGCAATGTTGTCCTTAGCTAACTCACACATTTTGATATTAATTAGGAAAAATACTGATATCATTTCACTTTGTTATCAATAATATTTTTGAGGGTTCCTGTATTTTAAGAACCAATATTAATACTATCTCAGTTGGGCTGTAGGAATAGACAAGTAAATACATGTCTACAGCATTAGCCATGTTATTAACACAGTTAACAAATGTAAGTAACATGGAAAATAGAGATGATGTAGCAATTTGTTTTAGTCTAAGGGCTCATGAGAGAATGCATGAGAAATATTTTCCTTAGGAATATTCATAAGAAATTCTTAATGTTGTGACAGTAGCAAAATACAATTAGAGAAGTTCCTTTGAATGGCCACAATATCTAAGGCACCGAGTCACTATGCAAGGAAAGTGGGAAGTATAAGAAAGAAAACCAATCTATTAACTTGGAAATACAATGAAATTAAAAGGCACATACAAATGCATTACAATGCATTGCATGATCAAAAGCCACATACAATTTAAAAAGGAGATATTAATTCCAAACATGAAGATTCTGAAATTTTTTACTTATTTACATGTTCACTCATCCATTTATTCCATCAATCAATCATGTTTATGCAACTAAGGGAAATATAAGGATAGCTTTAGGTACACTTAAATCCACAACAGACATGACAGAGTTAATCCTGTCTTCAGGGAAATACTAAGTAGCTCAATAAACAAACACAAGGAGAATCATCTCATGAAAAGTCATTCAATGGTTGGGGCCACACAGTAAGAAGGTGATACAAGATGTCTGTGAATGCTTCATGTCTCATATGCACCCACTTAGAAACCCAGGGGGAAGAGAATGGCTTGGTGACATTTACACAAACCTTTAAGGTCTTGTCTCTAGTCATCTGAGATTGGATGGAAGGCCTGTTCTTCACACAGTCCTTGTAATTGAAATAACAGAAATATCATGTTTTCACAAATTGTGGGTTTTGCATTCCTGCAGTTTAGTGTTTATGTTGAAATACATTATTAATCAACATGTTTCTGTTACACACCACTTAATCAGCATCTCATTTTCTCTTCATATACTTTTGCTAAAGGTTTATTACCTGTTGTATTTTTTAGAATTATTTTATACTGTGGGAATTAACTTATGCAAAAAGGAAATCTATTTTCTTACTCATATTCAACGTCAATCACAAATCAACATAGACAACTTGCAGCATCAACGATATATTTGTTGTAGGGAATTCAAAGGAATAGCTGCTGTAGTGAGGGCTGAAGTCATTTTACATAGGAGAAGAAAACTGAGAATCACAGGGGCAGTCTTTCAGAAGTTGACAATGACCAAGTGAGAGCCATCATCCAAGCTGATCCAACAAAAGAAGTTGCCAAAGATATCACTATAGATCATTGAATGATCATTTAGCATTAGAAGCAATTTGACAGGTGAACAAGCCCAGTAAATGTTCCTTATAGGAAAATCTAGTAATTTTTGAAGTGTTATCTTATTTTCCAACAATACTGATCAACAATGGGCCAATGTCTGGCTCTGATTGTGGTTTGTAATGAAAAGAAAGGAAATGGCACCTGGTAATGGTCACCTCATTGGTTGGACCACGATGAAATACCATATCACTTTCCAAAGGCAAATTTTCACAAGAAGAAATGTCATAGTGAGGATGGATAGTCTGTAGCAATTATGATGTGCTAAAGCTCTATGGGTCTCCACGATTCCTAATATGTCTGCAATGGTCATCAGGGAGGGCCTAATTCTTCTCCATGACAATGCTCAACACTAGGTTGAACGTCTAAGACTTGAAAAGTTTAGAAACATGTTCTATGGTTAGTGATGAGAGATTTGAGATTTGGTGCTCTGTCTCTCCAAGTATATGACAGTTTCATTTAGGATGTCTCTTCATATATGTATCTATATTTGTAGGAAGTGTCTCCTATAGTTTTTCCATATGACCCCTCAAATGGCTCTTAATTTTAGTTGTCCCTCCACTTATTCCCTCATTTGCAGCCTCATGCTTCTTCCCTGTTTGAGTCTCCCATTTCAGTCCCTGTCTCATCCACCATAACTATTTATTCTATTAATGATTCCCCAGTGAGTCATCCCTCCCCACTTGTCCCTTATTCTCTACCTCACCTCTGTAGTTATATGGATTGTAGTTTGCTTATCAATGACTTAACAATTATATTCACATACAATAAAATTAATATCATATTTGTCTTTGCGGATCTTAGTTACCTCAAAGAGTATGATGTTTTTTTCTCCTAGTTCCAGAAATTTACCTGTGAATTACATAATTTTCTTTTCTAACATCTGTGTAATATTCCATTGTATAAATATATCACATTCTCTTTATCAGTTCATTTGTGGGTGGACATTTAAGTTGCTTCCAATTTCTGGTTATTACAAATAGAGAGAAGGAATATAGTTGAGCAACTGACTTTGTAGTAGGATAGGCTCCTTTAGTTATATGCCCAAGAGGGGTATAGTTGGATTTTAAGCTGGATAGATCAATTTCTTTCTGATTTCCTCGGTGGCTCTACAATTTTGAACTCACTGGCAATGAATGAATGTTCCATTCTCCCACAGCCACAGCAGCATTAGCTTTCATTTGGTTTGTTGATCTTTGCCACAGTAATTGGTATAAGACGTAGTCTCAAAGTAGTACCCAAATGAACCTTCCACGGCTGGGAATTAAATTGTTGGCAAAAAGGGATCCAATGAAAACCTCCAAACAACCCCAGGTTATTGCCAAGGCTACTGATGGCTCTCCACAAACTGACAATAAGGCCCCACTATTGAAACAGCACTATAAAACTCACTGCCCACAGAGAAGTCAAGATGATGCCTAAAAAGAGCCTTCCCCCCTTCTGACTAATATTTATGGTACTAGAAAGCATTCTTCATACTACCAAAAGAGAAATGTAAACAACAACCCAGCTTCAAAAACTTCAGTCTATAAGAGTGGCATGCCTATAATTTATCCTGGAGCAATAGTGGCATAAAACTTGTATCTGCAACCAACCAATATCTTACTTGGGTTATTGCCCACTCCCTGAGATGGAACCTATACACAATGATGCTTAGGTAGCCAAAAGCTTGAGACTACATAGCCCATCAACCTGGGGGAAAACACAATGCTACTGTTCTTCTAAAGCAATAAAGCAATAAAATGACTTCCAATGACATCCAGCTATGTGCATATATCTGTTGTTTGCTCAGTCATTACCACAGAATCTTCATCATGCGGCATATGGAACAAACACAGAAAACTGTGGAAAAGGAGGCAGAAAGAGTACAAAAGCCAGAGAGGATGCAGGACCTCAAGGAATCAAGATCTAAGCACAACAGATCTGGCATAGGTGAACTCACAGAGACTGGGGCATCATGGACAGGGTCTGCACTAGATGAGGGTCTGCATAAAATGGGGTCTCAGAGCAGCAAGGAGAAGTGGACACATGCCCACGTGTCTAACCTAGAAGTTATCTCCAATTGACAACCACTTGCAAATGAAAATTTTGTTTTCTCCAAGGGAGTTTCACTGAGGAAACAAACTACTTCTAGTGGCCAGGATCTATGTCCAGCAATAGATGACCAACACAAAGTAGGCTCACTGGCATCTTTCAATGTTATTTCTCTTATAACGTTAAGTTTTCATGGGATTCCTGAGTGCACAAAAGTGTTTCTACACCTATATGTGTTTCTTGTGCTTTTTTCTTTAGTTCTTTTTCTTTTTATGTTTGTTTTGTCATATTCCATTTTTTGTTTTTTACTTATGTTATTTTGTTATTATTTCTTAGATGCTTGTTTGCTTTCTCAGGAGAGATGGAAAAAAGTGTGGATCCAATGGGACGGATGTGGGAAGGATCTGGAGGGGGAGAGGAGAGTGTAGTCGTGATACATTGTTTGAAAAAGTCTATTTTCAATAAAAGAAAACAGATAAAACATTTAAAAATCATTTGACTCAAACTTGCTAATCCAGCCTTCTTATCTTTACTTTTTGTTGTACTAATGCGTCTTCAAGGATCTGGTCAACCTTTTCCAAGGCAAAGCTTCCCACAGGCAGATGCTGATTCCCACAGGGCAGAGAACACTTTCCAAGAGCGCATTTATCCCCCAAACATGGGATTTTATACAACATCAATAAACAAATTTCTTGTTTGAAAAACATTTTGATTTTTATGCCGTGGAACCCAAGCTTGACTTTATATTGTGTTCATATTTGTATTAATTCTTTGAGATTTCATACAGTGTCATTTGATCACATCCACCCTACCACTCTATACTAACCCATTTTCATTTCCTTCCTTTTTTAAACAATCAATTCTAATTTATGTCATCTATTCTCAGTTGTGTGGCCTTCCACTCAAGTGTAGCTAACCTTAAAGAAAACCAGCTCTCCCTCTCCTGACAGCTATTGGTTGCCAATAGACCAATGGCTGGACTTGCTTCATTAGTTATAGTTGGAAAAAGTAAATTCCAATTTCCATTTTACAGACAAATTACCTGAAACTGTAGCCTACACGTTTGCTATTTATGTGAGAAGATGGGTCTTCTGTGTTTGATTTGCCTTTACAGCATCTAGTCAAAATAGTTCTTTGCACATGGACTTCATGTAACATGTTTTCTTGAATAAATGGTACAATACTAAAAAAGAGTTTTGATTATAATGTTTCCATTTTGATTACTAAAGATGTGCTTGTTGATTCACTACAATTCCTTCTGGATGAACTAAGACCTTGATGGCATATGCTTATTAAAGAATTCAATTATTTAAATACCAAGGGAATATAGAAAAATTCACCCTAATAACAAACCTTTGAAACTGGAAAATGTTACATCACTCACAAAACCATGGTGGTACATCTATCAGAAGAATCTCGATTTGATTCTGGGAAATGAAACAATGAATGCTCAATTTATCTGAACTTCCAATCTGAGCATGCACTGTGACAAAGCCATGTGTTTCTTGCAGGCCTCAGGCATGCAGCTTATTAGAATTCTTCCTCCATAATAGAGAAACAAAAATGTAAGAATTCCAGTCTTGCTAAAAATGATCTCTTATATTCAATGCAGCATAAAAACCATGTAATATTTTTGTTTTTCCCAGTTATAAAATGCTACCATATAATATCAAAAGTATAAGAAGCATGGCTCAAAAGACATTGTAAAATTGATGAGTGGTATGGTGGTTTATGTCTCCAATCTCAGTAATTTGGAGCCTGAGGCATGAGAATTTAAAATTTAAAATCATCATTAGCTACATAGGTAGTTATTTTGAGCCCATTGGGGGCTATAAGAACATGTCTCAAATCAAACTAACTGAAAAAATTTAGAAATTTTGCTAATAAACCCATTGTTCAAATATTTCTGATGAGCCATGGGGACTTATATTCCCTTAACTTGTTCTATTCTATAGCCTGGCTTCTACTCACCCACAGGGTGACAATCTTCATCCTCCTTCATGCTTCTACAGTTAACATTTGACTACTCTGAGGTGATTTTTATTTTATATTCCAAAGCATTATTAGATAAGATAAATGTGGCTCTTATACTACACATTTGCAGCAGACTGAAGGAACGGGAATCCATTAAAAAGAAAAGACTCATTGTTTTGGAGCTGGAGAAATAGCTCAGCAGTTAAAAGTGTGTTCTTGTCTTGAAAAGGACCACATTTCAGTTCTCAGAATCCTTGTTGGATATCTCATTTGTGATTCCAAAAGATATGTCTCACTCTTCTGGCCTCCTACATCACTACACTCATGTTCACAAGCCCACACACAGACAAGGGATGCACAGAATGATGGGGCCTCTTGTAGTGGATCGGTACTTATCGCTACCATAGAAATGGACTTTAGGAGCCCATCCCACTGGAGGGAAACTCCCTGAGCCTAGACACAAGGGGGTTGGCCTCGGCCCTATCCCAAAAAATATGACAGAGTTTGGAAGGCCTCACCCTCCCTTGGGAGCAGAAAGAGTATGGGATGGGTAGGGCCTTAGCTGGGGGAGGAGGGGAGGGAGAGGGATCTGGGATTGACATGTAAAATAATTTTCTTTCTAATAAAAAAATAGTAAACAAAATGTTATTGTTGACAATGGCTGTTAATAACTATGTTTACAATACAGTCTTTGGCCCAGTATCTTTGCTGTTCTTATACAGTAGAGATTTTTAGATTTGCAGATTTTCTTAATGTGGAATCATCCTTGGAGATCCAATTTTGTTTAATTTCTTATTTAAAAGTTCCCTGCTCTAACTTTTCCTAGAATGTGCATGTGGGAAGTGTGAGTGGCTTGCTTATTTAATTCTTTTATTTATTTTACTTTCTGGCCATAATTTCCTCTTCCTCCTCTCCTTCCAGTCCCTCCAACTTTATCTCCTCTTCTGCCTCCACTTCTCCTACCCACTCCTGCTCCATTTAAATTCAGAAAAGAGCAGGCCTTCTATTGAAATAGACTCCAACTAAGTTGGAGTAAGACAGCACCCCACCTTGTATTAAGGCTGGGCAAAGCAACCCAGTATTCAAATTAGATCCCAAAAGCCAGTGAAAGAGTCAGAGGCAGCCTTTGCTCCCACTACTGAGAGCCCCACAAAACGACAAGCTTTGCAACTGTCACATATGTACAGGCCTTGTAAGTGAGCGTGAGTGTGACAGCTTTGTAGTTTCCTTACAGGGAAGCCAGACTCTACCTAGAGCCCCAATAGGACAGTTCTAGAGACTGGAGCTGCAATACCACAGCTCTTCCCTGGAGGGAGAGGTGTCCTGACTTGTCAGGAAGCCAAGCTACCTGAAGCTGGGGTGCAGTGATGGATGTTCTCTCTGCAGGGTATAACCATTCTGATCCTCTCCTACAGTGTCTTTACAGCTGAGCTCTGCTCTGTTTCCCCAACAGAACTTCTAGCAGAGTTATGTGCTTCTTTCTTGGCCCAAGATGTTACTTCTACTATACTTGGTTAAAAGGAAAGCTCCTGCTGAAATGTAGCAATCTCCTCCAGCTCCCGGGAAAAATTACTTTTTTCTGCTCAGCCCTGCTAATAGAAAGTCATAGCAACGTTCTTCTGTTCTGTTCTGCTCAGTCTTCTCACCCCCAATCTAAGAGACATCTCAGCATGGTTCTTCTATTCTGCAACTGTGGCAAATGAAGATTTTCACCCAAGACTTTTGAGAAAGAGATTTATTGGGAAGGAAGAGTCTAGGAGAGTGGCTACCTCTGCCCCTGTGGCAAAGGACAGCCCACAACAGGCAGAGGGGCTTATAGGGCTTCATGGGGGGTAGGGTTTTTCCAAGGAGAAGTTTTTCTGCTCAGGGATTGGTTACTTTTGTTGGTCATTGGTTACTTTTGTTGGCTCCGATTTCAGGGCAAACTATTTCTTTCACTGGTCTTTTTTAGCCCTTTGGCTCTCATTTTAAGGCCAGAGTGTATTTTTCCCCCACTGGCTCTGATTCTAGGGACAAAGCATGTTTCTTTGGTTCTGTAATCAGATTGATGAATACCCCAACTATCATCATAGAGCTCTCCTCCAGTAATTGATTAATGCCGAAGGCAATGTGGAGTCAGAAGTAAATTGATAACAGATAGTTTATTAAGAAAGTACTCACACAACGGAGCCAGTGACCAGGTTTACACAAGATGCCTTCTAGTCTGCTCAGTCAGGTGGAAGAGAGAAAAGAGGCCTGCGTGCATGTCTCCCTGTTTCTTAAACCCTTGCTACATCACTCTGACTAAGCCCAAGTGGGTGTGGTCAGGGTCACCTATGGCCAGTCCCATATGGGCGTGGCCAGCAGTACCTCTAGACAGGATTTCTCCCTACAATTATTGGAACCAGATGTGGAGAGACACAACCAAGAACCAGGCCGAGCTCTGGAAACCCAGGCAAAGAGAGGGAGGAGGGAACATATGAGCAAAAGAGGTCAAGATCATGATGGGAGAAATCTACAGACACAGCTGAACCAAGCTTGTGGAAACTCATGATCTCTAGACCTACAACTGCGGAGGCTCCAGGGCACTGAAGTAGGCCCTCCATATGTGGGAGACAGTTGTGAAGCTTGAACTATGAGAGGGGCCCCTGTCAGTAGGACCACAACACAAACCTGGTACATGAACTAGCTTGTTGGAGCCCATTCCCCATGGTAGGATGCCATGCTCAGCCTTAATGCATGGGAGAGAGGCCTGGCCCTGCTCCGATCTATTGTGTCAGACTATATTGACTCCTCATGAGAGCCCTTACACGTGAGAAGGTGAGAAGGAAAGCACTGGGCATAGGCTGGAGGTAGGTGATAAGTGTGGGAGGAAGTGAGTGGAGGGTAGGAAGGAAAACTCTGGTTGAAATGGAAAACAAAATAAAAAAAAAACTCAAAGAATTAGGGACAGGTATGAAGGAATAACATTTGAAACCTGATATACTGCAGACACTCCTCAGGTTTCTCTTTTCCATATTTTCCCTCTCTAGTGTTTCCTGCGTAGTGTATTTGAGGTAAGCACAAAATTGTACTGAAACAATTGCTTTATTTTAATTATTAATATTTATAGTAACATAATTAATAGACTATGCCTATTTAAGTCGTGGCTGTGTTGTAAATAAAACATTCCCTACCAGAATACCAAGGCAAGAATCTTTTAGTATCCAGAATAACCAAGAGACTTGTTTACTGAAATTAGACTAACCTATGTTAAATTCCAATATTAGTTTCCTGTAATATGTAAGATGTAGGAATTGTAATTTAAATGGTTACCATAATTTAAAATGGAACTGAATATTCCAGGCTTTGTTCACTCCCAATGGGAGGCCTTACACTTTCTGAGGAGTGGAGGGGAGTGTGTTGAGGGGAGGTATAGAAGAGGGGGAGGAGGGGGAGAGGGAACCATAGTTGGTATGTAAAATGAAAAAACAAAAAAAAAATGAAGAAATCTCTAGTTGAAGAGCTGCAGGCAATTTATGGTTGCTCAGGGAGTGTGAATCAGTGTTTACCAGGGATTAATTGCCTAATATCCAGTCCCATGTGGTCAGTTATAAACATGCATAGGGAACATATAAGCAACAGAAAACAGACTTTGTGTGTTTCTCTAAAAATAATGAGAATTGCAAATAAGAGAGGGAGTAGGGTTTGTGTGGAGTTAGAAATGAAACAGTCAAAACTATAAGATAGATAGATAGATAGATAGATAGATAGATAGATAGATAGATAGATATGCATACTGAGAGGGGGAAGAGAGAGAGAGAGGGAACATAACTCTCACTGGCATTCTCAGTTTCACTGTTGGATGAATGTTGTTCTTGCTTACCTTGGTGCTATTTCACTTATGTCTTAATTAATGTGCATTTAATAGTAATTTTATTTGGCTGGTCTATCTGTGATCATGTTTTAATGAAATATCTGTCTAATGGTCTTGTAAATAGAGCATTCCTACTAAAAAAAGAAGACATAAATTGTCAAAATAGCAATTATTTGTGAATTTTGTCCTATGTATTCTTGAATTCTCATTGAGACATTGTGTGTGTGTGTGTGTGTGTGTGTGTGTGTGTGTGTGTGTGTGTATGTGTGTGTGTCACTGGGTCAAGACCTCCATGGACTGACTCTGTGGTTTATTTTCCTTAACATTTAAAATAGTAGAACTTGTGACTTATGCACTTTACAATAAGAATGAGTTCTATCAGCTGATAAACAGAGCTCAGGGATAGGAACTAGAAAAGGATAAGGATAAAATAGATTCTATTAATGGAGGAATCAAAGTACATGGAGCCACCTTAATGCTGATATGTTCTATTCACTTGAAAGACAAAGCTCAGGATCAGGGCCTAAGCAATTCTCAGGATATTGGGGGAGCTTAGGAAGTATGGCTCACAGAATAGAAAAACCATTACCAGGTTGACTGATGACTTTTCACTCTGGCATTCCAGACACATATTATTATACTCATATTTACGTAAACAAATTGTGGCACAACTAGGTAGGTCATCTATGCTGTGGGAAATACCCTCATTTGTAAATAGGTAACTGAGATTGAACTCCATGTCTTTAAGTTTTCAGAACTTGGGTTCCATTTAATAGGAATAATCATTTCCAAGGTCACAGTATTTAATTCTGGTTCTGTCTTTACTACCTCTATGTCATTGTGATTTACCCTACATAAACTTTCACATAGGGATTGAACTGAAGAAATTAATTGAAATTCCTCTGATAGGTTACATGCTAGTGACAAGCAAAATTAAAATGCTAAGAATTATTGTGTTTATTCATGTCCTTTTTGCTCTATTCACTCAAAGCCATACCTGCTGTCTTTTTTCTTATTCCTGTTTTACATCAATGTAAAGTTCTACAAGAATATTTAAAAATAAGTTTTAATAGAAAATGAAAAAATACACAAAATTTTGTAACATATATTTATTTTGCAAAGTCTAGAGTGATAATTTTGGCATAATTATAATTAGTTGACTAGCATTTCTCAATTAGCAGAACTGACAAAGTCGTTTTGTGACACTATACTTCTTGGTGCATAGTTTATTCTTATTCAACAAAAGAATTTGGATGCTTGAGAGAAGGGTGATTTATGTTCATTTACATGCAGAAGGAGTTCAGTTGTTAGGAGGGTCAAGTCATTCAAAACCCAGCTTTGACAGAATCTAGATTACTAAAGTAGTCTTCCTTAAGATTAGTATGGCTTGAGACCTTAAATATTCATCATTAATAAAAATTCTATGACATTTTTCAAAGGAACATTTGCCCAGGTCATTTGACCAGATGCCAAGTTAAATCATTAAGCCACGGCCAACTGCCATATCATTTTTCTTTCTTCACTTAATGTTATAGATATTTTTTAATTTCAAGGGAACTGAGGTATAATTGTACTTGGGCACAAACTGTACAAGTCAACTTCCAATTTTCAAGAAATGCCTCTCCTCAGTTCAGAACCTTGGAGGGCTTCACAAGTCTCTCCTTGGGCTGGCCTTAGAGTTGATTGAGGAGATCATCTCTCAGATTTTAATATTGAAATTCTGAATAGAATTTTAAAATACACAAATACGTAAGAAGCCACTTCTATTATTGCTTCCATGCTGGTGGATGCGGCTTTTGTTTTGGTCCTGTTAATCGATGTATTCTGTTGTTTTTCACTTTATCACAATTTCATAGAAACAAGTGTAACATCTGTAATTGTTGGTATTATGTTTAAAATGGTGAAGATTTAAGTGTTACAGATACGTTTATCACACAATGTGCTGTGTGTACATTAATTATATTGCATGTATCTTTTTAATTAGCAGTCATCTCTGTTTCTAGCAATAGCTTCATTATGTCTTGAAAACATAAGATATACTGCATTTTGATCTTATCCCCCACTACACACTTCAACTTTCTCTGTGACAACAATCACCTCCTTCTATTTCAAATTGTTCTAAAAGATGATTGTCATTATTAGTAACCCCTGTTTTCAGTTAGTGCCGACCGAATGCTCAGGGTTATAGGGCCGACTACTGATGTCATAGGCAATGTTACAGTAACCAGGTCTCCAGAAATAAGTGACCCTCCCTCAGTAGCCATCAACTGTTAACAGCTGGATATCTATGCACAGCATCCCAGGAGGCCGTTCTCCACTGGTGTTGAAATTTTGGCTGGCTTAATCTTGTATGCTTCTGTTGTGAGCTGCCTGAGGTGATGTTAAGTTCTTGTCTGCTTCACTCATGCCATGTCCAGATGAGAGAATTCCAGAGCTGTCATCTGCATTCAGTGACTCTTACATTCTTCCAGCCCATACTTCTACCATATTCCCTGACCCTTGGATGAGATGTCAATACACATGTGATGGGGGAGGTCCTTCTGTGTATGTGTTTGTCCTTTTGGTTGATAAATAAAGTACTGTTGGCCAATAGTAAAGCAAGATAGGTGAGACTAGGAGTAGAGGAGGATTCTGGGAAATGTAGTAAGATAAGTCTTGTGATCCAGGCAGGAAGTGACATAGCAGGCAGACTCAGAATTAAAGCAGGAAATTGCTCTTGCTCTTCCTCTTCATCCTGCTATCTGCTCTAGAGCAGCCATGTGATCCCAGAAAGAGGACACCATTGGAAGGCAACCTCAATAATATAAATCTTATAAAATATATAGATTTACGATAATTAAGACTTAGCTAGCATATAAGAAGTCCTAGTCAATTGGCCAGCAGCATTGTAAACTAATATAAGACTCTGTGTGTACAAGAGGCATGGACTCTCTGAAGTCTTGAGGTTACTGAGAGCATGATAAATATGGTTGATAACAATATGCTATATTTTAAAAGTTGTGAGATAGTATACTTTAAGTGTTCTCAAAACAAAAATGATGAATATGTGTGATATAACATGTTAGTTGGTTTAATTTAGCCATGCCATTGTGAACACATTGTATTGTGTATCATAATTGTGCATGACTTTATTTATGAGCTAAATAAATGAATGGGGAAAAAAAGACTCTGTGTGTTGTGTTATTCTGGGCACCCAAAGTGGCGGCGGGCCTCATGCGGATGGAGTAAAGACTTATCCTAACACACATGACCCATCTACTGCTGAGGACTCATGGCAATTACTCTCAGAAGTTTTAGGTATGGGTCCACATTAAATACCATTCACTACCTTATATTTCTGGAAAGCTACCCAGCATACAAGAGTTTCCCAGTCAATCTGAGACTGATTTCTCCTTAACCAGAAACCAAAGTGTACGGTGACTTCAGAAACACCTAGTTATGGTGGACAAAAAAGAACAACAATATCCTATGTTATATGGGTGTCTCTGATCTTCCCTGTCAAGTGACTTGCAGAGGGGTTTCCCTGGTCTGGAAGTGATATTTTCAAGAAATATGCAGTTCATAGTTCATTTGTATTTGGGAAATTCAGAGAAAATACTGTATTATTTATCCTGTCTTGGTGAGTCCAACGTTTTGAAGCTAATTTTCTTTCTATTCTAACTTGTGTTACCAACACAAAACTATCTTTTTAGACCTCAAAAAGTTTTCTTAGATAAACATTTACACTCTTATGTCTCTCAAACTTATACATGTAATACCTCTTTGTGGGTATGTTTTCTAAATTTCTTAACAAGGAAAACAGGAACTATAACTATCTCATCTTCAACTTCATCAGAGCCCCAAGAAGAATTTAATTTATATAAACATAAATATAAATGCAAGAATGATACACTTCCTGAATAAACAGGAAGTACAGGGCAAACAACTTCCAAAACTATAGAAATGACAGAAGCAGCCTGCTGCCTGAACAGTCACCTAAGAATCCTGTGCAATATTGGGGCATCAATCCTTGGTCAACAGGCCTAGAATATCTGACAGACTTCTCTGTGAAGTGAGGATTTTGAAGGACTGTCCTACCTTGTCTTGGCAAATTTGGCAGTAGCTTCCCTTTGTGTCTTTCTTGTCAAATTTGGACAGCATATTGTTAGCAGTTGAGGCAAGGGTAGTTTCTTGCTCAGTGGCTAACTTTCCCACAACAAAAGCAAACTACATATGGAGGTTCTTCGATGTCCATTACCCTTTTATTGAAGTAAATTGGTGCTGCGAGGAGCAGAAGTGTCTCACTGTCATGAAAATCCTTATTTTATTAAAACATCTTAAATGTCATATTCTGTAGATCGCTGAAGTTCTTGAAGACTGCCTATCTAAAATATATCTCTAATTAATCTTGAAATTGTATCTAATATTATTATCAGTTTGATTATTATGAATGATTAACTATTAATCTGTATTTCTTAATTATATATTACAATTTAAAAAGAGCTGCATAGGTATAATACCTAAAATAAGAGTAGAAACTTATGTACAGTATAAAAGAATAACCTCAGATTTGTAACAATATATTCATATTGGTTATCTACCATTGGAGAATATAAAGCTTATTGAAGCTTTGTGTGGATAGGTTGTGAGTCTGGACCATCTCAGGTAGCAGCTTTGAATGTTTCCAAATGAAGAAATTGAGGACATTGTAATAGGGGCATTCTGAAAGGCTGGATCACCTGTGCTCATTGTCTTTATTGGTGTCTGGTCCTCTTGTTTGGAAAACATACAAATTTTTAAAGGTAAAATACATATCTGCATTAACACAACCATGGAACGTGCAATATACACACATCAGCTAAAGATGATCCTTTTCTTCTATGCCTGAACTGGTAAAGGACTTCTTTAGACTTTGGAAGTCTGTTTGAACCATATAAACAAACCGTAATATAAATCTCCATCCATGTTATGTGACAGAATGGCATGTATTAATAAGACATTAGGAGTCTCTAGTCACAAAAAGTTATCATTCTCCAATCAATCTCAGTCCTATAGTCTTTTATTGACCTTTTCCCTCATTTCCACAGCCAGTACCCTCACGAGGTCTCCCATGATCAAATTTGATTTCTATTAATTCTGAAGATAATTATAATTTTGTTTCCAATGGAAAAAAAGGCATAGCCTCTCACCTAATGCAACATATTTTTTATTCCATTTTCAAGTTAAGACATTCTTAAAATATATAGGTTGGTTTCATTTAGCAGTTTTCATAGTCCGGCCTCAATCCAATCTCTATCAATCAGCAGCTATTGTTTTTTGTACGTTAGCATTAAAAAATTCAGAGTCAACTAAATACTATATAGGACCCAAACACCCTCTGTGTTTATCATCTTAATGTGGCTTATTTATTTCATAATACTTTATTCTTTCTTTAAAGATGTTATTATTTTTAAACTATATTTTCTATGTCTGTCTATACCCATTTTCTCTTCTTTATTTAGCATCTAAGTACATTAGTAAACATGCTATATCTATTCAGAGCTCTTCTCTTCTCGGTCTGGTCCTGACTTTACCAAGTGCCTGCAGCAGCGCACATGCTGAGTTCTCTGGTGTATGAACCAAACATTAAACTGCTAAGTGGCCACTGTGCAACTCTGGTGGCTGTCTCCACCCCACTCAGTGCTCTAGGGCCTAGCCTCATGTCAGCAGCACAGAGCATGAGCTGCATTTGTCCTCCCAGCTATGGGAATTTGTCGAGTGATGGGAGATGTCATTCTGTAAATATGTTTCTCTTATTGGTTGATGAATAAAACATTGTTGGCCAATAGTAAAGCAAGATAGGTGGGACTAGGAGAGAAGGAGGATTCTGGGAAATGTAGTAGGGAGTTGTCTCGTGATCCCTGGAGGAAGCATGAGTCTGTCATTCTCGGTAAGATAAGACCTTATAGTAATACATGTATTAGTAGTTATAGGTTAATACTTAAGACAGTGCTAGCCTATAAGAATCCTAGACATTGGCCAGCAGCATTGAAACTAATAGAGTCTCTGTGTGTTATTTGGGGGCTCTAAAGCAGTGATGAGACCCAGGCAGGAATTCCGCAACAGCTGAGTCCAGGTGTCAAGCATTTTCACCTAGGTCACAAGCTGTTCAAGTGCTCTTCAGCACAACAGAGCCTCTTAAAAGAGCCAACCCTCTTCATACTACAAGAAGTCGGTCCTATGGATATGTCCCATGTTGGTCAGCAATTGTAACAAATCTTTCTGTCCTGCCAGCCAGCTCTCCAATAATGACACAGGGAGTTCATATTGACTTTGAAAGCCTGGCCTACAGCTTAGGCTTGTTCCTATCTAGCTCTTACAATATAAATAAACCCATTTGTATTAATCTACTTTCCTCTCTTCCATCCCGTACCTCCTATTTCCTTTCTGTGTCTTTTCATTTCTTCTCTTCCTTACCCTTCCTGGAAATCCTGCCTAATTACTGACTATTCAGCTCTTCTTCAAACCAGTCAGAAGGTGCTTTGCTTTGGCAAAGACACATCTTTACAGTGTACAATATACTGCAACAGGACCTCTTAAAATACTTCATTTTTTTATATTACCTTTTTTTTTATTTTACAAAGGAGTGAAGTTCCAGAAAGCTTCTTCATACAATAACAATTTTGATTATAGCACTCCCACCCCTTCTTCCCTTTATTATTCTCACTTAAAACTTTAGCCTGGACTATCTTATCCATTCTGCCATGTAATCTATATTTGAATATCATCTCTAATCATATATTTACTTCTGTTGCAAGACCTTAGGTTTCCATGTAGTTCGTTATACACGCTACATTTTCAGGTTTCTTCCACTAGCTCATTTCACCCATTCTCCGTTGCCCTCCATATTCGAACCTTATTGTCATCAACATCCCCACTTTCTACTTATTTTTACAAACATTTTACAGTTCCCTCTCCCTTAATATGAACTAAAATTAAACTTATCCAAAGGACCTTATATCCTACTAAAGAGACACTTGTATGTCCGTATTCCCCATTGCTAAGAAATGTAATCAAACTACATGTCCATCAAGTGCTCAGTGAACAAAGAATATGTACCATGTAAACACAATGAAATGTGACTCAGCTATAAAACAATGTAACCATGAACTTAGCAGAAAAATTAGGAATAAGAGGAAAAATTATACTGAAAGAGGTTACTCAGGGTCAAAAAGACAAACACGAAATGTTCACCAATAAATGTGGATTCTAGCTTTGAGTTTGTAGCCATTATTTTAGTAAACCAGTTTACTTAATGGATCAGAGATTGAATTAATATCCTAAAAGCTTCTAATCTTTACTCTACTTGAGATGAGGTCATTAAAAGACTGTGATTCTTTGTTTATCAATAACCAGAATTTAGTGAAGTTACATTGATTCACTAAAGAAAAAAAGGTTTGTTCAATCTATTCATTGATTGTTTTATAGAACATTTTCTGTTTATTGAGTTATATATTAATTATGACATTAAGTTTCTTTTCAAGGCACAAGGATATTAATGCTACTGGCTACAGTAGGCTGTACATGATTTGTTCAAATATATATATATATATATATATATATATATATATATATATTTATATATACATATTATGTATATAGTATATGTAATATATTATATAAAATATATCCCCACACTGTTGTTTAGTAATATGTTATTTGTGAGAATAGTACATATTTAACATGTATGTGACATCAAATATAAATATGTCATACAAAAACAGAAATAGTTGTATAATATATATATCACTGGGCCTATGATGGAGAGAGGGCTCAGAGTGTAAGATCACATACTACTTTTGCAAAGAACCTGTATTATTGCCCAGAACGCTTATCAGTCTGAACGTATTTCCCTGTAACTCAAGCCTTGGGGGAACCAAAGCACTCTTCTCTCCTCTTTAGATGCTGAATTCATGTGGACATAGCCGTGCACACATAGTCATGCACAAGTACACATAATTTTTTAAGTAAAATGAAATAAAACAAAACACAAAGAAAAATATTATATTCTTTTCAAGAACAATTGCATTGTAGTCAAAGAACCAGGAAATTCTTTGCACATAAAATATTGATGATGTATTATTGTACTTATGTTAAAATCCATGTGAATAACTATTTAATGAATTTGTCATCTAAGGATCAAAGGATTGAAAGTTACACCTACATGTCATTTTGTAAGTAAGGTTTTAAAACCTGAGACATAAGAATAGACATAAAATCTTTGTCCCTCTGAGACTCTTTGTTGGCAATTATATAAAGAAAGTGTTGTGTGTGTGTGTGTGTGTGTGTGTGTGTGTGTGTGTGTGTGTGTGTGTTATATTGTGGGGGGCAATTATAGAAAATCATAATTTTATTTCAAACTTACTTTTTTACAAATGCTCCCATAGAACTAGACATAAGGATGGTAGTGTTCTTAATAACCCTAACTACCATTAGTTAAGCCAATGGTGTACAGCTTGACATATCATCGATACTGAGGCAGTAAATTTTGTAACATCTTTTCAGTAAGAACCAGAACAAAGTGTTTTCCTGTGTGTTTTACTTTAGCTTATTAAATTCTTTAGAAATTTGTGATGAATTACAGTGAATTGGATTTTCTGATAAAGCGTTTTTTCATTGTTGAAAGACTTTAATGCATTTGTTTTTCCCTTTTCTGTATGCAGCAAGGTAAGAGCAACTTACATGTACTAGCAAGGTACAGAATATAGTGGGTTGTGCAAAAGTTCAAACTATTCATGAGTAGATGTGATGCAATTCATGAAGAAAAAATAAATACACATATTTCATAAATACACAGAATTAAATTTACAAACCTGTGAATATTTCACTCAGTGTCTATTGTACATTCTTATAATTTTGTCTTTGGAGTAAATTTTATGAAATAGTCCTGTTTTAAAGAAAATCATCCCATCATAAAAGTTTATTTGAATTCTGGATTAGCAATTAGATATCTTTTATGACAAGCATTAAATTTAAATGATATTTTCCTTGTGGAAAATTCACTTTTCAAAATCATACATATAATATGAGAATAGAATTTAGAGTTCACTTCAGTACGTGACATTTTATTTATTCAAGTGAGATATGAACAGGTAAATGAGATGCACTCATTTGAACTAATTCCTAAGTTTCCATAATTTTATAATTAGTATACATTATTGTGTTTGTAATGTTGTGTTGCCAAGTATCCTTATTTTAATTTTCATCTAATGGTGCTTGAAATGTCATTAATCTGAGCAAATTTGGTTGAGAAATTAAATTTATTTGGGGATTATTTCTGGTGTTGCCAAGAAATGTTTCAAACACTAGTCTGATGAATGCTTCTGAATTCATTAAATTGGTAAGATATTCATAATTTATGTTTGGATTTATTCATTCTGATCTGTGTAGATGGTGTTTTCTGGAAGATACAAAATACAAGCATCAAAGGATGACGTGAATGGGGAGAAAAATTTATCTGGTAATTTGTGGGAAACTCTGTTCAAATCCTTGAATGGTTCCCATATTCTTTTCTGGATATTAATTCTATTGCAGTGCATTGCACTGAAGTAGCGGGTGGTGATGTCAAGTTACATAGTGTCAACTTAGCTCATAGATGGTAGACTCCTCCCAGTTCTGATGAAGCTTGCATTTTATGCAGTGGAGTCTTGAGTTTTCTTGTCCTTGAATAATCAGGCTGATTTAACAAAGCCTTGACAACTTAAATACCAGTGTAGGACAAGTAGTTCTGAGTGTTAACCTCCATTTTTCTTAAATGTTCATAACACTGAAGAAAAATACCCCTGCTTTAAGAAGATACAGGTCAACACATCACTTGAGGATCATGTTAAGTGCCATCATCTTGGGACCACCCTAAATGTTAGGTAGATATATGATCAGGTTAAAATGAAAATCAAAACCAAGAGAAAAGAAATACAACTATTTCCGTAACCAAGCCTTTGTACCTACTGATGTTAGGTATGATATTTTTTTTCTTTTATTCCTCTAGAAGAACATATTGAAATAATGATTTTCATAAATAGATACTTCAAGAATTTTAGTAGATATCAAATAAATATTTTTCTTGTAGCAGAGATTTTATGTAAACCCAGAAACTCCTGTTTTCATTTTAAAAAGCATCAGTGCTTTGCTTATTGCATTATATTCTACATAAAACAACTTGCCTGTCAAGAGTGGGTCTTTGAATATCCTCTAATATCAAAGAGAATAAAAAAATAAAAACTGCTATACTTTCATGAGATGGCTAAGGACAATTGCTGCTTCATTCACAGATGACAGATTCCTTTTATGGATACTTTCTGCATGGTTCAGCCTAGAAATTATCACATATAGATTGACTCTGCCCCTAGCAAAATGTAAAAGTACACACAAACTTGCAACAATTTAGCCAAACACCAACAAAAACGAATAGGGAAAAGACACACTGCTAGGTGTGAAACTCCAAGCCGTAACCCTAGTGAGATCTTGCAAAAATGGAAATGAGAGTCAGGTGACATCATGAAGATGAAGGGACAGCAAAACAAATCACCATTCTGAAGCTTACGTCTGGTACATGTTTTTGTGTTTATGTCATCAAAATGTGCTAATAGAAATTCACACTTCCAGAGAATAAACCAAGTTAGACATTGGACTTTTAAAAAATTTTGCTCTTATATATTGTGTGAGGAAAAATAGAAAGAAATCAAAGGAATGTTTACTGTTAGCAATCACTTGAGCTGGTCATAATGGGGAGTGAAAGTTGACGTGTCACAAGTATAAATAAAGATACTTTGGAGGTATTGCTATTTTGTCAAATTGCTTTTTTCAAGAACTATAAAGAAGAGCAAAGGCTTGCCAATTAAAATATTTTATTCATGTCCACAGAATACCGTACAATGTACTATCATACCCTTAGGTAGAAGTTTAGAGCTGTACTTGGGGATCTTCTGTTTGCTCTCAGGACATGATGTGGCAATGCATCTAGGCATCTTCATGTATCTAAGAGATATTCCATGTTTTTCAACCATTAGTGTTCCAATCATGCATGCAAAACAGTGTATATATTAGTATCTCCATTTTGTTAATAAGAAAATTGCATCCCAGAAAGTTGACTATGCTTAGAAAAATAATAGTCCACCTGTTTCTAGTATATTCTACCTGACTTATGATTTGCGAATCCATTTATATATGTGTGAGTTAATCAGCAGTCTTATGATACTGAGATACTAAGGCCCACAGCTATGGCTCATACGTGCCTGTAGTCTGTGTGTAAGAATTTTTTAATTTTTGAAAATTTTCGTATACTTGGTGCTCAGTGTTTTTGTTTCCATTTGGGGTTAACATCTTTTATTAGTTAATTAATTAATTTGTTTTCTAGCCTGATCACAGTTTCCATTCCCTCCCCCCCAGTCTATCTCCACAACTTCCCTAAATCCTCCCCCATATACTTCTCCTCCTTTCTCTTCAGGAAAGGGCAGACCTCCCATCAGACAACCATGTTATGTCAAGTGGCAGTAAGACTAGGCACCTCCTGTCCTATTAGTGCCAGATGAGGCAACCAGTAGGAAGGAAGGGTCTCAAATCAGGAACAGAGACAGATACAGCCCTTGCTCCCACTTTTAGGAGCCCCACAAAAGACCAAGCTATACAGCTGTAGCATTTGTGCATGCTCTCTGGTTAGCAGTTCAGTCTCTGTGAGACCCTATGACTCTCAGTTGACTCTGTGGCTTTTCTTCAGGGTATCCTTTGCCCCTCAGTCCTCCACAATCTTTCCTCCCCCTTTTCCACAGGAATCCCTGAGCTCTGCCTACTGTTTGGCTGTGAGTCTCTGCATCTATTTCCATCAATAAGTCTCCTAGAAACATAGGGATAAGAAGCCTAAAGTGGCCATCTCTCTAACCAGGCAAGCCTTGGCAGTAGAAGGACTGGGATTCCAACCAAGCCACTTAACTGTTGACCTATAATTTGCCATGCCTACGAGATGGACTGAAGTAAACGTGGCACAGAAATTATGGGAATAGCTAACCAATGACAGATTCAGCTTGAAATCAATACCATGTGAGTGAGCCCACTCCTAACACTGCCTGGAGTGTCAGGACCCAGAGGCTGGACATCCTAGAGACCTAGGATAGAACCAAACATGACTGGCGATAAAAAAGTTAATTAAATGATTCACCATGGAATTCTGCTATACTCACAGATTGCTGCCTAGCTCATTGGTCATCAGAGAGGTTTCCCCCACAACTTCTTTGTTGGAAATCTAATGTTCAAGCATCTGTGTTGATAAAGGACATTGTGACATGAAAGCTCTTCAGTTCATGCAGCTCTCTGTTTTGGACTCAGCAGTATTTAAAATTATGAGTCAAATTCGTTTTCTTCATATGCTGTACAGTTTGTGATATTGTGTTATAGTTACATAGAAGACTCTGGGAGACTCTTGGTACCTCCATTATACATGAAGAAACAAGCAATGGATCAGTATTATGGGTGGCTGGTGAGTTAAAAAAATGCAGCGATTCATTTTCATGCAACCAAAATTTAAATTGAGATTCTAGTGGCGACATGTTTAATAACTACCATCCCTGCAAAATACACAGGAAGTTCATATATTTACCAGGGATAGTAGTGCAAGTGTACCTGAATGACATATTTTTACTATCAAAGCACTAAGTAAATTATAAATATGGTGCTTATAGGATCTACCGTTGCTAATAAGATGAGTGGCAGCTGTGATTATTGATTGACAGTAACCTCACGACCCCTTCTTCCTTCCACCTCACTGTCTGGTAATAAGAAGAAATCATATAGAGATCATGTGTGAATACAAAAGGATACCAAGAAAAGTTGTAGAAGCACACACCCTTAATTCCAGCACTCCATATGTCTAGGTAAGAGGGTAGCTAGCTGTATGATTGAGGCTAGCCTGAGCCCAGACTGCGCAACAAGTTCTTGGGCAAGCAGACATTCATGGTAAGACTGTGCTTAAAATGATGTATAAACAAAAAGGAACAACAAAAGACTTCTGCGTAGACTTAAAGGGGAAAAGACATGCCATAGGTCAACTGATTTCATGGCACTCAGTTTGGAGCTCTCCTTGTCGTGTCCTTAGAGGCAACATAACAAGAGGGAAGCAAATTTGAGTCTCAGTGCTTCAGTTTGGGAAAGTGGAAGCACAGTAACAAAAATCATATCAAGTATTGTTTATGATGGTCACTGCCACAGCAAAAATGGAAGGATGACATCAGTAGACGTTTTCCTAGACATTGAAGCTTCTGGCAAATGTTTTCATCCTAATGTTTGGTTTCCATAATGCTAAGCACAGATCTATGATACCTCCATATTCACTTATATTCCCCTCATATAATTTATTTTCAGTTATAGAAAGTACCAAAAGTATTTTACTTACAAATTTGTTTTGAAACCTTAAACTTTAAATTACTCATATAATTTACTATGTCACAATTTTCAAACAAATACATAAAGATCACCACATGATCATAAAGAACAATCAAGTGCGTCTTTTTTCTATCTGTACCTTACTTTTCAATTGTCAGATCCAATCCCATGATTAAGCCCTTTACCTCATATATATATATATATATATATATATATATATATATATATTATTTTATTTATAACACATATTTCATTTTTATCCCTAAATTTTAACATGGTTCTTCTTACATTATTTATATTAATCTGCAACAATGGTATCAACAGGATTAACTATAGTATTTGGTTGCTTAAGTATTTAATAATTATCAGGGATTATGGTAGTTCTCTATATCACTTTTAAGAAATCTATTAAATCGTCTTTTTTTTTTTTAGAAGGCTTATGGTTTGAGTCTTAGATCCACACTTTGGTGCATACAATTTTAGATGTTTATCTTGGTTTCACAGAAAGGAAGATAGGAGGCCTCAATGATAATGAAGATGGCAGATGATAGAAGCAGAGCTGATGTCCCACCAATCAATACTATATTGACATGTATTCATTACTTTTATTGCCATTGTGACCAACTACCTGACAAGAAACAATTGGAAAGAGGATTTATTGGGTCTCACTGTTTAATGGCATT
Organism: Cricetulus griseus; assembly: GCF_003668045.3. Classification (NCBI taxonomy): domain Eukaryota; kingdom Metazoa; phylum Chordata; class Mammalia; order Rodentia; family Cricetidae; genus Cricetulus; species Cricetulus griseus. The sequence goes on from NC_048601.1 coordinate 10,097,386, forward strand.
TGGGGAAGGCACAAGCTTGCCATGGCCGAGGACTGTAGTGCCCAGAGCAGGAGGCATCAGTTCACACATCTGTGGATCAATGCTGGTGTTCAACTGGCTTACTCCCTTTTCTTACATTTTATCCTGTGTAGGACCCTGGCTCATGAAATACTATACCTACATTTCACGTAGATCTTCCCTCAGACAATTCCTTGTGCAAATATCCTCACAGAAGAACCTGATGACCTGGAATACTAAAGTCATAGACAAGCATTTCTTAATGCAATTAACTTTACAATGAAATGTTCCCATCACAGCGCATATAAGGAATTAGCTTGCCGAGCCAAAGGAAGCATAGGGCTGGTGTGTTCACTTGCTCCCTTGGATATACTCTGATACTCCCAGACTTTCTCATGGTGCAAGGACCAGAATAAAAATTCTCAGGGACTTCTACATGTCTTAGGGACTAAAGTCATCCAAAACCAAGTCTTACTACCTGAGTTCAAACCCCAGCACCCACATAAAATTCTGGAATTGGCCACTCCTGCCTGGAACTTCAGCATTGAAGTCCTAGGGGTCAGATAAGGAGGATCTCTATTGTTTGCTGTCCCCTGACAAGCTTTCAGTTCAGTGAGAGACCACACCTCGAAGGCAGAGGTAGGGGCAGAACAAGATACCTGAACACCCCCCCAACATGTGCATGGGCCTTGGGAACACAATTAAAAGAATGACATATGGTGAATAATGCCTTGGAGAACTTTGAGGTTCTCCATGGGGACTGGGAGAGTATTCCTTCCATGGGGAATGGGCTCCCAAAGTCCATTTGTGCACTAGGGATAAATACTGATTCCACTGTCAGAGGCTCCATAGACTGCCTAGGCCTCCTAACTGACACCAGCATTCAGAGGGCTTGATTGTGTCCAATGCAGGTTCCCCAGCTTTATGACTGAGGTCCATGTGCTGTCATTGGTTAGGTCAGCTGTCATATGTTGAATAGATTTAATTTTTAGTAAATACAGGAAAGAATACAAATGTAGCCTAGAAACCAGTGATTGTCTGACCCTGGTAGTGGCAGAAGACCTACTATAGGTAATAACAATATGCAAATTGGATCACAATGCCTCTCCTTGTGGGTACATCCTCTGGTACCATGATGAGTTACAAAGAGTTGGATTTTTAGTCTGGATTCATTACAAATTGATTCCCAATTTCATTTTCAATGGTCAAGCCCAGCTGTAATATCTTCAAATCAAAGCTCAAGATATTGAGTAGCTACTCTGCCTTTAAGGTAATAACAAATTATTCAAATAATGTATTCAAATACCTTATGAAGCCAAAGAGAAATTTATTTTATTTTGTCTTTTTGGTACTGCTAAGACTGAACTTAGAGAATCCCTGTGTTTAACAAACATATCTAAATATATGCAACTATGTTTCTGGATATATATATATATATATATATATATATATATATATATTCTTTACCAATTTAATGAGTAAAACTTCTGGAATACCATAACCTTGTCTCATTTCACAGAATTCTAAATCATCCTGATTAAGCATTCCTTTTCCTAGATCAGATGGTTTCTGAAAGGGGGAAGCATTGCCAAGTCATGGATATTTTATTATTCCTTATATTTGAAATATATTTAAATTAAAATTCCCAAGTGTATTTAAATCTTTAGTTGGATTTTTCTGTGAATGGTAAGACCCAACCTTCCTCTGTGTATTTCTCACTAAGTTTTGATGGGGAAAATACTTATTTTAATGTATAATTTCAGTTATATTTGTTGACAATTGAATTGTATTAATTTTTTCATTTTCTAGAGAAATTGCCTTTCCATTTTTTATGTACAACAGGACAAAAGAAAAACCAGAAGGCAATAAAAATATTACAATCTCTCATGTTCAGAAGCATATTTTAGTAATAGTGTGTTCTGCTCAGTATAACTTAGTCAACAGAAAATTAGTATATATTATACTCAGATTATCAATTTTGTTCTGTTAAAGTATGATAAAATAACTAGACATGAAGGCAGTTCAGAACATTCAAAGTGTAAAGCCATCCATTATTTTTGCTTTCTCAATCTATTATGTGAGTTTTCTGTACATCAAAGCTGTTCTCACATGCATCAATTTTTATTGTCCTATCATAGCTGAGAATTTAATAGACATTTTTATTGGATGCAATATTAGATGAGAGAATGTTGTACTCAATTTAAATGAGAGAAATATTTTGGAACCAACATACAAACCTCAGTGAAAGTCGCATTTACACATTTTCACCAAGAATATATTTCCTGTTGACTGTTATATTTGGCTTTGGGGATATATATATATATATATATATATATATATATATATATATATATATGCACACATACACGGGTATAATATATTATTTATTGTGAATCTGTCTGTAATCCACTACTCAATTGTTATATATGTATTCATAGTAACTTTCTATGAAATACAGTTCCACCAAAGGTCATCTACCTATATGGCTCTGTGATGTTGCAGTGTGAAACCGGAGTCTCAGTTGCTAGGGCATGAATTATCCCCAACCTACAGCTTCATTTTGGCTTCATGCAGCCAGCCTTCATTTGAAGTCTGAATAGCTTGGTTGGAGTCTGAATACTTCATTATTTTCTACCCAAGGAACAACACCATCCCTTCGCACCCTCAGCTCTTTCCACTTCTCTATACTCTGCCCTCCCATTTGTTCTCATCCCTAAGCAGGTATTCCCACTATCTTCCAGGCAACCTCATGTTTTGTAGCGTCACTGGTTTCTTGAAGGTTCTCTTTTGTTGAATTGCATAGCACCAAGTCAAGCAAAAATCAAGGAAAAAAAAAAAAACAACAGATTTTGTAATCCTCATGATGTATCCTGAATTTCATTGTTAGATTTTGTTTAATATGTTTAATGAGATTTTGACTTTTTTAAAACTTAAAACTGTGAGCCTTGATTAGGACATTTTCTTGTTTTATTATGATCAAAATTGTATTCATTCCTTGGGAATCATGTACTATGTATTCATTTTTTGTTCTTTGAGACAGGATATCTCTGTGTTAACAGTCGTAGCTGTCCTGGAACTAGCTGTGTATAACAGAATGGCCTGGAATTCACAGAGATCCAGCTGCCTCTGTGTACAGTGATTAAAGGCATGGGCTACTACTGCCTGGTCATTTAATTTTTATTAAATTCTTTCTCCTCCTGCAACTTGTTCCAGATTGCCCCTTCTTACTTAGCCAACTCTATGTTCCTTCTTTCTCTTTCATTAAAAAAAGAGAAAGAAATGGAAAAAAAAGAAAAAAAGAAAAATGCAACTAAAAACTAGAGTAGGATTTGTATGGCAAACTGCTTTTTTATTTTAAATGGATGCATGCTATTGTAAATTTCATTGGTCATTAACATTTTCCAGTAAGGTCAAAATCAATTATAGTTATGTTTTATTCTTAATTGTAGTCATTTTATGTAAAATTGTATATAAATATATATGTATACTCATATTATATACCTACATCTGTGTCAATATACGTGTGTGGGTATATTTAGAGGAAGGTATAAATGACCTTCTTTTACCTTTTGAACAATCATCCTGTTTTAAACCTCAGGAACCAAGGGTAAATCTTAATCTTTTTAGGAATTTAACATGAAGTTTATCATGACATATGGATGAACCTGACAAATAAAACACTTAAACAGTATTGTGTCCATAGAATGAGAACATGGATCTTCACAGAGCTGAGAACAGGTCTGCAGGGGCTTGTGCAAGTCAAGATCTGTGTTATAAGCAAGGGCAGCAGCACCTGCTGCTGTCTAGATAGTCACTCAATTCACCCAAGAAGTGGAATTTAAACTGAAGCAAAATATTTCATAAAATAGCATAGTGTCTGTGTTCTCAATATGCCTGACCCGACAAAAATCTGTTTTGTCAATCTACTGCAAATCCAAAGTTCACCCAAGAGCCTCAAAGCATGGGATGATGGTCTGCTCCACACCAGGGTGATTCTAAAACTGTTACCAAAGTCACTTTTCTGGAGCTCTGGCTTGTGCAGTTAAGTCTGTTAATAAGAGAAGAAGATGTTCACGGTGAGTTATCTCATCGTCTGTCAGACTGAGGTAGCCTCTCAGAACACTTCCTTCATTATATATCTGAGTTTGGATTGCACATCATGCTTGTTTCTGTATAAACAAGTCGCAGCACGTCTCCCACAACAGAAGACTGTTAAATGTGTAACAAGAATTTGAAGAGCATTATGACGCAAATTTCAGCACTATTCTAGATTTCATGACTCTCCCAACTACTCATTTTAGACGTTTCTCACACTTGATTATGTAGCAGCCTTTTACATGCCCAACTTTCTGTAGGCTTCCTCAAATCCCCAGCTCTATTTTTGTAAAAGAATTCATGTTTACTTGCTTGTGCATCTACAATGCTATAATGCTGAGAGGAAACAGGCACAACAGGTGTTGAGTATGCAAATAATTTAGCTGCTGTGGCCAAATGGTTAGTAGAGCCACGGAGTATCCCACATGGGAGATTTCAGTGTGACAGGAATCTTCCGTAGAAGGTTGTAAATTAGGGACCAGAACTTCCTGAGAGGGGCGGGAAAGGGGCTGGCTCAATTGTTACAAACTGCGACTGCTCTTGCAGAAGTCCATGGTTCTGTTCCAAAGAATGGACAGGGCAACACACACCTGCTTGTATCTCCAGATCCTCTTCTGATTCCCTCATCTGCCTATTTTGGGCATCAGGGATGCACACAGCACATGTCCATACATGTAGACAAGCATTCAGAAGCAAAAAGTAAAAGTAAATAAATATCCATATAAAGTAAAAAAAAATAACAATCTCAAAAGATGACAAGAAGTTCCCAGAGATGTTTATCAACAATTTACTTACTAGATGTGATTCTTTTTTGGTTCACATTTCTTTTTTGATATCGAATGCTATGTATCACAGGCCTGTCTAACCTGTCTGTGTAGGCAGGGATTACCTTGTATTCCCATTCAATTACCTTCTTGCCTGGAAAGCAGAGCTGGTATTGAAGTTATGTCCCATTGTATCTGGTTTAATCAGCCCAATGGATTTATGTATGCTAGCCAAGTACTAATCAACTCAGTTGATTTCCAAAGTGGCTGCAGGAGTTGGCACTCCCACCAGCAGTGGAGAAGTGTTCCCCTTTCTCCACATCCTCTCCAGCAAAAGCTATCATTGGTGTTTTTTTTGTTGTTGTTGTTGTTTTTTTTTTATTTTAGCCATTCTGACAAGAGTAAGATGGTAACTCAAAGTTGTTTTGATTTGCATTTCCCTGATGGCTAAGGATGTTGAGCACATTCTTACATGTCTTTCAGCCATTTTATATTCCTTTATTGAGAATTCTCTATTTCTGCACCCTACTTTTTAATTGGATTATTTGGTATTTTGGAAACTAACTTCTTGAGTTCTTTGTAAATTCTAGAGAATAATCTTTTTTGTAGAGAAACTCAACATTTTTAAGCAAGAATCACAAGTGAGTTTCAAACAGATGATCCGTGGATCACATTTTTAAAAGTACTACCTGTAATATTCAGGCTCTAGGAATGGTAATCAAGGTAGACACCAATCTTGTTATAGGGGAAGGGCATCAATGGCATTTTCTCCACCACTGCTTGGATTCTTAGTTGGGGTCATCCCTGTGGATCCCCTAACATTTCCCCATGTGCCAGACCTCTTTCCTTACTTGTACTGTCTCCCTCTATCAAGGCGTCTCCTTTCCTGCCCTCCTCTATTCCTCCCCTGTCTCAGTCTTCTTGTTCTCCTTCCCCCTCCCCTTCTCCCCTCCCCACCTCCTTCCTCTAACCCCCCTCCCATGCTCCCACTTTGCTAAGGGGTTCTAATTTACTTCTTATACTTATTTGTATTTATCAAATTCTGTTTTAATGTCTCCCAAAATTATATACCTTATATTTGTTTAGCCAATGTCTTTTCTGACTCTGGTAAACAAGGTAAGCTATAAATATCACTATGTAGTTTTCAATTCCCCCAGAGAACCAAGAAGGAAATATGAGCTAAGTTAGCAGGAAGTGCAAGCAAGAGACTTCCAAAAAAATGTGAGAAATGACAAAAACAGCTTGCTACCTGGATAGTCACCCAAAGGTTTCTCTGCATTGTTGGGGCATCCATCTTCAGCCTACAAGCCTAGCATATCTGACAGACTTTGTTTTGTGAATTAGTATTATCTGAAGGGGTGTCTTGCCTTGTTTTCATAGGGATTTTCAGTCACTCTCCTTTGTATCCTACTTGTTTAATTTAATACTGCATGCTGTCAGTAGTTGAGGCAAGGGCACTTTCTTGCCAAGTGGCTTACTTTTGCCACAAAGAAAGTAAACTCCATGTGGAGGTTATCAATACCCATCACCTTCTCTGTAGTAATTACTGTTGCCAGGAGCAGACATGTCTCATTGTTATAAAAAAAAGGACTTATTTTATTAAACATCCTAAATGCTGTATTCTATAGATCTCTAGAGTGTTTGAAGATGACCTGTCTATCCAAAATATATCTCTGTTTGACCTTGAAATCATACCTGATGTGACTACAGATTCCATTGTAATAGGTGACTAATTACTATTCTGAATATCCTTATTATCCTATGTAGTTAGTAATAATAACTTTCAAGGACTAGAAATTTTCATTACATCATTAAATGAGCTGTATAGGTAACAATGCCTTGAGAAAGGTATTGAACAAGGTATTGTTCCAAAATCTTGTGAATTTAATATAAAATTCAATCTGTTGGAGCTATGTAACATCAATCTCAGTTCCCCTTTAAAAGTAATCAATTATCATAAGATGTAAGTCTATTATTATGATTATACTTAAGGGTCTCATGTATTCTACCACTTAGCTGAATGACCGGAATCCAAATTAATAATTCTAAAATAATGTATAAAAGAATGAATGTCCCAGGAATGATGGAAAGCAATATATATAAAACAAGTAGCCTGGAAGCATAAACCACCTAAGAGCTTTTGTCTTGGTATTGGGCAATATTTAAATGGTTTAATGTGTGTTCGGTATAATAATCCAGCCTTACAGAAAGCACCGGAAGGAAAACTCCAACCTAAGGAAATTAACTACACTCACAAAAACATAGAAAATAGATAATCACACTTTACCAAAACCCAAAAGAAAAAGCAGGGTAAATCCACATACATTACCACTACTAACAACAAATCAAAAACAAACAGGAATAAGCACTCATTTGTCCTTAATTTCCCTCAATATTAATGGTCTTAAATTGCCAATAAAAAGACACAGGCTAACAGAGTGGATACGAAGACAGAATCCATCCGTCTGCTGCATACAAGAAACACACCTCAACTTCAAAGACAGACATTACCTCAGAGTAAAGGGTTGGGAAAAATATTCCAATCAAATGGACCTAAGAAACAAGCTGGGGTAGCTATCATAGTATCTAACAAATTAGACTTCAAACTAAAATCAATCAAAAGGGATGAAGAAGGTCATTACATATTCATCACAGGAAAACTCCATCAGGAAGAAATCTCAATTCTAAACATCTATGCCCCAAACACAAAGGCACCAACATTTGTAAAAGAAACATTATTAAAACTCAAATCACAAATAAGACCTCACACAGCTATAGTGGGAGACATCAACACCCGACTCTCACCATTGGACAGGACCCCCAGACAGAAACTTAACAAAGAGAGAAAGGAACTAACAGAAGTTATGACCCAATTGGGATTAACAGACATCTATAGAACTTTCTATCTAAACACAAAAGAATATACCTTCTTTTCATCATCACATGAAACCTTTTCTAAAATCAACCATATATTCTACAACATAGCAAACCTCAATAGGTACAAAAGAAATGGAATGAGCCCCTGTGTCTTATCAGACCACCATACCTTAAAGTTAGAATTCGAAAACAACACAAATTTCAGAAAAACTACCAACTCATGGAAATTGAACAACATGCAATTGCACCATTCCTGGGACAAGGAAGAAATAAAGAAATTAAAGACTTCCTAGAATTCAATGAAAATGAAGACACAGCATACTCAAACATATGGGACACTTTGAAAGCAGTGCTAAGAGGAAAGTTCATAGCTCTAAGTGCTCACATGAAGAAACTAGAGAATAGTCACACCAAAGAGTTGACGTCAGAGCTGAAAGCTCTAGAAAAAATGAAAGCAAATTCACCCTGGAGGAGTAGATGCCAGGAAATAATCAAACTGAGGGTAGAAATCAATAAACTGGAAACAAAGAAAACAATTCAAAGAATCAACATAACAAAGATTTGGTTCTTCGAGAAAATCAACAAGATACACAAACCTTTATCCAAACTAACCCAAAGGCAGAAAGAGAACATGCAAATTAACAAAATCAGAAATGAAAATGGGGACATAACAACAAACATTGAGGAAATCTAAAGAATCTTCAGGTCATACTTTGAAAAACTATACTCCACAAGATTGGAAAATTTAAAGGAAATGGACAACTTTCTGAACATATATTTATGGCTTACCAAAATTGAATCAAGAACAGATAAGCAACTTTAACAGACCTAAAAAATCTAAGGAAATAGAAGCAGTTGTCAGAAGTCTCCAATCAAACAAAACAAAACAAAACAAAACAAAACAGAGTCAGATGGCTTCAGTCCAGAATTCTACCAGACATTCAAGAAGAGCTAATACCAGTACTCCTCAAGTTGTTCCACACAATAGAAGCAGAAGGTTCATTGCCAAACTCTTTTTACAAGGCTACAGTTACCATGGTAGCCAAGCCACACAAAGACACAACTAAGAAAGGGAGCTACAGACCAATATCCCTCATGAACATAGATGCAAAAATACTCAATAAAATACTGGCAAACCAAATCCAAGAACATATCAAAAAATCATCCACCATGATCAAGTAGGATTCATCCCTGGGATGCAGGGTTGGTTCAACATTTGAAAATCTATCAGTGTAATCCACCATATAAACCAACTGAAGTAGAAAAAGCACATGATCATCTCGCTAGATGCTGAAAAAGCCTTTGACAAAATCCAACATCCCTCATGATAAAGGTCCTGGAGAGATCAGGGATAACAGGAACATACCTGAACATAATAAAAACAATATGCAGTAGGCCAACAGCCAACATCAAACTAAATGGAGAGAAACTCAAAGCTATTCTTCTAAAAACAGGAATAAGACAAGGCTGTCCACTCTCTCCATTCCTCTTCAATATTGTCCTTGAAGTTCTAGCAAGAGCAATAAGACAACTAAAGGAGATCAAGGGGATACAACTTGGAAAGAACAAGTCAAGCTTTCACTGTTTGCAGATGATATGACAGTCTACATAAGTGAACTGAAAAACTCTACCAGGGAACTCCTACACTGATAAACATCTTCAGCAAAGTGGCAGGATACAAGATTAACTAAAAAAATCCGTAGCCCTACTATATATAGAATGTAAGTGTACTGAAAAAGAAATCAGAGAAACATTACCCTTCTCAATATCCACAAACATCATAAAAACTTTGGGGTAATGTTAACCAAAAAAGTGAAAGACCTGTATCATAAGAATATTGAGTCTTTAAAGAAAGAAATTAAAGAAGATACCAGAAATTGGAGGGATCTCCCATGTTCTTGGATAGGTAGGATCAACATGGTAAAAATGGCAATCTTGCCAAAAGCAATCTACAGATTCAATGCAATCCCCATCAAAATTCCAGCACAATTCTTCACAGACCTTGAAGGAACAATTCTCAACTTTATATGGAGAAACAAAAGACCCAGGATAGCCAAAACCACTCTGTACAATAACAGGAATTCTGGAGGCGTCACCATCCCTGATTTCAAGCTCTATTATAGAGCTATAGTCCTAAAAATAGACTGGTATTGGAACAAAAATAGACAGGTAAACCAATGGAATCGAGTTGGAAATCCTGATATTAACCCGCACACCTATGAGCAACTGATTTTTGACAAAGAAGCTAAAGCTATATAATGGAATAAAGAAAGCATCTTCAACAAATTGTGCTGGTATAACTGGATGCTGGCATGTAGAAGACTGCAGATAGATCCATGTCTATCGCCATGCACAAAACTTAAGTCCAAATGGATCAAAGGCCTCAACATAAACCTAGCCACACTGAACTTATTAGAAGAGAAAGTAGGAAATACCCTTAAATGAATTGGGACAGGAGACCACTCCAGAACATTACACCAGTAGCACACACACTGAGATCGACAATTAATAAATGGGACCTCCTGAAACTAAGAAGCTTCTGTAAGGCAAAGGACACAGTCAACAAGACAACATGACAACCCATGGATTGGGAAAAGATATTCGCCAACTCCACATCTGACAGAGGGCTGATCTCCAAAATTTACAAAGAACTCAAGAAGCTAGTTTCCAAAACAACAAATAAATTAAAACATCCAATTAAAAAGTGGGGTACAGAACTAAATAGACAATTCTCAGTAGAGGAATCTAAAATGGCTGAATGACACATAAGAAAGTGTTCAACATCCTTAGCCATCAGGGAAATGCAAATCAAAACAACTCTGAGATACCACTTCACACATGTTAGAATGGCTAAAATCAAAAACACCAATGACAATTTATGCTGGAGAGGATGTGGAGAAAGGAGAAAACTCCTCCACTGCTGGTGGGAGTGCCAACTTGTACAGCCACTTTGGAAATCTGTATGGCGATTTCTTGGGAAAATGGGCATCAGTTTACCACAAGATCCAGCAATTCAATTCTTAGGCATATACCCAAAAGGAGCACATTCATACAATAAGGACATCTGTTCAATGATGTTCATCGAAGCATTATTTTAATAGTCAGAACCTGGAAACAACCTAGATGCCCCTCAACTGAAGAATGGATACAGAAAATGTGGTACATTTACACAATTGAGTACTACTCAACAGAAAAAAAAACAAACAATGGAATCTTGAAATTCACAGGCAAATGGAAAGTAGAAGAAACCATTCTGAGCAAGGTAACCCAGTCACAAAACAACATACATGGTATGTACTCACTCATATGTGGATTTTAGACATGGAGTAAAGGATTAGCAGCCTACAATTCACACTGCCCAGAAGCTAGTAAACAAGGAGGACCTAAGAGAGACATACATGGCCCCCTGGAGAAGCAGAAAGGGACAAGATCTCCTGAGCAAATTGGGAGCACGGGATGGGGGTTATAGGGGAGAAGGAACTAGGAGAATGAGAGGTGAAGAAGAGGGGAGAAGAGGAGGGGTGAGGAAGACATGATGGGGCTGGGATTTTGAGTTGAGGGAAGAATAGAAGAGAGCAAGATAAGAGATAATATAATAGAGGGATACATTATAGTTTTAAAGAGAAATCAGGCACTAGGGAAATGTCTGGAGAGCTACAAAGACGACATCAACTAACAATCTAAGCAACAGAGGAGAGGCTACTTTAAATGCCCTCCCCTGATAATGAGATTGATGACTGATTCATATGACATTGTATAGCCTTCATCCGGCAGCTGGTGGAAGTAGAAGCAGACACCCACAGCTAAACCTTGAACTGAACTGGAATCCAGGTGCAGAGAAAGAGAACTGATGAACAAAGGGATCCACACCAGGCTGGTGAAACCCACAGAAACAGCTGACCTGAACAAGGGAGAGCTCTTGGTCCCCAGACTGATACCTGGGAAACTAGCATGAGACTAATCCAGACTCCTTGAATGTGGGTGTCAGTGAGAAGACCTTGGAAATCTGTGGGACCTCTTGTAGTGGATCAGTATTTATCCCTAGCATAGGAATGGACTTTGGGAGCCCATCCCACATGGAGGGATACTCCCTGAGCCTAGACATAGGGGGTTGACCTAGGCCCTATCCCAAAGAATACAACAGACATTGAAGACCCTTTATAGAAGGCCTCACCCTCCCTTGGGAGCAGAAAGTGTATGGGGTAGGTAGGCTGTTAGTTGGGGGGGGCAGGGGAGGAGGGGAAGGAAAGGGACCTGGGATTGACACACAGAAAAGTTTTCTTTCTAATAAAAAGAACAAAAAAACAAAGTAAGAACAATGATAGGGCAGAAAAAACAAACTCGGAGATCACCATTCTTATTCTCAGTATAACAAAAGAAAAGCAAAGGACACTTACAAAGCTAGCTTTGTAAAAACAGAGGAGAGGACATACTTGGTCATTCTACCTTAGTAAGGGAAATGCCATCATAGGGCTTGATCTTATCTAAGAGATGATTAGATTCTGTTCAATCAGCTAGCACTTATATCAATACCTTCACAATCAGGACAGTTTGGTAAGTTTATGTTCACACACACATTCTAATTCCTTCAAAGAAAGTTTGCCAGAAAGTCAGTGGAATAACATATGAATCATGATGCAATGTTATTCTAAAACTTGAAAAAGTGTCAAGAGCTGGGGAGATAGTTCAGTGTATAGCAGAACTTATTTTGAAAACATGAGGACATGAGTTCAAATCTCTAGCACCACATGAGAATCAAGTATATCTACTTGGATGGAGACAGGTGGATTACTGGAGCTGGGTGTCCACCTATCCTAGACAAAAGGATAAGATGCCAGTAGAGTGACAGACCTTCTTCAAGGCCATAAATCAGAGTCATAGAGAAGAAAACATGTTTTTGCATCTGTATGTTCATGCAACATATCTTCCACATACATATACATCCACAGTATACACATGAGCACACACACACACACACACACACACACACACACACACACACACACACACACACTACTCACTAGGGATTTAACAAATTATTTTTTTAATTGACAACAAATTTGATTTGAAAATATGCCTATACTTCAAAGCATGTTTAAATCACCTGAATATCACCTTTCTTAGACAGTCCTGGGGATCTTATATCTAACTTTAGCTGTTAAAACAATGTGAATAAAGACTCATATCCCTTGCTCCTTAGGCTGAGGAGAGAGCCCACCCCCAGGAACTCCATGGTGAAAACAGAGGAAGAGCCCTCACAAGTTGTTCTCTGACCTCCACATATACCAAGGTAGATGTGTCCACACTGACACAATAAAGACATATAAAGGTAAGAAAAGAATTAAATAAGTAATATAAGGGGGAGAGAGATGACTGAGTGGTTGAAAGCATTGGATGCTCTTTCAGAGAATCATAGTGGAATTCCAAGCACACACCTGGATGCTCACAGCTGATATCCTCTGCTAGCTCCTACAGGCACCGCGCACACATGATGCACAGACATAAGTGCAGAGAAAGTACCCATATACATAAAGATACATAATATGTTTGATGTCCTCCCAGTCTCCCATTCTAGCAAATAGTGCCACTCTTCCACCACAATTTCTCCCTTTATACTTCTTCACTTTAAAAATAAAATCTCTTTAAAAATGAAATGAAATTATATGCTTATTTACTTTTTACTCATTGTCCATCTTCCTCAGAAGAACATAAGCTCCATTTGACAAGAGTGTTGTCATTTTTAAAATGTTTGTGTCCAAAACAGCATTCAACAGATATTTATGGAATAAATAAGCCATGAATAAATTAACCTGTTGGAGTTAAAAAAACAGTAAGATCTATAAGAATAAACTCAAGTGTCCTTTCCAATCACCAAATATTACTATTCTGAAGCTGTTTCCAAAACCAATCTTCACTACTTCTAAAATCTTGGCATTTTAAGAATGCTGAAGTAAGATAGTTCTTTTAAATGATGAAAGTAGAGACAGTATAACTTGGCTTGTGATACCTACCCATCCCTGCATAAGGGCAAAACTTCATTTAGATGAAATGTTCCTGGCTAATTTCAACAAGTATTTTGCATTTCTTTCTGTATATTCTCTAATTGGTCAAGTACTCCGCAATTGATTCAATGCTCTTTTCTGATATATGCCCCTATAATGGCATCTCTACCATTGGGAGTGGGAGCCAAGGGAAGAAACACAAAGGGGACAAACGAGAAACAGTGATTAAATATATTATGTAAGATACCCTCAGTCTTAGCCCTTGTTCCTATGCCATAGTTAATTTTTTCAACTTCCCAAACACCTAGACAGACCTGAGAGGAAGCCATCTCAATTGAGGAATTATCTCCGTGTGATTGAACTGTGTTCATGTCTATGGGTATTTTCTTGATTATTGATTCTTGTGGGAGGGGCCATCCCACTGAAGGTAACACCATCCCTGGCAGGAGATTGTAGGATGTATAAATAAAGGCAGCTGAACAGGCCAGAGAGAGCAAGTCTGTGAACAGAACCCTCTGGTCAATGCTTCCTTTTGTGCCTCCAGGTTCCTGAGTTGTCTTCCTCCTATAATAGATGGTTGCTTGTAAGCTAATAAACTCTTCCTCCCCAAGGGAAGTAACTTTATCACAGCAACAGAAAGCCAACTAGGATACTCCTATTTCAACTTAGTGAGCTCTTAGAAAACGATACTAACCATGTACCAAAGACATTGATGGGGCTTTGTCCTTAACATTTTTATGTTATTTATCTACTTCTGTGGTGGCATTAATGATGGTTTCAGAGGAAATTCTAGTCCACAGAGAAAGTCTAAATCAACCATTTGAAGATTAAATTACTGAAGGAAATCCAAATTATAAATATATGGCTATTCAACATCCAAACACTCGGTTATGCCTTCGTATATAAACAGTAATTGGAAAAAAAGGAGGTGAACACATTTTAAGTGTATTTTTTATTTAACACTGATAAAATAGTAGCCATATGACCAAAAATGTTCTAATAATCTAATATAGTCTATTTATCTCCTTATCTAGTGTTAATAAGATTTCAAAATATATGCCATCATAAAGCAATAATGTTTTATAAAAATATAGATTTTATTTATTTTATTTGGTGTTTATGAGTATTTTGCTTGCCTGAATGTGTGTGTACAATTTGGGTCCTTGGTGCCCAGGAAGATTAGAAGATGGCATTGGATCCATGGAAACTGAGTCATGGAAGGTTGGGATCCACCAGGTGGGTGCAGTGAACTACAGCCAGGTCCTCTGCAGGAGCAGCCGTTGTTCCTCATCTTTGTTCTGTATCTCCAGGAGTAGCCTTGTCAACCTGACTGTGACGCCATGGGTCAGAAAGTGATTGATGTCTGCTCCTTAAGGTCTGAGGTTGCTCAGAGAGCTAAAATGACAAAGCTATCTCAGCAAAACTTTTGTGGAATCATCAAAACGAATGCAAGTTTATATACTTTGTTTATGGATCTGTCTGTCCATCTGTCTGTTGGTCTTTAGTTCCCTTGTCTGTCATTACTTAATTGTCATTAACAAAGTTATCTTCTACAATGGAATGTAATATGTAGTTTCTTCTGGTTTCTTCAATGCTTCATTTTCCATTTTTTGAAATTATTAAAAAAATACATGGCTTCTTTGGATTCTTATCATTATATGCTATACAAGAAAAGGGAAATAAATAAACATAACCACCCCATTCCAAATTAGCATGTCCTTTTAAGCTGTACCAGACACAGTTTTTATTATTTAAAAAAGAGGAAGACGAAAAGAAAATGACGGAGTAAGAGCAAATAAATTTGCTTTTCAACCCCGTGAAGATGATTTTCAGCAGCGCTTCAGAACTGGAGGAAAAAGTGATTGATAAGGTAATTAAATGATAAAAAAGTATCAGGCAAGAATGCAGAAAGAGTACAAATGAGGAAAATGATCAAGTGTGCTTGATCTAAAAAATTACAGTATCAAATAATATAAATTATATTGCTTAGAGCAGAGAGGAAATCTGCTCTTTGCCTATGATCTTTTTAATGTCCTCTGGAAAAGACAATCCCTGCAGCTACTCTTTCTCATCTTTCTTACATCACTCCCATTAATATCATATGATTTAAAGGCTATTGCTTCATTGTACTGTTGGATCCATGTCTTTCATTCATGCACTAAGTGTTTTAAAAATATTAGCGGTGATGAACATGTCTTGTTTTTCATGGTCTCTGCAATTATAAGGAAACCAGCTATTATATCATAGGACAAGTTATAGAGTGTGTGCCTCAAAGAAAATTTAACAATTGGCACAGACTGTCAGCATTAGAGTGGTGTTTTATATTCGGGTGAATTCACAGCTTTGCTCTTAGATTGGGGAGTTTATGCTATTCAGCCTTCGTGGCTAAATCACTCTGCAGAATGTAAGTCTTTGCCATTCCCTCAGTACAATCAAGAAAGCTGCTTTCTAGAAGCAATGATTTAAACATTGCCTAACAGAATTCAAAGTACTGATATGATGGCTAAATAAGCAGCTAAGATTTATTAACTTCTCTTTTAGCAAAAGAATGCCTTGGAGCAGCTGCCTGCCTTACTCTTGCCCTCATGATTCTTCCTGCCCAGGCTCACTTTTATCACATAGTTCTGATTCTCTTAGGAATCTCTTACCGCTTGCCTCTTGGTACTATGATATTCCAGGCTCTTCTAGGTGAAGTCACTTCAAATGCTTACCCTGAGGAATTGATCAAACCAGCACTGCACAAGGCACCTTGGACCACAGAAAACATGCATTCAGACAGTGACTTTGGACACAAAGATACCAGCTTCTTAGATTCAGACATAGCAATATTTGATTTAAAATGCAAATTAGAGTAGAGGGATTTGACAACAACTTTGCAACAGTAAATAAATATATTTTGAAACATTTAGACTATAAATCTAAGCTTTCAACCTATTTTATGCTTAGGAAAAGATCTGCGACTATAATACCTTGTTATTTCAATATTAACTGAAGTCATTAAATAATGGGGAGTATTCCATATACCAGACTCATGAACGTGTTACACATTTACTAGCATTTAAAGCAAATCTGAGATCCCTTAGAGGTTGTCCTGAGAAGGCAGGGAACTGCCAATTATTATAAATATCCAGATAGGTAATGAATCCTCAGAGGCCTGAAACACTGTCCTGGGTTCCCACGTTCATTTAAATTCTGTAATTTTTAAATAAATACTGAGGAAAGACACCATTTTTTTCCCATGAAAGGGTTCAAATTTACTGTGCACTAATTAACTCCCCAGCTTGAAGAACCTTCTCTTCCTTCACTTGACAGTAGTCTCACTCCTGAGCTGCAGTTTCTGGAACTCACACAACCTAAGACAACTGCAGAAAGACAGGAGATAAAGTCGACTGTTCACACTGAACTCTCTGCCAGTCTCCAGAGGGCCCTTAGCATCGCCCTTCAAGTGCTCAGAATCCAGGCACTCACCCCTTCCTTCATGTGACTTTCACGTTCTACTTTCTTCTCGAACCTTTAATTCCACCATTCTGTGCTCAGTCTGGGCGGTTGAAATTCTTTCATGTTTACCTCAGGGAAGCGGAAAGGGAGGAGAGTCAGTTAGGAGATAGACTCAGCACGTGTAAAGACCCATTCCTCCTGTGACAGGGGTGCATTTTAGATTCTAGGGTTAACTATTAGCACACAGGAAATGGATGGCAAAACTATGACCTCAAATGGAGGTCAAGTCTCTTTGCAGGTATAATTAAGGTGAAGGCATCTAATCCCTTGATTTGATTTTTTATAATAATATATTTGCCCCCCCACACACCTCTTCTTCCTTCTCCATTTTCTTTCTGCTTGGTTAATTAATAATTCCTCTATGACATTATTTTAATCTACATGTCTCTTTCTCGACCACAGTAATATACTAGCTTTTTAACCACTTCTGTGCTGTATAATTCAAGGTAAGGCACTATAAGTCTCCAGCATTGCTTCCGTGGTGCTTTAGCAACTTCAACTTTTCTGTGATTCCATCTGAATTTTCAGACTGTTTGCTTATAATTCTGTGAAAAAAAAACATTATTGGAATTTTGACAGAGATTGCACTGAGTCTGTAATTGCTTTGGTGATGTGACCATTTTCGCAGTATTGATTCTGTTGATGCATGAACACAGACATTCTTTTCACTTCCACTGTCTTTTTCAATTTCTTTCTTGGATGTCTTTAACTTCTTAGTCTTTCCCATCCTTGGTTGGATTTATTTCTTGATATTTTCTATATTTATTTACTTTGAACCTGATACAAGTGGATTTATTTTCCTGATTTATTCCCTGACAAGTTAATTGTTGGTATATTGAAAAGCTACTGCTTTCTGTGTTTTGATTTTGTTGCTTGCCATTTTTTTTGTCAAATGTTAAGTGTTTTCTGGTGATTTTTTAGGGTCTTTCGAACTCAAGATTATATTGTCTGAATATGGGAATTATTTATTCTCCTTTTCTATGGGTAGTCCATACATATCCTATTAATTCATTTGTATTTATTTTCTTAGCTGAAGCTTACATGCATCATATGAAATAAAGATAGAGAGAGCAGACTCCCTTGTCTCATTCTTGACTTCAGAATTTTCTCCACTTACTATTTTGTTGGCTATAGGTTTAGGCTATGTTGCTTTCTTTATGCTGAGGTCTCTTCCCCCCATGCTGAGTTCTATAAGGTTCTTATCATAATGTTGTATATATTGAGAAGGCCAGGTAATTTCTTTCACCAGGTCAATATATATCTGTATTAGATTTGTTGAATTTATATATGTTAAATCATGTTTTATCCCTGAAATAAAATGAGTCTGATCATGCTGGCTGATGTACTTAATAAGCTGTAGAATTTGGTTTGGAAATATTTCACAGGAAATTGTTATGTCATCTGGAAAACTGATCTAAAATTTGTGTGTGTGTGTGTGTGTGTGTGAGCTAAAAGAAAATCAGGACACAAATAAAATAATAAAGAATTGAAGAACTTTTTATGAGTCCTTCAATATTGAAATCTGTAAAGTGGATGAGATAGCATGCAATATCTGAGTCCTTTGGGAGAACTTTCTGTACCCTGATAAACCTCTCCGCTGACACAGCAATCCAAATCAAACCTAATTAGAAAAAGCCCACATTTAATGGATACAACACTCCTGGATGATTTCTCAGCACCCCAGAGAGAAGATTAGAGAGACTGGAATACCAGGCATCTGTTTTCTGGGGGCAGTTTAAATACCCTAGGAGAGTAGTCATGAGTATCTCTGGTGGGGGGGGGGAGGTTTCATCATTTTGTAGGCTTTCTGAGACGTAGCAGGGTTTGGAGAGAGATAGGGAGGGGCCTTGGGCTGGAATTTCCACCAGAACATCTCAGACTCTTTGGGTATATGAATGTCAGGGGCTGAGGTGAAGCTTCCCGGAACACTTTGGGCTTTCCACTTTTCAGAGCGATGCTTTGTGTAGGCTAAGGCCCACTGACAGTTTACTCCCAGAGGTTCGGCTTCATGATAACCTTCCCTGTGTCACTTTCCCATTTCTGCAAACCTGGAGCTGCTGCTAGTCCTAGTGATCTTTTGAACCTATGCACAAGGCTGGGTCTCAGCCACTTCGAAGCCCCACCCACCCACATCTGTTTATGAATCCAGAGATGGAAAATGTCCAAATCTAGGTAGTCTTAGAGTTCAGTAAGCAAGCAGAGGGCTGGTCTGTCCTGGGTTGGGCAAATTCAGAATCAGAAAGCTTAATACTCTTCTTGCTCAGTTAGCCTTTTCTGACCCCACACAGCAGCAAACCACCCTCTGGAGGAAAATGGATGCTGAAATTGAAGAATCCTCCTGACTGGTCTCAAGTTTCTCAGTCCTAGCAATTAGCAAACAGCATGTAATGAATAGGTAGCTGTAGCACGAATAATATAAACCCAGAGACAGATATCTGGGTTCAAGCTAAAGACCAGAGAAGCAAAGCAGCCTGCCACTAGCTCTTACCTCTACCTCAGGCTGAATTGGGTGATCCCGTCTTTTCGAGTACTCAGAGGCAACATGCAGGCTGCAGTGCTCCCCATCAAGCCTCAGACTACAGTCTTCTCAGTTCCTGTCTCCTCCTGGTTTATATTCCTCTCTCTGCCCAGCCATATTACTCCTGTCTCCACCTCCCTAGTGCTGGGATTAAAGGCATGTGATTCCAAGTGCTGAGATCACCTTGTGTGAGCTGTTTCTCTTTTAGAATGGATCAATTTCCTGTAGTTCATTGTGACCTTGAACTAACAGATTTGTCTTCCTCTGTCTTCCCAGTCCTGACATTAAAGTTGTATACCACCACTGCCTGTC
Source organism: Cricetulus griseus (assembly GCF_003668045.3). NCBI lineage: Eukaryota > Metazoa > Chordata > Mammalia > Rodentia > Cricetidae > Cricetulus > Cricetulus griseus. Next base: position 10,117,449 of record NC_048601.1, read on the forward strand.
TGTAGGACTGTGGCTGGCTTTGCACGTTGATCTCCAGGTGCTTTATTAGATCATAAACAATATATCAACACAGGTAGTTTTCGAAACCAAGCAGTCTGTGAGATATGAACTCAAATCTATTGGTCTTCAGAATTATAATCAGAGCATGAATCCTGTTCCCTTCTCAGAGAGAGAGTGAAGCTAGGAATCATTGCACCTTTAACAATATGGACTCCCTAAAACTCTGCAGTGGGTCACCTTTGGCAACCTTCAGCATCCATGACTATCTTTGGAGGCAGCCCTCTACCCAGACATTGTGGACCTTTGTTTCCATATTCCAGATTCCCTGACTTGTGATGGTTCCTTGTCTTCAGGCAACAGTCTTAAAGCATAGGGTGCTTGATGATAGCATTCTAAAGAGAGGGAACTACAAAGCAGGTGTCCCCTTTGGTTGTCTAGAATGACCAGTCCCTCACAGTGTATTGAAGTTACAAAAAATGCCCTTCAGACTTCTTTTCTTCGGACTGTGATCAAATATCTTACAACACATAATTGATGGAAGGAGGATTTTCTTTGGCTCCAGTTTTAAAGGTGGTCCACATCACAGAAAGAAAACATTGAAATAGTACCATCTCTATGTGGTGCAGTAGCTTGCACACAGCTGGCTAGAGAAGGAAACAGAGATGGGAGCCAGAAATGAGTTGGAGCTACTAATCCACCACTCAATGATGCATTCCCTCAGCGAAGCCTTGCTTCCCTAAGCTTCCACAGTATTCCAAAATAGCACTACAAGCTGATGACCAAATGTTCAAACACACTAGACTTTGGGAAACATCTTATGCATAAACTATAGCATCAGTGACTTTTGTTTCTTGGTCTGCCATAGTTCATCTTGATTGTTCTCATACATATAATCACAGAAAGTTAACTTCTAATTCACCATCTTATCCAAAAATAATAATAATTAGACCCTACAAATGTCCCTTCCAGGTCTTCAAAACCAAGTTTTTTAACTTTCTGTCCTCTATACAAATTCTGTGTAGCAGACAATCCTATCCTGGGTACCTGTGGGATACATCATTGACAATTCTCCTGGCTGAAAGACTACTCCCTAGATAACTACACATACTGTAAATCATTGATTGCACATCACCTTGTCAGGCAGACTGACCTAAGATCGTATTTAAAGTCACCATCTGCCATCTCTCAGGACTGCTCTTAGCTATGCCCCTGATCTTCATTCTTCTAATAATTTTATAATATACAAGCCACATAATTTTCCTCTTTGCTGGTAATTAACACCAAACAAGAATGACTAACAATAGGCTTTCTAACATGACTGTTGAATGACTGAGTCAAAAACAAATATGTTAGCAGACAAATAAATATATAGCTTACAATGGATTGGAACACTAAGACACCAACATCTAATTCATTTGAATCTAGTCTTTATGGTTTCAGACATAATGAATGTTCCAGCTTACGGTGTCTGTACTAGGTTTTGGGAAAATATATTAGAAAGAATGCAATGATATCTCACATAAAGTCACATCATAATAAAGATAGCTAAATCTTAATAGAAATTATTTTTAGGATCTTTGCAATGAGGTCTTCCCAGATGAATACATAAAGCTGACATTTACTTCAGGCACCACCTCTTGGGATAGAATTGTTTATTAGAAAAACTTCTTTTGCTGTATATCGTACGTTGGTATGAAATATAAATTAAATGTTACTGAAAGTTTCATTTTATAACTTAAAACTTACATATTAGCTCCAAATTCTACTCTCAGTATTGTTCCACAATAATCACAATAAATGAGTGTTACAAGAGAGACTAAAGAGAGAAACACTAGGGGTAGAGAGCGTCTGAGAGGAAAGAAGGACAGGATGGAGAAAGAGAAGGATAGAGACAGAGGGAATGGAAGAAGGGCGTGAGTGACAGGGAGAATGGGCGATATGGATAGATAGATAGATAGATAGATAGATAGATAGATAGATAGATAGATGATAGATAGACAGATGATAGATAGATAGATAGATAGATAGATGATAGATAGACAGATGATAGATAGACAGATGATAGATAGATAGATAGATAGATAGATAGATAGATAGATAGATAGATAGATAGACAGATAGATAGGAACATACAGGAGGCAATCATTGATTAACAAGAAGAAAGAAAGCATTTGGTAAGAATGGTTACTGAGGTCATTCTAATAAGTTCAACCTCTCATGGCTATCTCATTTATGAGCGACTTATGACATATCTCCAAGAATGAACTGTGTGGCCATGATGGGATATACCGAGAAATTGGATTTTCATATGCAATAATAACCCCAGGAAGGAGCCATAAAGGGATTCATCTTCAGATCACATCTTCATCTCACTACTTCTCTGCTCCTTTAATGAGTAAAGGAATGAGGAGAATCTGGAATTTCCTTTTTTGGTAAGTAGATGATATGGAGATATTGAAAGGCATTCTGAACAGAAGGAAGGCATCTGATTTTCATTTTATAAATATGGAAGGAAGGGGAAAATAAAGTTAATCTAGACACTCAGAGACTAATTTGATGCTGTTCAATTTGATGAAAACCTAAAGATAGGCAAACAACTTGGGAGACAGAAACACATGGGAGTGACAACTGAGGCTGAAACAAACCTGGTAATAGGTTAACTTACAATCATGCAGGCTTCAGGAGGGCAGCGACACAGCATGTGTCTCAGATTCATCAGACTTGGCTTTGACAATGGGAGTGAGTAGGAAAACAAAATAGGTTGCATATTTTCGCCAGAAGGGAAAATCCCCCTTCCAAAAGCAATGTTTAATGTCTTAAATTGATTAGTATTTTGTCAGGCTAAATATATAAATAATAAGAGGAAGAAATCCAGCCATTTGTATTTAGAAGATATCGGCTATTGGTTAAATGAGGCAGGAACTAAAAGACTCCATGGGAAAATGCTGCATACTCGCTTGCTCCTCATGGCTTTCTCAGCCTGTTTTCTTATACAATCATGGACCATGGGCCTATAACTGACATCACTTAAGGTGAATTGAGCCCTCCCACTCCAGCCATTATTCAAGGGAAGCCCTACGTACTTACCTATAGGCCGATCTCAGCCAATTCTTCAAATTAGCCTCGCATCTCTAAGATGACACTATCCCGTGCCAGTTTCACAAAAATGACTAACAAATACCGATTTTGATAGTCTTAAGGAATTTGATGCTTTTTTTGCATTTCATTTCTTTTTGAAATGCCATTCTCAGACTCTCAGTGACCCTCCAGCCTTGGCACTCTGGGGACGTAGAGTAGAGTTGTGAGCCACAACTATCTGTAAAAATAAAATTCGAGTAGAAATAGTATTTAGTGTTTTTCTTTCTTTCTTTCTTTCTTTCTTTCTTTCTTTCTTTCTTTCTTTCTTTTTTTTTTTGATTTTTCAAGACAGGGTTTCTCTGTGTAGCTTTGGAGCCTGTCCTGGCACTCACTCTGGAAACCAGGCTGGCCTCAAACTCACAGAGATCCACCTGCCTCTGCCTCCCCAGTGCTGGGATTAAAGGTGTGCACCACCAATGCCCTGCAAAATAGTGTTTTTCAATATCAAACTTTCTGAAACTCAGGAAGATGTTTCTGAATGCACCCGGATAGTTTAGATACTTCTTTGGTACTATGTTAGTTCTGGGAAAGAATTGTTTTCTATGCCCTTAGGATTCAGGAAAATTGAATTGACTTGAGCCTTTGGGTATTCTACTTGCAATTTTCATGCAATGAAGAAATCTGCCTTCAGTGGACTTTTAACAAAAACTTAAACCATTGTGTAGGGGATGTTGTAGCCACACCTACAGGTGAAGTAGGGAGGGTTTAAAAGTGGGGACACTCACATGGCGGCCCTTCTTTCGCTTTCATCTTTGGCTTGCTGTACTTACTTATGCCCCGCCGGCTGGCTAGGTCGCTCTGTAAGTAAGGCTTTTCCCTATTAAATTCCCTTGTACTTTTACCTGGCTCTGTATTGGTAATTTCCCAGAATACCACTGACCTCAAACATGGTGCCCTTTGAAAAGTATTGTCACATTAGCAGGGCACCAAGGGTTGGCTATTCCCCTAATGTATAAGTTCCCCTCTTTCTCTGGTCCTTGCATCTTTCACCGATCCATCCAGTGACACTAACATATTCTAGCACAGTGGACAGAAAGAAGTGCAGAGATTTTCCTAAGAGCTGAGATGTGCTTCATCCTCTGGGAATGAATGAGAACACATATCTCACTCAGCAGTGGGAATTCTCTCAGGACCACAGAGGAAGTGGCCTCACAATGAGCCAAACTGAAATCCTTGTGGACAAGGGACAAGAAGACCCCATCTCCAGAGGAGCATCACTGAGAAGTCAATTCCACTGAGGTTTCTCTAGCCTAAGGTGCTCTCTCTCTCTCTCTCTCTCTCTCTCTCTCTCTCTCTCTCTCTCTCTCTCTCTCTCTCGAATATGTGTCTTGTGCTGGATTACTATCCCATAATCATTCCAAATGGCAGAATGAGATGTCAAAACCTCAGTTTAGTGACCTCCCACTTCCCTTTTCACTATGTTTCTGTAGCCTAAAAGAGAAAAAACAGGTACACAGTAAGAAGTTTATCTCAGCACATAAACTCCACAGATGCATCTCTATCCTGATCGAGCCATCTTTGGATGTAACACACACAGTGGCCAAGAATGAGATGGTGAAGGAATCCCATGGAGTTTTGGCTTTTAGATCAGGATCTGCTAGCCCAGTTATTTACGTTTGGAAATAAGGTGGAATTGTGATAGGACTAGATGTTTGTGTGAAAGAGAGTTGGTCTTTAGAGTATTTTCTAATTCTGCTTTCTCTCTTGCTTAGCTAAGCAAGCGGGATAATTCTCCATGTTTGTGGCCCTAGGGTAGGTCAGTATTTTATCCTGTTGCTCTCTTTGTACCTGACTCTCTACTTAACAAACTGTTTGCAAGTTAGCCATTTCATTCATGTGTATATTACAGTTACCAGTTAAAATCCTTCTCATGTTGTTACACTGTTGCCTTCAAAATGTTTTGGAGTTCATGCTGTTTTAATGCCATCAGTCTTCATTTCTTTGGTGATACTGGATGTTTTATTTTGTAAAACTTATTGCTTAGACCAAAGCTTACTTCTGTGTTTGTTCCCTGTACAGTTTTATATCTATCTATCTATCTATCTATCTATCTATCTATCTATCTATCTATCTATCTTCTATCATCTAATCTATCATTTGTCTATCGATCTACCATACATCTAATCTATCTATCATCTAACAATCAATATATTTATCTATCATCACCATCACATAACCATCATACATCTATCTGAGTGGGGACATGGAGGCATGGGCTTGCCACACCATACATGGAGGTCAGAGAACAACTTGCAAAAGTTGGTTTTTCCTTAATGTGGATGCCTGGGATTGAACTCAGATTTTCAGGGTTGGCAGTCAGCACCTTTATTGAATGAGCCATTTTGTATATCTTTTGCCATACTGAACATACAAAAAGGTATGTTTTAGAGTCTACTATTAAGAATTTTGCATTTTAATTTTTTCAGGTTTATAATACATTGGTTTTCAGAATTTCCTCCTTTCAGTTCTCAGGGGGTGTTCTTTCACTGTTTAGATGCATGTTTTGGTATTTATGATGGAAGCTGTGTGACGTGATCTTGTTTACTTTTATATTTGGCCACCTCTATGACTGGAGGACTTTCCCACAGTGTGATTTATCTTTGAAGTAATTAGCCAAAAATGCACATCTCCAGTCTTCCTGGAATACTTGGTGCAGGTGTGTCATATAAAATTTTTCCTGGCTCAGTGAGGTGATACACTTTGCACAGCATCATCATGCTGGTGCGAGTAGGGCTGGGGTATGTGGCTTTTGGGCAGCCTCCACGCAGTTTAAGCCGAGCACCAGCCTTCCCACATCTCATTTTTATGGCCAGCTGCAGTGTCCATGGAGTCTTTCCTGGAGTGGTCCTAGAAACTGTCAGGAATTGGCATGTGTGTGACCATCCATCATGATGTACTGAAATTTCTAGAAATTTCATTATGACAATGGACACAGCAAAAAAAATCAAAGTCAAAAGGCCTGATTTCTAAAAACAATAATAAAGTGGGAAAGTACTAAAGTCTTCTAGTTGAATTTGCATCTTTTAAGCAAAGCAAAGCATTGAAAGGAATAATCAAGTATTCTCTTGTCCAGCCTTCAATATGGTGACCTGAACACCAAACAAAGATGAGACTGTGTTTGTTAATTAATTTTCTTTTATGTTTCATCTTCCTAGATTTTTTTGAAAATTATTTACCTGCCTTAAATTATTAGAAGACGGCTTTCAAAACTATATAAGACATATGGCTAAATATGTGTGCATATGCGCACATGGTGTATACACCTCACTAGCATTAGTTTCCTAGAATGTCATAAGAGTATATTGCAGATGGGCATGCCTAAAATAAGAATGTATTCTCTCTCACTGCAGGAATGTTAATGTTATGATCAAAACATCAGCCAAGACATATTATTTGGATGGTGAAAGGAACAATCTTTCTTAGTCTCTCTGTGCTTTTCTGTTGATGCCTCCATCTTCTCTCAACTAACAGCTGTCTGTCTCCAACCCATGCCTCCATCTTCATCTGACTTCCACCTGGGGTCAATCTGTTTCCAAATTTCCTTCTTCAAAAGAGCATTGTTCATATCATATTCTTCTCCCGCTACCACCCTCATCCAATAGGATCCCAGCGGGCCTTGGTGATGTGAACAAAGACTGTTTCTGCACAAGGTCACACTCCCATGCTGAGGATAGACGTGAGTTTCAGAGCAATGCTACGGTGCAATGTGACATATAAATTATATTTTCACATTAACCTCTTACATCATTTTCTTCTCCTACTCTTCTGATTTTTGTCTTTTTAGATGAATTTGAAATATGTTTCCTTTTTGGCTTAGAAATGGATTATTTTTAATGGCTACAAGTAATGAATATTTTACTCAAGAAATTCATATGAGAGATATCTATGGCTGTAATTCCGGCATACAAGCTTAGCAGCCTTACAATTTTTAAAACTGAAATCTAAGTTAAGTATATATTTTTCAGAAATACAAAACATTTTAGATTTTTTCTTGTTTTTAAACATTTATTATTTAAGGCTTTCATGCATTAAAACTATATTTACATTATTTCTACCTCCACTTTCTTCCCCTTCAACTCCTTCTTTGTGCTGCTCAAACCTCCTCAAATTCATGACTTCTATTTATTAATGTTACATATATATATACATGTCTGTGTAAATATTATATATATATAATATCAAGATATAGATATATCTTGATGAATATGTTTAGTGTTAGCCATATATTTACAAGTTCAGGAATATACATTTGGGAATGGATAGCATACATCTTTTAGGAGCCATTATATCCAATTAAGACAACACAGACAAAACGAGAATAAAACAAAAAGATTGCATATACACATGCACACGCATGAGAAATAAAAACCATGGAGTTCATTTTGTATTGGCCAACTGCTCCTGAGCATAAGAACTTCCAGGAAGTGAGGCTGGGTCCTTTTGTTTTTTGTTTATTTTACATACAAAAGTAGGGTCTTTAAAACACTGAAAAATTTACCTTCTACTTTCTTATTCTTCTGGAGCACTACTATGTCTTAACTTTAGAGGTAGAAGTTAGACTTGATTTCTTTTTGGTCTATCCTCATGATAGATGATTGTGACAAAGTAGGGTGAGAACATGCAAAGGATAGTTCTTTAGGAAGTTTGTTACGGTAAAGTGAATGTCTGGGCAAGCTTATGTAAGCGATGAAGGTGTTAAGACCCAACAGCAATGAACATAGGTATGCAGTAATAAGAGTAGTAATGATAGAGCTTAATGAGTCCAGGATCCAATATCTTTTCACATACTGAAAAAAATGTAATGCAAGAACAATAGAGGACCAAGATCTAGTAGAGGAGACCCTACTACACAAATGTAACTTGAAACTGGAAAATTCATCTCTATTTCCAGTTGTAAATTCAGAATACTCTTTACCCCACATGTGTGCTTTGACTTTTGTGATATAATGAATTTTGAAATATACTGTCCAGATTCTGGCAGTATCTGACATTGCATAAATGCCTGATAAAGTGAACTACAAACCCTGGCTCTGACAGCTCTGTCAGGGCGCCCAGCCTCATCATTCTTGTATGCAGGACCATCTGTCATTCTTCTCTGTACAGTCAAGTGTGAAGAGGCCAAATCTGCTTCTAAATATTGTATCTACACAATTCCTTGATTTTTCTTAATTTCTGCATTGTCTTGTTGACTCATATTAAATCTCTGATTCCCTGCTATTCCTTCATTGCCATTTACAAAATTTACACAAACATATCACAACTATACTATATACAATATAAATGCTTGTCTGATTCAGTATGTTTATAATCTTAAAGGTTTTGTTTTGCTATAAATAAGGGTTTATCTGATAGTCACTCTGATGGTACTATAATATTTAAAAACTATTATTTTCATTGTTCTACAACCACACCAACACTGAAGAGTGCTTACAAATTGAATATTAATGACAACTTTCTAATCTGCAAGTCATCTCTGAGATGTCCCAACCACAAATAATTATTCTGAACTTGTTTTTATCATACCTCACAGTTTTTGTAACACACACATACATACATACATACATACATACATACATACATACATATATATATATATTATGGAAGTAGTTTTCATTTTTAAATTGTACATTTTTAATATTTTATGGAACAAAATTCATAAGACAGATTATTTAGTTATATACTTTTATTTTACATAGTGTATGGTAAAGTATGTGGATTCATTTCCATTAATGTAGAAAATTTCATTTAGCTCAAATGCTACTATGTTTTTTGTTTGTTTGTTTTCTTTTGTCTGCTGACATATATTAGAATTTTTCTTTTCTTTTAATTTCCCCTCTTGCACACAGGGCTTCTATGGATTTCCATCTCTATGTCTCCTGAAGCAGACATGTAAGCATTCCTCCTGGGATTATGGCTGAGAGAACCTTCCTTGAATGCCATGGTGCTCTTACTCAAGTTTATTAAGAAGTGGGAAACTATTTAAAAACTTATTTTGCTCATTTATAGTTCAATAGTGTGGACTCAAGTAAAAACCTGTTTCTCCGTGTTTTCACCATCACTTAGAACTCCCAAAAGCTTTCTTAGGAACTATTTCAAGGGTGTTAAATAAGATCAGTTTAACTCCTGTTTGTATCACTTGGAATGACAGTGGATTTGAAGTTTCTGCTTGTTGTTTTGTTATTCAAAGTGCCTTGTTATATGAAATCAGTACCCATAGAGGTTTTGTGGGTTCTAAATCTTTGTCTGTTTTCTTACTCATTCGTAATTGTTTTAACATGTTGAAATGCATGTCCTCATATTTTGTTAGCTCCCCCAGTTTTTATTATAGATTTTCTTTTAAGAAATTCTCCTTTCTGGACATCCCATTCTCATAATTTTCTCTGTTGATTTAGAAATTGTGTACTTATATTGCTACTCTGATAAGAGCATAATATCAATTTTAATGTGGCTTAAAATGTGTATCTAAGGTTATTCTGGACATTCACTATATTCCAGAATTCCCAAACTGCGTATTAGTTGCTTAGAAAGTACCTTTCTCACTGAGTTTTCACTTCATTAGCTAACCTTTTTTATTGCTTTTTAAATTTAATGATTAAATAGATTCCAGTGATTTTTTTCTGCCCATGTTTCTTCCTGCACTCTGGAACTTTTTCTTGGATGTTCTCTTCTTCCAGAAGCATAGCCTGTAACTACAGAACCCCTAGAGAATCTATTCACAATTTTTACTTGTTTAAAATGTGTTTACTCGGTTTTTTAACTTCAGGATTATTTCATAATTATTTTTAAAGATATGTATTGTTTTCTTATAGACGACTGAGAACTTTTAGAAAATATGTATAAGTGGATCTGGAGAGACAGCTCAGTGGTTAAGAGTAATTGCTGCTCTTGCAGATGACCCAAGTTCAGTTCCCAACATTTACAATGCTGCCCTGGACTGGCTGCAACTCCAGTTTCAGGGGATCCAATGTTTTCTTCTGATTTCTGCTGGCACAGAAACATATACAAGGACATAATTAAAACAAAAAATATTTTTAAATTATAAGAAAATCTTATTATAGAATAAAAGGAAAAGAATCAATTTCTACCTCAATGGGATAAATATTTTGTTAAATAAAAAAATACCCTACTTACAAACCTATAATGCCCTTTATTTTACTATGGTTGGACCATTTAAAAGGTAGTAAACCATGTGATTCACTGATACATATATGAACTCAGAAGTCTATATTCTAATCAATATAGTCACATAAATATACAGACATACATGCAGGTTTATGACACATCAAATCCACATGGTAAAAACCCCACTTGCTTGCTTTAGGTCAGGAATTTACAGACATTTTGTTATGTTTGATTTATGTATTTTTTTACTGTGAAATTTCTTCAACATTTTTGGCAAATTTTAAAATTTCAGGGAAAATGCTTATCATCAAAGCAAAATAAATAAAATGGTCATAAGTAGTGACTTCATTGTTCTACTGTGCCATAGTTCTCAAACTGCCATGTCATACTGCTATAAGAGTTTAGTAAAACTAGTGTTTACTTCACAGTGAGGCATTTTGGTGTATTACTGAACAAACCATGGACATTTAGTTAACTATTACAGATGAAGTTTGTGGTGATCTAATACAGAATGCCAGAAAATGCAAGAAGAGAATATATATATACTAACAAAGGAATATTCTTTCTACCACCAGAAAGCAGAGTGTTCATTATTACCCTGTCTTTTTAATGTTCCTGGTAACAGTCTTGTAACAATCAGCAAGAAAAATACATGCCTGGCTTAAAATCTATAGATTGGAAAATAAGTAGTATTGATATTATTTGCAACTATTTGTTTCCATGACTTTTTAAAGGGAAAATGATTAGATGTTCAGATTTAAGCAAGGCAGCCTTATATAACATCATTATGCAAAAATCAACTGCATTGATATTCAAAAGGCCAGAAGTATCAGTCAATATTTCAGGGTGAACATAATATCACACTAAGGAGAACAGAAAGTTGTTCATATGTCTCAAGAAGAGATGGCTCAATATTTAAGAGCTCTTGCAGAAGATCTGAGCTAGGTGTCTGACGTACATGGAAGGCAGCTCACAGTGTCCTGTAAAACAGCTGAGGGCTATTTAAAGCCTGTCCTCTGAAGGTACTTTAACTCATGTAAATAAACAGTCCACACACATATGCATATAATTAAGAATAATAAAAATAAGTCTTTAAAAGTGTTCTTGTGAGTATTTTAACAAAATTTTACATCTTCTAACAACTTGGGTTTTACATCTCAGCTCAACTCTATGTGAAAATACTGTCTACAATTCTTCTTGAAAAGACGGAGATCCTGAGGATTTAAAAAAAAAAATCAGCAAACACAGAGTTCAAAGATAAGCAAATGTAGGAGTTTGAAAGGGAAATGTCCCTTCTGGGCCCATGTATTTGAGAACTTGGTTCCTAGTTCACTGTGCAGTTTGAGAAAGTCATGGGAATTTTAGGAATTAGATCGTTTTTGGAAGAAGTACATAACTAGTTATGTTCTTCAAGGCCTTAGAGCCTGGCCCCATTTACTTTTCTTTCTTTCTGTTTTCTCTGTGTGGTTGAAATATTTTGATGATAGATGAGCCTCATGCTCCTGATACCACAACTCCCTTGCTATATTGGACTGTAGACCATGTGAATTTATAATCTACAATAAGTTCTTTTCTCCTCTGTAAGTTGATTTTGGTCACAGTATTTTATTATAGATGAAGAAAAATAACTAATACAGCTACAAAGAAATGTTCATGGAAATCCAGGTGTTTAGAAATCTGAGGGATGTTTTGGTCCTTGCTACACATCTACACAGATCCATTCTGGAGTACCCTTGCCCCCTTTACCACATCCTTAATAACTCCTGGGACGAAGTAGAAACATCTACCTGAAAAGGCACCACAGGATTATAGAGAGTGGAGACGACTACATCCTAGTTTGAAAATACCATCACAATCCAGGGATATTCAGGCACCCTGTAATTGCAGCACGTAAGAAACTGAGGTGGAAGGACCTTAACTTGAAGGCAAGTCTAAGCTACATGGGCAAAATATGCTTAAAAAGTAAAGATTTTACTCACAGCTAAGCACTGAACCATACTCCTGGAATCCAGTTTCAGAGAGGGAGGAGGGATGAGCAAAGGAGCCAAGACAGGGCCGGAGAAACCCGCAGAAACAGTGGACCTGACCTACTGAGAGCATGCAGACCCTAGTCACAAAGCTGTGGAAACAGCATTGGACCGAACCAAGCCGAATGTGGGTGCCAGCTAGGAGGCCAAGACAGTCTATGGGACCTCTAACAGTGGAGCCAGTGTTTAACCCTAGAGCACAAATGGACTTTGGGAGCCCATTCCCTATGGAGGGATGCTATTGCAGCCCAGATACAGCAAGGAGGGCCTAGGCCCTCCCCCAAATGATGTGACAGACTTTGAAGGTCCCTAGTGGAGGGCCTCACTATCCCTGGGGAGGAGTTGGGGGTTGAGTTGTTGGTGGGGAACATGGGAGAATGGGAGGGCAAGGGAATAGGGGGGTGGATATGTAAATATGAGTAGTAATTAAAGAATTAAAAAGTAAACATTTCAGAAATTCTCATCATGTACATATGAAGATAGCAGATGTCCATGGCTGGTAGGATGAATGGTGTAGAGCACAGAATGTGGCTGCCAGGGAAGAGAGTAACAACTGTCCTTAAGCAGTGCAGTGTGTGCAAATAGCAAATACTAACGCCAACCAAAGAGTGAGGACTCTGCAAACAAATACTACAGTGATACACAAATATTCATGAATTTCAGAGCTGCTGGACACGGTGGCACACAGCATTAATTCCATTGGTGTGTGAGGAGCTGACTGGGGAGATTCGTGAGTTTGAAAGACAAACTACATAGAGATTTCCAGCCAGCCTGCACCACATAGTCGGTTTCTGTTCAAACAAAGGAAAAATTTTACACGCAAAAATGATCAAACACCGTAAAAATATACAAAAAGTTCCATTAATTGTGTTTTCAAAGTGCCTTGAATTATGTCTTTCATTGTTTCCCCAACTAAGATCTCATGAAACAATTACCACAGTGAAACATCATATTTGGGGCAACATGAAGCTTTGCTTTGTACCATAGTCACTCATATTTGGCTCTGCAATATACTATCTCTTATTCCCTTTGAAAAAAAGTTTATAGGAATCCATTTATCCACAAATTCATATAAGGTTTTAATTCATCCTAATTAAAAAATAAACAAAAGGGCATGTTTGACAAGCTATCCATAAATTCGTATTTCAGTATAAATACTGAAAATAACCAAGTCACTCTTGAAAAGTACCAGAATGGGGAGACATGGGTAAACACCACACTGCTTACTGGGATAAAGTCACCTGATATGGCCACAAGGAATTAAATCAGATGAGTTGGAGAGGCCACAGCACAATTGAGCCTTGTGACAATTTTATTGAGAGCAATCAGACTTTTTCAGACGCAGAATATAATGGCAGTTGTCAGGATCAATACAGTAGTAGTTGCCAGGATACAGGGAAGTTTGCAAGCTATATGGGGTATATGAGATTAATGTCTAAGACCAATTGTCATGCCAAGCTTTCCATGCTGCCTTGATTTCTGTGGGAATTTGCAGGGAAGCACAAAGTGGCTTGACTGCTTCATTGCCCAAGTTAATGCATGAGTCTCTCAGGAACTGGAAGGTATACAATGCCCCAGGAGCCATGGACTCTAACCTGAAAAGTCTATGATGCATGGCCAGCTAGGCCAGACCAACTCCATGGGTGCCTGCAGACTTTCTGTATTCAGAAGCCAAAACCAGTCTTTTAAATTTTTTTAAATACTTTTATATGTTACAGTTTATATGCCTGGTACCCAAGAAGCCCAGAAGATGGCATCAGATAAAAAGTGAAGTTACAGATGACTGTGTACTGCCACTTTGTTGCTGAGAACTGAATCCAACTCCTCCGGAAGAGCCATTTCTTCAGGCATCAAAATTATTTTCAATAAAGCTTGATGCAGCGTAACTTTGGTACAGACACAGAGAAACTGAGAAATAGGTGAAGATCTCCCCTATAGGTGGGTTCCTGTAGTACAACAGATGTGACATTTCAATCCAGTCAGAAAAAGAGCAACATCTTAATTAGCTTCCTTAATTAATTTGAGGGGAAATTGAATTTGTTTCACTGCCTCTAATCAAACAAAGAAAACAATTCTAAATATACCAAGAAAGAAAAGATGAAAAGAAATTGTTAAAACGAAATCAAATAATAACTTTAGGGCTTTAGAATGTAAAAATATTTTATATTAAAACTACCAATCGTATTCACTAGGAACTGAAGAATTGACTGGATGGTAAAGAGCACATGATGTTCTTAAAGAGGTCTGGAACACAGTGGCCACAATCTAAACTGGGTAGCTCACAGCCACCTTTGACTCTAGCTGTAGGAGATTTGACACCCCCTCTGGCTTCTGCAGGCACCCACACACACGTGTGTGTGTGTGTGTGTGTGTGTGTGTGTGTGTGTGTGTGTGTGTGTGCGTGCGCGTGCGCACACGCACATAAATAGAAGAAAATGAATCTAAAAAATTATGCCATAAAGAAAAATATGAATATATGTACTACATTCATATTTGATTTTGGTATGCTTGGAAACAACACAAAATGACAGTGAAATCATTAGATGAACTTGGAAGCGACTACTTGCTGGGAGCATAATTATAAAATAATTACTTAAAAATTATAATACTGTAATATATTGGGCTCAGTGATCCACAAACATTTCCCAGATGTAGGAATTTGAATTGTTCTTTATCTTATCGACAGCACTTCACTTCAGTATTTAGAAAAGTATAAATAACACGAGGTAACATATCTGTAAAGCTGACAAGAAAAAAGTTTGTTGGTTTTGTTTAAAAAAACTGGTAAAGACATGCAACCGTGATAGTCCTTCATACCCTGCTAGTGCACTTAAAGGAGGCCATATCTAATGTCTTTTCCAGAATAAAGGTGAGACATGGCACGCTAGTAGAAGAGCTAGAGACAGATCTAAAATGTTTGACTTTAAAGCCTCCATTTACTTCTTCTGAGAAATGAAATTCTCTCATGTGTTAAGTATTTGATATTGAATCACTCAGTTTTCATCTTTCTCTTCCTTCATTTGATATAAATGCCATTTTGATGATGATCTTTACAGAACTGAGTTGTTTATAAGAGGAATATCTTTAAATTTAAAATGCATGTGCCTTGAAAACAAAGATGCCATTTGAAATTGAGTTCTGCCCAGCCCTTTAGACTACATATGGAAGAGAGACTCTGGGTGTTCTCTCGGCATACCTTGTAATTAAAATACAAGCCTACTTGGTATTTAAAGCAGGTGTGAGCTCAAACTGTTAATTGCACCATAAATTCAGTCTCCTGCACCTGAAGAGGATTCGTTTATATGCACATTCTCAAACATATTATAAAAGAATTGCCAACATATGCTGTGCATTCTCAACTAGTAAGTCACAGAACAGGCAACAGCCATTCAGCAGGGTTAGTGTGATGCAGGTGTTAAGCGGCATCCCAGATGTGATAAGAGTCAGAAAGAACTGGAATTCAGCACAGCAGGTAGAGTTATTTCCTGGAAACTTTCTTTCAAACTCTCCTATAAAGCATAAGATCATGCCGTTGATGTTATTATAAAGATTGCATTAAAGGGAGGCAAATTAAAAGAGAGTTAAAGAGAGAGTAATCTACTTCCATAAGGTTGGAAGTTACAGGTTTCTTTTGAAGTCTTGAACTATTCCTTGAACTTTGATAAAACTTTGATAAACCTGTTTATCACCAGGAAAGCAATCATTTCTCCAGGAGATCTTCATGTTAGATGTTCTGATGTTTACACCTATCTGTTACCTCAAAGAACTTTTTTTAGTAACAAGGTAACGAACTTGGGAAATTATTACTTGGAAAAGGTTAAATTCACTCCAGTTATTTTTAATACAGGATCGAGTAGGTTGAAATATAATGAATCTAGACTAATGAAAAAATTTAAAATTCAAATAATTTTAATTCTTTAAAATGTGTAGACTTTAAAATCTAAGATAAGATATTCCTGAGACATAAGATTTTGCCCTTTTAAAATTCCACTGGGTCTCAGCCAATGACCTATTAAGACCTCAAAGCCTTTGTGGATTGTTTAGGGCAGATTCCTGTGGACTGTGGTCCACGCTTGTGATGTTGCTTCAGCAACTGCTTTGGTCAGAGAAACAAATGCCAACAGCTAAGCCAAACATTGACTTGAAAGTAGTTATGCCACAATATGATCTTTATAAGATTGTACAGGAAGGCAGTTTATGGATTAGGGGTAAAAGGAAGCTTAACCATGAATGATAAAAAATTTAAGTAAATATAAACTGAATGAAATATACCAAAAAGTGAGGAAAATTAATATGAAAGAAATTACAGAGTAAATTTCATAGAAGAGTTTCTTTATCCTGTGACCCATTCAATAAGTATTTATCTTTATGTGTCACACTGACTGCACTGTACATATAGATACTTGTGCAAACATCTTTTTGAATGATTGTGTGAGGATGTTATTTCCTGGTGTGAGGTTAACTAAGAGATTAGTGAAGCCTGAGTGGAATGCTTTGTCTTCCATGAAGCAAACTGATCTCATTCAAGCACTGAAAGACAATAGAACAAAATCTCCCTTCCCTGGAGGACCAAAGAATCATGCCAGCAGGTGCCCTCGGACAGGAGCTGCAATGCTGATTCTTCCTTGAGCTTCCAGCCTTCCAACCGCATAGCACAGTTCTGGGCAGTATCCCATACATACATAAACCAATTTTCAAATGTAAATTTCTCACAATAACGTATATTACATTTATTGAGCTCTCTCTCCCCCTGCTCTCCCTTTCTCTCTCTCTCTCTCTCTCTCTCTCTCTCTCTCTCTCTCTCTCTCTCTCTGTGTGTGTGTGTGTGTGTGTGTGTGTGTGTGTGTGTGTGATTTAAACAGCTTTTGGTACCAGAGGTGTTGCTACCAGTGATAACCTTAATTAAGAATGCATTATTTATGTTTCTACAGGAAAACAGAATCAATAAGAGGAAGATAGATACAAAGATGAGAAAATGCATATATATGTGGAAGTAGATGATAAATTATAGATAATAGATTAGATACACAAACATAGATACCTGGAGGGCTAGATAATAGATGGTAGATAAATATATGATAGCTAGCTAGATGATAATAGATGATAGATAGATAGGTAGATAGGTAGGTAGATAGGTAGATAGATAGATAGATAGATAGATAGATAGATAGATAGATAGATAGATAGATAGATAGATGGATAAGGTGTTTATTAGGTAGACTGCACTGTATGACTATGGAGACTCAGGACTTTCACCAAAGGTTAACTACAAGCTGTAGAGAACTGAGACCCAGAAGCATCACTGAGTCCATGTCAGAGCTTCTCAGAACTTGATAAACTGATGCTACAGCTCTCAGTGTAAGCAAAGGCTTAAGGAGGCAGGATACTTCTGACGCTCAGCAAAGAACACGTTAGTTTAGTGGGTGCTAGTACACATGACTGAGGTCCACACTGCTGAGCATCTCATCACTAAATCCTGGGAGCAGTAGCATTCTCTGGTGACCAGCCAGCTACTTCATAGCAAACTGATGGCATATGATCACAATTGCCACCGAATGAGCAGGGCTCTTAGCAGTGTTTCTTTCTTTTTTGTTTCTTTGTTTTTTCCTCTCTGTTCAAAAATGTACCTCCCTTGTGTGTCATGTGTTTGCCTAAAGCACCATTGTCCCCTTTAGCCAGCACACTATTCAGCATTGTTTTATTATTTGGGGCACTCCCTTCACTGTAAATTAATATTCATGTTCAAGGAATGTTCTCTTATCCTGAAGCAGCTGGTTTGACAGAATGGTGGCACAACCTTTTAAAGATTCAGTTACCGTGCCAACTACATGGCAGTAACTTGTGGGCAGGGGCAAGAGTTTCTAGAAGTTGCAGAATTAGTATCCAACATATGGTCCTGTCTCTCACACATAGGATTCAACACTCTAGGAATCAAGAATGGAAATGTGAGAAACATTGCTTAATGTTATGTCTAATGTTTCATTGGCGAAATCCTTACTTCTTGTTATCATCATCTTAGTCCTGCTTGAGTGGATGTTTTGTTACCAGAGAAATAAAGACTTCCATGAGGAGTCAGACAAACATTGCTTTAAACTGAATGTTAAGACTCACTCAAATGTCCTGGGTTCCTTGTCATTCTAAATCAAAAAAAAAAAAAAAAAAAAAAAAAAGAGTAACAACGGCACTGTTCTGACTGACATAATGAGTCCAGAATACCAACTGGACAGTTGCTCCACAATTGTAGTCATACCAGGTTTGCTGGGACAGTTTTTGCTGTCACCATATCCTTTCAATAAGATCAATGGAATTCTACAATAATCAATCAGGTCAGATTCCTAGTGACCCAGAGTCTTCATTAATGGGCTTGAATTGCTCTACTAGATGATAAATTACAAAATATTGATAACATCTTAATAGGTGTGGAGGCAGAATATGGCACTTATTAACTCTAGCTATGCCTGGTTAGTCATAGAAATAAGGGTTATACTTATGTTGACTATTTCTTCAGTACTGTTGAGGGATATCCAGACAATAAATTGATTAACATTAAGTCCTTTTTCTCTTTTTGTCTCTAACTTTCTCTGATGTTCAATTTATTTGGGGAATTCTCTCATAATATTTATCTATAGCCCAAAGTGAATCAACCAGTTTCATTTTCAAGATGAAAACATGGAAAATAAATGTTCAGACAAAATAAACATAAATATAGTTTTATTGTATCTGTCAAATATATTGGCATAGTCTGGTGTAGTAAATAATCTTTGTGGTCAGGTTGACCCACCTGGGAAGAGGGAACCTTAACTAAAGAACTACCTCCATCAGATTGGCCTGTGGGCATTTTTTGATGCTACTTTGACGGAAGAGCAGATACTACTGTGTTATACAAGGAAGGCAGCTGAGCAATCCAGAGAGCAAGTCAGTGAGCATCATGTCTCCAGGGTCTGTGCTTCAGTTTCTGCCTCTGGGTCATTCCCTGCCTTTAGTTCCTGCCCGAGCTTCTACCTTTTCCTCTTCAACTTGCTTTTGGTCAGGGTTTTATCACAGCAACACAAAGCAAACTGGAACATAAATTAGTTCCAGAGTGGTAATATTGCTGCAATGCATGTGTCTATGCTGTTTGGGGGTAAGGATTGTGGAAGGATTTTGGAGCTTTGGATAGACAACCATTGAAGGCTAGGAAGCTGTTAGGCTGTTCTGTGGGAACTTGCAAGATGACAGTGCTGAGAGAAACATAGATAATGGAGAGGCTGCTTGTGAAATTCAGAGGGAAGCAAACTCAACTGGGGCCATTTGTGTGATATATTTAAATTGAGATTCTGTGGAAGTGAAACTTTCTGTGCTTTTTGTAGGTTAATAGATGCTGATTAAAAATCACTGGTGTTTATTATGAGACCATCATCATTGCAATGGAATCAATGGAATTTTCTGAGAATCAACTGACAGAAACTATGCCCCAGTGGGTCAAGGATGTGTATCATACTGGAGGGAGAACTTAGCCTATTATTTCACATATAGTATTGTTTTTGAGGCATGAAGGAGTCATGAAGATAAGGTAAACATTTTTACAGTTCATCAAGTTGTAGTCTCCCTGAAGAGAGGTCAGAGGAGTGCATTGGTGCAAAAACAGCCTCAGTTACAATGGAGACCCTAGCACATTGAGCTGCCAGGATCATGGATGAACGGGAAGGAAGGTGGCAGGTGCTGAATAAAGCTAGCCTGAGCCAGAAGGCTGTGTTATGAATGGCAGAGCTGGAAACGTTAAGCTGTCCTGGCCCTTCAGGTCCCAGACAAACATGAATGAGTTCTAGATGCCAGACATTAAACTATTTGGAACTATACTGCTGGTGTTCCAGGTGGTGGTGGTGGCTCATGACTTTAACCTCAGAAGTAAGGAGGCAGAGGCAGGAGGATCTCTCTGAATTAGAGGCCAACCTGGTCTACAGAGCAAGTTTTCGGACAGCCAGGGCCAAGAAAGAAAGTGAGGGAGGGAGAGAGGGAGAAAGAAAGAGAGAGAGGTTGGAGATGAAGGTCAAAACTGACAATGAAGTTCATGTTTAAAGAGAATTACAATTTCTGTGTCAATGTTAATAATGTTTATACTAAATATGTGTTTTGCATATGATATGAAAAAATGTTCTCAATTTTAGGAAACATTTGTAATTTGATTGCATGTTTTAAATTAACACCATTTTCATTATAATTTTTCCATGGTATTTTCACTGGTAGGAAAAGAAAATTCAGGAACTTCTAAAAAATATTTAACATTGACAACTATTGAAAGGAAACAGCAATTGATTTTTCTAACATCTAAGTTTATTTATTTCATCTCAGTTGACTTGGCCTCTTCAACATCTATTATATTTAGTGTTAACGCAACATGTTGGAAATAGAGAACACATTATGATGGTAACTAAGTTCCTTGTTTTTCCTTCATACAATCTCCTTTGTTTTTCTAACTCCTTCCAGTCTCCATTATAACTCAAAACCGAAGGAACTTTCACTAATTCTTCTTAGGAAATTAAAATATATAAAACTAAAGGGAAAATCATGAATATAATTGTCCCAAAGCTGGAGGTGGGCTCAGTGCCCATCTGCATTGGGGAAGACCTGGGGGAAAGAACTCATCATTCTTCTTGCCAAGTGACAGTTATAAGACACGTACATAATGGGGAACATTTCATAAATTGGAGACTGTTGAACTGTCGAACATGTCAGAGGAAACCCGTAGTCACAGGCTTCTGAGCTGCTACTAAATGATTTTCAAGTTCTAATACTTTTATTTTAGTGCAATTCCCTCTTTTTACATTTCACTGGGTCATATGTAGTTGCAAAGTGAAATATAACAGAAGGGTTAGTACATGGCTGTTGAGACTAAGTTATTACATTCAAGGCACTTTCGCCTTGCTGGGGTTTTTGAACAGCTCCTATGGATTGAATCTACATGTCATGCTTTGAGGAGAGAGCGGAAACAATATCAATCACTGAACTCCCTTGCAGATGCTTAAGTCCCAGGCAAGCCTTGGGAAGGCAGCAACCCCACAGGCTCAGCTGGGACCATGAGTCAGAGACAACTACTTAACAACAAACCCTGGTTTTCAACTTTCTTCATTTGAAAGAGACAGCAAATATCTATGTTTGCAGTTGGTGAGTATTGGTGTATTTTCTTACCTGTAGCAGGTAACGAATTTAAAATGAGTATTAATGCTTAAATAACAATATGCAATATCAAATAGAGTTGCAGAAGATATATCATCATAAAGTTCTGTTAAAAGATCAGCAAGAATTCAACAAATTGTAATTCTGTATCAATTTGTAACACAGACGCTTTGATGACTGGAAATGCAGCATAAGATTTGATCCCTGACTTCACTTTGAGACTAGAATATATGGATGTAAGGAAGTATTAGAAAACGATTTTGTTTTGGAAAGATGAATTGATGTAGCAGGCAACATTTTGCAGAGGAAAAAATATCTTCTTGATAGATTGAGTCAGAGAAGACTGGGAAACAAATCGGTCTGAAACTTTATTTTGATAAATATGTAGTATTTGTATGGAAGAAAAGATAAGTGTTCTTTAGGATATCATAATCAAATAAATAATGCTAGGAACAATATATAAATAATTACATAAATATGAATTTGTCTACTGTAGAGGCTCAGACTTGGGAAATAAATGCAGATTGATAGAGGAAGTCTTACAGGAAGGGCCTGAATGCCAGGCAGAATATTTTGATTTTAATAGCATTCAGGGGAGCCACAAATGATCTTAAACACTGAATACACCTTGGCATTTCCACTAGTAGAAAGTGGGGTTTACTGCTAAAAGAATACATTAGATTATGGTGCAGCCATAAATCTTACAAAGCTCTTACTTGTTGTGAGCAGAAATTTGTCTTCCCCTAATTTTTCATAATTTATTTTATTTATATAGCACAAAAGAATTGGCAGGAAAGCATAGCATCTTTGTATTAGAATAAAAAATATTCCACCCAAATCTTGTGAGATACAATTGCTCAACTTATTCTCACAGTTTCACATAAAGATTTGCTATATATCCCATGCTTGAATAACATTTTGGATTTGTTTTTCTCTTCCTTTGTAAATTTGTTTTCTTGACAATGAGTTTCATTGGGTAGTGCAGAACTGCACAAAATTTACTATATAACCAAACATGACCTCAAACGTAAAGTCAACTTTGTACCTTTGTTGAGATTATATTTACTATCTTTCCGCACCTTAGCATATACTCTAAAAAACAAGGGCTCATCTTTTTCAAGTTGCAAAAATACATTCAAAAATTAAATTTGGGATCAAGAATCTAATTCCTGTATAAACCTTGTTGAAACTATGAACACCATTAACCTAATTTCTCATTCCAAAAATGAGAACAAAGAATTAACAAAAACTTTTCTGTACTAAGCAAATATGGTAATCTGTACACAAAACTAGTCAGCAATTCATCATATTCTGATTTTTCTTTTCTTGTTTTATACTAGATGAACATTTTTAATATGAAGAATATATATTACCTCTCTTTTCCCCAATAAGTTGGTATCATTTGGGTCATATTTTCTGTCCCCCTTGTCTATTTTTTTACAGTTATTTATCTAATGTATCACAAGCTTCTGAATCATTCATTTGGTGGTATGTTCAATGACACCACATATTTGGAAACTCCAAGTTAAATGTGTTTGTTCTTGCCATGTCTGAAAAAAAAGACACTCAGAACAGGGTTAAGGTAGCAAAATACAGTAAATTTTCATTTGATGCCCCTTCCCCATTATTTGGAAAAATTATGGGAAAATCAACTGTTTATGCTAATTGCAGCCATTATCAACACACTACTCAATGTGACTTTGATAGTACTTGTGTAGCAATCATTACATTTCAGATGTAGAAATGGTAGCTCATTACTGAATT
Source organism: Cricetulus griseus (assembly GCF_003668045.3). NCBI lineage: Eukaryota > Metazoa > Chordata > Mammalia > Rodentia > Cricetidae > Cricetulus > Cricetulus griseus. The sequence goes on from NC_048601.1 coordinate 10,140,656, forward strand.
GAGAACTGGCTTAAAAACTGGAGTTCTGAGTTCTGTTTTTTAAAATCACAATTAATCACTCTTCTAGATAATAATATGAAAGAGATGACAGTGTGCTGTCTTTCATATCTGCCTTATCTAACATAGTCCAAAGTATTCAGGATCTCATTGAATTATTATTAACATGTATATTGCATTTCTGTTCCTGAACAGTCTCTGGTCATGGCTGTACTGATTATTTCCTAATTAATAGCTAATAGCCTGATTGTTTAGCGTTTGAGGCTAGGAGGAACTGTACTGCTCTGACTATTCTAAAGTAGGTCATTACATGATTATGTATGTATGGGAATGTATATGTACACATATATGTATATTTCAAGTATTTTAGAAAGACCCATGGGATTTTCTCTTAATACAGTCAGCATACATATTTGTTTTTTAATTCTTCACCAAGCTATTTTCCAAATCGTCTATATTGGTCTGATGAGATTACTGTAAAAGCGATGCATCTTAGATGACTTTAGCAACAGAACATTTAATGTTGAGGTACCCTGGAGGTTCTATAACTAAAATGAGGTTGATGCTGGATTAGATTCCCCTAAGAGCTCTGAGGGGGTTCCTTGAGGCATCTCCATGAGCATGTGAGCAAGTGTCCTCTCCCTGTCTTTTCTCAATTCTTCCATCTATGTCTGCCTTCATGTACTAATTCCCTCTTTTTAATAAGGACAGAAGTCATACTGAATCAGGTCCTTTCCTAATGATCTCCTTATTAATTACATCTGAAACTGTCACAAACCCACCACAGGGTGGGCATTGTTTAGCCTTCTGGTCAATGCTACAGGAGATTTGCAGTAATTCTGTAACTAAATCAGCACAAAAGTATTTTCTAGTTTATTTTTATTGATTATTTGGGGATCTAATATCATGCACCCCTATCATGCCCACCTCCCAATTCCCCAGTGTCCACCCCATTCCCTGTGACCCCCCTGAAAGAAAACAGATCCATTTTGTGGCATCCATATACTCACTGGAATATGGTCAAACTCATCGGGTCCAGCACTCCAAGGGAAGGTGAATCTTTCTCCACCTGCACGCCTGTTGGAAGCTACCTACTGTGGAGATCAGAGTGCTGGCTGGAGAAGGGTGGGTCCAGTTTTCTTGTGCCCATGCCACTGTGTTCAGTGCATCCAGCTCAGCAGGACCTAAAGACATTCCTATGTCTTCAGGCAGTAGCCCAGCCCATGGACATCCTCATGGCCTTCAGTGGTAACAGAGGCCACAGACATCAACATGGCCCTTGGCCCTTTCAGAATCACTGACTCACTCATGGCCATCTGTGACTGCATGGACCACAGGCCTCCAAGGAGTGATCAAAGTGACCCCAAAAGACCAAAGTAACAATTGCAACAAAATCCAATTATGTGAACCAGAGAACTGTATACACTTGTTATCTTTTTGTCAACTTGACACAAGCTGCAATCATATGAGAAGAGGGAACCTCAATTGAGAAAATGCCCCATCAGACTGATCAATAAAGAAGCCTGTGTGATTCTCATGACTAATGACTGACATGGAAGGGCATAGTCCACTATGGGCAGTACTGTCTCAGGCGGGTTTTCCTGGGGTGTGTTTAGAAATAATGGCTTATGAAACATTGTTATTAGCCTTTGATATAAAATAAGTGTATAAAATGCTATTATTATGTTTTAGTAGTTTAGAATTTTAATTCTTTTGTTCTTCTTTGTTTTTCATGTGTTAATGTTTTCCTGCTAAGTATCTCTATGTATAGCATCCGTTCTGTACCACGGGAGGCCAGGAGACGGCAGTGGATGCCCTGGAACTACAGTGGCAGATGGCTAGGAAATGCCGTTTAGGTGCTAGGAAACTACCCCAGGTCCCCTACAAGAGCAGCCAGTATTCTTAATTGCTGGACCATCTTTCCAGGCCTGCTTTCCAATTTATAAATATAGATTTTTAGATTTGGAAAATTAATGTTTTATTTTGAGATTTTAATCTAGGTACTCAAAAATTTAACAAGATGACACATACTTGAATTTCTCTAATATTAAAAGTATTTACTGTTTAGATGAAACGAATGACCTCTCACACAAAAATTGTATTTGATTAAAAGTCATAATCAGGATCCTTAAATTTTAATTCTCAACAAGTTTTTAAACTGTAATTTTGCGGTTTAAAGAATTTTCTCACTCAGGCATTTTCATGTGTTTCAGGTCCTTTCTGAGAGGGAAGTGTGTGTGTGTGTGTGTGTGTGTGTGTGTGTGTGTGTGTGTGTGTATTATTGTTTCTGTGTACACATCTGTTGAAATTACTGGAAATGACAACCAAAGAAAGAAAATTCATTCCTTGGTTGCCATCATTGATAACTTAATGTAAAAGCAAAATTCTAGGAACAAAGTGCATCAGCTTCTCTTGCTTTGCTTATACACTTAGTTATTAAATTATGAATGTCTATGCCACAGCTTCTGTATGTGGTGTAGGTATCTTATATGACAGATTCTGTAGATGGGCACAGTTCTCTATGGAGGAGAGTATGGTGAATTTCTAAAGATGACATTTACTGTGTATGTTTATTTGATACATATCAGTTAGCCTTTCCAGTCAAAGTGTTAGAATGATCAACTGAACAATACTGAAATATCCACTCAACTAGATAATTCTTTATTACTGATTAGAAAAAGAGACTATCCATTCAGCAAATTATAAATCCATTACTGACTTGTAATTGTTCTATCAGTCTTCATTTTATTTTAAGAAACAGTAAGATTCAAAGAAGGATGTAAGTTGGTAATGCTGCTGTTTCCATGTCAGATTTTATCTTACGTTCAAAGGAGACAAACCACTATGAAAATAACCAGCAGTCACAGAAATGAATACATTCACCCTTTTCAGTAGCTAATCATGGGACTTGGGACTGAACATTTTATTTAGCAAATTTATACCATGTTTTTTCTACCACCATTTAGGTTTCCATATTTAGCTATTTAGTAGTCATGAAAACAATTTAATTTTGTAATTCCTTCTAGTGAAAATTTATACTCAATATGATACCTATTATATTGTTGTTATTTGATTACAAATTTTAAAACCCAGGAGTTTCAGACATTTTAGAATAATCTGCTATATTTTTGGTTTTATAAGTGTTAAAGGTAGATTAATCATCCAACATGATTCCAATGAAGAAAAAACATTTAGAATTTTTTCAAACATTTGGTATCTTCATCTACTAAATAGGCATTATTCATTCTGATGACAAATAAATATCAATTTAGATGAATACTTTCATATGAAAATAACAGCAACTCTACCATGAAACTGCTGAGGGAATATTTATGAAATGATGTGCTTGTACTTTGTCTGGAATATTGATTGATGGGACCTTTGCCTACATTGATAAGTGAGCATCAACCTTGATATGGGGTCTATTATTATTAATGTGCTCATTGATTTGGTCATATGTTGGGATACTACATAACAAATAGACCTGCAGAGTTCATCAAAAGGTGCTGTTCCGACCTCTATCTCTAAGGAGCATCATTAACTAAGCCTCCAGCTGCTTGCATCCTGGATCCACCATGACATTTTCCCAGAGGTCACATTTCCCCCCAGGTTACTGCCACCAATTACCATGAGGAGTGAACCCATGGCCAGCACCACTGCTGTGAGACACCAGGTCCCTAAAAATGGACATGTTGGCATTTAAGGGCTCTCAAATGGCCTCACTTACACTTTCCTTGGACTGGAGTGTACGTACTCTGTGATCCTTCACACAGTTTTCCCTTCAAGTTTGAATTGCTGTTGGCATTTTCTCTATACTTTATCCTTTCTTGGAGTTTCTCTAAATACATCTCTTAGACTTCTATTTAATCTTGGCCCAGGCTTCTTTGAAAACAGCACAAGCATATTTGAGTGTGCCATTTACTCGTTTAACATATTGCACTAAATGCGGGCATACTATGATTTAGGGATAATTATGGATACTGGGGATATAACCACCATGCACAACACCTGGTACTGGAAGGTTTACATTAGACTGAGAGATAAATATAAACAAAACAGAAAGCATGTCAGGTGTGGATAAACTCTAAACATTTATCCAATGTAATTTCAGAAGCTGAATATGCACATATGAAACCAAGATGTTTTCAACCAAAACAATAACATTTGTAAGCCTTTTATAAGTTTGTTTTGAAACAACTGAGATACTGGGTAGTTTTCATGTCAACTTGATACAATGGAGAGTCACCTGAGAAAGGAATTTCTAGGAGGAATTGACTAGGCAGAATCACCCATACATCTATATGTCTGTGAGGGTTGTGTGGGATATTGATGAGGTAGTAAGTCCGAACTCTGAATGTATGCTACACCATGCCACGAGCTGGGCTCTGAACTGTTAAAGAGTAAAGAAAGCTTGCTCAGTGCGAGAAGAAAGCAAGCATTTCAATCTGCTCTTCACCTCACATGTGTGGCTTGAGTTTCTTACTTTGACTTGCCTGAACTGATAGACTGTAATTTGGAACTGAAAGCCAAATAAACCCTTTCTTCATAACGTTGCTTTTTGTCAGGATATCTTATCACAGAATTTAAACTAGAACAACTGGCAGATGGCAAGCAAAACACTGATTGAGGTAGAAAGGGAGAGGGAGAAAGGCAGGTGTGAGGAGAGGAGATCAGAAGATACACAGAGAATCGAGTAAGCTTCCTAAGACATCTTATTCTACAGAATTAGTATCATATCTTAATTGTCTCTGTGCATTGAGATGTGATGTCACTCAATAGTCAATGTACCTTCACCATCAGAATGAACTTACTAGCCAATAACTAATTAGCTAAATAAATAAATAAATAAATAATGATAAGTATGTTGCAGGAAGGACAAAAGAGAATGAGGTAAGAACATGTAGCACCATTTTCTCAATAAATGCTCCAGTGGAGCCATACAAGTTTACAATATCCAGGTAAGAAGTGGGTAACTATGGGTATGTCTTCTAGAAGAGCAGCCTATAGAATTTCCTTTTATGGGCAGGATGCAACGTCAAATAAATACAAAACATTTTCAATAACATAATAAATTTTGGCTTGCATGAATTTTTTAAGTCAGTGTTGACTTATGTATTTGAAACAGAGAAAGAAATTGAAGCATTTTATTTTAGTCTTATATAATTTTGGGTATCTGTTGACTGTTAAATGGTTCTGGGTGCATAAAATTTGCCAGCAAGGAAGAACAAGATAACTTTGTTTGATACAAATACTCATATCTCCTCCTCCAGGTGATCTATGCAATATTCTTTCTCCCGATTCCCAGTGATTCCCTTAGATACATTCATTACTAAATTCTTCCTCCTTTTCTCTTTGTTCACTTTCCTGCATATTTTTCATAGTATTTCCTTTATTTTGCGTCACCAGATAATTTCCTCTGTTTTTGTTTCTCAGTGGTGGACAGAAAAGAGATGACTTTTAGATTCACAAGAACCAGCAGATTCTAATACAAATTTTGAAGTTTATTCAATACAAATAAGAAGTGTTCTTTACAGAGAATCAGGCATTTATAGTTGTGTGTACTTATATATGGGTCCGCTATCCTATTGCACTGATCAATGTGACTAATTTTGTGTCAGTTACACAAAGGTCTTATTTAAAAACACCTGTAGTCTAAATTGAAGTTTGGAAATGTGATAGATCCTGCAGGATTTTTTCTTTTTCCCCTATTTGGCCAATCTTTGTCCTTTTTTTTTTTTTTTGCCTTCACGGACATTTTGTATTTTTTTAATATGCTTATGAAGTATGGGCCTGGAATTCTGTTTGGAACTTCATTGAATCTGATAATCATTATTGATAAGACAGTCATTTTACCCATGAGCATATGAGGTCACTTTTTAGTGCCATCCTCAAGTTCTTCAATTTCTAAAATTTTCACTATAGAGGTTTTTCATTTCCATGGGGCGGTTTATTCTCAAATACTTTCTTTTTATAGTGAGTTTTGCAGTCTTTTTCTTTTACTCTTGAGATTACATTTACATAATTCATTCCTTCATTTCCCTTCACTCCCTCCAAACCCTGCCATGTAACCCTCCTTGCTTACTTCTAAATTCATGCCCTTTTTCCATTAATTGTTATTATATGCATATATGTATTTTGTTTATGATCTAAAATTAAAGCTTTCCTGAAGATCAGAATGCAAAGCTAGTCACACTAGCTAGCCATAGAGGCCAGGCAGTGGTGGCACACACCTTTAATCCCAGCACTCATGAGGCAGAGGCAGATGGATCTCTATTAGTCCAAGGCCACCCTGAGCTACATGAAATTGGTTCAGTCTAAAAGAGAAACAGAGCTCACACAAAGGTGATTTCAGCATTTGGGATCCCACACCTTTAATCCCAGCACTAGAGAAGACTATAAGGCAGGAGGAGACAGGAGCTAAAGGAGTCTTAGGAGCAGTAGTCGGGAGCAGTCTGAGGTTCAGTGGATCGCCCCTTCAGTCTGAGTATTGGTGGAGGTGGCAACTCTAATGGTTGGCTGCTTTGCTTCTCTGATCTTGGGCTTTAACCCCAATATCTATCTCTGGGTTTGTAATATCCTTGCTACACATATACTTACCTAAAGACAACATTGTATTCCTAAATACACTACTTAGTTTGTATAATGTTACAAATGTATGTAAGTTTTCTGGACTTACCCTTTGGCATTGGATAACTATTGTGTTCTATCCTGTGGAAAATGATTTCTCCTGCTCTCAACATTCCTTAGTTTCATTCACTGTTGTGTAGAGTGAATGTCTATTGGGAGGGGGACTGTTTTTCTGATGTATTTTATCAGGATGACTGTCAAAGGTATGCAGGACAGATCCTGATATGTGTGTGTTAGTTTTGTATCCTGCCACTTTGCTGAAAGTGTTTATAAGCACTAAGAGGTTGCTTTGTTTTGTTGTTTGTTTAAGTTTTTTGTAGATTCTTTAGTATATCTTAGACACAATTTTTTCTCCAGAAAGGGCTGCTTTGATTTTTTTCTATTCATACTCATTTTATTTTCTTCTTTTGTTTAAATGTTCTATCTAAGGCTCCAACACTGTACTGAACATAACCGGAAAGAGTAAAACCTGTATCTTGTTGCTGACACCACATATTTTAACTGCAGATCATAGAGAAATTGGTTCAAAAGGGAATAGGAGCACCCTCCCTGCTGGCTAGCATCCATAGTGTTAGAAGGTGCTTTGTAGATTTCTGGGGAAGAAAAGAGACTGATTATCTCACAGAGTATTAGCTCATACAAGCTATAATACTGATCCAACAGGCAGGATACACACAATTATTTAATAGTGAAATGGCTGGCATGGGGGTAACCAACTGCTTTCTGGCTGGATGTGAGACCTTCACAGGATAGATTTCATGCCTGTTATTTAAACCTTGTCAAATCCTTGGCTTGGGAGACCATAAGGTATAGGGATAAACATATTATTGTCATGTTGCTAATGTTTAGGTTGTCAAACTGCATCTCAGGTGTTTACGTTTATACCCATGCTGCTCTCAGCCTTGATACGGAAGTCTCTCTTGGCAACATGCAGCAGTCAGTGCAGGGAATAATAACTTACCAACATTATGAGACTGAGACACGGGTCCTCTGCCCTAAAGGAGACACGTTTGTCACCATCCTACATGGATGGCCCTACATTCATGAACAAATAAAGAGCACTAAAAAGATTTAATGAGTGATTCTAATTTTATCTAAAGATGACATGAAGTTGTGAGGTGTACAAGTTGGGAGGAATATGGGAGGAATAGAAGACGGAAATGGTGGAGTTCATATTGTACACATAGATGACAATTTTAAAGAATAATACAAGGTGTTTTCTCAGCCAGGCAGTTGTGGCATACTCCTTTTGTCACTGCACTTGGGAGGCAAAGGCAGGTAGAGCTCTGAATTTGAGACCAACTTGGTCTACAGAGCAAGTACCAGGACACCCAAGACTATGCCGAGAAACCTTGTCTCAAATAAATAAATAAATAAATAAATAAATAAATAAGTAAGTAAATAAATAGTAAACAATGTGTTCTTAATACAACATTGTGGAGACTTTACAATGGGATCAGGCAGACAGACAAACAGATGTAAAACATTTGGGAGCCACTAACATAATACACTTAAATATAGGCTTTTCAAAAAATTTACCTTATGGTATTACTGGAATAGTGGTGTTTTCTGTGATCATAACGTACAAAATTCAAAAACTGATACTATATATTTTTTCATATTGTGAAAATACTATATGACATCTTTATCTTTATTTTTCTTTATCATTTTTTCAATTAAAACACATTTACTCAAGGGCTTAAATTTAGATTGCTCAAATTTAAATGATCCAATTTCTTTCCTAGTTATGTTTCCTATTGAAAGAGAGAAATAACACAACATGATGTACGCAAGACCAAATAAATGAGGTAAATCCTTGATATCTATAGCCATGTCCAAAGAAATGATCACTTTAAACAAATGACCAAAAAATGCTTTCATTGCATCTTCCTTGAGTTAGGATGAGCTCTAGTATCATAATATCTTTAAATGTAACCCTTTGCTCTTAAGAAAACATATTTTTATAAATAAAAAAGGCTTTTCAGGTGTGAAATGTGAATATTATTATTCTATGTTAATATATGAATTTTTGTCAATAAAGCATAACGTGTTTTCTTATTTATCATTTACAGAAACATTTTTGACATCTTCATTTGCACCCTAAGATTGATTGGGACATTACTAACTCACTAGGCATAGCAACTTAGTATCTAAAATCTGCATTTAATGCAAGTACTAGGAAGAGGACCCATTATGTTTGCAGAGAATTGTAAATGTCAGAAGCATTTTTTGGACCTTTGTAGGTGATCCTGTGCAGAGCAGCCACCTTGTCTGGAGACTTTGTACCTTGATATTGCCGTAAGAACCTTTTAAAGGTAGATTTGTTTATATAAATGTAATAATATAGTAATTGGGAAACCTTTTCACAAGTGAAAAGGAAACACACAGATTTATTGCCCATGTTTCAGTTTAGCAAAATTACATATTATATTTACACTTCTTGATTTTAAAATGCTAAACATCCTTTCCTTCAGAAAGATGAATGCAAAGAGAATTGGATCTCTTCTTAATTTTTACTGAGCACCAAGTCCATGATACAATCAAGCATATTGTATGTGTAAGATGTTTCTGCATCTTAAAGATAATACGTACTTATTGGAAAAGCTATATATCACATTCTTACTTTTGATATTTCTCAAGTTTAGAAGCCCCCACCCCCATTGTGTACTCAGGGAAACCATATCAGTTCTAAGTAGCGAATTTGAAGACTCTATCAAGTTGTATTCAAATCAAGATCAATCTTTCTTTGCTTGATCTAAAAACATCAATCATGGCTATGCTACCATCTCCTTTCTGATAAATACCAAATCTCCTTTGAATTGCAAACTCATTTTCAATTGCCTTTTGCAATTGAAAATCTTCTATTGAAGGTTTGGAACATCAAATATGCTGGATGAATGAAAATCAGTATCTCCCAACAACGCAATTCACAACCAAGCTTTCCCCTATGACTAAAATTTGTCTTTCACAATTTGTATGCTGGGAACTTAATTCCTACTACAACACTGAGAAGTAAAATGACTGGGGAACTGTTTAGATCAGAAGAAGTCACTCTTCCTGTAAATGTATACAAGCTGCTTTGCAAAGGTCTGCCAGAGGAATTTCATGGGGTTTCTTTTCTGCTGTACCCTATGTGAAGGCACAACAAGAAATCTTTCATACAAACCCTTTTCAGTTCCCTGAACATGAATTCAGACACGGACCCTTATCCATCTGATTGGTGTTGTCCCCCGTAAATGACTGCCACAGTTTTCCACCTTCTATTGTTCCTGGCTTCTTGCCACATTTAGAAGTCATTTAAAAACAATGCTCATGTTGTTGTTCTTTTATCATCCCTAATTTGACATGAAGTTCTTTAAGACAATGACTATTCTTTTTATCTACCCATAGCTCATTGTAAATATTCAATTAATTTTATAAGTCAAAAACATGGAGAAATAAACAAATTTCTCTATTAATGAGTCATTTTTAACTTAAAGAAATATTTTGAGGTGAAACTGTTACAATATATATATATATATATTTTTATATATACAATATATAATATACAATATTATATATTACAATATATATATATATTTACCTGGATGCTATTGTCTGCCTTCTGTATTGCTAAAAGATCTCCCACTTTCCACAATACTCACAAATTTTTCATGGGAAAATTATCTCATTGAATAAACTGTTTTCTCAAACATTGGCTCAAACAATATTTTTCATTAGTCTATTGATACACACAAATTGTTTGACCAACTTGTGTGATTGAGTGAATTTCTTTCAACAAAGTTTTACTATAGAACAACACAAGAAACATGACATCAGATTAAGTTACTGGTTTGGTGTTAAAAGAAACAAATCCTATTGCAATAAGTTTAAATAACAGAAAAGTATTGCTTACACATAAATGAGATGTTTCATAGACTAGAAATATATTTCTGTTTTGTGTTTTTGAAATGGCCTTGAATTTCCCCAAAGAAATGTCCACCTCACAAGTACTGGCTAGTTTTCACTCCAGTCCTTAAAGGTTTACTTAATAAACCTTTACAGTTTACATATGTAACATGCAGTGAACAATTCAGTTCTCCTTAATGAAAGTAAGAGACAACTGACAGTCAAGTCTGTTGATGAGTCTACTGGGGAGGCCATCTCAGAGGGTGCTTACTCTCTTGAAGTTTGTTTCTAAAGCTTACTGCATTTACAGCTTAGAGAAGGGGCTTGTCATCTTGTTAATGATAACTGTTTACTTGTCATTAGATAGGACAAAAATGTGATGTGTTGATGGTGAGTAGGCAAATAAATGTGTGTGTGTGTGTGTTTCAATAGATATTTAAACCTCAAGAAACTGATTATAAAATCTCTCGCATGTCAAGGTGAACATATGTTGACAGAAAGAATTCATACTGATAAAAAATGATAAACTTTCTCTTCTGACAATGATGAAGCTTGTCACTTTTGGGGGATCATACACATGTATCATGTATGCTGAACTATCTCCTACAGGCAATATAGTTAATACTCAACATGATACAATGTTCACTTTAAGTATACACTGAATGATATTTCAGGTTGAAAAACAATCAGATTATTTTTTTCTCATAGCTTTCAACAACCATTAAATGGTGCAAATACCCACAATACAAAAAGGAAAGAGAGCTAGTTAAAATAATTTCAATACTTTAAAATATTTTCATGCTAAATATCATGAAATAAAGAACGTCAGAATTGTAATATTTGAAATGCTGTGGATCTGGACACCCAAGAAAAATCTGGACTGAACAAAATAGCTAAATAATTAGCAAGGACCTCCTAGAGAATACTGGAAAGTGATGTTGATGTTGATTTCAATCGAATGACCTTGGCCCACTGTGGTTTGTTTAAAGCAAATTCTTTATGCAGATATCTGTTCTTTTTTGTTACATCTTTCTAAGAGTTTGTCCATAAGTATTTTCTGTGTATTCTACAAAGACTCTCATATGGCTCCCTCTCTCCTGTGCTTAGCAATCAAGGCGAAGTGAAAGTTATAGTTTACAAATACAAATAAGGCAAAGCCTAGACATCAGGATACTAAGACAAGTAATACTGGAAAATAACAGTAATTCTTTGGAATAATTTGCATTGATATTGTTTCTTTCATGAGAACAGACATATACACACAGAGGAAGAGAGAGAGAGAGAGAGAGAGAGAGAGAGAGAGAGAGAGAGAGAGAGAGAGAGAGAATAGTCACACATCATGGGAAACCAACTTTTCTCACTGTCCCTTAATGATTAGTCTTCTCTTCCAACTACCTTTGCCTTAAGAAAGAACACCTCACCTCTCTCTATTTTCCTGCTAATGTAACTTTACCCTGTTGACAAATGATACCTGATCACTTTTGCCTTGTTAAGTGTCCAAGATGTGGCCAGACAATGTCACTCTTTCAAGCAAAGTTACATGCATATTTTCATGAAAGTGTGTGAGAAGGCATGGGAAACCTCCTCAGTCCTGTCTTCAGAATACATCCCGAAGACCAGAAGTCCAGCCCACTGTTGCAATTACAGATATATCCATTAACATAGTTCACTCCACAACTACACCCATGAATACATTGGCATAGTTCCTGGTTATCTTTGATCATATAAGGTCTAATTTACTCATGTTTTTGTCGCATGAGAAAAAGTATATTCGCGGTCTAAGTGGAAACTGCAGTATGATTTCTTACAGGGTGCCAAGAAGCCTGTACTGTGTGAGAAGTTTCCACTTTTTTTCCTTTAAAGAGTTCTTCCCTGGTGAATATCAATTGATTTAATTTGGGAGGAGAAAAGAAAGAAAATCTACTAACCATGGATTTGAAAAGAACAACAGTGAATGAAGACAGATACAATGACATCATATTTTTGAGATAGATTCACATTTCATTCTATTCTTGACTCTCTTCTAATAAAATATCAATCAAGATTTGTCAGATCCTGTCACTCCCTGCTTAGGATGTTCAACCTCTGTAACATTTTCTCTGTAAAAATCTTCTTAGTTTATGGCCACCACACCTCAGCCCTGTGTAGTGTGTTCCACCCACTCTTACCCATGTTCACAGACCTTGCCAATGTCATCATTCTCTAGCCTCTCTCCAAACAGTGTCTAACTATTATTTTCTTGTTTATTTAGTCCAAGATATCCATTTAATGGACTAACTTTTTTCAAGTTTTTCCCAGACCCTTTTCTAAGGAATGTCTTCACCTGACACTCACCTCCACTGTTCTCTAGCCCAGGTACCTAGCTGAATTTTCTTTTTCCCATTCAACTTTTCACTTCCCACTTAAAAAAAAAACTAATTTAATAAATGGATTCTGTTTGTCTTTAGCTAAAATGTAAACTCAATTAAGTAATTCTAATAAGCGTATTCAATGTTGCATGCCAAATACTTATATTGCCACTCTGCTCAGAGAATAAATGACTTATTGATTTGAATTTTTATTTATAATAAGCAATTTCTTTAAATACCATTTACTTTTACAAATGGAAAAATGTAGCACACACAAGCACATGTACAAACATACACACACACACACACACACACACACACACACACACACACACGCACGTACACACCTTCAACAAATATTTTTTGGGGGCAATTGACATATTTAGCACTTCAATAGTCCTTACCTGAAACAATTAATATAAAGTTGATCAAAATACGATTGCCACAGTTTCTTACAATTTTTGGGCCCTTGGTCTCAGTTGCACTGTTACTAAAATGTCTTTTACAAATATGAAAACAAGATTAGGTCTCACTAAATAGACCAGGCTAGCAACAAACTTACTGAGATCATCCTGTCTCCACCTTTTAGTGCCAGAATTAAATGCTGTGGCAACTACCTGGTAATTACTATTTATCATTTTAAGTCAAATGCTTATCATCATCATCATCATCATCACAAGGGGTAAAACTTCATAACCAATAACCAATGTGTCATAAATCATCTGAAAAACTAGAACAACTTGATAAAGAATGTTTCCCAAAGCAATCAAATCTCTTTTCTTTGAAAACTATAAAATTGTCCATCGTTACAAAAAGGAAATGTCAAATACATTCACTATGAATCATCTTTCTGTGGTAACCAAAGAATGGGGATAAATTATGAGCAATTCATACTTATTTTCTTTAAAAAAATATGAGTTAGATGAAGAAAGAGAAGGAAAGGGGAAAGGAAGAAGGGGTCTTAATACATTATTGCATCTTTGTCGTGCAGCCCAAAGTGGCTATTGAGAAAAGCAGAAACATATGTGACACTTTCTCAATCATAGGGATACTGTTTTCATCTTTAACTCACTTTAGCATGGATCTCTGCTCTCAGAAAGGGTAGGGCAGAGCAAGGATCCCTGGAAATAATCCAGGAATTGACTAAGCATTAGTTTTGAGACATCTCAAGTGAAGCTAAAAAGAATAACACACGTAAGCGTGTGAGTGCTGGGAAGAAATGAACAGGTATCAGAAAGAAAACAAAAAGGTGAGAGCGCATGTCAAGAACAGACAGCAGAACAGGAAGTAGTAAATGAGCTAAGTTCCTTTTCATTTTGCCCAAAGTCAGTTGGAAAACCCCGTTTACATTTTCCTAAGAACAGTAAGGCTGAGAAATGAAATTGTTCTTCTGGGGTTTTGTCTGTTCTCCTCAAATGCTACCGCTCACAACCCAGGCAGATTTCCACAAAACAGATAATTAATGCAAGTCGGGAGAAATAAGGATTTTGGAAAATAAAGCTGAAAAATTTACTATGAACAGTAAGTAGAGGAAATTTCTTTACGAGGCTATCAGGATTGTCACTAATATATGAGATATTAGAATAAATTAAAAGCTAATCAGACTGCAAGGCCGGGAGAGAGGGACAGCTCAGCAGATAAGAGCACTTACAGCTCCTGCAGAGGTTGGGACCCTCATCAAGAGGCTGACCAACATCTGCTTGCCTAGTCCTGAGGAATCCTGAGCCCTCTGTGCTGCCTTGGCAAGGGTTGCACTTCAGTGCCAATACCTACACAATGCACATAATTAAAAAGAAAATAAATCTTAGAAAAATTCCAGGAAAGAAATGTACATAAAAAGTTCAAATTTACATTCAAATGTAGACAGTCAAATGAAAACAAAACACCATGATTTCTTAGACATAATGTCTTCATTTCTTTAAAGTCTTTCCTTTTTCTTTTTTTCTTTTTGTCTTTTTCACAATATGTTAGTCTCTTAAAACTTGCTAAGCTTCACAGGTATTAAACAGAAAAAAGAAAGACATGAAGACAGGAAAGAAATTCTGAAATTCTGTACAGGAAATGGGGCCTTCAGAAGATAAATGTTGCAAGCAAAATGATGAGAAAATTACGGCTTTGTTCTTTACAGACATAAGAGCCATTTACCACCCACCATGTCATTTCTGATGCAGACTCTCTCAT
Source organism: Cricetulus griseus (assembly GCF_003668045.3). Classification (NCBI taxonomy): domain Eukaryota; kingdom Metazoa; phylum Chordata; class Mammalia; order Rodentia; family Cricetidae; genus Cricetulus; species Cricetulus griseus. Next base: position 10,155,697 of record NC_048601.1, read on the forward strand.
AGCTTTGTTTTCCTGACTCAAATATAATTATTCCCTGGGTTTGTTACAGTAATAAAGATAATAATAATTTGTTCTTATGGCATACTTTTGCTACTAAGAGTTTAAACACTTTAGAGAAAACTCTCCCACTCGTCTTCATAAGAGCCTTACAAAGCAATGATATGGAGATAAATGGCCACAGAAGATGACTAAAGGAAAATGATTCAACCTGGAGTGTTGAATTCTTATTCATCTTAGTTGTCTGATCCAGAAAAATGGAGAGTACATCATTAATATAGACCTGAAATTCTCTCAAGATTCCAGATATTTTTTATGTGATCTCAGAGGTAAATGATATATTTTTAAGGCTTGAAATTTTATCCAGACTAAAATTGAGATATATTGTCAAATTTTCTATCTAATGATATTTTACTGGAAGAAAAAAAAGCACAATTCCTAAGGAATTGGCATAACTAGAATCTGGACCCACACTTTAACAATACAGATTGTTTAATATTTATGTTTCCCAACACAGTAAATATCCGTTGTTAATTGTGAGAAATAACTAATAGGAATTTGAAGGCCATGAGTTTCAAAATCATTATGTTTAAACGACTGGAGTGATGTATCTACTGCCAAGAGAACACAGTGCAGAGGGTCTGAGATGTGTTTACAGTACCAGTGTCCGTGGTGGGGGGCTCACAACCACCTTTAACCTCATCTCCAGGCAATCCAGTGCTTTGTGGGCCTCCAAAGGCACATGCACATGTATACATGTCCTTAAAATACACTTAAAAATAAAATAAACGGTAATTTGGAAATATTATCTACCCAATAAAATTAAAGATGTGTCGACTTTAACTCTTCTATGTCAGTTTATCATTGGAACATTATATTTTGGGTACCCAGTTCTACAATCCATATAAATGACTTTTGGTTATTGCAACTATGTATTCTGGATTCCTAAAGGCTTAATACAAACGTTGATGTTGTTTCTGCATTGAGAAATGCAATGTACATTTTGCAAATTGTATTATCTTTTTATTTGATCTCATTGCAGCTCTGGTTCAAAAAGATCTTCATGATACATATGCTACCAACTCCATGAGTTCCGTTTAAGGGTTGAAACCAGCACAGTGTTTCTAAAGATAATATGAAAATGATGCTAGAAGGGTTGAACTCTCTGTGTAGGGTTTGCATTGAACCATTTCCTTACAATATTGTACCTGGACATGTTGATCCTTTGCCATGTTTAAAAAATCTATTAATAACATTTCTGTGTATATGAAAACCTTTTAAAAAATCAATTCTCTTATGTCTAGATCATGTTTAAACATGGGTGAAATTTTCCAAGGCATCACCTCTTATGAGACATCTATCAGATGTCTTCAGGAAAGTCAAGGGTTTGTGGTTTCTATTCTCAGAAGGCTTGCTCTTTACTGGGAATTGAAGAGAGATGGATGTTTATTGTCTACTCATAGTTTGTATCCTTTTAATAAATTTTGTATATTAAACATTCTACAAAGTACATTTTCATCTTTCTTTACATTTTAAAGTAATTGTATATTTTTATCACTTCGTTGAGAACTTTTGTTTTGATCATGGGCACACATTCCCAAATCCTCCAAGTTCCATGCTCCCTTGCTCACCTACCCAAATTTGTGTTTTCTGTTTTTAACCCATAAAGTACAATTTGTACTTCTTAAATAATCTTGGATCTGTGACCTTCTTCTGCATCATGATCCAAGTACCAGGGGCTATACATACATACAGCATACATACATACATACATACATATTTGTTCACACTCTCCTCTAGTCTCTTCTCTTTTCATATGTTTTGTATTATTTAATTTATGTTCTGAGGATATCAAATATGAACACTGTATTTACTTAATATGAGAAAACTCTCTTTTTTTCTCTCTCTCTCTTTCTCTCTCAGAATAGGTGTGGGACTTCAAGGCAAACTTCTTGTTGTGATTTCGTTCGTCTGGCTTGAGCTGACACTCATCTTGTGGATGCTGACACAGCATAACCTACGCATTCATACATTCAGGGGCCCTGCTGTGTCTGTAAGACACTACTTGCTTGTAGCGACCAAATGTGTCTCATTCTTACACTCTTTCTGCCCCTTTATTTTGCATTTTTGCATTGTACTTTAGGAATGTAGGGCCTGTGTCCAATTCATTCCTTGATATAAATTATATCAGCGAAAAAACATGAATGTTTAGATGACAGATAAGATAGATTAATAAATAGATGATAGGAAGAGAGATATTGATGATGATGATGAAGATAGATAGACATAGATAAACTAATAGTCAGACAGATAGACACAAAGAAAAGAAGACACATTCACGATAGGGTGGGGAATAAGAGCCAAACAGCAGCAAATTAAGAGAAGTATATATAACAACAACTAATGAGTGGTAGTGAATTAGAGAGAGAGAGTAATGTGAGGGGCACCGTGGAGGATTTAGAGGGTGGAAATGGAAGGGAGAAGTGATGCAATTATTTTATAATCTCAAAAAATATAAAAATTGAACTTGAAACTCAATATTTGAAACTACATATATTATTTTACAAATTGGAAAACTGATTCCAAGAAAGATGCATATTAGCCCACATTACCTACTAGGACAGGGCTGAATAAGAAAAGACTGTGTAGAGATGGTGACCTAGCACTTCACTATGGAAGATCACCCAGTGACCAAAGAATCAACTCATCTGTTGCTCATCAGTGCACTGAATGGGGAGAGCACTGAGAAATCCGTTTGCAATGGAGAACAGCTCAATATACATTCTACACACTTTTTCCTCCATTTTTTATTTGAATTCAAAACAAGATTGTTTTACATATCATTTCCAGCCCCTTCTCCCTCTCCTGCCCTTCCCCAACTAACACCCTACCTATCCTATACCCTTTCTGCTCCCCAGGAGGGTGAGGCCTTCCATAGGGATTCTTCAGAGTCTGTCATATCCTTTGGGATAGGGCCTAGGCCAAGCCCGGTGTGTCTAGGCTTCGGGAGTATCCCGCTATGTGGGATCGGCTCCCAAAATCTATGCTAGGGGTAAGTACTGATCTACTACAAGGGGCCCCATAGATTTTCGAGGTCTCCTCACTGACACCCACGTTCATGGGATCTGGATCATTCCCATGCTAGTTTCCCAGCTATCAGTTTGGGGACCAAGAGCTCTCCCTTGGTCAGGTCAGCTGTTTCTGTGGGTTTGACGAGCCTACTCTGGACCCCTTTGATCATCATTCTTCCTTTTCTACAACTGTATTCCAGTTCAGTTCAGTGTTTAGCTATGGGTATCTGCTTCTACATCCACTTAGGAAATCAGTATGGCAATTCCTCAGGAAAATGGGAATCAGTCTACCACAAGATCCAGCAATTCCATGTTAGGCATAAAGCCAAAGGAGGCACATTCATACAACAAGGACATCTGTTCAACGATGTTCATAGCAGCATTATTTATAATAGCCAGAATCTGGAAGCAACCTAGATGTCCCTCAACTGAAGAATAGATAGGGAAAATGTGGTATATTTACACAATGAAGTACTACTCAGTGGAAAAAACAATGGAATCTTGAAATTCCCAGGCAAATGGATGGGACTAGAAGAAACCATTCTGAGCAAGGTAACACAGTCACAAAAAGACAAACATGGTATGTACTCACTCATATATGAATTTTAGACATAGAGCAAAGGATTATCAGCCTATAATCCACACTGCCAGAGAAGCTAAGAAACAAGGAGGAGTTTAAGACAGACATACATGGTCCCCTGGAGAAGGGGAAAGTGACAAGATCTCCTGAGCAAATGGGGAGAATGGGAGGAGGGGAGAGGGAGCTAGGAGAATGAGAAGGAGAGAAGAGGAGGGGTGAGGAGGACATGAGGGAGCAGGAAGTTCAGGTTGTGGGAAGAATAGAGGAGAGCAAGATAAGAGATACATAACAGAGGGATATATTATAGTTTTAAAGAGAAATCAGGCACTAGGGAAATGTCCAGAGATCGACAAGGATGACACCAACTAACAATCTAAGCAACAGAGGAGAGGCTACCTTAAATGCCCTCCCCTGATAATGAGATTGATGACTGACTTATATGCCATCTGATAGTCTTCATCCAGAAGCCAGTGGAAGTAGATGCATTCCACACATTTGTACATCAGGTAAAGATGAAAAATCTCAGAAAACAGTGATTTCCAAATGAAGTTGATGAGTGAGACAAACAATACTTCTCAAAATGTTTGTATTGGCAGAGTGGTTGTGTCATCAAAATGAAAAAAACAAATATCTTTAATATTTCTCAGTTTCACTTGCATGTAAGACTGCTTATTGGTTTCCCAATCAGGTTAAGTGGAAAGAAATCATGCCTTTCTAGCAGTTCTTGCTTTTGGCAGTGGAAGATTATGCTCCAGACTTTTGATTAACAGCCCTCATTTGCTGTTAACTGAATCCCTGATGGCACAGATTGTGGGGTCCCCTGAGAATAAGAGTCTGACCACAGCTCTACAAGTCCTGATTCACTTCCTTGCATAATTGCTTACAAGTGGGGAACTTCCTGCTACCAAAGCTTGGGATAGCCTAGATTTCTGAATGATATCAATTAAGCAAAGTATGACACTCTGTTCGTATTCTACCTTATAATGTAAGAAGCCCAATGAAACGTGCAATCACTTATGATTTTTACAAAATACCAATGCCCCCAATTTTGTGACATAAACCCCCCCAAAAGAAAAAATACCAAATTCAATTTGTGTTGCTCGTGTAGTGGCTGGAGCATAGTTAAACTCCCAGTAGCCAGCCCCTTAGGGAAAATTTCCCCACCTCTGACAGAAACCATCAACTATGAAGAGCTACATTTCAGGATCCCTTTCATAAATTTTAAGAGTTTTAATCAATGGCTTCCTGTCTAGACTGTTTCTTTTGGGGGATGTGACGGGGGAGAATCTGTCACAAAAGCCTTCTATGCCCCTGTCTCGGAACTGAGTCTACAGTCATTAGCTGCAAAAGAAGCTTCCTTGTTGGCCCTTTATAGTCAGCAGTAGCATTCACACTGCCTCCCATGTCAGCAGACCATGGACCTCAACATGGTTTCTGGCACCAAGTTTCCAGCACCAGTACAGACCACAGATATCAACACAGATCTCAGCCACTGACATGGACCACTGACACCATGCCACCATCATGGGAAGTGAATGTGATAGGGATGTATTATATGAAACTCACAATCAGGAAAAATATATTATGTTTGGGAAAAAGAAGAAAATACCCAAAGCAACTGGGAATCTGCTTCATATTACAAAATAGCCAAAGAAAGACAACTGCCATTTTATGCCATGGTTTTTGTGTTCTAAATGCCTCTGTTTTTATCTTGAGATATACTAAAAGATAATCTGTCCTGTTATGAAACATTCTGTCAATGATTTTAGCTTCATGTATGAAGTGGTTGACAAGATTTAATTTTTTGATTTTGAAATAGTGTTTTCTGATAATGGTTTAACACTTGGGCTTGATATATTAAGTCAGAAATATACTCCTATATGAGAAACAGATGTGATCTTTCAACTGTAGGAGATAGATAGATAGATAGATAGATAGATAGATAGATAGATAGATAGATAGATAGATAGAGTACAGCTACTTGTATACTCTCACTCTTTCTGGGTGATAACACTGTCTCAACAATTCATGAAATTATTGATGTCTCAGAGATCAAATTGAGCAGCTTTCTGGTTTGGTGAATCCTGTGGTCTCCTTGTGAAGATAAATAGGTGTTGCTTAGTTATAAATGCTTTCTGAATTATTTAACATACAGCACAACAACATGAAAAGTGCAGCTTCAAATGAGAGGAAAAAAATCACCTTCTTGATCATGAAAAACTAAATTCAGATGGCAGAGACACCGTCCGATGAAGTGTTACTCTTAAAATTATGCAAACACCAAAAAAAAAAAAAATACAACAAACTCAAACTGCCCCAAATACGTCAAAGTTATCCTTGAAATCTAGGCTTCCTGGAGTCTGTGCTGTGTTTACAGGGCAAAGCTTACTGGCAAGAGACTTACTTCCTAAACTGCCAATATTGTGCTCTTTGTAGAAAACCATATTATCATTGACCAACTCTATCAAGAGTTTGTGTGCACACCAACCACATCATGGCACAGACGAAAATCAACATTTCAAAGAGCCAGGATCATAGTCCTCTGAAGTTGGGCTATTCTGACCACCATTCAGGCAAGAGAAACCCCACGGATTAAGGGCTTCAGCAATTTCCAGCATTGGAGTCGATTCCAAAGATGGTGTCTGCTCTAACAAAGATCTGGACATCGTTAGCCAGTGTACTGATTACACTCCAACAGACACAATGCTGCCCTCGGCTGTAGCTATGAGATAAGAATATTCCGGATAATAAGAATGGTTCTAGGAAAGCCACAAACGAGATTACAGGTTGCAGGTGCAACTTCTGCCAGAACACAAACTGATGTGGGTTTTTTTTTGTTTGTTTGTTTTTTCTTTTTTTTTTCACAAAACATTTTAAAATGACATAGAATTTGGAATTAGAGAAAAAGACCAAGAACTAAAGCTATTACAAACTGGCACGGTAGAGTTCAGGATTTTGGCAGGACGTATTTATAACAGATTTCACGTAGGGGATAGAATCCAAAAACAGCTCCTCCCCTAATTATGAACTGAATTTGCTCTTCTTTAGGGAGAAAAAAAAGGAAGGAATAAAAATAACTTCATTTTTGGAGTCTATGGAAGTCTGAAAGAAATCAGCCCAGCAGGATAGATTACCAAATGGAAAATTTGGAAAGAATGTGAGGTCTGGGACTTCAGGTCCCTAGCTGATGGCCACTGAATTTGTCACAGAGATTGGTTCTGTCTCCAAAGGCCAGTCAGTTATCCTATGCAGGAGCCCCCCGTTGGTTGGCTGGCTGGAACATTCATCTGCCTGCTGTGTCAGCTGCTCATTTAAACTTCAGGCCTAACATTCACTGGAAGAAATGGAAGGAAGATTTCGGAGAGTCAATAAGGCTGGTTACAGACAGGGGGAAGTACCCTGAAGAAGGGAAGTATGCATGGGGTCTTCCTTCTTTTGATATTTTTGGGTAAGGTGGAAAAGAATCAAAGAATTTACAGGGAGCAGAGCGCGAACAGTGACATTTCAAGGTCCCTGGTCACTGTTAGCTCCCATGAGCCACAAGCATGGCTTCTGCCACAGTAAATGTATGTGTTAGTTGTCACCACACCACTCTTTGAAGTCAGGTGATTTGGGAGCCAGGCACAAGGTATTATTAAGAAAGAATGGCTTATTAATTTATTTGTTTGGAATGATGAAGGATGTATGTAAAATCTCCCAGCTTTGCTAATACTGACTCAATGCCAGAAATAACTGAAAAACTAACAGAATTCTAAAATAATTACAACCACACATCACAAATTTGACTGTGGCCATAGGACAATTCTTCTGGCGCCCTTGTGCCATGTTCTTTCTTTTCCTTTTGTTTTTCTTTCCTCTCTCTCTCTCTCTCTCTCTCTCTCTCTCTCTCTCTCTTTCTCTTGTCAATCTAAGGTTAATTCAGATATAAAAAGAAACCCCACGGCTGCAGAGAGGGTTCAGCGGGTAAGTGCACATGCTGAAGTTCTCTTAGGAGCACCGGAGATTAAATCCCAGCACACTTAAACATAGGCTGTAGTACCACCACTGAGGGAGTGGTGATAGTTGGGCCACCAGCACTAGATAAGCTGCAACTTCAAGAGAGCCCCTGTCCCTGGGTGATAAGGCAAGAGTGATAAAGCAGGACACTTGCCATCTTCCTCTGGCCTCTGTGCCTAGGCACAGCTGTGCACACAGGCACTCATGTGTTCACATTCCACACACATTGTCTCTCCCATGTGTATGACATGCTAAAAACAAAGGATAAGCACATTTGAAGGCAGATGTGCACGGGTGCTCTCTGCAACTCCAGTAATCCTCCTGCCTTAGATTTTAGCTGTAACACAGGTTGTAATGAAAGTATTTCTACCCTAAGAACTTGAGCAGTGCAGCGCTTGCGGTGGAGTATTAGCCAATGCAGGCAGAATTGCAGTCAGATTTGTTGTAATCTTTTCAGCATGGATACAACAGGGTTTGGAAAGGTTAATGAACCACTTGTGGGAGACCTTTCCTTCACATTCTAACTCTGTTTTATTGCTGATAGAACCATTAACTCCTACACTAACCTTTCTACTTGTTACTATTACACACATTCCCCCCACTAAAGCTTTCTATTGATTTTTGCCAGCGAGGTTTTATAAAATGTAGCTTTAAATACAAGGTTTCTGCAACTGTGTTAGCATCAGGTACTGAGTGTGAAGAAAAAGATTAATTTCCAGGTTATAATTATTTGTTACATTGGCCTCCAGGCACTTATTTCATTAAGAACTTCCTCCAAAGCTCTCATAGTTTTATTTTAAAAAATTGTATGAATATAAATATTTTCCAAGTTCTAAATAACATCTAACTTATAGGTCCTATGTACAATACAGAACTTCATTTTTCTAATGTTCTGAATATTTTCCAATATTTTCAATGATGATATATATTTTCTGCTGATATGTGCACATTATAAGGACAGTTATAAACAAGGGATGAAAATAATCAGTCAAAATGGTCAGGTCAAATAACTTAATACAAATTCTTCCTCAGGATCCGGTGCAGTGTGCTCAAATGAAGGAAGGAATGAGATTTTTAAATGTAATTTTTTTAGGCTAAGTTTGTGTTTTTTGAAGATCATGTCGGAAAGAAACACACAAGTTTGGTGTGTCTCAACTGGAAATAAGACCTTTCCAATGGAGAGGGAGAATTAATACTACCAATTTACTCTGCCATCCTTGCTTTGGGTGGAGGGCTCTTCACTGATACTGGAACAAAACCACAAGAAATAATCAGGGTCATGTTTAAAAGTTAAGGTAAATTAAGAAAACTAAACACTGGAGTGTTTATGGTAAACATAGAAGCAGTTAATTCGTTAATATGCTTCTTCATAGATTGTTTATTTTGACATTGTTATTACAGAAAACCATCTTTCAAAATCCCATTAGGATACTTTCTAACTATAAATTCAGGCTTAAATTTAATCTGGCACACCCATTTGAAAATGACCAAGCATGCTTCAATTTCCCAATCTTATATTCTGTAGCTCAGTTAAGGTTTTAAGTTTCCTTGAGGTTGGACTTTTGAAAGTTGAATTGAACACAACACATCATATATCTGTGTGGCTCCCTGAGTGTATTAGCACAACTAGTTGCCAGTTATCTTTCTCTTAACATTGTATTAAATATTAAAATGTTTTACATAAACACTTATGTATTAATGAATACATATGTACATTTTAAATTTAAAAAGCTGATACAGCCGGGCGATGGTGGCTCACGCCTTTAATCCCAGCACTCGGGAGGCAGTGGCAGGCGCATCTCTGTGAGTTTGAGGCCAGTCCAGTGCCAGGATAGGCTCCAAAGCACACAGAGAAACCCTGTCTCAAAAAAAAAAAAGTTGATACAAAACTAAAAGGATAGAGATGAAATGGAGATGAAGCAAACCACAAACTGCTTATGAAAACATGAAGCTCATGACAATAGTGGCATTAAAACTTGTCATGTGAAACATCCTGGGTTGGCTAATTCTTTGTCAACTTGATACAACCCAGAGTATCCTGGGTTCTAGAAAGTGGAAACCCTGGTTGAGCAAATGACTCCATCAGAGTAGCTTGTACACAAGCATGTGGGTAATTTTCTTCATTGATGGTTGGAAAGAACCAATGAGCTCACTCTGGCCATGTGGTTTTATGTCAGAAAGTACCTGGAGCAAGCCATAGAGAACAACTCAGTGAACAGCATTGCTCCCTGGCCTATGCATCAGTTCCTGCCTTTAGGTTCCTGACTTGATTTCCTGCCTGGGCTTCCTTCAGTGGTAGTCTGTAACCTGTAAAATAAAAGAATCCCTTTCTTTTCTGGGTTGTTGGCTATAGTCTTTATCACAGCAACAGAAAACTAACTAAGACAATCTTCAGTCTCTTCTCATATCATGTGGAAATTTCTTTCTCAGTCACTTCAAATATGCAATGGCCTGAAAAGAGGATCCCAGTTTTCTACTCTTATGAATATCACCCTGTGTTTCCTATGTCTATTTGGATTATCATTTACTATCAGTCTCAAAACCCAGTGTGTTTAGACTGACAAGTTGCTATGATTTTTATACTACAGGGCTTCTTCAACATTTTTCTAAAACTTTCAAGGTTCTTACCTCAAAATCTTTTGTTCAGGGTTCAAAAAGAGAATCCACAATAAGTGTAGGATCTAAGTCTGAGGGCTACAGAAAAGTATCTCCTCAGACCACGTTCTATCCACACATGTGTTCTCTATTGTTCTCTCTTTAGTGTTCTCTATTCTAATTCATTTGTCCTGATTGTCTATAACTTCTTAGCTCTAATTCTTTGTCTCAATTCGAATTCCAATTCCAATGCTCTGTTTCATTCTGTCTCCTCCTCCTCCTTCTCCCTCTCCCTCTCCCTCTTCCCTCCCCTCCTCCTCCTCCTCCTCCTCCTCCTCCTCCTTCTTCTCTCTCTCCCTCTCCTCCTCCTTCTTTTCCTCCTCCTCCTCCTCTTCCTCTTCTTCTCCTTCTCCTTCTCCTTCTCCTTCTCCTTCTCCTTCTCCTTCTCCTTCTCCTTCTTCTTCTCCTTCTCCTTCTCCTTCTCCTTCTCCTTCTTCTCCTCCTCCTCCTCCTCCTCCTCCTCCTCCTCCTCCTTCTTCTTCTTCTTTTTCTTCCTTACTTATTCTTCCTACATTCTTATCCGTTTCCATTTGTACCAGCTCCTTCCTCCAGCTACTGCCTCTCTATTTTCCTCTTCCCCAATCTGTCTGTCCCCAGAGGCTTGAAGCAATAGACAAGAATTACAGAGTTAGCTTTTCATTGGTCAGGAGCACATTTCTAGGCTAAGTGATAAAAGCAGAACCATTGCCATGGCAACATAAGGTCCCAAGCCTGTAGGAGCAAAACTGTGACCAAAGAGGGATGGCAAAGTGCCCAATGACAACTTTAAGACACAGATCTATTTTTAGTAGACTGGCAAGTGAAGAATTGGCATGCTTTCTTAGTAACCTTAGTAGACTTCTGTGACTCCGACCTAGTAAACTGTAAAATTTTCTTTTTACAAAAAGCTTTCAGTATATTTTGAACTTGCTCTGGGGTGAAAGTGAGATAATTGTGTGCAGTAGTCTGAGCACGAGAGTGAGGTAGGTTGTTAAGAGTCCATAGTCCTTGTGGGACATGTAGATGCAGTTATGAAGCACATTCCAGCGTATATTCTACATATCAGAATTATATAGCTAGATGAAAAGTCATCTTCTAGACCATACACAGTTATATGTGCCCAGTAAACAATTAATACACTGTAGTGCTTCGGAAAAAATCCCCAAGCTATAATGTGGGAGACAGTGTTCTTCACATAAGAAGTCTGCAATGGAGACAGCTAACACATTCAGAAGGCAATATACCTTACCATCTTGCTAGATAAGGTATCTCCCACCAATGTGCATCTCTGGAGACAATATTCCTAATAGTCTTGCTAAATGAGGTCTATATCTCCATGAGATATGCATCTCTGGTGGGAAGACCCCTGAAGTATGTGCTGAACTCTCACTGCATAATTCTGTGGTCTGTAGCACTCTTTCCTGTCATCAAATGTCTTCAACATTCACGTTTTATATAGAATCTTGTGGAGTGGTATGTATGAGCATGTGCCTGTACACATGTGTGCACATTCATGTGTAAGTGAAGGCACAAAAACACATATATGGAGGTCAAAGGACAGACTTGGAAACCAATGCTCACCATCCATATTGGTTGAGGCAGAGTCTCTTGATTGACATTGTGTATACTAGGATAGCAGGCCCATGAATTTCCAGGAAATTTTTGTCTGTACCTTCAGTGACTCCATAGGAAGCTATGACTATAGATATGTGCCCCCATATCTGACTTTACATCAGTTATAAGAATCTGAAATAAAGCTTTGACACTTGTGCAACAAGTGTAGGCAGAATATTCTGCCCTACCAGCTAGCACCCACATACCATGTAGAGACTTATTATTAATTATAAAGTCTCGGCCAATAGCTTAGGTTTGTTTCTAACGAGCTCTTATAACTTAAATCAACCCATTTCTAATTTCTTTGCTGCCACATGGCTCAGGGCTTGTTACCTCATGTTGTACACATCCTGCTTCTAGTGTATCCAGCTGGCAGCCCTGCCCTTCTTCTCACAGAGCTCTCTCTCCCTGTTTGCAACTTCTGCCTAGCTTCTTCCTCCTTAGCTATCAGACCTTCAGCTCTTTATTAAATGAATGAAAGTAACACATCTTCACAGTGTATAGAAAGATTTTTCCACAGCATTTCCCCCTTTTTGTTTAATTAAACAGGAAGTTTTTAACGTTACCATACACAACATACACAACAAAGCAATTATCAAGTAAGAATTACATCTACACTGTCCAGTCTATTTGTATTTGGCAAATTTAAAGAAAATACACTATTATCTATCTTAACTTTTTGATTCTAAAATTTTATGCCTAATTTACTTCTTATTATAGCTAAGGAAAACTAAGTTTAACTACTTAGTCTTTAACTCCATCAAAGACCCCAGAAGTATTTAATATTATCTAATAACAGGGACATATGGCTGCCTGGACAGTCATCCAGAATTCCTCTACAACATTGGGGCATTCTTCTTTAGCCTACAGGCCTAGGATATCTGACAGACATTTCTAAAAAGCAGGGAATTTTGAAGAACTGACTGTTCTTTTGTCACATTTTAGCAGTCACTTTCTTTTGTGCTCTGTTTCTTCAATTTGCACAGCATACTCTCATCAGTTGAGGCAAAGGCACTTTCCTACAAAAACGGCTAGCTTTTGCCACAAAGAAAGTTCACTCCATATGGAGGTTCTTTTATACCCATAATCCTTATATGAAGTAGATGGGTGCTATGAGGAGTTCGTATGTCTCACAGTCATGAAAAACCCAGGTTATTAAACATCTTAAATGTTATATTCTGTAGGTCTTTGAAGTGTTTGAAGATCATCTGTCTATCTAAAATATACAATTAACATTGAGAACATACCTAATATGAGCGTGATTATTATAGGTGACTAACATCTAACCTCTATTTCTTAATTATACATTACATTTTAAAATGAACTGTATAAGCACAGTACTCCAAACAAGAGTAACATACATACAGTATAACAAAATATTATTCAATTTGTATCATCCACCTAGAATCCATAACAATATAAAATATTTTGAGATTAACAGATGCTTTTTGAAATAAAGTAGGTTTAGTAATCTACACCTTTATATCATCATCTATACTATGTCCCCATTTTTTCCTTCAGAAAGATAACCTTGAGTCTAACTCCCTTGTTTAGAATTTTTCTGATCATTACCAATAACAACTTGTAACTACACATCTCCCCAAATGATGACAAACATTCAAAACCCATCTCTTGGATGTTTGGGCATTGTTTTTTTTTGCCTGCTTCCTATTGTCTGGGGGAACTGGCATATTTACAGGACCACGAGAATATCACAATAATGGTCAAATCCTGGCTAGAGTAGTCTGTGAGGCTGGGTCATCTCACCAATCAGCCTTGAAGCTATTTTGGATACAGAACTCAGAGAAAACTACAGCAGTGGCTCTCTGAGATGATGGATCACTTGGGCCATTTGTTTCTGATCCTTTCACTCTGAAAGCACATAAACTTTTAAAGGTAACATACATACATGCATAAATATAAGTATACACTGCACATGGTACACAAGTCGCCAAAGACAATTTTTTGTTTCATGTTAATCAGGTAAAATACACATTATTTATCTTGTAGTTTTTCTAGATTTATTTCTTTATGTCTTTAGCCAGGGTTTTCAGTAGTTCTTCCTTGATCAAACCTTATCTTCTGTAACCCTGAACAACTCTACAGCCTTTTGGTTTCTGTGGAAACAAATTATAACCTCTTTCCCAAAGCATCATATTACTAACTTCCTAAAGTTAAGATGTTTTAAATATATATGTTGGATTTAATTTATCAGTTTCCATGATCCAATGATTCTCAGCAGCTATTGTTCATTTATCAGCAAATGAATATTTAAAGTCTACACAACACCATAGAGGATCCAGATTCCCTGGGTATTTCCAATCTCTATGTGGCTATTTTTTTATTGTATTACATCTCTCCTTAAAGAAGACCAGGCTAGAGAAACCCACAGAAACAACTGACCTGAACAAGGGGGAGCTCATGGAACCCAAGCTGATAGCTGGTAAACCAGCATAGAAATGTTCCAGACCCCCTGAACATGGATTTCAATTTGGAGGTCTGGGCAATCTCTGGGGCCTCTGGTAGTGAGTAAATTAGTATTTATCTCTAGCACAGGAATGGACTTTGGGAGCCCACGCCACATAGAGGGATACTCTCTCAGCCTAGACTCGAGGGAGAGGGTCTAGGCCCTGATCCAAATGATATGGCAGACTTTGAAGATTCCCCCATGGAATGCCTCACCCTTCCTGGGGAGCAGAAAGGGGATGGGATAGGGGGTTAGTGGGGGTCAGGGCAGGAGGGGAGGGAGCAGGAACTGGGATTGACATGTAAAACAAGCTTATTTCTAATTTAAATAAAAAAGGAAGAAAAAAGACTTTACTTCATTATTTTTAAACTTTTTCTTCTATGACTGTTTATATTCTTTCTTTTTTCTTTCTTAAGACTATCTACATTTTTAAATACATTGTAACCTGGTTAGAGCAATGTGGCCATTATCTCCTTAACTATAGGGATCCATTGTCAAATTGCACTAGATCTTAGCTAGTATCTCTTTATGTATACCCTCCACAGATTGTAGTACTTACTTATTATGTCAATAAAGTATTTATGGCAAATAAATCATACTATTTTATTAAAATTTAGCCTGTAATTAATAGGAATATTAACTTTCCTATAATTAATAGGAAAAATGTGTCACCATTTGGAAGCAGGAAAAAAAATACCTGTTTATGTACTGGCAATCGTTTAACTTAAGTTGAGTTCCAAGCAATTGGTTAAGAAAAAAAATGAAAAGAATAAAATGAAGTGTGCTCTTTGAAAGAATGCTGCTGTTTCTGTCAGGTTGAAGTGATAGAATTTTAACTTTTACATGTTTCACGTTTTGTGATAGTGATCAGTATGCAGTGTGAAGGCAAAGGCAAACTGCAGAGGATAGGGACTTTTCCTAGCCAAAGAAGGATTGTTACAGAATTAGATCCTTATGGGTTAGGTCATAACTGTCTCTCACAAGTGCACAGGCCCATAGCTCTGTTTAACAGCCTTTGGTACTATTGGAAGCTGTGGCTCTTTTAGGAATTGAGGACTAAAGGAAGAAGTTAGGTCATGATATATTTGAACTATGGTGTCTTCCTTGCATTTCTGCATCTCAGATACATGCTTCCTTGGCCACAAAGCCTAGTGTCATCTCAGCATGGAGCCAACAAGGCAAGTGACCATGAATTTAAGTGTGAAAATATGAGCAAAATAAATTGTGTTACTCAGATTTCCATTGTGTTACAAGATACCTGTGAAGAACAACTTAGAGAAAGTTAATTTAGGTCAAGGATTCAGAGGTTATGGTCCATGGCCTGTCAGCCCCAAGGTCTCTGAACCTGGAGTAAAACAAAGCATGCTGGCAGAGACTGTACTGGAGCTAAGCAGGTACTCATAGAAACTGCAAAGCATTAGAGAAGACAAGGGTCTGGGACAATAAGCATCCTTCAAAGGAATGCTTCCAGTGACCTAATTTGTCCAGCTAGGCCACAAATCTTATTTATGGTCATAGCACCTGCCAAGAGTCCATTTTGCTATCAAATCATCAATGTATCAACCTAATGATGAATGTCAGAGTCCTCGTGATCCAATAAACTTCTGAATCTCCCACTTTTGAACACTGTTTCAATAAAGACCAAGCCTGCACCAGTGCATTTTCAGTGGGCATTCCGGATTCAAGCTATAATGCAACTTTTTCTTCATTATAGCTTTCATATCTTGGTTATTTTTCACAGTGATTGAATGTTTACGCACAAATGTAACAATTCTGAATCATAACATGTTAGTAGACATAAGTATGTTTGAAGTATAAGTCTCTAAAGTATTAGACAATGCTTTCCACATGTCACAGCAGAGGTAACAATGTCTGGAATGCAGATGAGCCAAACAGGAAAGCTCAAAGTAGCCACTATCTACAGTGAGAACTAACATTCTCCTACATTTAAATTTATTCTTCTAATTACTACAGCAATTGATAATTCTTCTTGCAAATCCCCCATGATATAGATGTAAAAGCATAGAGTGGGGCATACTAAGAAAAAGCTAAATGCAAACTGCTATTGTCTATACCAGTTGACATAAAGCTCTCAGAGGAAGATCCCGTCCCCAATGCAGCCATAGGAGAAAACACTACTTAAGTGGGGGGATACTTTCCAAATGGTATCTGTTATTGTTGGATATAGTGATCTCTATCAAGATGTGCTAAGGTATACTTAAGAAAGAATGCATCACCTGGCTGGTGGTGGCACACACATCTCTAATCCCAGCATTTGGGATGCAGAGGCAGGCAAATCTCTGTGACTTGAAGGCTTGCCTGGTCTAATCTACAAAGAGAGCTCCAGAACAGTCCCCAAACAACAACAACAAAATAGGAATGCATGAAAACTGCTAAGGAAACTTCCCATCCCCATTCCCCAGCAGTTTTCTGTGGCTAGATCAACATGGGGAAAAGTGAGGTATATATCTCTAAGATGATGCTCTACATTCTTGGAAAAATCTCATGAGTGAATTTATAAATACTATAATACAAAATGTCATTGAATTATAATTTTATTGCAAGCCTATCATAATGGGAAGTAGAAATTTTAATCTCAAAACGCTAGCTAAACACTCCCATTCACGGCATCCTTTAGTGGCATGCAAATAAGTAAAGATGATGGGAATGGAGGAGTTAACTCTGGTGTGGACTGTGTTTCTTGAAAAAGGCAGAGAGGAGCCACCAGAGAGTCACTAGGGACATTCCATGTAGCCTCTGAAGGTGTAACGAGTACAGGCATTCTCTAGTAAACCAAGACCAAGTGGGAATATTTAGACTAATAGAAATGTGTTAATAATTAAGAGTGAGTTAGCCAATAAGAAGCCTGGGACATTGACCGAACAGTTTATAATTAACATGAGTCTCTGTGTGTTTATTTGGAACTAAACAGCAGTAAGACAAGGTAGGACAAGAAACACGATTTACCCTCTGGTGGTTGGAAATAGGAAAATATTTGCTAAGGTGTCTTCAAAAATTGCAAAAGACATATATTCTAGTGTCCCTAAATAACAATTTAGTTCTCCACCAAAGCACAAATACTAAGTCCCTATACATTAACCAAGGAAATAACCAATAGTCATCTCACAGTGGTCTCACATATTCAATTTCACTTAAATAGAATTTGAAGTGATAAATAAGAAATATGGACCAATAAAAATCAAATTATGAGCTAAAAGTAATTGCGGTGATATTTTGTTTGTGATCTAACAAATAAATCTTGCCAGAAATCAGAGTGGGGAGCTAGCCACACTAGTTAACATAGACTCCAGGTAGTGGTGGTACACACCTTTAATCCTAGCACTCAGGAGGAATAGGCAGGTGGATCTCTCTGTGTACAATGCCACTCTAGGATGCAAGAGATTGATCCAGTCTAAAAGAGAAACAGAGCCAGGCCATGGTGGCTCACACTTTTAATCCAAGTCCTGGGAGTAACATGACTTTAATCCCAGCACTCAGGAAATGCAGACAGGAGTGGCATGGCTGGGTGGAAAGAAGAATATAAGGCATGAGGGGACAAAAGCTCACTGCATTCAGCCCTGAGGATTCGTAGAAACAGGATCACCCCTTTGCTCTAAGATTTCAGTAGAGGTTAAAGGTCTCTCTTTATTTTTATAACCACTCAGCACTTATCCTGATATCTGACTCTAGGTTTTTATTATTAAGACCTATTAGAACTCATGCTACAGGCAACCTACATTATAGTCCAAGACAGTTACACCCCAAAATTTATCAGGTGTTAGCTCTGCTCAGGTACTCTCAAGCGATTGGCATCAAACACAATTTTTGTCCAGAAACTACTCAGACCTCAAAAAAATGCTTTCTTTAAAAACTGGAAGGAAAAAAAAAACGTAACTCTCAAGAGTGAATTTATAAATACTATAATACAAAATGTCACTGAATTACCATTTCATTGCAAGCCTATTATAATGGGAAATAGAAATTTTAATTTTGTGATGTTACAGAGTTGAACAAATGTGATGTCTCATGAACAAAAAGAGCTCAGCAATAAAATAGACAGGAGACACTTTAGAATCTTCTAATGATTACATCATTATACATTTCAATAAAATGAGAAAGAAAAGCAACATATTAGAGTCTGAATAGACCTGCCAAATACACCCTTGAAAGTCCCCCAGGCCAGGCCAGCCATATCCAGGACTTTCTTTATACTTCAAGGACATTGTCTCTTCATCAGGAGTCTCCAGGATGCTCCTATTTGTAGGCAAAACTCTCCACTGTAAAACCTTTTACATGGAACAAATATTTTAGTAAGATTTATTTTTGGAGAAAGACTTTCTGGTCATTTGATAAACCTATTCTGCAATGACCCTGTGGGAAAATAATCAATCTGAATGAGAGTTTAGATGAACTCTGACCCCATGTTCTGTGACTGAGAGCTCCATCTTTTCTTTATAGAATGTTACTGATTGGTGAACATCCTATAATTGTCCAGTTTTTCTACTCAGCCAATCAGAAATGTTGTCTAATACTTCATCAATATATCTGCTAAAAGGCATGTCACCCTGTACATCATCCATATTAAACATCAAATTATCTTGTTTGTACTATAAGGTTTAGATGAGTAAATACTAGGGTATTAGGACAATCTTTCACTTAGACTGCATCATTGTCTTCCAGACTTCAGCTTTTAGAAGGAGGACTTTGCAGAATCAAAACAAACTCCACTTAGGCCAGAATATGGTTAATCCATCTGAAGTGCTAAGCTATATCTTCTCTATAAGTAAAAAACATAGACAAAAGACAACTTCATTGGTCAGAGAATATTTTAACTAAAAGGCAGAAGTGACCTTAGGGAAAGGAATGGAAGTGAAAAGGTAGCTTTATGGTGAGATTCTGGTCTTGGCAGACAGCATTGCACAGGTCACATTCAATTCACTCAACCAGACACCACACACACAAGGATAAGAATAATAAACATCAATCTTTCAAACAATTGTAGAAAGAAAAGCATCTAGACATTAACTAGGAAACAAAATTTTCTCCTGTCAAAGTGCCTGCATCAATGAGACAGTTAAGTGTGGAGAAAAGTTTGCAAGCTCTGAACTGTTCAGCAGAGACAGGAAGGCCACTTCTCACTAATCTGATAGGTAAGTCACTGATTTCTTTTCAAACCATGCATTCTGTGTTCTGTTGAGTTTCAAAGAAAGGAAATTAGTCCTATAGAAAATACCAAACTTATAGAACAGACCATCTCTTCAAAATCCCTAGAAATTGGAAGCACTGCTCATAGAAGGACAACGCCAATCATCTAAAATTGAAAGGAGAAATTAGAGGACCTCATAGGAAGGGTCTATTGCATAAAAACAACACGGGAGGGCTCTGATGAGAGTCATAGGCAGGCCAGTAACTTTCTAGCCCTCTATATCTGTCCAGTTTATGTTGAATACCCAAGGTAGCTTTTGTTGATCATCTAGGCTAAGCTCTGTTCTTGTCCTATATCCTCCCCCCCCCCTCTCTCTCTCTCTCTCTCTCATCTTCAAATTTCCTGAAAAATATGTTACATACCATACATTATATACATATATAATCCATATCTTTTATTCCTTTCCCCTCTCTGCCTATTCTTTCTTTTTGCTGGTCCCTGAGGACACAAGTCTTGCTTGGGTTTCAGGGTCACTATGCTTCAGCCTCCCGAGAGACAGAACAGCTCTGTTTTCTGATCATATTTATTTATCCCTCTTTAATCTGCCTTTAGCCATGGTCCCCTTGTGTATCTGCTGCTTTTTTGTCCTTAACAGTTCTTTCTCTTGTTTGTCTTTTCCTCGTCGTCTTTCTATCACCCCAATCCTAATCACTAGTCTTACTGTGATTTTTCTTCATCTTCTCTTTTCTTCCAACTCATACATAATAACTAAGAGATTAGTTTACACAAAGCTATCAATTCCCTCTGCTCCCTAAAATAATTAGAGAAAAAATGTCAAATTTTCTATGATGTATACAACCTTACTGATCATTGTAAGGTCCCTAGAACTCTTAGATTATTGTTTTTTTGGGGGGGATATATATTCTTGTGTGTGTATGGATATATGTATATATGTGTGTGTGTGTGTGTGTGTGTGTGTGTGTGTGTGTGTGTGTGTGTGTGTGTGTGTGCATTAGAGGTCAGTGGTCAAATCACTTGACTTCCTCAATCAATCCATGAGTTGTTTTGTTTTGTTTTGTTTTGTTTTGTTTGGAGATAGTCCACTGGCTGGGAGCTCACTGATTTGGCTGCCTGATGAGTTGGCCAGCAAGGCTGAAAGATCTCCATGTCTCAGCCTCCTCAGTACAGGTTTTACATGGCTTCTGAGTGGTAGAACTGAGGACCTCATGTTTAGGCTATAAACACTCTACAAATTGAGTGGCCTTCACCACCTGAGCCCTTGAGTTTTCATAGACTCTTTAGTAAAGGGCCAAGCCTCAAGAAAGTACTTTGTAATTATTATTCTAACAAATGTCACTGCTAAATATTCATTTTAATGCTGAGCTCTATTCATTAATTTACATTGCAAATGTGAAATAAAGAATCACACAATATAACTAATTTGAGTTCCAGACTCATAAAAATGTTCATTACATGTACAGAAATCCCAGCCTAAAAAAAACTGGGTGGGATGTCCTCAGTTTGAAGAGGTCACCTCTAGTGCATAGAGAATAAAGTCCATAAATTACATATTTTCAAAATTTTAAAATCTAAGAAGCTTAAAAGTTTGCAGGAATAAACTGGGTCTGCATGTATGGCCCATTTTCATCAGCATACTTTTGTCATGATGGCAAAAAGAATTGTTTTCATTGTAGATATCTTTGAATTTAAGAATACATTAGTGAATCAAGTTGTTTTTAAGAATAGTTACATTAACAAACATTGAAAAATTTCTATCCTCATATTCCATACTTTCTGTGTCAGAACTGAATATTACCAGCAATAGCCATGCATTTCACCCATTTCTAATTATTGGCTCAACACTATCCTCACAATTTCAGTACATCCTGTATCTTTTCCCCACACACATTTGAATAAAGCAGAATTTTGAAACATAAACTGTCTGTAAATACATGCCACTGTATATGGGGTAAGGGAAAGAGTCCTTAATTGCAGTTTCCAAAGCATGGTGTGAAATTAGGTTGTTTATTTTTGAATAACATATGCATGTGCATGAATACATTCTATCATCTATCTTTTGTCTATTTATCATCTGTCTGTCTATTATGTTGCAGTGCTCACAGAGAGATTATAGAATAACCTTAAACTCATAAATGAGCCAAGTTTCTAGTGTTATTAGTGCATTTTGGCAGATTGCAAAGCACTGAACTTTCATAACTTTGATACTACTTAAAGGAATTTTTTAAATTTATTTATTAGTTCTAGTTAGGGAACAAGCTTGTTTCACATGTAAGTCCCTTCTCACTCTCCCTCCCCTCACCCTATCCCTCCTCCCCCACCCAGCCACCCCCCACCCCATCCACCCACCACTCCCCAGGCAGGGTAGGGCCCTCAACGGGGGCTCTGCAAAGTCCACCAAGTCTTCCTGTGCTGGTCCTGGGCCCTTCCCCATGTGTCCAGAACCAGAGTGTAACCCTTCACATGGGATGGGCTCTCATAGTCCCTTCTTGCACCAGAGAAAAATACTAATCCACCACCAGAGGCTCCCTGGAGTGCAGAGGCCTCCTTATTGATATCCATGTTCAGGGGTCTGGATCAGTCTTGTACTGGTCTCCCTGACAGCATCTGGGGTCGATGTGCTCTCCCTTGTTCAGGTCAACTGTTCCTGTGGATTTCTCCAACCTGGTACAGACCCCTTCGCTCTTCATTCCTCCCTCTCTTCAACTAAGTTCCCGATTTCAGCTCAGTGTATATCTGTGGATGTCTGTCTCTGCTTCCATCAGCCACTGGATGAGGGCTCTAGGATGGCATAAAGAGAAGTCATCAATCTCATTTTAGGGGAAGGGCTTTTAGGTTATCCTCTCCACCATTGCCTGGATTGTCAGATCGTGTCATCCTTGTAGGTCTCTGGAGATCTCCCTGGTTCCAGATCTCTTCTCGGACCTATAGTGACTCCCTCTGATATGGTATCTCTCATCCTGTTCTCTTTCCTCTATTCTTCCCCCAACTCAATATTTCTGCCCCTCCATTTCCTCTCCTCTACTCCTCTTCTCTTGCTCTTATTGTAGTAGCTTCCTCCCCCCTACCATCATGCTCCCAATTAGTTCAGGAGTTCATGCCACTTCCATTCCTGGGGACCATTTATCCCTTAGAGTCCTTCATGTTTCCTAGTTTCTTTGGTGAAGAGGATTATAGGCTGGTAATCCTTTGCTCTATGTCTAAAATTCATATATGAGTGAGTACATACCATGTTTGTCTTTTTGTGACTGGGTTACCTCACTCAGGATGGTTTCTTCTAGTTCCATCCATTTGCCTGCGAATTTCAAGATTCCATTGCTTTTTTCTGCTGAGTAGTACTCCATTGTATAAATGTACCACATTTTCTCAATCCATTCTTCAGTTGAGGGGCATCTAGGTTGCTTCCAGGTTCTGGCTATTACAAACAATGCTGCTATGAACATGGTTGAACATATGTCCTTGTTGTATGAACATGCACTATTTGGGTATATACCAAGAGAGGAATGGCTGGATCTTGAGGTAGACTGATTCCCATTTTTCTGAGAAACCACCATACTGATTTCCAGAGTGGTCTTACAAGTTCGCACTCCCACCAGCAATGGAGGAGTGTTCCTTAAAGGAATTTTTTAAACTTTAATCATGCTCAAAGAAATTGTTTTGTTTTCCCTCTCAATTTCTAAAACCACCATCTCCCTGAAAAATTAAACTCTCCTCTTCACATTTTAAGACTCCCTTCTTTAACTCCTTTTCTTTAAAGGCAGGTCTCATTTTGAGAGCATCAAGAATTTCAGAGAATTTAATTCCATAGAGAAACTCCAGTCAGAATAAAGTCTGTCTACCTAGGAATGCACAGAACAGCTTTTTTCTCACCCTGCTGATAGATAGCTAGACTAATGTCTTCTCTTGGGGTTTGCAGCAACACTCTCAAGATATATTCGTTTGCCAAAACTGCTGAGTTAACTCGGAAGTCCCCCTTTCCCATATCAACTCATCTACAATGACAATAAATTTAAGGGGCCATGATAATGGCATCTCCCAAGACACTGAGTAAAATGATGCTAGTTTTCAAGCCCTGTTTCAAAGTCTCCAATGGATCGCTGATGAGGAGCTGCACATATCTATCTAAAAGAGGTCACCTCTAAGTTCTTACTGCACAGCAAATTCTGGAATGATGTGGATGGAAACACATGCTCCTTTATGAGAATCCTGGTAGAATTAGAGTGGATGATGCCATTGTGTACTGCTAAAATCAAGACAATATTGCTACATTTTAGAGGTAATGATTACTAAAGACATTTTACTAAGGGCTCCATTTAAGGGGAAAATGTTTTTCTGACATGTTCCTCTGGTTGAAAGGTTGAAATGAGACCTTCCAAAGGGGGAGAAGAAAATGAGAGAAAAGGAGGCAAGGAGAAAGAAGGTGATGGGGGAAAAATCTTATATTGAAAATAACAGAGTGAAAACGATATATGAAGAAAGTGCTTTGACCCATGTGTATCAGGCTCTATTTTCAGTTATTTGATAAACTTTCTCTTAATAAATGCATTATGAGGATAAAATAGAAGGCTGACTCCTGAAAATGAGTGGAAAGTAAAGAAAAGCATTCTCTATTGTTGGCTGTGAAGGGTTTCTTCATTATATTTTTTGCTTTTTTGCTTCTTTTCCTCTACTAAGAATTCTGTTATCCACAGGAGATCAATTTATGGTCTCTTTAAGATGGATAAACCCAACAGTTTTCCTTTCTTTCTCTGATATTTTTAAACCAGGCTGGGACTAGTGAGTACAAACTTAATATATGGAATTGAAGAATGATTTTCTCTAAAAGTGATGCTGTATGCCCAGAAGTGATCTCTCACTAGTCCTCATTATCTGGTTTGTGACTCTATGTAACTGAAGCTCTTTTAATAACCACAGGAAGAATTAGTTGAAAATTGACTTTGAATGTAATTCATTTGCTACAAGGTGCTCTTGCACCCCAGCCTTTCCTTTCATTCACGTCCACATTTTCCTTTGGAGTCCTTTGTTAAAAGGTGAACTGCACAGCAAAAGCATGTGAGGGCAATGGTTTCTAAATACCATCACACAACATGGTGTGTTCTTGCATCCATCTGTTAAGGCAGGGCTGCTGTCCTGTGCAAGCAGAAAGATGAGGGGAGTGTAGAGGAACAGCTGGCTGACAGAAGCTGCAGAATGAGCCTCACAAGACCCACACCAGAAATAAAGCAGGGGTCTCCCATCTTACTCATCTCCCACTAGCTCCTGGCCTTCAGGTCTGAGGAGCAGGGATGACTGACAGTTATGATGTGATTCCAGTGTCTGTCATCAATTCATCCACCCTAGGAAGATTCTTTCCATACTGATAGACCCAAATTCAAATGTGTAATAGTTTCTGTAGGTTGATCAAACTAGCCTTGAACTCTGATCCTGAGACCAGCTTAGATCTTACAATCCTCCTGCTTCAGCCTATCAGACTTAGGCAAATCTCTGAACTGGACAAGATATCTCCAGACTAGATTGCTTCTTCTCAGGTGCTAGGAACTTTGCCTTCAGTTTTTTTCTTCTTTCTAAAATCCTGTCATGATACTAAATGATGCTAAAGGTCCTGTTGTATGAGCTATTGAATCTAAACTAGCCTGAAGGCACCTTCTACTTCTACTTAAATCAGAAGTTGAAATTTTCTTCTCTGTTAAAAGGGATCGCAATACTCAAAAACAGAACAAAAATACTTTGGATCAATATAACAGTTTACTGTGAAGTCAGCTGAGAACATTTTTCTTCTCCACCATCCACAATCAAGGTGTTAGGCTATAGACAAAATTTACACTGGGAAAATAAAATATATTTTAAATTCATAGCATAAGAAACTTCTCAGTACTTAAAAACATCATATCTTCCTCATTGTTGAGGTGATACATGATATTAACAGATAAAGCAGAGTTTTCACAACCTGTAAATATGGTATCAGGATTTTTATGGCATTTGTAGAATATCTTGCTCCTTCATTTGTATAATGTTTAATGGATAGTAAAAATAAATTATGGCAAGTCAATAATAACCAACAGGGTAAGAGAAAAATGTCAGCCAAATAAATGACACATTGGACATTTATTTGCAGTTACCTCTTGGTTTTATTCACAAAGTAGCTGAAAATTAAATTCCATATTATCAATCATCTTTAAAAGGACTCCTGGTTTTTATTCCTTACTTGGAATTATCTTTACCCAAGAAATTCTGGATTATTACAATTCCCATTAATCCAAGTGGCCTCAGTACCAAGCTTTCAAATGAAATAGTAGAGAAACATACAGTTCCTTACCTTATTATAAGTGGTATTTATTCATTCTCACTATGCTGTCCCGTCTTCCTCCAAACACCTAATCCTCCTGCCTGGAAATCCTCAGACCGGGATTGAATGTGTTCACTACCATGGTTGTAATGGACACACATTTAATTAAATGTCAGAAAGCTTGCCTGAACCTGCTCACCACCAGAACTGAAAATGCATTGGTATAAGTAAACACATCTAAGATCCTTAAAGTATAGTCTCCAAGAACAAGAAAGAAATTGGATTTGATGGTTGAGCATTATAACAAAATTTCCCTGCTTCATGGTGCTGCTATATCATAATGCCAAAGGTTAGACAATTATCAAGAACAGAAAGTCATTTTCCATGGTGACATTCCAGCGAGGTAGTTGTTTGGTGAGGATGGCCACTTTCTTCTGAAATGATACCTTACTACTGTATTGTCCTAAGGGAAGATCATGTATGTCTTACATGGTGGAAAACAGAAGCACAGATCAGCATAAACCAGATTAATTCACTTTTCTAAGGGCTTTACTCATGGTCACAGTTTAATCACGTGTTAAAGGCTCCAATTCTCTCTTCATATATGTGCATGTGTGTATGTGTGTCTGTGTGTGCATCTGCATGTGTGTCTTTGGGTATGCTGCATGTAAGTATATGTATATGCATATATGTGTGTGTCAGTGTGAGTGTTGGCATACATGCCATGGTGAATGTATGAACTCAAAGGACAAATTGTGTCAGTCCTCACTAACTCCCTATCTTTGAGACACTGCCTGTTGTATACTACTGTGTACTCCAGGTTGCTAGCCAACAGGGTTGAATTTATCCTGATGACTCCATCTTATCTTGGAGTCAGAGCGCTGGAATTATAGATGTGAGCTACTAGTTCTGGCATCACATGGCTTCAAACTTCACTTTCTGTACTGTACAGTTGGTCCTTTATCTGCTGAGCCAGCTCTTGGCCCAGATCGATCTCAATATCATTACTTTATGAATACTTGAATTCTGAAGGGGCATATTCAAATAACAACATTTTCTCCGCAGCCTTAAATTTTCACTTCTATGTCAGGAACAAAACAAACACAGTCCGTTCAACACGGTAGCTGTCCCCAAACTCAGATCATTCCAGTATCAACTTTAAAAATGAAGAATGGTGTTGCAGATAGGAGTCCATCCTGGGGGAAAATCTTTTCTGACTATGAATGTAGGAAGCACAGCAAGTCATGTACTTGCCATGTGACATGGGGCATGTGACATACAGAGACATATCTATCCAAAGGAGAGAGAAGAATAGATCACTTTCCTGTAATTCTGAAGAGAAATTTCCTATGGGTCTTTGAGAAAGGATCTAACCCTTCAGGACCCCCAAATTACACTACAACCCAGGCTGGCCTTGAACTCAGGCTCTAACTTCAATATTTCTCACCATATCAATTACTGCAATTATAGATGTGAGTGGTCACACCAAGGGACTTTAGGATCTGCTCCCCTTGTGAATTATAAACTCTATCTTTAAGTTGTGTCATTTTTTTCTGATTTTGTTACCAATAGATATTTTGGAAAGTTAAAGTATGTGCATTATACTTTACTTTATTTATTCAGCAGATAACTTATTCTTTATTTCAAGGGACAACTGCTTTATGTTCTTAAAAGGCTGATTCTATAATTACACATATATTAGAAGTTATAGCCAACATGGGGATACAAATTAAGACTGACAATGCTCCAGCATATGTCTCTAGAAAAATGAAACAGTTTTTACATATTACAATATAAAGCATATTTCAGGTATACCACACAATCCTACAGGACATGCAGTTATAGAAAGATCTAACCACACTTTAAAAGATATGCTTAATAAACAGAAAGTGGTCATGAAGACCCCTGGAGATTGATTACACAATGCTTTATTAACTTTAAATTTTATATGCTAATGAGAAAGGAATGACGGCTTCAGATAGACATTGGATAATGGGGAAAATGCTGAATTAAATCAGTCTCCATACTTCAAAGATGTGTTGACCACAGAGTGGGAATCAGGACATGTATTATATTGAGGAAGAGGTTTTGCTTTTGTTTGTTTCCACAGAAGAAAAGCTGTGGATACTGTCAAAATTGATAAAGATTCAATTTGAACAGGAGAGACCTTTTGATTAGGAGAGGCAGTACTTCATCAAAAGTATTGCCATTCAACCTTCCCAAAGGGAAACTCTCCCAAGTTATGGTTGGAGCAGGCTTTCCAGAAGAATAAAAACATCCATCTAAAGAATCTGAAGACCAAAAGACAAATGAGACATCTGAAAAAGGATGAATCATCTAAAGAAAAGGTCCCCAGAAAAAGAGCAAGTTGGTCTAATGGTGTAGCATGAATTCCAATAGGTTAATATCTCATAAATCTTCCAAAATGTTTGTCTTTAAGGCAAATGATCTTTTGTAGTCCCAAGTCAATTAAAAATTAAAGCTAGATTAGAAGTTTGAGCCTGGCTCTCTTCTTCTCTAAACCCAAGAATGCTTCTTAAAAGAAAATCCAGAATCTCTGTCTCATGTCAGAATAGCCACCTGGTATGGGAGAGAAGAAAAAACAAAAATTAAGGAACTATTATATTGCCACTAATCTTGCAATACTTTGGTTTACTTTGAACTCTTTACAATATTTCTATGGTATAAATATTATATATATATATATATATATATATATATATATTGTACCAATATACAAAAATCCATATCATTATGAAATAATTGAGACTAATAGTTTCTTTTCAGTTTAAAGTATATTCAATGGTCCACCATTTTAACCTATTGTAGGGGAAGCTGTAGCCAAGCCTACTTAGGGGCTGGCTACAGGTGTGCCTGACCACGCCCTCACAAGCTTGGTCAGGGGACGTAGGATACTAACTGACTCAAGAAATGGGCTTCCTCTTGCTTCCTGTGTGTAATTCCAGGTTTGAGTTTGAAGCAGAAAAGCTAAGTTTGTATAGCAGAGATATGTTTATAGATTGTGGTCATTTAACATCTCCAATATGGTACATATGACATTTAAAATATTAAGTTTCCTGAAGTAAACCAAAACCACCCTTAACTGTGACCATTGAAGTCTCTGAAAGGATGTTGGGGCACTACAGAAATGAATCAGCTTGTATTGAGTTAATGTAACTAAGCTGAAAACCATGCAAAGATAAGCTTTGGACTACTAACTACCCAGGGAAACGTCAAAGCATTTAGCTAAGAAAATCCAGCTCTATAGAGTACTCTAGTCATAACTTGATCTTTATCTCATTTTAGGGTCCCCAAAACATGCTATCACTCCCAAAGAAAAGAAAGTAATATTCAGAACACAGTTCCCACATTCCCGAGAGATGGAGTGGATATTTTTTGGGGGGGTTGATAGATTTTTGTCATCCTTTAGGGGGTTTGGACATTTGCTGTTATTGGTCATGGTCAGGGAGGAAACTAGGCAAAGGAAATTAGATTCAAGGTTCTCTCTCCTAAAAGAAAAAGGGTGTTACAGGAATGATAGGTTATGGTGGGAAATTACCAATATGGAGTCAGGTAGAAATATAAGGGTATTTAATAGGGAAAAGCCTTACTTACAGAGCGACCTAGCCAGCCATTGTGGCAGCAGTCGGTACAGTAAGAAGCAAAGTGAAAGCGAAAGAGCAAAAGCAGTCACCCTACATCCCCTGACCAAGCTTGTGAGGGCGTGGTCAGGCACACCTGTAGCCACCCCCTAAGTAGGCTTGGCTACAGCTTCCCCTACAATAGGTTAAAATGGTGGACCATTGAATATACTTTAAACTGAAAAGAAACTATTAGTCTCAATTATTTCATAATGATATGGATTTTTGTATATTGGTACAAATTCAATATAATATTTGTTTCAATATAATATTATGTTTGTACTCATGTTTAAGATATTTTTGAATGTTGGAATATTGGTACAAATTTGAGATTGTTTTTGTTATGTTGTTTTGTATGTTTCTATTTCTTATTTAAAGTATTGTACTTATACAGCTCATTTAAAAATTTAAAATTCTAGTTCTTGAAAACTATTTAGTCTCGGATACCTCACTAAGGATGGTTTCTTTGTTCTACTTCCATCCATTTAACTGCAAATTTCATGATTTCCTTTTTTTAGAAGCATATTTTTTAGATGTGCATATACAGACACATGCAAGAAATTTTACATTTCCTAAGATGACTCTCCATTTCTTCTACTTGTATTAAACTAAAGTTCATAAAGAAGTACTGAAGGACTGTTTCAAAAAACCTTATCTTCAGTAACCTCAGCAATGGCACTCCCCTCGCCATGAAACCTTTATATTAATGCTCCTTGCCCACCAATGATCCGCTTCACAGCCACCGGTGAACTCGCATCTTTAGCTCAATATCATCTTGTCCAGGAAATGTCATTCGTTCTTCCCTGCCTTCCCTATATCAGCGCTAAAGAATGTAGGCAATTGCTGCACTTGCTGGGATTCCAAGTACAAGGGCTATTTTTTTGAATAATAGACAGCCTTGTCCATGAAGTGGCCATTTTCTGCTGTATTTTGTCATGAGTCCCGTGCCTTCCTCTTGCACCTTACTGGAGCCTCTGACAGGTGGCTACTAGGGAGCCACTGCCAAGGAGGCAGCTATTCAACAGCTGCTTGCCACGCCCCCGAGGCACGCCAGCACCAATCAAGGCCTGTCTTGAATTCTCACCAATCGTGTTCCCAAGCCACAGCAAATCCTTGAACTATGGATTAGGGGTTTCTTAGGCCAACCGTGAATGTAGACCACAGGGATCCTGTCTGACATACAGATAAACTCTGGTGAGGAGCAGGAACTGCCATCTTCAACACATCAATGCTGCTTTATGAAACTCCAGTCCCCGGACCTGACTTAAATCCATGATTTCCTTTTTTAAGGCTAAGAAATACACTCTATTATGTAAATAAAACAAATTTGCTTTATCTATTCTTCTGTTGATGAATATCAAGGTTTTTTTCCAGTTTCTGGTTTCTATGGATAAAGCTTCAAAATGTGTTTGAGAAGGTGTCTCTGTGGTGAGATGGAATTACTTTGGGTATATGTCTAAAGGGGAATAGCTGGATCTTGAGGTAGTTCTATTCCCAGCTTCCCAAGGAACTGCCAGACTGATTTTTATAATGGCTTACATGGTTGCACTCCCTGCAGCAATATACAAGTTTTCTCCTTATTCCACATCCTTCTCAGCATGAACTATCATTTGTTATATTGATCTTAACCATTCACAATGAAATCTCTAGATTTGCAATTTCTAGATGTTTGAAGATGTTGAACATTTGTTTAAATGGTTCTCAGCCATGTGAGTTACATCTTTGGGGAATTCTCTGTTTAGATCTATACCCCATTTTTAATAGGAGAAATTTGATTTGCTAGTGTCCAGTCTTTTGAGT
Source organism: Cricetulus griseus (assembly GCF_003668045.3). Classification (NCBI taxonomy): domain Eukaryota; kingdom Metazoa; phylum Chordata; class Mammalia; order Rodentia; family Cricetidae; genus Cricetulus; species Cricetulus griseus. The sequence continues at coordinate 10,186,947 of NC_048601.1, forward strand.
TCTTCATATATTTTGGAGATTCGCTTTCTATTGGATGTGTAATTGGAATAAAATATTTTCCCATTCTGTGGGCTGCCCGCAGCTATTTTTTCAAGGCTATTCTCCCACTTTCACTTCTATTGTTTAGTGTATCTGGTTTTGTGTTGAGGTCTTTTGACCCATTTGGAGTTGAGTTTTGTGCAGGATAATACATATGAATACATATATATATATATACATATATATATATATATATATATATATATATATATATATATATATATTCTGTCCCACCTGGTCCCACAGCAATTTAGCCCCAAATAAACACAGTGAGACATATTGATAATAAACTGTTTGGCCAATGGCTCAGGCTTATTATTGGCTAGCTCTCTCTCAATTAACCCATTTCTAAGAATAAATGTATTTCTACCTAATCTTATCTTCCTGGAGAATGTCTGGACCTGTTACTCCTTCAATTGCTACATGATGTCACTCTTGACTCTCTTTCTCTCTGTGTGTGTTCCTCTTCCCAGATTTCCTAGTCTAGTAGCTCTGCCTATACTTCCTGACTGGCTACTGGCCAATCAGCATTTATTCATCAACCAATAAGAGAAACATATTCACAGCATACAGAAGGACATTCCTTATCATATATACTTCTACCTATAGCTTTCCAGATTGACCAACAACATTTGTAGAAGCTTTTGTCTTTTTAGAGTGTATTTTTAGTTTCTTTATTTAAACAAACAGAAACAGTTATCCATAGATGTGTGCATTTATCTCTGGGTCTTCAATTCAATTCCATTGATATAAGTATTCCGTATATATGCATAAAACATACCTATGCATTCTTCTTTATAAGAGCCTACCAGAGCACAATCATGGTTAATAAAGGGTTGCACACATCTTTAATCCCAGAATTGGGGAACCAGAGACATACAGATAGATCTCTTAATTCGAGGTCTACAGAGTGAGTACTAGGACATCCAGAACTACACAAAGAAACTCCATCTTAAAAATGAACAAAAAAGTAATTATTTTACTTATATTTTTCCGTGTATATAGGAGAGCACCAACTGCATGTGGTAACCACTCTGGACAGATGGAATCAGTTTTCTTATAACTGGTGTTACATGTAGTTATGTGTGCCATGTGGGCATTAGGAACTGAACTATATAGTCCTCTGCAAGAGGAGCAAGTGCTCCTAATTGATGACCATCTCTATAGCCCCACTACAAATAGATTTCAGAGGAAAAATTAACCCACAAGGTGGCTTAACTACAACTACATTACTAGGTATGTTAATATATCCTCCAATCATGAAATATAATTACTATGTAGTTATTACAGAGAAAATATCCTCAAATAGTATTTTCAATTTACCAAAGGAGGAAGAAACCAGGAATATAGGTTAAGACAGTTTAAGAAACATTACTTACATCATACATGTCAAGTGCTTAATATAAAATAAAAACACCATTCTAAGTGTTAGTCATTAGTATTATAATTTATATCACCAGGTAAACTAATGATAATTTTGAAAAGAGAGGTTATCTTAAAATATGAATGATTTCCAAGGAACATTCCAATTAATGAAACTGTGAATCTTAGAAACTAAAGAACAAAGAAGTGACTAAAGAATTTACATATTCACACCTCCCACAAATGTCCCAAATAAAAATCACCAATTATACAAATCATACTTGCTGTAATTATCTACATGGAGAATATGTTTTTAAGAATGTGGCGTCTTTGATGCTTCGTTTTAAGATGTCATTTGGTTTTCAAAGATAATTTTTCTGTGAATAGATCCTTCTCAATACAGCACTATTGTAATGAAAGATAGGAAGTCCTCGGTGAAGATTCTTCACTTAACCTTTTCCTAGAGATTGTTTGTTTTCTTGGGCATCTTAGAGGATTTGACTGAATGAGCCTTCCACATTCAACAAGTAAAAAACCTACATTCTCATCAACTTGAGTAAGGAAGTAAGGAAGAATTCATGGAGCTTTTTCCATTTGATGGAGAGTAGAATTGAAAGCAAAATGAACCTTCAGCAAAAATAAAAATAAAAACAGTAGTGGACAATAAATCATGAAATGCCTCCATTGTCTGTGTGGAGCTAATCACTGGCCACTGACTGAAGACATTAGATCAGCATGGCATTTGCAAGTTCTTTGAACTGAACAGAAAAGAATAGGAGATCAAAAGGGTTTAGAGAGGGGGTAGTTTGAAGGTAGATGACTGACTGAAAAGTTCCAGCTATTTGTACATGGGCCACCTTGATTATTTGGCTAAATGCTAAGTTGCATATACATAAGACAACTCCTGAAGGCCAAAGAGTAACTGCTAAATAAATACAACTTTCATAGGACACAAAAATGAAAACTTTTCAGAACCCTCAGGACATTGCCACCTGAGCTTAATCAAACAGAACACAAAAATGTTTACAATGCCAGAAGCCATACCCAAGAGGAGTGCAGCTTAAACACACATGCTAAAGTTACTCCATGCCTTTCCACAGGTTCCCAAAATTATATTGTGATAATTAACAAATCTTTAATAAAATAAAATAATTCCTAGTTCAAGTATGATCATTATACATGAAACAAAGGTAAACAATATAAAATATCAACATGAACAAATCTACAGTTGTGTATAAATAATGTATTTTTTCTTTAAACATTTCACAGGGAAATTTAATTAGGATACTAGGACAAGGATCTCAGTCTAGGTTACCTGATGGCCAATTACAATTACCATCCAAATACAATGAAGAGACATTTTTCTACAAATATACATAGAATATCAACTAAGATGTTTTATATATTGAGCTATCATACAAATTTAATCAAATTTAGAGGTATCAAATTCACTAAGCAGATGTTAACAAGAATTTGAAATATTGAGTTTTAAATCAAAAATAAAGTGGTATTTAGAGAAGCCTCAAATATGTAAAACCTACTGTTGTTTGATTTTGCTTTTTGGGTGGCCCACCATCAGGCACCCAAATAAATCGCACATGGAGTATGAATACCTGGCCTTAGCGTGTCTTGTTCTAGGCAGCTTTTCTCATATTTAATTAACCCACCTACATTTTCCTTCTGGGATTTTGTATTTTTTATTTCTAAATACCTTTGTTTCTTTCTTAATCCATCGCTGGCAGGGTGGATTGGTGGCTGGGTGGCTGGGTGGCTGGGTGGCTGGGTGGCTGGGTGGCTGGTGGCTGGGTGGCTGGGTGGCTGGGTAGCTGGGTGGCTGGGTGGCTGGGTGGCTGGGTAGCTGGGTGGCTGGGTGGCTGGGTGGCTGGTCATCTGACTCATCATCCTCTCCTTGTTCCTGCTTCTCATTTCTCTTTCCACTTATACTCTCTGCCTACTTGTCCCACCTGTCCTTGCTCCTGCCTCTTTATTGGCCCGTCAGCTCTTTATTAGGACCACCAGGTGTTTTAGAGTGTTACAGTAACACAACTTCATGGAGTTAAACAAATGAAATACAAAGTTCACACAACTGAAAAAAAAATATTCTACCACAAACTAGGTAAAATACTTCCAAATAACCTATATATAAAAGTAGTGCATTCCTTTCTCTTCCTCTCTGTCTCCTCTTTGTGTCTCTTGCTCTTCTCCCTGTTTTCTTCTAACTCAGTCTTTCTTTCTCCTTCTCCTTTCCCTTTGCCCCCTCTGACTTAACCCCCAGCCTTGAGCTGCAGCTTCACTTCATTAAGTCATGTCCTCTATTACAGAAGGATTTGCTTTACCACAGAATTGAAAGCATTGGAGTTAGCCCAACAGAGACTGAATCTATGAGCCAATGCAAACCTCTCCTCCCTTTTTCATCTTAAATGTATTTTCATTATAATGGAGAGTAGGATAATACATATATATATATATATATATATATATATATATATATATATGAGAGAGAGAGAGAGAGAGAGAGAAAGAGAGAGAGATGTTCTACAAGTTACAAAATGAGGCATTAATAAGGGAAATCAATGAGCTCAAATGCCACAAAATTATAAATGTTTTATTCCTAAAAGTATGTTATTTTAATATAAAAAAGAAAATGAAGTTTTTAAATTTTAAAATTAGACTAACACAAATATAAATACATATTAAATATTAATTTGTAAATTTAAACTCAGTATACAGAGAACCCAGATATAAATGGTGAGCATTAGAAATAAATACTAAATAGTTCAAATCATATGTTATGTTTCTATGGAAATATGCAAAATTCCTGTCTGCTGGCACATGGCTATCATCCCAACACGACATGCTGAGGTCAGAGAAATGATTCATGGCTGGCATGTTCTAAACAACAAGATGCACACACGTGTGTGTGTGTATGAGTGTGTATGTGTAATGTAAAGGAAAGATTTAAAAAACTGAAACACCGATTTTCCCATATTATTCAAAGGTGAGTTTGAAGGAGTCCACAAGACCCAGAAGAACGATTAACAGGTATTTATTACGGAAGCACCTATACAATTATGGTAAAATAACTGCCTTTGCCTTCCACCTCCTGAAGTGCAGTCTCTGCTCTCCTGCAGCTCCAACCACAGCCCAAGTGAGCGAGCCAACCCCTCTTCTTCCTTAAAGGGGTCACATCTGCACACCTGAAGCCATGACCCTAGGATACAGCCACCACCACAAGTCCCCTGGTGAAACAAGATGCCACTAACTTATTCTATTGATAAAATGGTACCACACGTCCTTATCTGATTTTTATATGCAATTTTATACAAATTTATTTTATGTAGTCTATAATATTTATAATTTTATATAAATGCATAACCTTATACATTTATTTAATATAATTTATGCATAAAGTAGTTCATATATAATATTTTGTATATAAACTAATTCTCAAAGTTCACATAGTGGTGCTGCCAACCTAATCTATTCAAATTACGCTTAATAAAGTGAAAGTTACATGTGAAGGAGCTACACTTGTTTTCAAAAACTAATATAAAGCTGCAGTGAATACAATAGTATGGTTGGCAGAAGAAATAAATGCAATAAAATTAGTGTGTCCAGAAACAAGGACACACAAATATGGTTTGTAGTTCAACAACTGAGGCTAGCAGGTTCAGTAAGGAGATGATATCCTCTTTCAGAAGTGTGCTGGAAGAACATTGCTATTCTCTTTGAAAACTAGTAATTTTAACACTTCAAAAATTAATTTGTTGTATGATATCCTAAAATATAAGATAAAACATCAAGGAAAATTTACAGCTCAAATACATAAGCACACACACACACACACACACACACACACAGACATCACATAGTATATACACATAGACATACACACAACAAACCTTTTAAAAATTTTCCCCGAACACCATGTTTTTAGTCTTTAGTTGTTATGTCATATGAGACAGCATATGACTTTTCTTAATGACACAAAACTGTTACCGTACAAAATGCCCTCCATAATGTCCACTGCCATGTATCTAGGAGAACTATTCCAAGCAATGTCTTTAATAATGTCATAAATTATTCCCTATAATTATGACATTGAAATCTGTTACACCAAAACTAGTTTGGTGCAATGGACTTTTGTCTTGAAATTGGAAGTTAAATGATTTTATTTCTAATTCTATCACTCTATGACCTTAAGCAAAGCACTCTTTGTATCAAGGAAATGATGAACATCACAGTAGTTCTTCAAGCATGAGCCCATAGAATGTTGCCTGTTCTCAGTTTCAATATAGAATACATAGCAGATACATTTGGCCAACTTGAGGGTATCAGAGAGAAGTGTCACGTTAAAATGATGCGGAAAGTCTTTTCTTCCAACACTGATATTTCCGAAAATTATCTCCAAGCAGCAAACAGAAGTGGGGAATGTGTGAGTGTATGTGTGTTTGAGCTTGTGCATGTATGTGTATGCTTTTGTGTACATGTGTGTAGGATTAGGAATGCCTGCAGTGAGCTATGTTAGTACAAAGTATGTATGTAATTTGCACCAAAATATCAGCATACAAATATTCCTTTAAAGATAAAACATGAATTAAACCTTATCTAGAAAACTCATTTCTTTCCAATTCTATTTCAATTTTTGTGTAACTGAACCAGTCAGAAATGGTAAGTAGCTGAGAAAGTATTTCTTACAGAGAGAAAAACAAAAGAAAACCACTTTGGAATAAAACTTCTTCAGGTCTTGTAAAATATTATCATACATTTCTACCATTTGGCTTGGGATTTCCAATCTTTCGAATTGCCTTTCTCACTCCTAGTGATCTTTATGCTTTTGTCAGTAGGAGTGGGTGGTCCCCTGGGTAAAGCTCAGACATATCACACAGCTTGACAGTGTGAACTTCCTCTTTGCCTTTCAACTTCTCCGTTCACCTCTCTTTTCCCTGACATCCCTTGGGAGACACAAATTCACCTTTACTGGATGAAGCCTTGTTTGAGGAAAAAGTACTTTTACACATACTGGAACATTAACTCAAACATTAGCAAATTATACCATAAGAGCATGAAAAATATAAAAAGAAAAAAAGAAGAAAATAACTGAATCTCCAAGTTTATCTTTTAAAATTATGGGGCTGTTTCTACTGTACAAAACTTCCAGCTATACATCTAAGGTTATTTTAGTTGCCTCAAAAATTAATGTAGTTATTGCAATGGCTGACAGATTACTGAGAAAAAAGAACTTTCATCATCTCTTGACAAGCATGAATCCATTTTTTAACTAAAGCAACATATAGTAGATGTGTCAGACTAATGTCTTTTAGCTCAAAATAAGAGTTGGGGAGTATTTATTGTGTGGGGTAAAAAGATAGCTAAATCTCTAAGGTCTGGTTTAATACTTGAACTCAACAAAGTATCTGTAAGCAAGACAAAATGTAACACACACAGGTTTTCATCACACAACAACAAGTGTTTTTGTCAAGTAGGCAGCATTCAGTGCAATGGATAAATGAAGAGCTGTTAGGACTTGTCTGCTTGCATGTTATTTACAGTGTATATACTTGGTGCTCTTACCACTCTGTAGGATGGTTCCACTTACAGTTTCATAGGCTAGCAATGTAGAGAAAGCATTTTACATTTCTTGAAGATGCTTCTGAGATGGAAAAATTTTAACAACAAAATTAAATCTCTATATAGTGGGAAAATACCAATACAGAGTCAGGTAGAAATATAAGGGTATTTAATAGAGAAAAGCCTTACTTACAGAGCGACCTAGCCAGCTGGCGTGGCAGCAGTGTTCACGCAAGCCCAAAAGAGAAAACGAAAGAGAAAAGCAGTCACACTACATCACCCTGACCACGCCCCCGCAAGCGAGGTCAGCCACACCTGTAGCCAGCCCCTAAGTAGGCGTGGCTACAGCTTCCCCTACATCTCTATATCTACATTTTCTTTCCCACAAACTTCTCATTTCTGAGTCTCATTGGCAATCCCACCTCAAAAAGCGCCTCTCCATTATTTTTGGTACCCTGAACACTTGGTATTAGGGTGTAAATCTAAAACCCTAAGGCTCATTTGTTAGATTTATCCCCAGCTGACAGGCATTTGGGAATTGATTGGACCATGAGAAGAAGGAGGGCACTGATACATGGCTAAGCTTAGTATCCTACTCCCTGGCCCTTTTGTCTTTACTTCTGCATCATGTCTTCCATGATGTGAGTCAGAGTGCTCCACCACATAATCCTAAACGTAATGTTTCATCTCATAAATCACTGGCTGGAAGCAAGGGACCCAAACGACCATGGGTCAAAACATCAGGAACAGAACCCAAACAGATGAAGTATTGGAGGCTGACACATGACTCTGACCTCTAGCCTCCACCTATTCATGGTATACCCCCCACACACACACACAATCACACAAACACACACAAAATCACATGCACATACTCAACAATCGAATATATACACACAACCAAGCATAATCTCATATACACAAGCATCACATATATACACACAACCAAACACATAATCTCATATACACACATACACACAACACAAATCACATATACACACAGTCACATGCACACACTCACAATCACATATATACACACAACCAAGCATAATCTCATACATGCAAGCATCACATATATACACACAATCAAACACATACACACACATACTTACAAAATCACACATTCACATAGAATCAATCACATATACACATACAGACATACATACATACGTGTGTGTGTGTGTGTGTGTGTGTGTGTGTGTGTGTGTGTGTGTGTGTACATGATCCCTCTAGGCTCCCCTGAACATTTCCAACACAGTAATTACAGAGATTATCTTGGCTAAATGATATAACTTACAAAACAAACCACACAAGTCATGACTTGGGAAAAGGACTGTAGCTAAGAGAGGACAATTTGGTACAGATAGGAAGTAGATAAGAGAGAGTAGAAAGAGAAATATATTATATGTATGTATATAACTTTCAAACATTTAGTTCTGTACCCCACTTTTTATTTGGAATATTTGGTGTTTTGGAAACTAGCTTCTTGAATTCTTTGTAAATTTTGGAGATCAGCCCTCTGTTGGATGTAGGGTTGGTGAATATATTTTCCCATTCTGTGGGGTGCCATTTTGTCTTGCTGACTGTGCTCATTGCCTTACAGAAGCTTCTCAGTTTCAGGATGTCCCATTTATTAATTGTTGATCTCAGTGTCTGTGCTACTGGTGTGATGTTCAGGAAGTGGTCTCCTGTACCAATTTGTTCAAGGATGCCACCTACTTACTCTTTTAAGTGGTTCAGTGTGGCTGGATTTATGTTGAGTTCTTTGATGCATTTGAACTTAAGTTTTGTGCATGGTGATAGACATGAACCTAACTGCAGTCTTCTACATGCCAGTATCCAGTTATGCCAGAACCATTTGTTGAAGATATTTTCTTTATTCCATTGTATAACTTTAGCTTCTTTGTCAAAAATCAGGTGTTCATAGGTATGTGGGTTAATATCAGGGTTTAAAAAATAACTTTCAAACAAAATTAGGCACATATATTACAGTATATATATCATAGTTGACACATATTAAACATATATATATCATATATATATATATATATATATATAGCGAGAGAGAGAGAGAGAATAAACAACAGAAATTATCCAAATAAAGACTAAAGATAAATAAATGGCTAAAAAATTAATAGTTCCAATAATCTCTTTTAAAGATTGACTTAAAAGAATTTTAATTGGAGTCTCCTACCTATTTTGTTTAACACAGCCAACTGTGCCTCAGATGAATCTCACACATTATGGATGAGTTCTCAGAATTAAAAAAAAAACATGGTATTAAGAAAGCATTACAACAAAATAGTTTGCAAATGGTAAAACTGAATTTTGATTTTGGGTTGATGGTGGATTTGTTCTGTTTAAAAGAATTTGTTAAAGGCTTTTCTTCATTAAAATCTTCTGACATCAAGGGAAACTCTTCTTCCACCATCAAAAGGAAAATGAAAGTCATTGCCCAGAGTAACACATCTTCACATACCAACTTGCTTCTAGGACTCAGCTTGCTTGTCCTGTAACAGTGACAACACATATATTAACTGTAATTAATACCATCACCCCTTTCACTCACTCAGTTCATAATAAAACTACAGAAAGATGTTAGCCACCAAATAATATTTCACCAGAATTATAAAAATCAAAACATTTGGTGGTCTTAGATAACGTCAGAATATAACACTTTCTATTTTTTTTTGACTGTCCATAAACTAAGACAAATACTTTAAATTGCTTATGATGTTTAAACTATAGAAAATTACCATATCCGCATAAGAAACATACATGAACCAGCCTTGGGAATCAAGGTGAATTGCAGCCCTCCATCCCGTATCTCTCCTCCCTCCCTGTGAAAGCCTTTTACCTGTGTTTGAATTTCTCGTGATGTGCTCTTACACGGGGATAGAGGATCATACTTTTATCTCAAATTCCAAAGTGATGGCCCTCAAATAAATCTGATGTCCCCCAACTAACACTCCTCTCCCACATACTAGCTTCTGAGCAGTGGATGCTGGAATTCTGACTCTGTAGTGGAGCCTCAAATGTTCTGGTATCACTTAAAAATCTAATTTCAGAAGATCATTGGAGGCTTAAGAGAAATCATTTTACCCATTAGCCATTATAATACTTAGCACAATACATGCTCCCAAAATGCATTGGTAAAAGAAAGTATTAGGATGAATAAAAAAGGAAAATGTAGAGGTGAAAAGGAATGAAGCAAGACCTACAACACAATCATAAGAGCAAGTAAACATCAGCAAAAAAAGCACACACACACACACACACACACACACACACACCACAGCACACAGCACACACAGACAGACACACACACACACACAGACACACACACCACACACATACACACAAACACACACACACACACACACACACACACACCACACACACAGCACACAGCACACAGAGACACACACACACACACACAGACACACACACACACACACACACACACACACACACACACACACACACACACACACACACACCACAGCACACAGCACACACAGACAGACACACACACACACACAGACACACACACCACACACATACACACACACACACACACACACACACACACACACACCACAGCACACAGCACACAGAGACAGACATACACACACACACAGACACACACCACACACACACACACCACACATCACACAACACACACAGACAGACACACACAGACACAGACACACACACACACACACACACACACACACACACACACACGCATGTACACATATGGGAGATGCCATTTGGGGGCTAATATTTCAAATCTCTGAAATGATCTGATATATGAGGAGACTCTCATGTCAATTACAGTTTCAGATCTTGTGATATGCACATTTCCATTATGTGGTGCACAGATTGAAGCAAGGCCATCTTGAGAGGAATGTGACCGTTTCCCTTTGTACCAGTTTTCCAAACTATGCTGGAAGCTGTGAGCTTGATGAGCACATGTGTAACAAACTCATGTTGACCTTAAAAAAAACCTTCATTTCTATTATTCTTAATTCAAATGTATGAAATAAATGAATAAATAAATAATTTCTTTAAACAATTGAAGGACTGGGGAGATGACTCATGAGATAAGAGGGATGCTATCAGCTCTTGAAGCCCAGGTTTAGTTACCCACACTTACACTGGCAACTCACAAACACCTGGAACTCTAGTTCCAGGACATCCAAAGACTTCTTCTGACCTCTGTGGGCACTACACAAAGTAAATAAGCACAAGCATGAATAAGCACTAAAGCTAATAAATAAATACAACGATCCTTAATGTGAGTATGTAGAGTGCAGTTATTTGTGTGTAACATAGTGACTATGACTTGAGTGACATGTTAGAGTCTAAGTGTGGACTGAAGTAGCCAAAGCTGGAGAGATGGAAGAGAATGCCAAAAAGGACTCGCAAAGGTCAAATGTGTTCCAAAGACCCAACTAGCATTCCCTCTATGGGCTACTTAACCCTCTGGTATTTGTACTTTCTGGTGAAGTATTCCAGGCATCACCAGTGGTTGTTCAACTAATGACTCATTCGAACTGCAGACCTTCCCAACTTGAACATGGTTTTGGTTCAGTGGGTGTTTATAGAGCAAACAGTACTGATTTCTGGGAGTTTACAGAAAACTATTAAAGGAAAAGTTACGAATTCAGATCAAGTTTGCCACAGGGTCAGAGCCTGTGTGAAGAGCCTGTGATGGGACAATGCTTACTGTGGTTTGCAAGAAGAGCAAACAGGAGGATCCCAGAAAGACAAAGAAAAAAAGAACATGCAACTCTACCTTTAGTAAGCATAAAAATCAGCATGGAGCTCAACAGAATAGTCGCACATGGACCAGTAAACCAGTTGGAGAGAAACAATGCAATGGCTCGGACCAATACTACACCATGGAAGCTAATTAGTCCAAAGACAAGAAAAAGTAGAGACAGAATCTTCCTAACTTTATCTAGTTATCACCAAATAGCTGGACTCTGACTCTAAGTGAACTGTCTTAGTTAAACACCCACAGGCCAAGAGCTTATCCATGAAACTAAAGGAGTGTACTTTACTAGGGATGAGTGAGTACTGGAGCAATCATTAATCCTGTACCGGTGCATTTTGTGACACACATTCTGTTGTTCTCCAAAGTTCATCAGATGTTCTGTTTTCTGTAAATCTAAAGGGTTGCTGATTAGGAGGTCACTTAAAAAATTCAGAATTTAATAATTGAACCAGGTTATGGGTTTTACTGTGACATTTTCATACATAGTCAAAGAAATTTTTGATCAATTTTACGTATTACCCTCTATTATTCCTCTCCTCTAATTCTCTTCCATCTTCATAATATTCTCTCCTTACATTTCTTGTTCTTCTCCAAAATCATTTGAAATCCTTTAAGTGTGGCTATTTAGTATGGAAAAGTGAGAGTGAAGAGAGTTTGAAAAAGACAAGTTACTACATTAAACAGTGTCAGTAGTGATAGGTGTGTGTGTGCCTGTGTGCATGCGTGTGTGTGTGTGTGTGTGTGTGTGTGTGTGTGTGTGACATGAATAAATAAAAGCCCCCAAGACTGATACTGGGGTTCAAACTTCAAGCTTAATATCAGAAAGCCAAAGAAGCTGGTCACTAGCTTCTTACCTCTACCTCAGGCTAAATGGGCTTATCCTATCTCCACAAGCTCTCATCAAGCCTCAGATTTTAACCTCTCCTCAGTGGGACTGGAGAATGAATGCTTCTACTGAGACCTTGCTTCTGTTTTACATACTTCTCTAATGTTGGGATTAAAGGTGTGAGCTATAATACTCTTTTAGACTGATTCACTCTTGTGTAGATATGGGTGGCCTTGGACTCATAGAGATCCATCTAGCTCTTAATCCTGAGTCCTAGGATTAAAGGTGTGCACCACCTCCTAGCTGCTGCATAATGGGATTAAAGGTGTGTGTCAGCACTGCCTGTTCTCTATAACATGAGGCTGACTTTGATTTCCTGAATCCTGTCAAGCTTTAAAAATCAATAAAGGGGTTAAGATGGTCAATAAATGAATCAAGGTGAAATAAATTCAATATTGTTTGGAGAATAGAGTAAGTATATATAACACTGTAAAACCTATATGCTGCAAAATTTATGCAAACTTTAGAATGGGTATTATTGGCTAAGAACCTGACTTAACACAGTGCTCTTTGCATGTTTTCTCTTAAAGGGCAAGTTCAACATGCCTCAAAGGTAGAAAGGACTGGAAGATGATTGTAAAAGCTGTAGTTTGAGATCAAGTTTGTTGTTATGAAAACTTGTGAAGAATTTTTTCTTTTTCAAAATAATAATAATAATAATCTTTTTAAGTTTGTTTATTCATTTACTTTTTTCTGTTTTTAAGTTTTCAATTTTTTGACATTTTCATATATTTATTTAATGAATTCTAGTCATTTTCACCCACACCCCTCTTTTTTCATCCTTCTGGAGCATTTACAACAATACTTTCTCCTACCTGTATGTCTTCTGTATTGTCTGTGGCCACCAAGTTTAATTGGATTTTCTTGCCCAAGCATTGGTGGGGGATGTTTCTTGAACCAAGGTCAGACAACTTATTAGCACCAATACCACAAAACTACCCACAACAAGTATTAATTGCCAATAGTCCTCAGGGATGGGTGGATATTTGTGTGCCTCTCCTCCATCATGGAAAAAAAAATGTTGAGGAACCAAGTCTGAGGAAGGGCTTGCACAAATACCCACAGTGGCATTGAATTATGAATGTAATGTCAGTGTTATATCAAGAAAGCATCATTTTGCCACAGGCTCCCAGTTCTCTTGCTGTCTCCTTCTTTCCATTCCCCTCTTCACAACTGTTTCCTGAACCTTGGAGGGAATCACACAACTGTTCTTAATTATGAGGACTCCACCTTCAATTATCCTGGCCATTGTTTCCAGTTGTAGGCTTCTGCATTAACTGACACTGAACTAAAGGGCTTCTAAACCATGGTAAATTGGGGTAAGAAGCAGGAGGTTTCACTATATGTTCTTAAAATTGTAATTAAATTTAATTTTTTATAAAAGCATGAAGCTTAGTTAGCTTTGTAGGTTAATCCCCTGTGTCTTTGAAACTGGAGGTCAAATCTACAAAATCAACTTATATATGCAAAGACATTGAGCTCAGACATTTTGATCCGCATTATGATGTGGTTAACTTTTTACTGTCACAGTTTTGTTCACACCAGGAAAACATTCAGTGTTCATATGGTGAAAAGGAAAAATTATAAAAGAAACTGCTTCCCTGACAGTTGAGCCTACACATTAAACTCGGTATACAGTGATGTGGAGTGAAACCAGGGAGAACCCTGCTTAAGTGTGTCAAATGTTTAAGCTTTAAGACCCTGAGTGGGATGAAATAAAAAGAGGAAGAGATCCAGGGGTGCGTTAGCATCATTGAGCTGGCTCATGCCACTGAAGACACAGCTGGGATCCAGAGTTCACTGCTGTGAGCAAACTTGTAATTGTTTTCCTACCTTGGAGTTACCAGTAGATGTGTGTGTGTGTGTGTGTGTGTGTGTGTGTGTGTGTGTGTGTGTGTGTGCATTTTACATTTCCATAATAAAAATTAAGAAGAGGGAAATAGAAGTAACATGTGTGTATCACTGATTTTTTTAGATAAATTTGCAGCATCTCAACTATTTTCTATCCCCTTCCTTCTCAACTTCACTGCTGACTACCTGTGAAATAGCAGCACAGGCTGCCCAGTACTCTATTTTATCCATTGTAAAATTCTCTTAGTGTTTCTCAAAAGTGCATTGGAATGAAGCAATAATACCCTTGTAATATATTATTTGTATCCCATAGTTACATGGAAAGTGGACATTTATTTTGTTTATGTTGAGTGTCTTGGGTATTAGGAAGAAATGTCAGCTAGAAATATGAAGCCCTGCATTTAAGCCTGGGCATTAAGAAGAGGGCATCTTGCCTTGTTTCCTCATACTCCTGTGACTCTGTGGTAATGGCCTTTCAGCCCATTTCTGTGGGATGATTGAGTTATTTAGTGAATGTAGCAGACAACAAAGTCAGACTCATGAGAGAAGAGATTAATGGCAGGTTTTGAAAACAAACCTTATTCATACACTCTAATAGCAATGAGTTATGATTCACATACCTATTTACAAGACACACTTTTGTCTGTTGAAGAGATAGAATCTGGAATAACGTGAGTGTAGAGTAAATAATATACACACCTCAATGTAAGAGGGATAAACTTTATCCTACTCCTTTTCCCTTTTCAAAAGTACAAATATAGAGAAACAGATGAGATATATAGGACATATTCCCATAGACTATCAAGAAGCTATTTCTCTGACTGCAGTGAATTTATAATAAAAAGGGAAAATATATAACATATATGACCAGTGATTATCTCAAATGTCAAATTTGGTGGTCAAATAACATATGAATATTAATGAGTGTCAAATAACTCTAAAAACATGGGATTAAATTGGCACATTTGTATGATTTTTCCAGTGAAACATTGAAACTATACCCTAAATAGATGTGTTGAGACCTTTTCATTCATCTAAAATCTTTTCTTCAAGAAATTTGTAAAGTTCTTAGTATACAAAAAGGTTAGTGTTTCTCATTTTTAAATGATGGTACTATTCCTGACACTGTTGATGAAAACCTTTGCACCAGAGATGGAGATCGGACAGAAAAACTATTTGCACAATGATGTTGTGTCTCCAGATGTGGTTGTTACACCAGAAGTTATCATATTTATAATGATAATTTGAAGTAGAAATCCAACTCTGTCTTACAGAGCTGGGAAGTGAGTTGCATTATATACAGTATAGATGCAACAACTGACTGAGAACTGCACATCAAGCATGAAAAATAATGCCAAATAAAAAGACCTTAGTTTATATACACCAA
Source organism: Cricetulus griseus (assembly GCF_003668045.3). Classification (NCBI taxonomy): domain Eukaryota; kingdom Metazoa; phylum Chordata; class Mammalia; order Rodentia; family Cricetidae; genus Cricetulus; species Cricetulus griseus. The sequence goes on from NC_048601.1 coordinate 10,202,826, forward strand.
TTTTACTATGAAGGGGTCTTGCTACATAGTCCAGACTATCTCTACACTCACTTCATGTTTCAATCTGGCCCTGAATTTTGCAATCCTCCTGTCTCAACTTCCAGAGAACTACCATAACAGGGATGGAGGTACATGCCTGTAATCATAATCATTTATAAAAAAGACCACATATCACTATTTTGCCTACATGTATATCATGTGCATACAATGCCATGGAGGTCAGAAAGAAATGTTGAATTTTCTGGAACTGAAGTCAAAAATGGTTGGGAGATGCCTTGTGGTTCTGGGAACTAAACCTGAGTCCTGTTTCAATGCAAAAGCAGCAAATTCCATGAAGCCATTGCTCTAACACGTAAATCATTTTTATTTATAGTTCCTGTGACACTATTTATAATTACTCTAAGATACTTACTCATGCAATAATGATTAGTCTACATATGCTCTATCATAGAATGTATTCAACAACATTTGTAAAATGCCTAAGCCCTAGCAAATATACCAATATATATCTACATTATTTACTAGTATAACATATTCAACTTCTAAACTTCATCTAACTTTGAAAACAAGAATACCAAGGAATTCTTCTGTGAAGTTTGGCATTAGACTGAATGAGCTAACACTTGAGTTATTTCAAATCCTTATGCATATTTAAAATCAATGAACCAGTTAATTATTGTTTTGCAGCCAAATCTACTAAGATTTCTTTTCACATGACCAATTTAATGTTTGAATTTATTAATTAAAAATAATTAGAAAATCATTTAGTTAAAATAAAAACCTCTCATATGAATTCAAATGCCCAAAGTCACAGCAAATAGTGCCTGTGGATTATATCAGTAGTTCTGATATCTGAGAAACCTGGCTTGAATAACAATTGTGTCATTTGCAAACTAGTGGCTTTGAAAAAATAGTCTCTTTGTTTCTTCTACTATAAAATAGGAATAATATTGATGAAATCTTCAGTAAATTCCCATAGGGCCTGATGAATAGATAAGCACCTAATGAATATTTGGTACATATTATGGTGTGTGCAATTACCATTTTGTTTTTAATACATCAATATACAAGGTTACATGAAAATTTGAGAATTATATTTGGAACTGTGGTATCTTAAACATTAATATGGTATATCTTAAATTGCATTTTCTGCCCTCATATTTACAGATTAAATTGTATGTGTTTTGTGTAAATGATGTTTTGAAATGTATACCCCATGTTGTAATAATTAACTGCAAATTTAAAAGATTCATCACAAAGCTATCAGTTTTTAGTAAAAGTGCTTAATAATCACTCTTTCTTCACTTTCAAAAAGTAAATACTCCTTTACTGGTTATGGTTTCTGGAGTATGCAATAAAACTCTTGAACTTACTCCTTCTAAATAAGTATATGATATTTTAGCCAATATCCCTTTGTCTCTCTCCTTATTCACTGCAACTGTTGCTAATGACTAATCTACGAAATTATTCCATGAAATCAACTTTTATTTTTACATTCCATGACAAAGTGAGTTCAAATAGGATTTTCTTTTTGTGCCTGGCTGCTTTTAGTTAGCATAGCATCACATTTTATTCCTTTATTGTGTTGCAAATAGCAGAATACAGACTAGCTTTTCTCATAGCCAAATAGCATTTCCTAGTCTATGTAGTGCATACTCTTTCTCTCTCATTAATTGATGAGCATGTGCTAATTCTATATTTTACCATTGTATGCAGAGTTCCCACCTATAAAACAGTGCGAATATTTCTATAATACACAGACTTCATTTTAAAATATACTATACCTTAGCTCAGGTTGTTAGATTATATCATACATCTACTTAAATTTATTACTATGCTTTTTAACTCGAAGTTAAATGAAAGTTGCAAAAATGGGCATCTGTATGTTTTTCAATTCATAAACAGAAAGCATTCTGCACTTCCCCATCTGTTATGATATTTGCTATGGACTTATAATGTATGGTCTTCGTGTGAGATATGTGCTATAACTAATTTGTAGAATTATCTTTATCATGAAATGACCTTGTACTTTGAATTCTGTAACACGAAAAAAATAAAAGACCCAGAGAGTGATATTGGGATTCAGGCTTCAAGCTGAAGTTCAGAAAAGCAAAGCAGCTGACTACTGGCTTCTTACCTCAAGCTCAGGCTTGAATTGGTTATTGTCCCTATCTTCTGTCAGTGAGATACATCACACTGCTTGATTACTGGTGGAGGTTGTCCTTCAGAGTGGTGTGAATGTATGTTCTCTAATAGATTGATGAATAAAGGTGCTTTGGCCTATGGATAGTTAGAATGTAGACAGGCAGGAATTATAGGCAAGGCTATCAGACTAGGAGATTTGGGGGAAGAGAAATGCAAAAAGTAAGTCTCAAGGGAGACACTATATAGCTGCCGAGGAAGCAAGAGAATCAGGAATTCTCTGGTAAGCCAAGTCATATCGGAATACATATATTAATATAAATGGGTTAATAATTAAGAGAGAGACATCCAATAAGAATCCAGAGCCATGGGACAAACAATTTATAATTAATATAAGCCTCTGTGTGTTTATTTGGGACTAAACGGCTGAGGGAACAGTGGGAACAAAAACTTCTGTCTACAGATTGCTATGTGTTAAACCATCCTTCCATGACTGAGATAAACTCCTGGATCATGCTGAATAATCTTAACATGGGCTTGTCCACAGTTTGCTAGTATAGTTTTTGAGAAATTTGTAGCTATATTAAATAGATATTGGCATACTTTTCCTCTTTGTTGTGTTCTTGTCTTGTTTTACAATGAGGGGAATGCGGGGTTCATAGAATGAACTTGCAAAACAAAGAAAAATATCCTTCCTCTTCAACTTCTTAGAGATACCTTGTAAAAGTTGTCTTCATATATTTAAGAAGTTTGGTAAAATTCATCAGCAAGCCATGAGGAACTGGGGTGTGGTTCCTTTTCCCAACCCACCCCCTCCAATTCAGTTTGCTTATCAGTTGATTATCATTAATCAGTTGTTTTCTGTCTCTTTGTGTTCCTATTTTCGTGTGTGTGTGTGTGTGTGTGTGTGTGTGTGTGTGTGTGTGTGTGTGTGTCTGTCTGTCTGTCTGTCTGTCTGTCTGTCTGTCTGTCTAGGTTTTCTTTTTAGCCAGTTTGTTGATTATTGTTCAACTTCCATCTCATATGATGCTATCTCTAAGGTATTACTTTAATATCTCCCTATTAATATAATTTAATGTGTGTCTTTGTTTACTTGCTGCTTTTCCAGAGGATCATAGTGCAGCTCCCAGCACCCATGCCAGGCAACTACCTAACTAAAGCTACACAGACCTTGTGCTCTCTTCTGGTCACAAGAATTATGTGGGAATTTGGAGGGAAAAAAAGAATGACAAATTTAATTCTTTGGAGTTCACAAAATATTATATAATGATCTAACACATAACTTTTCCTGGAGAATATTCTATGTTGAGGACAAAATAATTTATACTCTGTCAAATGAAATATTCTCTAAAGTTTAATTTAGGTCCAATTTATTTGGATCTGTCCTTATTGATGTGCTATCTAGATGGTTTGTGTATTGGTGAAAACAAGAAAAAAACTCCAAATATTGTAATGCAGTAATATATTCTTCATTAGAGTCAATAGTATTTTATTTTCTTAATGTTGAATAAATGAATATATCTTCTTACTGAATTAACCTCTTTCTTACATAATGATTATAATTCTTTTTTATAATATTGATTCAAACTCAATTTCACCAGTCTACAGTAGTTTCTGCTCTTTTGTTTCCAACTGTAGGCAGTATAAATTACTGTTGTTTTGTCCATTCATATGCTACTTCATATCAAATGGGCATCATGTCTATAAAAGAGCATTTGGGCTTGTTTTGACCCATGTAATCACCCAGTCATTTAAGAGAATTTGTCCCATTGACATCCAAAGTAACTTCTGGGAAGGACCTAAAATTGCTTTTTCAGTCATTGAATATTTGTCTTGTAGATTCTTTCTTCCTTTAATATGTTATTTCTGGATAATCAACTTTCTCCCATAGTAAGTTTGATCCCTTGCATTTCTGAATTAACAATGTATATTTTCTTCAAACGCATTTTTCTTATCAAACTATTGTAGTTTCGTAGAGCACTTTGTTTTACAGGCTAACCTTCTCACTAATGATACGTGATTTAGACGTCACAGTCACATTATATGATAAGGTAAATCATGAATTTACCTTAATCAATCAGTCTTAAACTTTCAAAGGTTTTATTTTGCTTATTGTTTCTTTGCTTTGGAAATGATTTTCCTGGGAAAACTATGCTTTGCTGGTAATTGTTTTTCAGCATTTTAAATTTACCACCTTGTAAAATAGCTGTAACTCTGCAGTTCAGCATTTCAGAACACGATTGCATGATATTTGTGTGCTTTCTCTTGATCTTTTCACAATCTCTTTCATGTCTTGGATATTTGGCACTCTGAATATAATGTGTTATGTGCCCTTATCTGAACATAATCTGACAGGAGGCATTAGCTTTCCGGTACCTGGATCTTTATGCCTTAATCTACTTAGAAAGTTTTCTGCTGTTATTTCTTTGTGTATCCTACCTATTCAATGTTCTGGCACATAATGAGTATATTATGAAGAAGCTTCTTACCTGGCAATGAACACATTTGTTCAGTTAACATCATCCTGTCAATCTCATAAACTCCCTTCCTACTTTTTTAATTCCTTGGTTTCTCCTGTGATTATATACTTTCATGTAATACTTTAGTTTGTAGACATATTATTTTGCAAGATTAGTTCTGCTGCAGGTTGTTTTTCTTGCAGTTTTCACTTAGTAATTGAAATGTTCAGCCCCAGATACTTATGAAATAGTGTTATCATTTGGGCCTCTCTCAGTAATTTCTCCAAAATTATTTCTGTAGTCATTCTTGTATGTGTTTTATCTGTGTATATCTAGTCTTTATGCTCTCAATACTTACTAAGCTTCATCAGAAACATCTAATTTTACTCCTTTGTCACACAATTTGTTTAGCTCCATCTTTTTCATTATCATTCATTGTCAATGTATATCATCCATCAGGTAACATTGTTTCTTCACAGTTGTTGGTCATAGTGGCTATACATCTGGATTATCTTACTGAAAAACTAACCTAGCCCAGTCTTTGCTTATTGGTTTCATAGTCTGAGACTGATTCTATGCCATAATTCTCTGAAAACCCCTTGATATGGACCATTACTGCTACAGCAGCGCGTTCGGTTTCCCCAAACCCTGGAAAGTCACAGTTATTGTAGCTGGACCTAGAATATGTTGAGTCTTGAAGCCACACATCCTCTGATTGAAATACAGTGGGTGCCAAAAATGTAGCAGTATCATGAGTCACTTGAAACATAAATTCTATTGGGACTGTCTGCTTGTGTGGCTTACCCATAAGCCAAGGCCACTGCAATTGGTTGTCCATCATAAAATCTAAAACCCTTGTGTTTGGCAAATTCTGGAAGTGTTTGTTCACTGTGGTATGTTTAGAGGGTCAAGCTGTGGGTTTTGTTCTGAGGTCAGGATTCATGACTATTTGTTTGTCTAGTGCTGAATTTTATTGTTTGTTCTGTAATTAAGATCAATGCAAAGTTTTATTCTCCCTTGTTCCTGTTTCTCCTGAATGGTTGATGACTCTCTGTACTATGTGTTGGCTAGGAATGAAGGAAGTACATCATGGGTAATAAAAAATTGTTTCCAATTCTTTTTTCAAAAGACCCCTTTGTTTCCAACTTTAATTTGTCTTTTATAATTTTGCTATTGTCAGCCATTACCATCTCACTTCTGAGCTCCTTTGAAGGAGAGAGAACTAGATATAGGGTATTGCATGGAATTAATCATTACAGAGTCCCATTCTTCCATCTCACTCAACCCTTCAGAACTTAAACAAAAATATGTATATACCATCATCAAGCAACAGATTGGAGCAGATGCAGAGACCCACAGTCAAATATTAGGTGAAGCATGGGGAAGCCCTGGAAGTGGGGGAGAAAGGATTGTAGGAGCCATATAGGTTGAGGACACCAAGAGAATGAGGCCCACTGAATCAATTAAGCAGGGCTTATAGTAGATTACAGAGCCTGAAGTGGCAACCATTGAGCCTGTATGGGTCTGTGCTACTTCCTCTGCATATTGTGTATGGTTATTTAGCTTGGTGTTCTTGTGGGACTTCTAATAATGAGCATGGGAGTATCTCTCATTCCTTTGCCTGCCCTTGGGACTCTTTTCCTGGATTAGACTGGATTGTCTAACCCAGCTTTAATATGAGGGTTTGTGGCTTGTGTTATTGAAACTTGCAATGCAATGTTTGGTTGATTTCCCTCAGAGGTCTTCTCTTTTCAGAAGGGAAACAGAGGAGGAGTGGATTTAGGGTGAGGGGAAGTAAAAGGGAGGGATTGGAGGAGTGGAGAGAGGGGTAGCTGCAGTTGGGAGATAATATATGAGAAAAAATAAGTTAAAAAGAAATTTAAAGCAATTATCTTATTGTTACTATATATTCAGAAATTTAGTATAATAGTACTATAATCACTGCATATTTTAGTTATACTATTAGATACACATACACATACATTTTCTCTGTTGAATCTAATGTAACTTTAGACAAAGATATTACTTAGACTCTTGATAAGTATTATGTTTTATTATTCTGCTTAGTCAGAGTTCTGCCTTAAAAGACATCTCTTTGGGTGTACTTTCCTTGACTTTTTCAAGGAAAATAATTTATTTCTCATTCATTCCTGAGCTCTCTTTGACATCTATTGGTTTAAAATGTGCATTATTTTCTTCTAATTTTCTATCAATAAAGTTTACAAATAATGAAAGGAGCAAATGGTTTTCAATGTCTTTCCACACTAGATTTGTACTTAATACTTAAATAATTATTTGTAGAGCAAATAAATAAAGGGACAAGGTGATCATATGTAATAAAATTACAGTTACTAGCAAAACAGATTGATAGATTTTTTTATCTATGCATTGCTGGGGACCAAAAATTATCAGTTAGAAAGTTTCTTGGGGTCCAAACCTCCTGCTCCATCTTTCAGAAACCTGAACCTCCATTGTATTGCAGATGCTGGTTTATTGCTGCTGGATGGCATGGCCTCAGTGGACAATGTCTCCTAGTTTGCCTTAGAACAGCCTAGACCCTGAATGTGCTTCACCTGTGCTGAGGGCTTTGTCTACATGCCTAGAGAATGTTTTTAAGTGTGCCTCTAGGGTCAAAAGAATGACTTAATAGGAGATTCTCTCTGCCATCATGGAAGATGGTTGGAAATCTGTTTAGGAAGATGCTAGGATAAACCAGAGACTCCAGTTTCCAGCATGGACTGAGAGCCCTCCTGAAATGACAAGATGCCTGTGTCTGGTCTTTATCCCCGTTGGGTAGCTAGGAGTTTCCAGGTACATGCACCCCCACTCAGGGATGACCCCATGGCTGTCCAGATGGCTCTGATCACAACCCCCATGGACATCAGTCAAGAACAGATAGCCTCGGTAGGGTCAGACTGATACAAGCCCCAGTCACGATAATGCATGGAACTTCTGTAGTCCATGGCTACCTTGACTTTTGAAAAACAGACACATATTTTCTTTAAATAGAGCTCAATAACATAAGCTTATCGTAATTTCATTAAATTTTAATTAGCATACAAGTGAGGGAAATGTTCATAGCACCATACCTCTATCTGGGGACAGCAATAGTAGCAATTAGTGTTATCTTCTATTGGGGCTCACGCCAACCCCAACCCCAACCTGTAATTAACCAATGCTGTACCCCATAAAATGATTACATGGTAGCACTATCAATTTCAATCAAACAACTTAACTTCAAACACACACACACACACACACACACACACACACACACAAAGAAAAAAAACTTGAAAAATAAATAGTAAAGGGATGAAGTATTATAACCTGTATTGCAGACAATTAGCCTTGAACTCTATGGTATATAATTAAAATGCTTCTATTTAATGCAAATGAGTTGCTCTATGCAATTGATTTTTAATGTCATGTGTCTTCCTACACTACTTTTATAATATTGAGCATAAATATTCCTGCATTGTAGTACATATTATTAAATTTTCATCTTAAAATTGATGAATAGTATTTAATGATTCACTCTCTTTTCCCAATGCTTAGAGCATTTGCTATTCTTTCAATTGCAGCCAGGTACTCATTAAGGGATCAGGGTGAGTTATTGAATCAAGACAGTTGATTTTGGCAAATAGATAAGAATATTTTTAAAACCTTGATCTTTGCTAGTATCTGTTTTTCAGATATATAATTGTTTTCCCCAGGACTGTGATTTTACACCTAGTTTATATGTTCTCAATAGCTTTGTTGAATTTACATTTACATTTTCTTCACATTCTAGTTTATAAGGGTAAAATAACATATGACTATTTTAACTTTTATAATGATGCATGGAACTTACCTTCTTTTTTTTCATTTACAGTTTTGTTTTTGTCAATTACCTGCTTATACCTTTTCCCTAAGTTTTCAATTCACAGCAACACTTCTGCTCAATGAGATTTAAAACCAGTTTTCTCTGACATAAAGATTATAATCATTTAGTATCTGACTTTAATTTTGTCTGTTTCATTGCTGATGGGTGCAGATTTAGCTTTTGTATCAGTTCCTATACTGATAATTTTTATTAAAATAGTGTAGTCTTATACTGATTATTCCTATATTGATAGATCTTTTTCATATTATTTCAGCCCTAAAATCTTTTTGTACAAAAAATAAATCCATCCAGCCCATGTCCAGAATATTCCCTGTCTTTTCCTATTACCATTTCATAGTTTGTGACTTTACACATAAGCTCTGAAGACTCTTGAGTTGATGCATTTGAGCAAGATGGGTCAAGCACCATTCCTCTGTACTTAGTGAATCTATTTTCCCAGCACTGTGTATTAATGACTGTCCTTTCTCCATTATTTATTTGGGTGATAATCAAGAATCAGCTAAAAATATGCGGATGTATTTCTTGTTGTTTTTTTTTTTATTGAGTTCTTTGGGCTGGTGTGGTTTTTTTACACAGGCATCTCATGTTTACTCTGTAGTCGGAAGCTTTTCTGTGCCTGCCTTGTCCCAAGCCACTTATGAAACAATCACTCAGAGGTTTACTATTAACTTTAATTGTTTGACTAATTGCTCAGGCTTACTACTAGCAATCTCTTACATGTAAATTAAACGATTTCTATTAATCTATGTATTGCCACATGGCCGTGACATTATCTCATTTTCTACATGTCTTGCTTTCTCAGAGACTGGCTGGCGTCTACCCTACTCCTCCTCCTTTCTCCCTGTGTCTCTGCTTAGATTTCCCACCTAGCTATATTTTGCCCTGGAATAAGCCAAAGCAGCTTTATCCATCAACTAATAAAAGCAAAACGTATTCACTGAGTATAGAAGGCCATTCCACTTTATTATTCCATCATTGTAGTGAATTCTGACATCAAGAATTAGCATGCATTTGGCTTTGTTCTTTCTTCACAGATTTGCTTTGGTCATTTAAAGTCCCCATGAATTTCGAAAGTCTTACTTTGATTTCTATGGCATATGCTTTGCATCATAGTTAGTTCACCTTCTTAATTTTATTTTAAGCATTTTGAAGTTATAGCAAATGCCATTGTCATTTATGTTTCCCTCCCTATAGTCTGCATAGTGTGTGGGAAAGCTACTGATTTTTACAGATTTTTCTTGAATTCTGGAATTACACTTTTTTATAAGTTGTAATATCTTTCCAGTGAAATCTTCAGACATTTCTCTATGTGAAGTTGGGTCACTTGTCAGAACCCACAGCAGGAACTTGCTGTCTCTCCTTTCTCTTGCCTTTCCTAAAGTTTAGAGCACAGTTCTTGTCTTTTCCAGACTATTGAGACGCATCAACATTTCACATTCGGTAATAAAGTTATCTTTCAGTGTTTCATACACATCATTGATCTTGCTGTTCTGTTCCTTCGGTGTAACTGATTGAAACTCTCTAAAATGAAAAAGAGTTTTCATTTTAAAAGTATTTTTCTGCATATATTGCTATATCTTGTAGGTTGGGTGCTAAATTTCCCCTGTGATGTATTATGGTTGCTCTTTGTGTATAGAAAGCCACCTTTGAATTTCTGGAATAAAAATCATCTTTGAGGTACTTTTGGATTTAGTTTGTCACTACTTGAAGTTTTTTGCATCCTAATATAGTAGATGAATTCTTTGTTGCTGGCACAAACACCATTAAGAATGTAAGGAAGACATGATCTATTTTAGGTTATGGTTCCTGAGAGACAGAGTCCATGGGGAAGGCAGAGCAGGAATATGGTGTAGACTCCACACAGGAAGGCAAGGAAGGGAAAGTCTACAAACACGCTAAACTTGTCCCTAGTGGTGAATTTCTTCCAGCAAGACTCCACCTCTTCTAGATTCCACAACTTTCTCAAGCAGCACCACTAACTGGTAACCACGTATCAAATACACAAAACTGTAGGTGATCTTTCTCATTCAAATTTCACTAAGAGTGGTAAATCTGGGTGTAATAACATAGCCAAGGGAGTCAGGCCACTCAGGATTCAGCTCCAATCAGCTCCTCTGTGTGAAAACCCATTGGCCTCCCAGCTCTTCACTTAACAAATTCAGTAATTTATACAAATATGCAAAGCAGAATTTATTTTATCTTCCTAGCGTTTCAAATCCCCACTGAAATCAGATAGGTAGCAATTTAAAATAATGGTGCATGGGGCTAGACTCGGGGGACTGAGATAACTCGGGGGACTCAATGTGTTTGCTGTGTAAACCTGAGGGACGAAGTTCGATCCCTGGTGGGGGAAGAGGGTTAAATTTCCAGAGTTGTCTTCCAACTTTCATGTGTGCACAGTGGCAAGCATGACCCCCTAACCTGCACATGCAATAAAGATAAACAACAAAAATAAACAGTAGCTTGTGATAACACAATGGAATGGTGGAAAGACTTCAATGAACTAGAAATTACTTCTAAAAACTTGAAGCACATTTGTGGTTTGATACTGGCTAAATATCACTCCATAGGCATAAGTATTTAGAAGAAGAGAAGAGAGTAAGAAAGTATGATAACTGTGTTTAAGTTAACACTATAGAGAAGGCAGGGACTTGTGCAGATGTCTGTTTTAAAAGGTGTACTTGAGTCAGGGTTGTTTTTGCAAAAGCCACTGTAAGAATTCAGCAAATCTTTTATGTGAGCCCAAGAGGGGCACATGAAGAGGATGCAGGCACTGAGCCATACCTATCTGTCACCTCCTATTAACTATGCACTAACTGTCCATTCTGGGGTGCAAGGGACTTTTGACTATCAAGCCTTTATAGGTAGGAGGACTTGTCTCGGATAAGACTGCACCTCAAAGTATCCAGAGTTTCCATAGCCTTTGTCTAGAGAAGTGAAATCTTAGGACAGATTCTCTGTAACTCTCATATATATATATGGTTGTGATCTTCCCCTAGCGTGCTAGGACTCAGGAGGCTGAGGCAGGCAGGAGGCTGAAGAGTTTGATGCCAGTCTGGGCTACACAATGACACCCTTTCCAAGCCAATAATGAATTGAACATATATTTGCTATAAACACACTTTCTACATAGTATACTTTGTATAACTATATAGCATGCATCTATAATACAAATATTGACACAAATTTAAAATATTTTAGATGACTTTTGTGTCTTTATTCTTCATAGCATAGGCTGCTAGCAAGTATGAGGAAAATATGTGATCACAGTGAGATCCACTGTAAATAACATTGGTTTTAAATGTGTGTTTCAAATGGGCTACATCTTTTCTATCTAAAATAGTTAATTTTAAAAATTCTGCTTGGATAATGTATCTATTTTTTCCTATTGATTTTGTAGGTAACAAAGAACAAATTGTGAAAACAGAAACCGTCAGTTCTATCATGTTCTTTTGTGACTGCCTTCTTAATGTTATTTAAGGCTATTGAAAATCTTCATAAACATTTCTGGAGGCTGGATGTTATTTTCTGAAGTTATGGTTTAATCACTGGTGCTTGGCCAGTGAGAGGTCTCAACAAAAAAACCAGATTGCTACTAAATTTGGCACCATCACGTCAATCCCTGGAACCCCCATGGCAGAAGGAGAGAAAAGATTACACTCAGGTTGTCTTCTGAGCTACACACACACACACACACACACACACACACACACACACACACACGAGTATAAATACGTTACGAATAGTAAATGAAGTAGGTGCTGTTGTCCACACATTTAAATTACCACAAAGGAGCCATTCTGTGCGGTGTGCAGGATGCTAGCTGGAGAGGAGTCCCTGACAGCCACTGTCCTGCCTGCTGCGGAGTGGGCACACTCTTTCCTCCTGCGCGCTATCTGTACTTTGTCAGGAGCACCCAAAAGAGCTCCTCGTGCAAGTAGTTATGTTAAATAGTGGGAGTGCTAAGCGGTTTTCTTTTTCAGTTGATTAGTTACAAGAATAATTTTGCTAATAAAGTTTTCTTCTTTCCTATCCAAACCTTTACAAATATTCGAGAGCCCCACAATGATAAATACTTACTATTTCCCTAAGTCCATTTCCCTTAATGTTAAAGCATTTGTGTTTCCAATTTTGCATAAAGATTCAGAAATTAAGAAATCCTAGCTATCAGCGCACGAACTCCACTTGAGGCTTCTGAGTGTCTTGGGAGCCCGAGAACCGTGGCAGGTGGAAGCAGCGAGCCCGCAAACCGTCCTCATTTCTGGAGCGGCTCTCACCTCTAACTCTTCTCCTCCATTAAAACACATTCAAACATAATTAGTGGAGCATTAACATGGAAGAAATTTTGTAATTGCCAGTTGTATTGTAGCCATGGTTACATCAAGGATTTATAGCGAGGAACTCCCGGCTGGGCACGAACAAGCAGTTAACAGGAACAGCAGTAAGAAAATGTTTGTGCGGATGTGCAGGTGTGCTGACAGGAGTGTTTGCCAAGAAGAGAGAGAGAAAAAAATAGAAGAAGGAGAAAAGAAAAGGAGAAGAAAGAGAATATTCGGTGACATTTAAGGCGCTAATATCTGGAAGTCAACCTTTAATTTGACAGCTTTAATGCTAGTTAGTTTCATTCATCCAGGCGAGGCGGAGGAAATTTGAAACACCTTTAAATTATCACGTTTTTCCACGGAGCCTTAGGCCTGTGTGGAATACGAGAGCCATACCTTTTTCTTCACTGCCCACTTTTTTTTTCCAGGTCAGTTGAAGTAAAACTTTCATTCCCTTTCGCAGACAATTAATCTTTGGCTAATTGAAGCAGCGATGCTTCAGGATGGGTTTCAGTGGGGCCTCTAAATCTCATTTAGCAAAGTGAATTCAAGGCACACGCCGCACCTAATGATGTGACAGGTGGACCGCACTGCAAGACAGCAGCCTCGAAAAAGTTGATTCTCATTAGACCCGCAGAGTCCCGCAGTCAGTTTTCTGATGGCTGAGGAACACTAATCGCATCTGTTTGCTGCTGGGTGGGGTGGGGGAGGCAGCGAACTTGGAAGGGGGATTGAAGGGAAGAAAATCAGAGGACGGGGCAACATTCTTTTCTATTCCTCCACGTTTAATATCCTTGACTCCTGCCCAAAAACCCAGCAGGTCTACCACCCACCAAGCGCTCAGCCTCCTTTCTGCTGACTCCAACAGGGTTCACCCTTTTCCTAATTAAGTAAAATGGCTACAGAAAGCAGAGGCGGCCTTGTGTTGGGTGAACCAATTATTTTGAAGGGTATTAAGTCATCAGATTTACTTTTATCTTGATTGCATTGTGGAAATCGTGCATAATTAATGGTGGGAGCTTATTAGGAAAATGATTAGGCAAATTACACAGGTGTCGGATGCATTTTTTATGATAAATTTGCTAGAACAATCCTGCAATTCCATCTGTTCAGCTCACATCAGAATGTCACTCGGAAGAAATTAATGGTGCAAGAGTTATAGGAAGTTATCAGTGGCTCTGGTTGCCGATTTAGGTCATCTGTGTATAAATACATAAACATATTAAATATATATGATCACCTAGCAATTTGTTAATAACAATTTGATGTTACAGTTCAGTAAGTTCTTGTTTAATCTTTATGTTGATGATAATAAGATGGAAACAAAGAAATGAAACAAAGGAGATACCAGCTCTCCATTAGTCTGCTGTGTAAGTAAATAATAATAACCATGAGCTATAATGACTCTTTGCATTGTGTAATGACTGCGGGAGAGCAATCAGCTCCCTTGCAGCTTGAATTCTTGTGTTTTGGTTTCACCCTTACCTACAGCCATTCTCCTTTTCAAATTCCTTTAAATTTTCAATGCAATTACTTTGCTAGTCATACTTAATCTGAAGGAAATTTCGTGGGTACAAAGTTAGTAGACACTGAATGTTCTGGAGAATCAGCTTGAATGGTGTTGGTGTAGCTCAATGGTAGCAAGCTTATGGCACTGAGTTCAATACCCATAAACAAATGTACGAAAATAAGATGGCAAATAGAATGAAAAGAACTAGCTTCCTGGAGAAATTCCAGTAGAATCAAGGAGGAAAACTTAAGGGTCTTTTATCCCATCAGAGGTCAATCCATACCTGTCCTCACCCACATAAATATGAGCAAGACATGTGGTGTCTCCAATCTTCCTTATAGTAAAACAAGATGCACATTGAAAAGCTGAAACACCATCACTAAAAGTCATCAACTCTTAAATCACATTTCAACTAAAGACATCAGAAAATGCTTCCTATTTTAGTTGTTGTTTTGGACTTATTTATTGTGTATACAGTGTTCTGTCTGCATGTAAGTCTGCATGCCAGAAGAGGGCACCAAATCTCATTACAGATGGTTGTGAGCCACCCTATGGTTGGTGGGAATTGAACTGAGAATCTCTGGAAGAGCAGTCAGTGCTTGTAACATTTGGGCCATCTCTCCAGTCCCCCATTTAAATTATTAATGGCATTGCTAACTCTTCCTGATGTTCTTCACTAAGAGAAGAAAAGCATCATCACGTATGGTATCAGGAGTCTTCAGATTCCAAAGCAACCCAGAGGAAACTATGGAGGATTTTGGTATTGGGGACAACAGAGTTTCATTACTCACTGAGCAGGTGCTTTGAGCTGGAAGTGAGACAAAAAAAGACACATATCAAGGGAAGGACTCCTATCTCTGTCTAAAGCTACCTTCAATCCCTTGACACCTTCATGCAGGTTAACAGTCTTCACTTTTCTAAATGTTACTACCTGTTCAAGGCATGTCATCACCAATGCCCAGCCACTGGAATATTCTAGAACATTGCATTACTAGAGATAATACTATTTACCTCAGTTCTATGATTTTTCTTGCTGTCTATCACTATCCTTTAGGTATGAGAATCATGAATGCAGAGATCACAGATGACATCTTGTATACCATGCTATCACTGCTGGCCAGTACACTTTACTTTGCAATTAGTAAAAAAATAAGTGATTGATTATAAAATGAATAGGTCCAAGGATATGTGTGGCTTGACATGACTGAGAGTAGCATACCAGCATACTTCAGCTGGGGGAGACACGGCTTCACAGATAAATGAATTGTTAGTTAATGAAGACATACAATTTTATGACATCAAACAACTCAGAACCCCCAAACCAGGATATATTTTATATTGTATTATTTGTATCATATACACATTATCACACACCCATTACCTCTCCATTCACCCCAGGTAACCCAGAAAGAGTTGGGCACTGCAAGCACCAACAGAGAGCTGTGTTGAATTATCATGCTACCTAAGGTAACTGTCAGGGCAAGAAGACTGGAATTTCCTCCTCAGAAATACCTATTTTTAAGGACCAATTCCAGATCAGTTTCATAAACTCTGCAAGTTGAAATGCCACCCTGTGACTTGCTGCCACATATAATGTTTGATAATCAGAGCATTAGCTTGCACTTTATCACACACCCCAAGCAGATGTCATCATAAGCAAATTACAAAATTAGTAGCAGGTGTAACAGATAAAGAGACTGTAAAGTTTACATATGATGTCTGGTCTATATGAAGTAGCTACTGAGAGCATTTGTGAGGGCTTGGTGCTGTTGATTGCACAATGGGTGGATTCTATTTCTGTAGATTACAGACCTGAATTGCCAGAGTCATTCATTTAGTGTAGATCATAAGAATCTGGGCAGGACTGAAGCCTAAGTTGCATATATATTTGTTTCGAAAGCACTGATACAGGTGTAATTGTCAGTCATTAAGCTCTATACATTTATCCTATGCAGCTGAATAAGGAATAGGGATAAGTACACACACACACACACACACACACACACACACACACACACACACACACACACTTGCCGTGGTCATCTTATCAATGCCATAGCATATTGGTCACTTTTGAGGTTTCGTTTTCTCTCATCATTATCTGCATGACAGCACTCAGGCTCTAAACTCTAAACCAACTGTATTTTTTCTTTCTTTTACTACCTGGAATTCATCACTGCAATCCCATTTCAAAGGCATCCTGCACTCCCCCTTCCTGAGGTAAGTGGGGCTAGACAAGGCTTGCCTGTTTTAGATCTGACTTATTTTATGAAGATAATCTTCCAGGACTTATTCCTGATGGCCCACAGGATAGAATTTTCTTATCTTTTTTCTTTCCTCTTCAGTCAGATTAATAAAAAATGAAAAATAAAGTACCATCAGTCCCCATTATGATACTGAAATTGTGCTTGTTAAAAAGTATTCAACTTACTTGGTGGTTTTTTGTTTTGTTCCACATTACTGCAAAAGCTACTCAAGGTTTGTTAGTATTTGAATTTTGAACATTTCCTGAGTTGCCATAGCTGAATGACCACTGGTAACATTGTCATACTGTGGTAGTTTGAATGAGAATTGGTTCCTAGTAAGTAGAACTCACTGGGAAGGGTTAGGAGGTATAGACTTGGATGAGGGTTGTCACTGATGCTTTAAATTTGAAAAAATTCATACCATTCCCAATCTCTCTCTCTCTCTCTCTCTCTCTCTCTCTCTCTCTCTCTCTCTCTCTCTCTCTCTCTCTCCTCTCTTTGCCTGGTGGTTGTAGATCAAGACATGTGCTCTCAGCTATGCCCGTGAATTTAACTTGAAATGGTAATCCAAATCAAGCGTTTTCTTTTATGAGATACCTAGATCACGTTGTTTTATCATAGCAGTTGAAAAATAACTAAGACACATAGTACATACACTGATTACAATAAATATTCATCATTTAATTATAAACTAGGCATTATGTTAAATAGTTTTCTCCAAATAATCTAAGCATTCTAAAACTACTCAATATACGCTAGGCTAATATACTACAATGTCTGATAAGTCAGATGTGTGTCTCTAAAACTCAAATGAGCCTCTAGCAGGAAGCATGGTGTTTATTATTATATTAATTTAGCCCATTTGCTGCTCTAGAACTAGAATTAGAGGTGTTAATTATTTTATTTACATTTTTAGGGCTGTTGTAAAGTGAGAACTTACATTGTCTCTTCACTGTTTTTTGGTTTCTGTAGATGTTATATGCTATTTATATTTATATATTACTGTATAGTAGTAAATTTTCCTTAATCTTTTACTGACTGTAACATTTTTTCACTCTCCATGAAGTTGAAGAAAATTTCACATTGTGATAATGTAATATTTCTCATTAACGACTTAAGGAAATCTGCATATTTTTGCTTCCTTGACACTCGTTGATGTAATATCATAATTAACTTCATGATAAATCTGTGTATCCATTAAACTTTTTTATGTTTGTTCCTAATACACTTCTCTTTTAAATATTTGATTTAATTATTGGAGAATTTTATACCATATATTTTGATCATACTCCAATTCTCTAACTCTTCTCTGTCCCACCCTTTCCTTCTCTACTCAGCCTACGTCTTAAATTCCAGTTCTCCTTTTTCCTGACTCATTGATCAGAATTTATGCTACCCATATATCCTTGCATGCAGAGCTATATCCAGGAGTGTATTTGACCTACCACGAGTGACACCATTAAAGAAAACTGACTTTCTCCCAGCAGCTGTTAATTGCCTGTCATTCCATTCAACAGCCCCGAGTGGGATTCCATGTCCACTTCCCTTTCCAATGTTGGCTTTTGTCTGGCCTATGCTTGCACAGGTCTTGAGTACACTGTCACAACTGCTGTGAATTCATAGGTACAATTCCTTGTCATGTTCAGAAAACACTGTTTCTTTGTAGCCACCCACAGTTTCTATCTCTTACAATCTTTCTGCCCCATTCTCACATTGGTCCTGGAGGCTTGGAAGGAAGGAATGTGAGGTAGACATCATATTTAAGGCTGAGTATTCTACAGTCTCTATTCTCTGAACCAGCTATGCAACTCTGTGTTAATCTCACAAAGTACTAGAAGAAGCACTTTGGATGAGGGCTGAGAGCAGCATTAGTATAAGGCTGTAACAATAAATAAGAGTTGTTTTACAACTATGACCACTTAGCTGAATCAGGGAAGTGCATTTTCTCTTAGGACTTATAACCTTTCTAGCCACAGGTTCTTGGCCCTGATACGGGTTATGTCTTGTGGAGTGGGCTTTAAATTCAATCAGAAAGTGCTTGGTTACTAGCATGAAAATTGTGACACTATTGCATCAGTAGACATGTCTTGCCATGCTGATCATTATTGTAGCCTACAGGGCTCACAGCTGGGTAAGACTAATGATTTTTTTTTCTCCTCTGGTAGCAGGTATAACACCTTCAAGAACTACCAAAGCTATCTGGTATCTTTTTAACTTTCACAATATGGTCACGTTGATGAATTCAGCATTACAACACTGAAATATTTTGTAGCTTTATCTTTACCAATGAAATCTTAATGGGTACTTTATTGATATTTAGAATCTAATTACTTCAACTTAAATCATTTCTTGGAGGACTTCTGGCTAAATAGATGTAGCCATAAGAAAATTCTTCCTTTTTTTATTTATTTTTTCTGTGAATGTCATTACCCCTCTCTTTTTAAGAAGAAGGATTTCTATTTCTTCCACACTATTTATCACATTCAGTTTAATTATTTCAGCTCATTGAAAGTGACCTTCCTTTCCTCCCCTCCTCGAGGTTCTGAGTACCAAGTTCAATTACAGCCATAGATAACTTTCTGTAATATGGTTTGTCATTCCCCCTGCTGCATTCAAGATTCTTTGTCTTTGACTTTGAATCATTTGGTTAAATATGTTTATATGCTGAGGTCTTCAGAGTCATGTGAAATTTGTGGCTCTGAGTATTCACTCCTCTTTCTCTGAACTTTGGCAGCTCATCAGTTATGTGTCCTCTCTCTGAAGCTCCCATGAAGTATATGCTGGTTCATTTAATTATGCATTTTAAGTTCCATATGCTTTTCTCACCACTTTTATTACAGATATTTTATCCTCTTTTTGGTTACATTCCAGGGTAATAGAGCCTGCACGCAAACCTCAGTTCATGATAGGCAATTAGTTACTGAATCTCTTAGGTACCTACCTCCCCCATTCATTTTCCATCTCTGGATGAGTATTTTCAGTGGCCATCAAATGTGTTGGTTTGCGTCATTTTGATAGATAAAGTATTCTTTGACCATCTATAGTCAAATGCTCAGTTTACTCATGGTAAACGTCCACTCTAGAAATTTTTGGTTTGGTTTATTTAAATGTTCTTTATCACATTTTTCATCTTCTCTTTTGATTAATGCATACTTTTTCTAACTTCAGTTGATTGTTGATCTGTTATCTTGTAGCTCACTAAAATTAAAGAATTATTTTTTTAATTCTTTGTTGAGCAGTGTATAGATTTCTATTTCTTATTAAACAATGACTACTTTCTTGCTACCATGCTTTGGCAGCTTGGTTAGGAGGTGTTTGTTAAGTGAAAGCAATGTTTTTACAATTTTACTGCCATTCCTCACGCCTGTACTTACCAGTTACAGCCTCCAGTCTCAATTTGCGTTTGGTTCACTTTGTTGAGATCTAACTCGTCATCAGTCTTCTCCTTTTATTAATATATGGCTTTTCTAATTTTCATTGGTTGCTGATCTACTTTCTTCTTGATATTCTCTCCTCTCTGTCTGATTCACAGGTCACTAATATTTTTAAGGATAAAGATGTGAGGAGCTGAGGAGATGGTTCAATTACTAATGCTCTTGCTGCATAAACATGAGGTCAGAGGTTAGCCCTTAGCACTCTCTTGGAAAAGATGAATGGGAGTAGGACATGGCTGTTATGTCAATCCTGAGGAGGCAGAGAAAGAAGGATTCCTAGAGCTGATTGGCCACCCAGCTAGCTGAATGACTGACTGAGCCTTTAAGTGGCCCTGTCCTATGGCCCAAAAGGTGGCAAGTGAGTAAAGAGGTTTCTGAAATCAGACTCTGATCCCACCACATATATGCTCATGTGCACGTCTATACACATGCACCCCCACACACAAACACATGCACATACAAAGGTGATGAGCATAAGCTGACAGCATGCATGTGTGAATGTTATGTCCTCACACGTGGTCATTTGTGTAAACCAACAATCTATATTCACGTTTCTACTCTTATGGACTGCAAGATTTCCTCATGCTCCTTAATTTCCAAGTGATCTTTCAGTTCCTTTCCAAATTCAAAATAAAAAGGAAATAAAACTGACAACATTATTTCATGAACCAGACAGAAATGAGTTGTGATCTTGAGCTATAAAGTTCCATTGACAGTAAAGTACCCATACGTGGAAAATTTTCATGTGGATGTGTCCCTATTGCCATGGCTGAAAGCCAAGGAGTCTGGCAATGAAGAAGAAATGGAAACTCTGGAAGGTAGGTCATGACACCAGAAGGAACTAAAACATCTCGGCAAGGCAAGCTTTTGTGTTCCATAAAAGGTAGATTAGTAGGCCTGGTCTGCTTTGCTCTAAAATTACACTATGTCTATTTAAGTTAATTAACTACATAAACATGAAGAGTTTAAGGTAAATTCCAAATTCAAAGATCCAACATAAAAGTTTATTCTTGATATGCAAGAATTAGATGAAAAATGTTGTCAAAAGAGCTTGATGGATAGTCACCCCTTGAACAAACACATCTTTTGCTAACAATTTATTCCAAAATGCCAATGCTGAATTTGTCCATTCATGTCAGGTGATATGTGAGCCCAGACAGCATTCTCCATAGTACAGATGTTATCATTCTATAGAATAAGATCTTATTGACTGAAACAAAAAAAGTAATATATAAAATGCATTTAAAAATAAATAAACAAAATAAAATATGACTGCAGTTTGCTTAATTTAGATGTTTAAATAAAATACATAAAAGAGATAATTTTGGGTCTAGCACCACACTGCAAAATTTCAGAACTGACTCTAAAATGTTCTCTTCTGACCTCTACAGGTATGCTGTAGCACATGTCCATCCCCGCCAACACACACACACACACACACACACACACACACACACACACACACACTTACACATATGTGCAAACACAAATACATAAGTGAATAAATGTAATATTTTTTAAATTGTTGGATTTGAAAGAATCAACTCCATAAAACAAAATGACCTATTCTTAATTAACATTGGTTCTTTTATGTGCATAAAATTACAGAAAGATGTTGACAACAAGCATACAGATTGAATATACTTGATACTTACCTTTTTAATTTTCAGTTTTTATCATTGTTTTAGTTTAAGTGTATGCTGCATTGTGGCATTGAGAAGGCAAATTTATGGAGTCATTTCTACACCTCCACCTTTCCATGGGTCCCAGAAATGTGATTCAGGTCACATTCAGGCTTGCCCTTCAAGAGCATTTATCTGCTGATCCATCTTACTGGTTCAATGCTTATTTTGTGTACTTTTAAACCAATAGATTTCTTCTTTGATAATTTCATATATGCATATATTTTAGTCTGATTATATTCTTTTACATGCTCTTTGAACTCACCAGCATCTCTGAACCCTCTTACCAACTCCTGATTCTTCCCCACAAACTTCATTCCTACAGCCCTGCATCTTTACTTTGTTTTGTGATCCATTGAGTTTAACTGGGGCCCTCCATGTGACTGCCCTTTGGGACATGGAGATAACTACTATTCCTGTCCTTAGAGATGTCCATAGCCAACCACTCAGCAGTAAGAAGTGAGACTCCATAAGCTCCTCACCCAACTCATGACTGACTGTCACTCTGGCCAGTCTTGTGCTTGCTCAATGTCAATAACTACAGCTTCTGTGAATTCATGTTTACAAAAGGATTTGTTGTTCCCAGAAGTTTTACATCCCATCTCTACCCTTATTTTGGGTTCACATTCTTTCAGTCTCTTCCATCTTATCCCAGCCTTAAGACATAAATGCCTTGTTTAGTTTTATTTACAGCTTTTTCAACTTGAACTTAACACTGTCGATCCATTTTAAATTCAATTACTTTCACATAACATTGGCAAACTCTTTTTTTCTTTTTTTAAAGATTTATATCGTGTATATGATTGGTTTTGGTGCATGTAGTATGTGCACCAGATGTGTGCAGTGCCCTGAGTGGCCAGAAGAGGATGTTGGCTCACCTAAAACTGGATTTAGGGATAAGTGTGAGCAATCCTGTGGGGTCTGCAAACTGAACTCGGTTCTCCAAAGGCAAGCAGTGCTCTTACCTGCTGAGCCATCTCTTCAGGCGAGCAAAACTTCCTTCTCTTAAGGACCCTGCCTTATCTATAAAAGGATAACTTTCCCCTGGTGCTGCTTCTATAATTATCCTGAAATTGAATAAAATAATATTTTCCAAACACAACCAGTCTAAGTCCACCCTTCTGAAACAAGGCTTTGCCATTAACCTCAGAAATGAAACCAACAAAAAGGTGGAAGCCACTCATTGAGGACCCACCCATCATCATTTTAATTGTGTCTTTATCAAGACCAACCTAAATTTTGATTCCATAGAAAATGTGACATTATTTTCTCACAAAATTTTCTGTCCTCTGTTTATTTCTCTCCCAGCCTTCACATCAAGTATCAGAATTGAATTGTGCAGCCCAAAGTTCTAAAACTGCAAATTAATCACATGCAGGGGGACTAGTTTTTCATTTGTCACCTACAAGACAGTGGTCTGTTATTCTTACCTCTGTGACATGCAAAACCTAAGGCTGGTCAGTATTCCCAGCTCTTACAGTGGGCAAACTTGGTAATGATGGCAGGGTAGTAATAATGAGGATGACAAAAATATGAATTTAGAAAAAAATGAAAAAGGAAGGTAATTTTAGGAAATGCCAGCAAGAGATTTCTGCCACTATTAGGATATGCTCCAAGCATAAAGTCCCTGGGAACTTAGATTAATCAGTCATTTATCTTACCCATGAGGTGAATCTGTAAATGGCTTCATTGATCCACAGCTGTGTTCAGTATCTTATGCAACAGTACATCAGTCAGAAATAAGACTGTGTGGTCAAAGGGGCTTTGACAGGAGAGACAGTGCTGGAATTGCCTTGTTGGCTTCTTTGCTGGTTCATTCTTATGACTTCCAACTTTTAGGTTTTTTAAATTAAATTTATTCATTTATTTTACATCCCAACCAAAGTTTCCTCTCCTTCTCCTCGAAGTCCCTCCCCTCACCAACCCCCACAATCCACTCATCCTCTATTTCTGTTCAGAGAGGGGCTGGCCTCCCACGCATTAGTTTTAAACTCAAGGAAAAATTCTTATGATTTTGATGAAGGTGGAATCAACCCTTCCATTTTCCCACAGTCAAATAAAAGGATTCCGACAGAACTTACACTATCAAATCATTATATCCACCCACCTGCAAAATGTGTAGATTGGGCGTGTGTGTGGTATGTATAGTACCTGTAATGATTAACTATAAAGGATCTTGTAGTCAAATTCTGAAAAGAACAACACTCTGTATTTTAGAGAGGTTAATGTTCTTTATAAAGACAACAGTTGAATAAACTAACATGCTTTGTCATAAATTTTCAGGGTGGCCCCAGTTGATGAAGATGCATGTTTCAAAGAAATCAGAGACCCCACAGGTTCCATTCCACTGTTCTTTGAAGAGTAGAAAAAGCAACAGCAATGTGGGGCATTGCCCTCAGAAAAGGCATGGGTCTCACGTGGGCTATCTGGAAGCATAAGTTGCTCCCCGTATATGAGAAGGCTGTCACCAGACCTATGTGGGTGTTCAACTTTAAGAATTTTCCTCCCAATGTACAGTTACTAATATTGCCTAAAATTATCCAATGTTCTGATGTTTCAAGATGAGCTCAGTTTGGGTTCTGATAGGGCAACAACTTAGAATCAGCCTGTGAGGAAATTGACTTAATTTATCTTACTGTGTATTCAGGCCTAATGTTTATTTAAAAGACTAGCTCTCCAATAAGCAAGCCAGGCTGATAGAGTAAGATTTCTTTTCTGTCACACAGGTGAACATCTCCCCGTTCCCCAAACAAGTTTCCCTTTTATATATTAATCAATACACTTTTTTTTTTGAGTTACCGGCCCTTCTTATGGAAGAAGTGGGGCATGACTCAAATATTGACAAGGCTTGGACTGCTCTTACCACCCGATGTGATTTGGGCTGCCCAGGGGAAATTTGATCTTGTATGGTCACTCGTGGGGAACTTGCATTGGTATTACATCTCTTCCTTTTATTAGTTAGTACAGATTACATCTCTCTCCTGAATTACTTTACTTAAAATACTTTGCTTTGAGAAACTAGAATGTGTGTAACATGACAGGAGAACTGGATATTTATTATTCAAGCATCTTTCAGTGATGGAGGGTTTCAGGAGAGAAACTATTTCAAGAGTGGGGTCAGGGAGGAGACTGTGAAACTGACTGGCAATCATGTCCTGGCTGTTACTCCAGCTCCTCTCTGCAACCCAACACAGCTAAAGCTTGCTGTCCATATGTACCATGTCAGAGGCTTTAGTGAGATTAAAACACAAGGCTGAGTAGTGGAAAATGAAAGCAAAGGGTCATGTCAGGTGTGATTAAGGAGATTAAAAGCTGAGCAAAGAGAATAGAGACTTTGGGACAGAACTCATGAAGAATTGAGACACATCTAGCAGAAGCCAGGACACTTACATAAGAGAGAGAAGGGAACTTTAACATCACAATTTATGTCTCAAAATAGAAAACAAGATCAGAAGATAAGTGATAAACTACTTAAAATTATGTAGACAGCCTTTCTCAGAAAATGACATATTTACATATAATTTGTCTTGGAAAAGTGGCCAAAATTGACCTACAAAGATAATATTGTAATGTCTATTTTTTATATTGTCCAAAGAATTGCAATCATCTATGGAAGCCAGGACCATTTTGAATGCAAGTGACAAAACAGGCATAATATATTAGCTTTTTAATCTGTTGTACTGAGCATTAAAATACAATTACTCAAATAGTATCAGAATACATACTTTCATTTGTATCTTTGACATAGTTTGGATTGCTAGGATTTTAGAAATCCTGAAGCCTGTTTTAGTGGAATTGTGAATGTCCATCAGGAAAGGAAAGCTTCAAGGTCCTAGACTGAAGAGAAAGCAACAGTAGATAAGACCAATGTCTTCCAAGGCAAGCCTTGTGATTCCCCAGTGCTACTCATTATTTTATCAAGAATGTACAGTTATGAGAGACTCTTGAAGTATAAAGTCTACAACTGAGCATTACCTCAGCATGACAGGAACATGGAAGGAGCCAATTTCCAGACTATGCTTAAATGCTTCTATTTCCTTTTAAATATAAGAAATTATAAATATGGATTTATATAAGCAAGAAGCATGATCCTATTGTTTTTCCAAATTAGTTTTTTTCACTTTTAATATTTTTTATTTAGAACCAATCATTTTACATATCAATCCCCCATTCCCTCTCTCTCCCATCCTCCCATGCCCCTTACCAAACCCCTAACCCACCCCTCACAGGCTCCCCAAGGATGGTGAGGCCTTACATGGGGGATCATAAATGTCTGTCATATCATTTGGGGGATGGCCTAGGCCCTCTTCCATGTATCTGGGCTGAAATAGTATCCCTCCATAGGTAATGGGCTCCCAAAGTTCATTTGTGCACTAGGGATAAATACTGGGTCCACTGTTAGAGGTCCCATAGACTTTCCAGGCCTCCTAACTGTCACCCACATTCAGACAGCTTGGTTCAGTCCGATGCTGGTTCCCCAGCTTTAAGACTGGCATCCATGTGCTCTCACTAGGTCAGGTCAGCTGGTTCTGTAGGTTTCTCCAGCAAGGTCTTGACTGCTTAGCTCATCCCTTCTGCCTCTCTACAACTGGATTCCAGGAGTATGGCCCTGGATTCCAGTGCTCAGCTGTGGGTGCCTGCTTCTGCTTCCATCAGCTACTGGATAAAGGTTGTTCATGGGGCCAGTAGCACAGACATTGAGATCAAAGATTAATAAATGTGACCTCTTGAAACTGAGAAGCTTCTATAAGGCAAAGGACACAGTCAACAAGACAAAATAGCAGCCCACAGAATGGGAAAAGATCTTCACCAACCACACATCTGACAAGGGGCTGATCTCCAAAATATACAAAGAACTCAAGAAGCTAGTCACCAAAACACCAAATAATTCAATTAAAAAGTTGGGTATAGAACAAAACAGATAATTCTCAATAGAGAAACCTAAAATGGCTTAAAGACACTTGAGAAAATGTTCAACATCCTTAGCCATCAGGCAAATGAAAATCAGAACTCTGTGATAACATCTTACACATGTTAGAATGGCCAAAACAAAAAACACCAATGACAGTTTATGCTGGAGAGGATGTGAAGAAAGGAGAATGCTTCTCCATTGTTGGTGGGAGTGCCAACTTGTACAGCCACTTTGGAAATCAATATGGTGGTTTCTCAGGAAAAAAGGAATCAATCTACCTCAAGATCCAGCAATTCCACTCTTAGTCATATACCCAAAGAATGCACATTCATACAATAAGGACATCTGTTCAGCTATGCTCATTGCAGCATTATTTGTAATAGCTAGAACCTGGAAGCAACCTAGAGGCCCTTCAACCGAAGAATGGATACAGAAAATGTCCTACATTTACAAAATGGAGTACTACTCAGTGGAAAAAAAAAAAACAATGGAATCTTGAAATTCACAGGTAAATGGATGGAACTAGAAGAAACCATCCTAAGTGAGGTAACCCAGTGACAGTACAAATATTGTATGTACTCACACATATATCGATATTAGACATAGAACAAATGATAACCAGCTTACAATCCACACCTCAAAAAAAGCAAAGAAACAAGTAGGACTGTAAGAGAGACATTCATGGTCCCCCAGTGAAGCAAAAAACACAAGAGCCCCTTTCCAAACTGTTTTAAGACAGGGAACAGACAACACATGAGAAAGAATTGAGGAAAAGATACATGATGAAGAAAACTGATACATTTTAGCTAAGATACCAATTGAAATTGATGGTATTTACTAATAAATTTAATAGCTGTATATTAGGCTATGGCTAGGAAATTGGTTTGGGAAATCAAGTGACAGGAAATCTTCAAACACAATAATTTATATGTTGCTAGCAGTAAATCACCTTGTTCCATATTCATTTCCTGTGAGACTTTACAGATTTGTGTAGTACTGCTATTATTGACATTTTAAAGATGAACTAACAGGATCACAAAGTTTAGGTGCCTTTTCTAGTAACAAAACTTGAGAACACCACCCAATCTGCGCTAGGTGAGATCTTCTGACACAAGCACGAACTCTATCCTACATTTAATACTCTCCTCTCCATGTAAATTGGACCCATCTAGCCTTATCTCATGCTTAACTATAGTTTTATGAAAAGTGACTATATTAACAATGTGTTTGCATTATGGAGCTAGAGGGAATAGTCACAGAAGGAGGAAGGGAATTTAGCCTCTTTAGTCAAACTTTGACCTTTCTATTAATCCTTGCTGATTGTGACAAAGGTTTCCATGGTGTAGGCACTCACTGGTCTCATAAACTGATCTCACACCATCAACATTTAGAGCTGAAAGCCATTAGACAACAGCAACTCAGGTCACTATTGTTATCATTAAGAATTTATGTAGCACTTTATATTTAGAAAGAGGTCAATGAAATGCAGACAGATTGGAGTGTTTCTTAAATGAATAAATCTGCCCTGGCGTCACAGTAGCACAGTAGGTTCATAATACAGTTTCCATTCTTTTTGATTTATGGCAGTCTGTAGACTGTATAACAGTGCAGAGTTTAAAGCACAGAGAACCTGCATCTGTGTTCAATCACAAAATACCATGTTTTAAAGTTAACAGTTTTAGGATTGAACAATCCGGGCCTTCAGAAAAGATGGAAAAGACCAAATTTATACCTTTGTCCCTGGGAAATTTTATCGGAAGTACCCAGATTCGTATCACTGACAACACAGCTTATCAAAACAACATCATTTGCTGTCTACATTATTTGTTTATTTGACTCTTTCTGTAATTAAACCCAGGGTGCTTTACACGCGTGCGCACGCGCGCACGCGCGCGCGCACACACACACACACACACACACACACACACACAAGAACTCTACCAACACGGCATAGACTGGCTCTAGATCAATGTTTATAAAGAGCTAGCACATTATTTCTCTTAATACCCATACTAATATAAAGAAAGGATTAGCCACTTAATGAAGTGGTGTTGTCAGAAGTTTTATGATTCTTCTCGGGATAGATTTGAGGAGTTGGTATATTTGACCCTTTAATACCCGGACACTGTACTGTTTGTGTTATTAAGCAATAAATGCCCAGATAGGTCACCCATAAGGATTCTGGACTCCTACACTTGATTAGGAACAATAATCATTTAAGTCATGGCTCAGCACACATGCACACGAAATAACACTATCTATGCAGAGCATTTAGCCATATATCAAGTGGATACGACTTTGGCTTTTATAACACAAGCTCTGACTCAAGAAAATGTTTACAGAGTCTTCCTCCGTCTCCAATCAATTACTGTTTATGAACAGGTCAAGATACTCTTTTTAGTTTAGAAAAACAGAGAAGCAGTGACATACAGAATGCACTTACTTAGTATACAAACCCCCCAGTTCCTGTGTCATACAGAAGAGGAGAGGATGCCTCATGGAGCTGCATACGCGAATTCTGGAGTGTCAAATACACCAAAGCCCAATGTCATACAAATATAAAAACTTAAATAGAATTCTGGATGTATTCATGCGACCTTTCAGAACCCCTGCCATCTGAGTGACTATACTTTAAACAACATCATTACACTATCTTCTTAAGACTCTACAAGAATTTATTTAATAGCCAATGTATCAGCTATTAAAAGTATTCTTGTATGATGAGTGTTCAAATTGGTGCAACTTTAGATTGTGATGTAAAATCAGAAAAATAAATGCATGAAAATCCCATGGGTCTTAAATTTCTCTTCTGTATATACATACATGCATACATACATATATCTTTTCAACAATGAGTCATATGCATGAGAACTAACCATGATTTTGTTTACTGTAGTTAATACTGAAAATAACCAAATT
The DNA here is from genome assembly GCF_003668045.3 of Cricetulus griseus. Taxonomy (NCBI): domain Eukaryota; kingdom Metazoa; phylum Chordata; class Mammalia; order Rodentia; family Cricetidae; genus Cricetulus; species Cricetulus griseus. Next base: position 10,232,335 of record NC_048601.1, read on the forward strand.
TCAACCAATATAACAAGACTGATAAGTAGTGGCATGCTTTTCAATGTTATAAGAGAAATTAAGAGCATGTAGTGGCACATACCTTTAATCCTAGCACTCCAGAGACACAGCAAGCATATCTCTGAGTTCCAGGTCAGCCCAGTCTACAAAGTGAGCTCCAGAACATCCAGGACTACACAGAGAAAGTCTGTCTTGGAAGAGGCAGAAACAGAAGCAGGAAGAAGAGGAAGAAGATGGAAAAAGGAGACGGAGCTGCAAGTAACATCCTCGATATATCTCAAACAGAAAAGTAGCACATGGGAAAATTTGCACCTTAAGTTTTCATTCACTATAGCACACAGCCATGGATGTTAAAATGCTATGATGTACAATTGCAGAAAATATAGTAAACTGGATGACTGCAGAGTTCTGTTGCAAAATGAGTGAAGCTGGAAACCACACAACTCTAAAAATGCAAAATTATGTATCCAGTGCGGACCACTGAGTCCAGGTGTACTTGACAGACCTAGCACATTTCATTAGTCTGTAGTCTCCCACTCATCGAATCTTATTAAAAACAGTTTTGCATTCTTTTCAATAATTGTCTAAGCAATTTACAACTAGAGGATGAAAGGATAATTTAATGACACCCACTTTCTCACGCAGTTATGCTCTCGTTTTCTCTATTCTTAAATGATCTCTATATATTTTTTCTGAATTACATATTTTAGTTTCTCTCTTCCCTCCTGAACCCACAGCATTCGTAATTTGTTCCCTATCATAGCAAATATACCATTTTCAAGGTCATGAAGTCCTTGCTGCTATAGCAGAGTGATTCATTAAGAGAACTCATCTTCCTTTACCCAGAACATTGCCATAAGAGGTCATCACCTACTTCATCAAACAGTGCCATCTAGGCTTCCAGTAAGTGCTGCTGTTGATTTACCCTCTGTCTACATATTGTTCTTTGTCTACCTCATCTACTGGGTCATTATCATCTTGGAGTGCTTGAATAAGTCCATGTACTTCTCCGTTCTTCATGTCTTTCCTTTTATAAACTCACCAGTTCTCACACCACTAATTCAATCTAACTGTCGATGATGCCAAAACTCTATCGCCATCTTGTACCAAAACCATCAGCCTCAGAGTGACTTTCCCAGTCATTGAAAATGAGATTTGCAGTTGAATATAATTGCAGTTGAAATTTTCATTGCTAATCTTCATTTTCAAGTACATTACATTTTCATTTTCTCTGGCTTTCCGGTTGTTAACCTACACCTTCCATTGTCTGGGTTCAAATCCCTGTTATCTTTCACACCACTTTCTCTCCCTGTTCACATTAGTTCACCCTGTTGGCCTCATTTCTAATCATATATCACATATAATTCTACCATGAGACTTCTGCCACTGTTACCAAAACTGATAATAATAGGACAATTTGCAGTGGTGCTTTTCTTCCTTCCTTCCTTCCTTTCTTTCTTTCTTTCTTTCTTTCTTTCTTTCTTTCTTTCTTTCTTTCTTTCTTTCTTTCTTTCTTTCTTTCTTTTTTTGGGTTTTTTGAGACAGGGTTTCTCTGTAGCTTTGGAGCCTATCCTGGAACTCGCTCAGTAGATCAGGCTGGCCTGGAACTCAGAGACCCACCTGCCTCTGCCTCCCAAGTGCTGGGATTAAAGGTGTGTGCCACAAAAGCCTGACTACAGTGGTGCTTTTCTAACTGAATGACTACAGACCACTACTACCTTTAAGTTTAAAAATGCATTACTTGTGTATTTAGGTATATTATTTATTTTTATTTACTGATAGGAATAACTAGCCTTATAATCTCAATACTAACTTTAGCTTACCTTCCATAGTTATTTAGACTATTGTGTAAATATTGCTTTTCACATTTGTTCTTTTATTGTAAGTTAACTAAATTCTAATGTCCCAGAAGGCATGGCTCTCTCCAGGTACACATTCAATTTCAATTTTGTCTATCTCATTATGAGAGTTCAGTAAACAAGAGCTGATTGGTTTATCCAAAACTGTTTCATTTCACTTGAGTTTCAATGCACAGCACACAAATCACAAAGTAATAAGATCCCACTGTCTATACTAGCACTGACCTGTATGATATCAGTAGTCAGAAATGAGATTCAGAGGATAAGCTGGCTTCTCATGTTCCTGCGTGTCAGGATTCAGGTACACAGGGCAAGAAGTAGGAGGCAATGTATAAATGCACAGAGGGTTCCAGACAGAATCTTAAAGCAGTAAATGCACTTTCAAAAATGAAAAGGTTTACTTCAAGGTCCTGGATCCTTGCACTGTTAGAAATATTATTCAGCGAAGGTCTTTCAAAGAAACTCTGCTCACATAGTGTGCAATTTCATGCCTAGGGATGTCAGACTACCCGAGACTAGCTTTCTATTCTATAATTCATTTGCCACCTTCAACTGTTAGCACATATGTATGTTTATGTAAGACTATATTTTACATTTATTACCAGATTAAATAATACATATGCAGCCCCAGGAGGAAATATCCTCCCTGCCCCTTGTGGTAATATCATTCACTAAAATTTTAAAGAATCGGAGAGATGCCCATCTATTCAATGTGTCTCCCGCTAAACTCTGCTCTCTTCTTTCCTCCAAAGAGATGTCTACCTTTGGAATTCTGTACTCTAGCAAACAAGATCTATGGTAATAAGGAGAGTCAAAGAGGAAAACATCAGAGTACAGTAAATGTGCAAAAGGAGCAAAGTGCACCATGCTGCAACAAACTGAATTCATGAACACAAGGCTCATGCTAACTTGTATGCCTCTCTTTCCTTGACTATTATATGAGGATGAATAATTTAAAACAACAATTTAAATCTTTTCCATTACATTTACATTTTTAATTTCAGTGGAGAATGGCTCTTTTTGATATGTAGAGAGCATATCATGGCAGGCCAGTCTGGGAAACGCATTTAAAGAAGACAGAGATGAGCATTAAAAGAGAAGTGGAGTGATAAACCAAGCACAACCAGTAACTAAACCAGAGAGCCATAGAACAGAAGCTAAGATGAGATGGGCAGTTGCTTCTGCTGTGAAATGGTAGCTGGTGTTCTCAAGGTACTGTTTGTTTACTTCCTTGCTCACTTGCTTGCTTAACTTTGTTTTTATCAAGCTAGGGCTCACCAGAGCCCATGCTGGCCTGGGACTCACTGTATTTTACAAGCCAGTCTGAGGCAAGGTTTTAAGCATAATCTAAGGATCTCCATACAAATTAATATTCCTCTCAATTTACCCAGCAACCTGCAAACCTCCACACAAACCCCCTTTATGCTTCAGTATGGTATTTGGGCATAATTCATTTATTCAATTTTAAATGTCCTTCTTTGCCCATTTATATACACACGAGTGTGTGTGTGTGTGTGTGTGTGTGTGTAGGCTCAGACAATGATTCTCTTTTCCAGAGAGGTGTGACAACTTGTCAACTTGTACAATTGTATCAGACACTAAAGGTCTGAGTAAAATGAGTTCCTACCATTTCTTTACTGGGGATGAATGAGATTTCAGGGATGACATTAAACTATGAGATCCTTGAGAAATACTCTTTTGCTAGCAGGACAAGAGCCACAATCTAGAGCTCTATCAGATATGTGCATCTCAACTAAAGAACTTCAAGGAGAACTATTCCTCATTTCTTGTATGGATGACAGCTGGGTTTGACATGACAGCAGACATGGAAGTAGTTCATTGGTCCACTCTGTGCTTCTCTCAGCAGTAATCTGAGGATTTCAGAGACAAACATGCTCATCTCTATCCCTAGAGGTAGTTTTATGGATCTGGGTCTTAGTTGTGGATTTGAGTCAACCTTTTGACTGATTTTCATCCAGTTTCATAAAACTCAAGAGATTCCAGGGCATATTACAACCTAATTGTCAAAATTCAAAGACCAATAATCTTTGAGTTAGAGGGCAGGGGAGATACAGAGATGGGAGATCTGGAGAGAGGGAGGGAGACACACACACACACACACACACACACACACACTCACACACATACACACAGAGAGAGAGAGAGAGAGAGAGAGAGACAGAGGGAGACAGAGAGAGAGACAGGGACAGAGAGAGAGACAGAGAGAGACAGAGATTTATCACCTATAAGGAAACATTCTGCAAGACTCTTAGCTGAGTCAATGTCTAATCAGAAAACCTGAATTACAAGAAGGAGTGGGATGGTGTATTTTAGGTGATGAGGAAAGAAAGATGAAGAAAAGAAATAAACTTTATACCAAAATGGTGTACCTGAACAAGATGGTTTTCAGAAAATAAGAGAAAAAGGCAGGACTAGGTAAACTAAAGATGAGAGATTATCAGCATGAGATTTGCTTTCCAAGAAATGTATCAAATTCAACCTTTGAAAACATTTTTGGCCAAAATATATGTGTCTGAGAAATAAAACCAACACACTTTCTATGTATTATTCTAAAAAGCATCAAACAATATATAATCTAGCAAGTATAGCTAAAGTGTTATATAGTTTCCTGGAAATTCAATAAACAAAATTCATGCCCTTTCCACAGGTATAAATGTGAGGCTAAAGATATGGATGGATATGATGAATAATTTTATTGTGCTCATAATTACTCAATGCACATACATATTAGACTATTATATTACACATTAAATTATTTATATTCTTTATGTCAACTTAATATTTTATCCATTTTTTGTTTTTCTTTTTTTGTGTGTGGGAGTGATATGGTTTCTCTGTGAAACAGTCCTGGCTGTCCTGGAACTCACTCTGTAGAGCAGGCTGGTCTTAAACTCACAGACATCCTTCTGCCTCTGCCTCCTGAGTGCTGGGATTAAATGCAGGCACCACTACCACCTGGTGTAATATTTTAACTTTAAAAACACAGAAAAATTAAAGAATAAAGAAAAGAAGGAAGAGAGTGAGGGAAGGAGGGGGAAATGGAAGAAAGAAGTGAAAGGGGAAGATGAACATAACAAAGAAATAGAGAACATAACAATAGAAAAAGAGAAATCCAACATTGTGACTGTTTCACAAAAGGAAAATTAAACATGACATAAAATCTAGGGGCATGAGAAGTGTTGTTAATATTAAATTTAGAGGGAAAACAGTAAAAACTAATGAATATTAAATATGGGTAAATCAGAACACACAGATTATACCTATATTTTTACCAGCTTGACCAATCAGATAGCACTTTAATTTCTATGCTTATTACTATCCTAAAGTTCTCAGGCAAAAACAACTGAAAGGAGAAAATATTTATTTTGACTCACAGTCACTATTTACAGCCACTCGTGGCTTGGAGGAGGCTAGGAGAGGAGCATATCTGACCACCTTGCATCCCAAGTTAAGAGGCCTACATTAATAGGAATACATGCTGCTTTGCAGGTTGCCTTCTCATGTATGGCATCCCAGACAGGGAACAGTACCACCCACGGGGGACAAGTCTTTCCACTTCAGAAAATAAAAAGCAAGATATTTCCAAGAGGTGTACACAGAAGCCCATTTCCCCTCTAATTATAGATGCTGTCAAGTTGAATATTTACGAAGATATATTCTACCGTAGATACCATCAGATGGATGTTTAAATGCATAACAGGCAGACAAGTAAATAGATGACAAAGTAGAAAAAGAAAGAAGATAGATAGATAGATAGATAGATAGATAGATAGATAGATATGATTAATAGATAAGTTGTCCTACAGCAGATAGAAAAATCACAGAAGAATAATTAGTATATGTCTTGGTAAAACAAAAACCATAGTTACAATGATAGAATGACTTATTGGCATACAATTTTGTGTATGAAATGTCTTCTGAAATCTTACTTATCTAAGGAGAGAAGTAAAATCATTTGACAATAATAAACTAATAGTCTGTTACTGGAAAATATAAATTTTAAGTATTGAAAAATATTAAGCATTTTAAGTATCAAAACATAAATTAATAAAAATGTAAGCCATAATTTGTAGGATAATGATGAGGCATTGAAATATATTCAAGAAAAAGAAAAGGGCTAATGATAATGGCAAATAATGTGCAATATAAGTACTTAATTTTGAAATAAAAATTTAAAGCATATATACATATATATGTGTGTATGTATATATTATTTGAAATATCAGGGATGTCAATAGATTTGAGTAGGTGATATTCTCCACATAAGGCATGGGAGTTGAAGCAAGATTTCCTAGGTGAAGGCAGAGGACTGACAAGAGGAGAAAGGGAAGATATGGAGGGTGTTAAGAGTGAGTGTGGGCAAAGTGAATGATACTTTTGAAGGAGAATGTCATTATGAACTAACTCTTCATTGTCTACAATAAATGTTTTCCACCTAAAATATATGCCAATTAAAATTGTAAATAGTATCAAACAGGAATGAAGGAATGAGGGAGGGAGAGAGGGAGGGCGGGAGAGAGGGAGGGAGGGAGAAAGTGGGGAGGGAGGAAGGATATCTGAAAGGTGATAGGAGGGGAGCTGGGAGTAGAAAAATAATTAAAACAAAAAACAAACCTAGGCTACATAAAACCTCACATGATTTAAATTTCTTTTTTGAATACTTAAAATTGATATGTTCTGGGACTATGGATAAAGGAAAAACACAATTACAGTTCTTAGGATTTAAAACACAAAAGCAATAACTACAGATACTAGAAATGTGAAAATGGTAATGTATTAAATAATAAACCTTCTAGTTATGATGCTGTTAATAGGGGACAGGAAAAACAGACACTTACAAAGTATGTATTGTGAACATACTTGTGTTTCCTATTGCAAAATGGAATATGTAGATGTCAATCAACTGTTCAACATGTACACACCATTAAAGTTCTATTTGTTCTTAGTTAAGGCCACCCCCAGTTCTGATGACCTTGGAGGAGAACAAGTTTGACAAAAGTACATACTTACCAGATTCATCAATTGCAACATATCTAGGGGCATATGTCTAAAAACCAAGGCAAAGCGCCTGGATAAAGTTGGAGACAGGAACATCACAAATCTCGGGGATGTGGATGAGTTCTTGATCAGAAGGGTAAGTCTGAGCTTTACACCCTGCTTTCTGTCAAGTCGGCTGACTACAGATGACATAAGGCAGCTATTTTTTTTAATGTTAATCGGCTCCCTTCTCAGCTCACCAGCCTTCTGAATAAATCGAAGAACCTGGAAAAGCTACAAGTAAAACGATAGGAAAGAAATAGGAAGCATAAATGAATAAAGTACAAACTGAAGATTCAATTTGTCTCTATTCATTGGCATGTGAGGACCAGCAACAGGAGTCTGTGCATATCAAATTTAGCATTGAATATTCCATATGCAGATTGCAAAATTTACTACTTACATTGGTTGAGAGAGCAGAGTCTACCGCCCAGGGACAAAAAAAGCTCTACCAAGGAGATTGTGTTTAAGTAAGAGGTGACATATTTGTTTACAAATTCTTCCAAAGTGTACAAATGAAGAATAAAAGTTTTAATTTTAAAGGGACTAGCAAAACTTTGTTTTGAAAGTTTCCAAGGTCTTGCAAGTAAAAAATTGTCAATCAGTATCTCTCAAACTAAATGCAAACTGTAATCAGATATTGTATAAAAAACAAAAATTAGGCTTATTTCAGAAACTTAAGTCAAAATCTAGCATTTATATTATCTACTATGTTAATAGAAAAGTAGAAATAAATCATATACGAACAGATTCAAGTGAAACATTTGGCAGAATTAAACCCTTATTGGTGATTTTAATTAAAATTTTAAACTATGAATATGAAGATTCCTTTAACTTGTTGAAAATATATATATATATATACATATATATATATACATATATATATATATTCTCCCCAAAGTGGTTAATTTTATTCCCTTAAAGAGCCTTTTTAAAAAAATACTTAGTAGAAATTTTTAAGTTTCATATAATTCCTGCTCCCTCTCTTCAACTGGACTCTATAGCTCAACCTGGTACCTGACTGCGGATCTCTGAATCTGCTTCCATCAGTTACTGGATGAAGGTTCTATGATGACAGGGTAGTCACCAATCTGATTACAGGGAAAGGCCAGTTTAGGCACCCTCTACACTATTGCTAGGGGTCTTAGCTGGGGTTATATAAGACGAATAATAAAAACCCAGACACTGATATTGAGGTTCATGCTGAAAGATGAGAGAAGCAAAGCAGCCAACCTCTAGCTCTTACCTCTGTCTCAGGTCCTTTCTCCCTCTGAGTACCGTGCAGCCTCAGATTGCAATTCCCTGATTTCCTGACTTCTCCCACCTTATAGTCCTCTCTCTGCTCAGCCACATCACTCCTGTCTCCACCTCCCTAGTGCTGGGATTAAAGGTCCGTGATCCCAAGTCCCGGGGTCACACTTCGTGTGAGCTGTTTCTCTTTTAGACAGTATCAATTTCCTGCAGCCCAGGATGGCCTTGAACTAACAGAGATCTGTCTGTCTCTGTTTTAGACTCCTAGAATTAAAGGTGTGTAGTAAGTCTGTGGCTAGCTTTGCATTTTGATCTACAGTGGCTTTATTAGATCATAAATAATGTATCATCACAGGGTCATCCTTGTGGATTCCTGGCAATTTCTCTAGCATCAGGTTTTTCCCTAGCCTCATAATAAGTCACTTTATGTGAAATATCTCTTTTCCTTTCTCCCCGAACAGCCCTCACCCACCCCACAGAGACAGTTTACAGGAACTTGCAGGAGATCAGGTACTCTAGACAAACAGTTAAGGAGCCTGCATGGGACTGGACCAGGCATTCTGCATGTGGGCTACAGTTTTGTAGCCTGATCTTTTTTGTGGATGACTGTCAGTACATGAGCTGGCTTTTTGAAGCCCATTCCACATGGTGGGATGCCTTGCTCATCCTTAATGCTAGGGCGGGGGTTACTTGGTCCTGCCTCAACTGAATGTGCCAGACTTTGTTGTGCCAGGCTTTGTTGACTCCTTACCCTTCTTGAGGAGTGGCTGTGGTTGGGGAGGAGGAAGAGGGGTGGGAGAGAGGTTGTAAAATGAATAAAAAGAATAAATAAATACTTAAATTTCAAACTGTAGTGGAGTGAAATTAAACAGAATTAACTGGGGTATATAGGTATATTCAGAATTCCGAGTTAAAGAGTGTCATCAGAAACTATTAGACCTTTCCGAAAGTCAAGGAAAGCAAAAAAAACCTTTTTTTATTAACAAATAAAACTGACATTATACCCATAATGTCAGCATTTTGAGGCAGAAGATCTAGGCCCCCTTTTCCCATCAATAAATTCAGGATGCAACAATGGTTACATGAGCTCAAAAGCAGAGGAAGTTGGGACAAGGTATGTGAGAACACCGATATAAAGTAGAACATAGAAATAATAATAATACAAGTCATAAATATAAATTGAAATCTAATACATATGTGCTTTTCCTTTAACTTTCGCATTTATTGTTTTAATCTTCAGCATTTGTCACAGCCTACTCTGCTTTGTCTATTTGCTCTGTATTTTAACATGGCCCATAAGTTTTGTTGATGTTGTGATGCATATGTCAGTATGAAATGCTAGATGTTTCCTGTGTGTTCTGGATCTGTTTCCATCAGTGAGTCTATTTTGCCTGAACTGGGGTTTTGGTGTTTAAATATGTGGCCCAGTGTTTTGCATGCTGAATGCTTGATCATCAGGTTATCAGGATTTGGAAAAGGCATGGAACCTTTAGAGATGAAAGGCTAGAGGAAGGTTCTTCCATCACTGGGGGAGCTTCTTTGTAAAGCATTCTGGGATACCTGCCTTCCTCTGTGTCAATGTGATCTCCCTACAAAGCTGCTCATGATGTTGGATATTATCTACCATCGGGTCCTTACCACTGTGAGTACTAGGCCCTCCAAAATTCACAACCTCCATAACTCTGAGCAAAATAAATTCAATTTCTTCGTATAGCGATATAACTTAATGTTTCATTTTAATAACCCATACTCTCTCTAATTCACAGGATAGTAAACTCTACCATGACCTGTTATTATCTGGTGGTATGGAGAAAAATCACTGTATATATGTTTTTTCAAAAATTTTCTTCTTATGAATATATGAATAATGACTTTCAAGGTCTGTTTTAATTTGGGAAAGAAGCTACTGATCATAACTGATATCTTCAATTATGTGGTTTCTTCCTTATAACAAAAATTTAAGTCTCTATAATACTTTAAAAAGTCATAGATAGGATTTGAAAGCTTAACTCAGGCATAATGCATTCTTCTGGTCTCAGTTCTGTAAACTAAGACACATACATTTTCTATCATTGTGACACACAATGAAGGTGTTGGGGGTAAGGTTGTTTGTCTTACATAAAAGAAATGTTGTAGATTTCTTTGGCTACTTTTGTAGTTTAACTTTTTTACATTTACTTCTTTATCATATGTATGTGTGCATATCTGTAAGCATGCATGTGCCTACATGCATGTGGATAGAGGCCCTAAGACAACTTATGACATCTATTTTCTCTTTCCACCACATGGATTCCAGGACTTGAACTCAGGAATTCACACTTGACAGCAAGTGCCTTTATCCACAGAGTAATCATACCAGGCTTAGTCACTGAAGTTTTCTAGATGGGTTCTCTATATGGAAATGTCTTCATTTGAGTAAGACAAAGAATGAAAATGATAAGCATGGAATGGGAAGAAATCTTGAGCTTATTAAGTAGTGAAAATTTTCAATATGAACATATGTTGAGACCTTTCCCTTACTATGTGCTATTGACCTATAACATTTATAACATATTAAACGAACATGTGAGTCAGATACTCTGATTCTTTCCACCTTAGTTCTGAAGAAATACTTTTAGAAAAATCAAAATAATAAAAAGACCAAAAATCCTCATCCAAATTCATAAGCTAATTGTTTGAGCAAATGTTTTCTACACCATTGTGTCAGAAGGATGAATATCACAAGAGGCTAGGCCTTTATTTAGTAAGCTTCTCAATGCCATGTAGTTTGAACCATGTAGTTTGTATTTTTCTTGAAGCACAGCAGAGTCAGTGAAGACAGAACACAACGAATAGATTATGTGAAGAGGTGTTTCAAATATTTAAGTTAATACAAGGCAAAAGAATGGCCTGAATCTGAAAAAACAAACAAAATAGAAGAGTAATTACTGACAATTCTGCTTTGGTGATTAAGAAGTAAAGGACAGAATGGTCAGTTTATGATAATACCAAAAAAATGCCATTATCAAGGGTCCCTGTTACAATTACCATCTCTCCTGGTTCTATCAGTTGCACAATGATCTCATCACATAAAAAGCCCTATTTAATTCATAATTTTGCATGTGGAACACAAGAGATTTTCCTCTTAGTCCAACCAAATGCCAAAATTCAGATGTGGAAAAACATTATATTATCCTCAGCACATTTACCAATATTCAGTATTTTCTTAAAACAGTCTATGGTATAAAATTATATAATGTACCTTTGATAAATTTTTATGTAGAGATATTTTATAGCAGTCTAAATGCATGCATATTAATATGCTATATGTTATCTGTAGTGAAAGAGCCAATCTCAGAGAGGGGTGCAGGAAATATCCCTTTAACTGAGGCAACACAAATGGAAGGAGTCTTGATAAGGCATAAGTACCTAAAAAGATGAAGAATACAAAAATAAAAGCAAGAACTGAAAAACAGACATCTCAGCTAGAGAGCAGAACATTTGGAGTAATGAGAAGAAAAGGCATTGTAATAGAAAAGAGAAAAGGCATAAACACCTCTAGTACACGGACCAAAAATAATCATTGTTTTCAAAAACCAGGAGATGGGTTCCAATTTCCATAACTTAATAAAAGGCACTTTACATGCAAAAGAGCCCTAGAAAAGATTAGAGGCTGAATGACCTAAAATAATGCTTTTGAATTGCCCTCTTTTTTTCTCAAAATCTCATATTATTCAATACAATATTATGTACCAAAAAGTAATCTAGTAACAAATTAATTTTTAGATGCCTGCGTCAAACAGAGAAGGCCATGTGCAAATAAACCCAGCAGGTAGCTAATAGCTGGCTTCTCCCAATAACTGATTGCCAACCTCATATCTGAAAAAATAAAAATATCAGTGTTTTGCCTTTGGGAATACCACTACCATGTTTATATAGGTGATTTCCCCTACTAGTTAATAGACATCAATATTCTGGCATTAAAAAAGAAATATAGGAAAGAGTTTGAAATGACTTTAAAGTCAATATTTCACATTAATAAAATGCTATGATGAAATAGCATATTATACTTTCTTGAGCATAAACAACCATGTGTACACAAGCAGTTAAAATATTTTAATGTAAAAAAATACTATTACTCAGGTGTTTTTCTTCCCCCAACTCCAGTAGAAAAACAGCTTAGCTGTAAAGTTGACTATTTTTTTTAAGGAGCAAAAAAGTCCATCACAACACATTCTAAAGAGGCCAAGAGCTATTAGGGGTGGCTTAATGATCAGGATTAGAAAATAACCTGAATTTCCTGAAAAACATACACTGCAAATTCAGATGGCGGCAGCATCTCACCTTCCATTTTTGATGGCAAATGAACTCAGCTTCTAATAATTTATTCCATAAAGGTGCATTAGGCTTGATGAGGGACCCACCGTCTTAGAGCATGTCTTCTTGGATATTTTTAATTTAGACTGTCTCTCCTTACATAGGCCAATTATCTTAGTTTAAATGGTGTTCAGATTCTGGGGTGGTTATTGAAGAATAAACTGCTTGTGCATAGTCACCATATCCTCACGAAAGCCTCCCAGACTTTCTTTCCTTACAATGCTTTAGCAGTTCAACCAAGGATGTGCTCAATGTGATTGCCACTCACGAAATCGCTAAAACCATCCAGTGCTATAATGAATTGGCTTCCCAATACCCTGAAGAGTGGAAAGGGTGTCTCATCTTGGATGAGCCATATAAGTTTTCTTGGCTGCATTTTCATTATGGCAAATGAAGAAACTTGAACTTGGCCCCTACATTGTCATGCTTTCCCTAGGAATCTAGGTTTCAGAAAACAAGTAGGGATATCCAATTTGATAGACTACTTGTCTGCTGTTACTCAGTCACTGAGATTCAATTAGAAGTCACCAAGACAGCACGATTCACGGTCAAGTTTTATAATCATGTTATCTTTTGAGCTCCTAAGTTCCTACCAGCTTCTAGACATGATAAAATGTCTTATACTATTTCAAATTAAAAATAATTATTATCTGGAGGCCAGGGAGTAGTGGTGCATGCCTTTAATACCAGCACCAGGGAATCAGAGGCAGGCAGATCTCTGTCAGTTGGAGGAGGTATAGACCAAGTTCCAGGGTAGCCAGGGCAACACTGAGAAAACCTGTCTTCAAAAACCAAAAAACAAAATTATAATTAGTTTAACATTGTTTCTGTTTTGTAAGATGCTGTGCTGAGGCTTTCTACATATATTTGAATTAATTCTTGAAAAGAATCTTCCCATCTTGTTTTCCTGTTTTCACAAATGTGTAGTTATAAGGACTGTTGCTATGAAGAAGTTTAAAAAATGAAAGTACAATGTCAAATTGTGTGCTTCCTGAGCTTGTTATGTATAGAAACACACTCTATGTGTGCATCTATATATAAAATGTATGTATACAATGATCAAACACTTGCTATTGACTAGCTATTGTGTTATAGGAGGTGTGTGTGTGTGTGTGTGTGTGTGTGTGTGTGTGTGTGTGTGTGTGCGTGTGTATGTGTGGTGCATGTGTGTTGCAAGGCAGATACTATTTACTACACAAAAGAATTAGTAATTCTCCCAAAGTGGCAAAGCCTTTACCTGATTGACATGCAAAGATAGAAACCTGGTGTGGTTTGGTTTGAGAGGCCACACTCCTCACTGAATCTTCCTGTTTCCATGTCCTGTATGTATCTTACTTCCATTGTTACTGGACCAGAGCTTTCAGTCATTACTTTAATCTTATGCAATGCAATAAGGGGTAGACTTGAACATTTCCTACTATACTCTTCTGAAGTCACATGGTTGGATGGTAACCGGGAGACAATGCTCCCTGCTTGGGTCCTGCTTTGTTTGTTAAATGGAATTGAGAGATTTGCATATAGGCTGATTCAATCACTTGGCTTTTGGAAAGGGATGCTCCATTGACCTAACTTTGATGGGTCATGAGAACTGTGACAAAATTGTGAATGTTCTTCTCTTGATTAGCTCCATGTATGACATTGACTATGCATGTTGAACAACAGTAGAAGACAAATACGTGCTACCCTAAAGTAAAACTGAGCTTTCAATTACAACCTATAAAAAATGAGTTGCAGAAATAGCAAGCTTTTTACATTCAGATTCATGTAGCAATATCTTTATTGGATAGTTATCTTCAAGGTCATTCATGTCTTTGCTTCTTCGGATACATTTGGTAGTAGCTGTAATCTATCTTTAAATAACACATTCTCCTTTAAAAATGAAGAAAAAGGGAAAAGAAAGTGTATTCAGCCTTTGAAAATTCAGTCTCAATTCTCCAAAACAAAATTTATCAAATTCCCTTGTGTTTTTAGTAGCAACAATGAAAAGAGACAATTTCTTAAATGGAGAATTGACAAGTGACAGTGATTAATGACATTTGTGTTTATTGTGTTGGCCGTAGGCCAAGTGCGAGGAGTGCTTCCCTAGACCCCTTATTGGTAAAATTATAGCTCAAAACAGGTGCAAACACATTACACGTAAAGTAGAAAAAGAGGGCTTACATCCAAGAGCGTCTGCCCACTTTAGCTTCTGCATTCTGTACTTCAGTAAAGAAGAAATATGGACAGAATTCATTCCAACACAGTTAGATGCTGCATTTCCTTTTATGTCGACACATTGTTTCAAAACCTGCCAAGATAAATGTAAAAGGCTTGTGTTGATTTCTATTTAATAATTATTTTAAATTTTAATCGCTTTTTAGCTTTTCAATTTTTAATTCCTCTTTCAGTGTATCTTTATCTTTGTAAGAAATGCATGAACAGTCAAACCAAGAGAATTTCTCTAACAGTAATGTCATTCTCCTGATTTTCTTTGCTACAGAACACAAACTGTGTCCTTGAAAATCCTCCATTCCCATCAGAAAATACCAAACCTCCTGTGTCATCTGTTCTCCTCCTAACTAGAATACATCTCCTGCAGCTCCATTAGGGCCCCACTTGCTTCTGTTACAATTATTTCTTTCTTCTCCTACCATCTCATCACTGAGATCCCAGATTTGTAATATTTATGCATCAAATGTTCTCATTAAAGTTATTGACTATGATGTCTCCCCCTCTAGGAGAGTAGGAAAAGTCAATTCAGGCACTTTCAGCCCACAGACACAGATAAAGGAGGAAAAGACAAGAAATGCATAGTGACTCATCCTTGCTGAGGGAGAAATAAAGTGGAAAATCTTGATAAAAAAGAAAGCCCATAGCATGCAAGTACTGTAGCATGTATGCTGGATAAATAAAAATTATTATGTAAGACAAAATAGGCTTATAAAATAAAGGAAGCAGCCATTATTTCTGAGAAAGATGTCTTTTTTATTTGATATCAGACAACTTGGGGCCACAGCGAATGTTTCCCAACATTTTCTGAAAGTCTTTCAAGTGCTCTAAAATGTTATATGAATGTCTCCTCACATACTCTCTGGATTTGAATATTATTAAAGCATTTATTTCTATCAATTCCACGAATATTTCTCCAGTGAAACCAATACATAGACTCAGCTTTCAATATCCTGCTGTATACTGATAGGGTAAGAAAGAAATAAAGTTATATTAGCAATAATTTTCAATATGTTACAAAATTTTGTTGAGGTTTTAAAAGTGCTTCTTTCCTAAGGCTTTTCTGTGGTACAGAAGATTGAACAGAAGAATTTGAAAGACAGCCATCATCTATCACCTACTATTTAAAACAGTTCAGTTAAACATTTACAAAATAGACAAACCATCAATTTCCATTTCATTGTTCCCCACAAATACAACTTCAGTTGAATAGCTTCCAGACTCAGAAAACTGATTCTGTTGGGGGATATGGAAAGTTTGAAAGTGAGTGGGTATATTTTAGGTAAATTTGCAAAATAACTAATATTCCCAATAAAAATGGCCGTGCCACCCCCTGATGACACTGACTTCCTTAATTTAAGATTTTCTACATAAGGAGAAAATTGAAATATCTTTCCCAGGCTGATATCACAAAAGACTTTGCTAAAGCTCAGAAATAGAAGAAAGAACCTATGAAGAAATGATGTGATATGTTCATTTTATCTTGAAATGACTCGTGATCAATGAATGAATACTAACATCTAAATAGAGAGTTTGCAACACTGCCTTCTGTGCCATCAAATGCCATCAACAACAGGGCTGGGATGTTGTATTCTAACTCTGATGGATGCATGACCCTATAGGCAGTCCATATGCATGAATTAAACTCTTCAGACAATGATATGTGCTATTGTTTCATTAAATTCTGGAAGAACAACTGTTCCATGTATGTGATTACAATCAGACCCCTTAGAATACAGGAAGCAATGTTAACTGGAGGATTCTTAGAGTTACCATGTGGTGAGATGACTGTTTCCTTGCCCAGTAGAAGACAATTTAGAAAGTTTTTCTCCTTTCACCCATGAATTAAAGAGAGAATTGCCAAAATGAACCTAAGCAATAAGCAATTGATCATGAGCATCCTGTTTCTACCTTGTTAAAGGCTTAGTGGATTATTAATATTTCATCTCTGAGACTGTTTCCATTTACTGCATTCACTCATTCATTTGTTCATTTATTCATTGCTGAACAACTTTCTGATACTGAAGCAGATAACCTGGAGGAATGCAAGAACAAGAGCTGAAAGTTCTATCTGCTATGTCTTTGCTTCTTGCAGTTCCCTTTGGAAACATGAGGAATAAGCCTACTTCGAAGATGTTGATTTGACAACAAAGAACTTCTTAATGATGTCATAAGCTGGGTCACTCCCATAACAACACATAAACCCAGAAATACCATTGAGAGAATATTAGTGTTCCAGTTAATATGCTTCACCCTATTAATATAGCTCTCATGAAACAAACTAGGCCCAAATCACCATAACATCTCTATTCTCCCAAAAGAATTCATTTTCTCAGACAAATGTTCATAATTGTCCACTTGGTTCTGCTCCCAGGTCTCAAACAGGGATTCTGGTCTTAAAAACACATTGCACTTCAATATTTGAGTGATTGACCCCTTTATAGTATATTCATCAGACCTTCAGCAAAATTCTTTTTCTGTATGTCTACTTCTATGTTTCTACCATTATTTTGTCAATCACTACTTGGATGCAAACTTTAAAATAACGTGATAATGTGAAAAACTTTCTAATCCATCTGTTTCAACTGTTGCATTATGAGAACACCAGCATACACCACAAAGGTAGAGCTTTAGATACTTTATGATAGACAAATAATGTAACATTCAATTCAGTGAATTTATACATTTTGAAGCTATCCATTATGTTATTAGAGGAAAGAATGGAAGGAAAGATGTTAAGTTGTCACATATGTTAGCTGCAAATTTTGTAAGTTTATTTTATGCAACTTTCAATCCTAAAAATGGTCCTTTTAGAACTCCTTCAGCCATGGATACCATCTTTCAGAAGCCATTGTTGTAGACTATGACCTACTTAAGCTTTTGGATCTTTCCCCTTCCTTCTCATCTGTCTCTGGATAACTTCATACACCATCACAGTAATCAGAAGACCAGGAAAATAGTATCAATTAACTTACAGTCTCTAATTCGTTCTGTGTTTCTCTCCTTCAGGAGTTGTGGTGAGAGAAAATATTAAAACTGCAACATTGTATCCTTTTCGATTTGTTTGATTTCTTATTTATTTATCCATCTCACATATATTACATCCCAACCAGTTTCCCCTCCCTAGACTCTTCCCAGCTCCCCTCTCCGCCCAACAAACATCTCCTTTTCCCCTCCTCTGTTTCCCTTTAGAAAGGAGCAGGACTTCCGGGGCTATCAATCAAACACAGGTTAACCAGTTTCAACAAGACTAGGCATAAACCTTTGTATCATGGCGGGACAAGGCAACCCAGGAGGAGGAACGGTGTCCTAAGAACAGACCAAAGAGTCAGAAACACCTACACTTCCACAGTTAGTAGTCCCACAAGGACACCAAGCTACACAAACAAAACATGTATGCAGAGGATGGAGTTCAGAGCCCCAGGATGGTCACCTCAGTTTCTGTGAGCCCCCATGAGCACTATTTTGTTGATTCTGTCAGCCATGTTCACTTGGTGTCCTTAACCCCTCGGGTTCCTACAACTCTTCCTTTACCACAGCACATCTTGCAGGCAAACCAAATTGTAAGGTGTCTTTGTGGCTGAATTGGCATCCCAATATCACCACTAGAAGTCACGCCTATTTACAGAAGATAGCCAGTTCAGGCTTTGTATCCCCCATTACTCGGAATCTTCTTTTGGATCACCACTGTAGATTCCAAAATATTCCTACTGCACTAGGTTTCCACATTAAACCTGAAATGCTCCTCAGTTGCATTTATCTCTCCCAGTACTCTCCCTCACTCCACTCCTCTACTCCACCTGATCCCTTCTGTTCTCATCCCCACTCATCCCCAGTCCTCCTGCAAAATCTGTTCTCTTTCTCCTTTCCAGGGAAAGCCATTCACCACCCCCTGCACCACACAAGAACACTCCCTGTTACTCAGTCTCTCTGGGTCTGTAAATTATAGCATGAATTATCCTTTACTTAATAGCTAATATCTACTTATAAGTGAGCACATACATGTTTTTCTTTCTGGGTCTGAGTTACCTCACTCAGGATGATTTTTTTTCTAATTCCATCAATTTGCCTGAAAATTCCATGATGTCATGTTTTTAAATGATTGAGTAATGCTACATTGTATAAATGTATGACATTTTCATTTTTCATTCTTCTGTTGAAGGACATCGAGGTAGTTTGCAGGTTCTGGATATTATGGAAAAGCTGCAGTGAACATGGTTGAGCAAGTGTCTTTGTGGTAGAATGGACCTTTGATTTTAACAGAATCAAGCACACCCAAACTGACTCACCTTTAAAATGTAACTCTCTGTCTCTGTCTCTTTGTCTCTCTCTCTCTCCTCCCTTCATCATTCCCTCCCTTCATCTCTCTCTCTCTCTCTCTCTCTCTCTCTCTCTCTCTCTGTCTCTCTCTTTCTCTCTCTCCTCAAGTATTTCATGTAGTTCAAGCTGGCCTTGGACTTGGTATATACTGCAGATGACCTTCTACTGATTCCTGTCCTAAGTTCCCCCAGGCTGGAACTTTCAAAAAGAATGCCCATGCCATGCCAGCCCTAGAGCACCTTTCTTAGGAGACTCTTCCAGACCCTGGTTTGACACATTGTGACCTCTCCTCAGTCCCTTCCTTGCTTTACATTCTGGCACATGTACCATTCTAGACAATCTTCGCTGGGGAACATTCTTATATCTTGGTCTCGGTAAGAGCATCTAGGCAACCCGGATGTTGCACACTGGTCTTCAAATCTCTCAGCAAAGGTCTTCAGCTAGCTCTTCAGTTTCTTAACCAAAACTAGGGCTAAAGAAGCACAGGTCACAAGGCATCTGGGAAAGAAGCCGTATGAAACAACAATAGACACAATAGATGAAAAAGGAGGTGGGACACATTTGAGAAAAATGAATATAAAACAAAAACACAGTTTTTAAAGAAAATTTTCCCCCAAATACTTTAAGTCTGCATTCTTTGTCATGTGTCATTATCCTGATGTGTGGCCATGTTTATAGTCACCTAGCAATTGAACAGAAATGTCCTCAAACAATTGTGACTGGTTCTCCAAGCCTTTCCTAAGATGGTCTCTGTTTATAGCACATACTTGGCAATTTTGCTAGACTTTAGTGGTCTGCCTCAGTCTCACATTTCTTTTTTATTTTTTATTAAAATTGAAAACAATCTCATTTTACATATCAACCCCAGTTCCCTCTCCTTCCTGCACTCCCACTGCCCTCACCATCTCCCCACCCCAATCCCACACACTCCTCAGAGAGGGTGAGGACTCCCATGGGGAATCATCATAGTCTGTCTCATCATTTTGGACAAGACTGAGGCCCTCTGCTGTGTATCTAGGTTGAGCAAATTATCCCTCCATAGGAAATGGGCTCCAAAAAGCCAGGTCATGCACTAGGGATAAATACTGGTTCCCCTGTCAAAGACCCCATAGATTGCCCAAGTCCTCCCTGCCACCTGACACCCACATTCAGGGGATCTTGATAGGTCTTATGCAAGTTCCTCAGCTGTCAGTCTGAAGTCCATGAATTCCCACTTGCTCAGATCACCTATTTCTGTGGGTTTCCCCATCATGGTCTTGACCCCTTTGCTGATCACTTCTCCGTCTCTACAACTGGACTCCAGGAGTTTGACTCAGTGCTTAGCTGTGAATCTCTGCCTCTGCTTCCATCAGCTACTAGATGAAGGCTGTATGATGACCTCCATGGTAATCATCAATCTCATTATAGGGGAAGGGTATTCAAGGTTCCCTCTCCATTATGGCTTAGATTCTTAATTGGGGTAATTCTTGTGGAATCCTGGGAATTTCCCTAATGCCAGGTTTCTTGCTCTCTCAAGATTCAGCAATTCCACTCCTGTGAGTATACC
The DNA here is from genome assembly GCF_003668045.3 of Cricetulus griseus. NCBI lineage: Eukaryota > Metazoa > Chordata > Mammalia > Rodentia > Cricetidae > Cricetulus > Cricetulus griseus. Next base: position 10,252,933 of record NC_048601.1, read on the forward strand.
CAAAGGAAGCACACTTATATCACAAGGACATTTGTTCAACTATATTCATAGCAGCATTATTTGTAATAGCCAGAACCTGCAAGCAATCTAGATGCCCCTGAACCAAAGAATGGATAAAGAAAATGTGGCACATATACAGAATGGAGTACTACTCAGTGGTTAAAACAAGAAATCAAAACAGAAAGCAAACAAATCATCAACAACAACAACAACAAAACAATGACATCTCAAAATTCACAGGCAAATGGATGGAACAAGAAGAAACCATCCTGAATGACTTAACCCAGACACAGAAAGACAAACATGGTATGTACTCACTCATGAGTGGATATTAGAACTAGAGCAAAGGATAACCAGGCTACAATCCACAATCCCAGAGAAGCTAGGAAACAAGGAGGACCCTAACAGAGACAGACATGGGCACTCCCCACCCCACCCCCACCACCCACCCTGGAGAAGTGGAAAGGGACAAGACATCCTGAGTAAATTGAAAGCATGGGGGGGAGGGAGGAAGTAAGAGAGAGACAGGAGGGAAGACAGACAGGGTGGAGGAGGAGAAGACAGTGATCAGGAAGGTGGAATTGTGATGGGGGAGGTCCTTCTGTGTATATGTTTGTTTTATTGGTTGATAAATAAAGTACTGTTGGCCAATAGGAAAGCAAGCAAGGTGGAACTAGGAGTCAAGGAGGATTTTGGGAAATGTAGTAAAGTTATCCAGGCAGGAAGTGACATAGCAGTCAGACTCAGAATATAAGCAGGGATAAGAAGAAAATCATCCTCTTGCTCTTCCTCTTCTTCCTGCTCTCTTCTCTATGGAGCCACCATGTGAGCCCAGGAAGAGGATGCCAGCAGAAGATGTCCTCTATAAGATAAGTCTTATAAAATATATAGATTTATGATAATTAAGACCGAGCTAGCATATCAGAAATCCTAGTCAATTGGCCACCAGCATTGTAAACCTATATAAGTCTCTGTGTATCATTTTGGGTGTCTATGTGGTGGGTGGAACTCAGGCGGCTTGTCAGAAAGTGCCCAAGTGGAGGCAGGGATCAGGTTGCTGGTGGAAAAACTTATTGTTACGCAATGGTGTCATAAGTGGGATTGTGGAAATTTCTTATGAATTATTTCCAAAGGTTGTTGTACAAAGTAACAGAGGAGGAGAGCAAAGAAAGAGATACCTTAATAGAGATAGCCATTATGGGGTTAATGAGAAACCTCATATTTCTCTTATTCTAACCCACAAGGTTAGCTAGAGGTAACATCAGAAGGCTCTAGTTCATTCCTGAGCATACATATAACTACACATATATGCACTATCTTCTAGGGTCCTGAGGATTTACCTGAAGGTTTAAAAGATTTAAAAAGCATACCCCTCCTCAGATTTTTATTTTAATGCTTTTGTACAGGATCCTATGTTCCCAACTTATCCTTCAAGTCCTCAAAAGGAAAGTTACAATTTTGGATCCACATACAATTTGGTGATATCTGAGTATTGGATAGTGTTATAGTGATAAAGAAAATGAAAAAAGAAACATTTAAGGAATTAATAAATAAGAATAAAGCCTTCTATTAGGAGATGTACTGTGATCTAACTCCTCTTACTAGACAAACTGTGGCAGGGCCTGTTTCCTCAAAGAAACCCCTTTATCGTCTCAGTTTAAAGTCAAATAATGTTTTATGATACTTCAGATGTAGAAATACATTTGGTATATTGCATCATTTGGATTGTATTGGTATTTGTGTAGTTCTTTGAGTACTGCTGTTTTCCTACCTATGCTATGACAATACAGAACATAGATTATAATTACTTTTATCACTTCATTATCTTTATTTATAACTACATTTGCCACACCTGGTAGTGTGTGTGTGTGTGTGTGTGTGTGTGTGTGTGTGTGTGTGTGTGTTTAATGGCTATATGTGCAGCTGAGCCATAGAGATCTCATTTAATATCTTGGTTTTATTTCTCAAATAAAAGAAAGAATACAGTTATAATTCTAGCAGTCTTCAGAATTTTGTGGACAGTGTTCACGAAAGCCTGCTGGGTGGCTCTTTAACAGCAATCTACAAGATACTCAAAACCAAGTAAGCATCTCCCTCATCACATAAGCTTTTTCTTCTTTCTCTGTGTCAATTTATCATATTCTCCATTACTGAAACTCAAAACCATGACCTGTTTTTAACCTTAATTTATTTTCACTATATCTATCCTGAAGAAGTGATAGCTCCCTATTTTCTACAGAATTAATATCAATTTCATCTTCAATCTGATGCTGTTGGTGTTTCCTAATGAAAATTCTATAGTAAGCTTTGAAACAATACCTAAAATTATCAAAATGTTACTTTCAACTTTCTATGGTTCTTACTTCCAATCATTTCTTAAAATCCTAATTTTTGGCTTCAATTCTATTCCTAGTCACACACAACTGAAATGTTTCTGTATGTTATTAATTCTCAAGCATATTACTTCTCTTTCCATTTCTAAATCTTACTGTTATTATTCACATATAAAGCAAATAGAATAAATATGAATTACAAGTCTTATAGCCCCAAAATAAACAATCATTTCTTGAACTTCTCAAACAAAATTTTGTATGTCAAGTACACATTAAACACATGGGATGGCCCAAATACATAATGGACTATGTAAATAATGTTTATGATTATATACCCTCCAGGTGCCACCATTTTTAGAACAATATAGTAGTCACTTTGAATAGATTTGCAGCTTTAAATTTGCCTAGCAAAGTTATCATATTCTTAAACTTTTAAGAATCACTATTATTTTTGGTTAGGTAATGACAAATCAGTGAAAAGGAAGATATCCCCTTTGTCATTTTCCATAGAGATGGTGGGAAAGAGAGCCATTTTATCTGATCCACAAGTCACCAGAATTGCAATGCTGTAGTATTAACCCAGAAAGCTGATGCTAGAGTGTAAGCAAACAGGTTCACTATACCATGCTTGTTTAATTATAGCATACATATTTTGTAGATAGACGTGCATATGCATTTGCTTTTGAACTATATACTATCATATTATTTAAATTATATTCACTTTTCAGACACACACAGTCACACACAAGGATGCAAGAAATGAAAACTCCTGGAAGACCCACTTAAGTGGACCCTATCCCAACATCCTAGAATATTTTAGGAAATACTGAAATTACAATAGCCTGATATTCTTGATACATAGGTTTAGCTTATGTGACTGCAGGAAATGAATGGATAAGGACATGATATATATATATATATATATATATATATATATATATATATATATGACTTTTATTCATTCATAAAGAAAAATCATGTATTCACTTTGAATGAAAACAGAGGGATGGGTTGGGAAGAGAAATTAGATGAACATATTTAACAGAAAAGGATTGGATACAGGAAAGGGCAGTAAGGAGAGGTGAGGTAATGGTCAGAGTACATAAGATATCTAAAATATTCTACATGAAGGGTCATGACTAACTTTTGTATAATAAATAAACAGTAATGCAAGTTCTAACAGTATGATGATGTCAACACAAAACTAGGAGCATTGGCACTGTGACAGTGAAAACAAATATTGTAGATCAAAATAGAAATTTTTTATGTCACAGACAAATTTTCTAATGCCCAGGAAATACCTTTTAAAAGCATATTGTATTCCTTGAAGGGAATGTAACATGGGGCTTTGAGAGGAAAAGCAGGATGTTGGGACATGGTGAATATTTCTTGAAGATTTTATCAAACTATTATAAGAAAAAGAGGGGCCTAATCAGTATTTGGCAAAACTCCACCATAAATGGAATAGAATGGAATTCAACCGTGAATATTTTGTTTGCCCTTGACCTCAAATGATCCAGCAATTTAGAAGACAAGGATGGAAATGTCAAGTTTATTCAACTATACTATGTAGATACCAACACATAAGAATTATCTTTATCTCAGTAAAACAGAATCCATTCTACCAATAGAAGGGATGAAGGAAGTTCTTTGACTTACTGGCTGGTTCTGGTTTTCTTTTTTTAAAAAAAATATAATCATTAAAATGAGGATGGAATATACTGTTAGTTAAGCTTTAAAGACCTGATATATTTTAACCTCTAGAAGGAGCATAAGCAAAACCTTAAACTAGAGTCATGAAATACCTCAGCCTTTCTGAGACAGTCTAGAAGGATATAGGATTTAAAATATTTAGATGTGCCCAAGAGTCATTCTAAAACTCATAAGAAATAAGGTATGTATGGTCCTTCTGGGAAGGGGAAAGGGACAAGATCTTCTAAGCTAATGGGGAGCATGGGGGAGCAGAGAGGGAGTTAGAAGAAAGAAAAGGGGAGAAGAGGAGGGGAGAGGAGGACATGAGGGAACAGGAAGATCTAATCAGGGGAAGAATAGAGGAGAGCAAGAAAAGAGATACCACCATAGAGGGAGCCATTATAGCTTTAAAGAGAATTCTGGCACTAGGGAAATGTCCAGAGATCTACAAGGTTGACCCCAACTAACAATCTAAGCAATAATGAAGAAGCTACCTTAAATACCCTTCTCCAATAATGAGATTGATGACTACCTTATATGCCATCCTAGAGCCTTGATGCAGTAGCTGATGGAAGCAGAAGCAGACTCCCACAGCTAAACACCGAGTTCAGCTCTGGAATCCAGTTGCAGAGAGGGAGGAGCGATGGACATAGAGGTTAAGACCAGGCTGGAGAAACCCACAGAAACAGCTGACCTGAACAAGGGGGTGCTCATGGACTGCGGACTGATATCTGGGAAACCAGCATAGGACTGTTCTAGACCCCCTGAAGGAGGAAGTCAGTTTGGAGGTCTGGGCAAACTACAGGGCCACTGATAGTAGATCAGTATTTACCCCAGTACACAAATGAACTTTGGGAGCCCTCTCCATATAGAGGGACACTCTCTCAGCCTAAACACACTGGGGAGAGTCTAGGCCCTGCTCCAAATGATGTGACAGACTTTGAAGATCCCCCATGGAAAGCCTCACCCTCCCTGGGGAGCAGAAAGGGGTTGAGGGGCAGGGCAGGAGGGGACGGAGAGGGAACTGAGATTGATGTGTAAAAGAAGCTTCTTTCTAATTTAAATAAAATATAAAAAAGAAATAAGGTATGTTACATATATAAACATGGTTAAACTGGGTTGAGAAATCCCTTTGTACAGATAAAATTCAGGTTAATGCTTGATTATGTGTACTTGGCCACATGTCTTGATTTTACTCCATTCTTTTTGTATTGCCTATAATTCCAGAGTCCCCCTTAGACTTGGTTTTCTGTGAACATTGTGAGTTCCAGCATGGATCCAAGCACTGAGACATAAACAGGTCACACTTTCCCACAGGCCCACAGCATTAGAGTGCAAAACCCATCACAAAGGGAATCTAATTTAAAAAATGAAGTCTGTGATTTCCCATCGGTGAGGAGATTCTCCTTAATTCAAAATAGGACAGGTTATGTTGTGCTTTATTAAAAGCTAGTATTTTTTGTTTGTTTGTTTGATTTTTGCTTTTGTTTTGTTTTGTTTTGTTTTTGTGTAGCCTGGCTGTATTTTGCTTGTTCTGGCTTTTAATTTGTTTGTTGTTCCTGAATTTGATAACCAGGATTTTTTAGTAAAAGAAAAACTTGGGAAAGAGCTTCAAGCCATAAAACATTGCTATTTTTTATTTAATGACAGATTCCAGAGAAGATGGTCCCACTGGGAATGGTCTCAAATTAAATCTACCTGTAGGTGGTCTCTATCATCACACAAAAATTCAGATCTTCCATGAAGACAAGGGAAAGAAATCTTCAGGTGAGATTTAAGAATAAAAAAATCTTCTCTCTTCAAGAAATGTGATGGTATAAATGGCAGTCATTTTTTGTCAGATATCACATTCAAAACACAAAAAGTTAGAAAAGCAACATGTTAAAGTGGATGGTTTTAAAGGTACAGCTTGGAGAACATTTTCAAAGGAAAAGAAAAATCTAAGGCAGCATTTTATCATTCACCACTCTGAATCCAATGTGGCCAAAGAATTGTCAGAACCCATAAGAACAGGGTCAGAGAAAAGAGGAAGATACACTGAGCAGAAAAGTCAACTTCGGGGCAAAGGTACAGAGGCAAACATGCAGAGACAGGACTCATGGAGGAAACAGAGCTTCATAGTCTACATTCCCTCTGGCATCAACACAGATGGGTGATGAAAACATGTAATATCAGGCAAGTGAATTACAAAGTATGATGTGACCTGGGGAAATGTTCAAGACCTGGGAGGGTTGAAAATTAGTGTGAATGGATATGTGTAAAAATCACCAAGAATACCCACTTTTGTTTTGGAACATTAGTTTAAGAAGTGTTACATCCATTCATGCTGTGGAATATTGTTTAATGATGCAAATATGTGTTGCTTTTTATGTTGCTTTTTTTTTAATTCTGTAAAACTGTATTACTTTGCCTACTTAAAAAAACCTGATTGGACTAAGAAAGACCTGAATGGCCAATAGCTAGGCAAGAGAGAGAAATAGGTGGTGCTGGTAGGCAGAGGAAATAAATAGGTGGAGAAATCTAGGTTCAAGATGGGAGTTAGGGTTGAGAAAAGGAGGAGAGGAGGATGCCAGGGGCCACCCACCCAGCTACACAGGCAGCTATGGAGTAAGAAAGAATGAAAGATATCTAGACATTTCTTTAAAGGTAAAAGGCCAAGAGGCAAAATGTAGTTAAAGTGAAATGGGATAATTTAAGTTAGAAACGATGGCTAGAAATAAGGCAAGTGAAGGCCGGGCATTCATAAGTAAGAATAAGTCTTCATGAATTTACTTGGAAGCTGACTGTTGACCCCCAAAGAGTAAAAAAGAAAAGAAAAAGAAAAAGGAAAAGGAAAGGAAAAAAAGAACTAAGTACATTTTGATGCCCAACATTGGACCCATATTTCCATGTAGGGCCTGAGAAAGTTGAAGGAAAGAGAAACAGAGAGAGAGAGAGAGAGAGAGAGAGAGAGAGAGAGAGAGAGAGAGAGAGAGAGAGAAAGAGAGAGAGTGAGGAGGAGGAGGAAGAGGAAGAAGAAGAAGAACAAGAAGAAGATACTGTTCCTTTAAGAAACTCTGCCATACTTCAGAATATTTAAAATTTTTAATTTTTTGCCCTAACTAGAAACAAAAACATAAATAAAAAGTATGCCTGCCACAGTGCCTGGCACTGGCATTCCAGAGCTGACAGCTTGAATGCAGTTCTGGGTCATCTGCCTCGGGAACAAGCCTGTGAGCTTTGGGGTTGGCCTTCACAGACCTGAGGAGGGGGTGGAGCCAGCCCCCAAAGCCACAAGAGAAGTCATAACTGTGACACTCAGTAGTTGAAATGCTCATGTGGTCAGAAAAGGATAGAGATAGGCAGTAAAGACAGATTCAGATGGAAAAACCTCCAAACAGGTTCCACTGTGTCTAAAACTATGCATAGGTTATGATAAAAGAGAGAAAAGACATAGACAGTTATAGAAAGCCAGTTTAAAAATAATGGAGTATAGTCTTTAAAGAGACAAGTAAAATAATTTTTAAAATCCAGGTATATATGAGAACTACAGGGAGAGTTTAAATCGTTGTCTTTTTTTTTTTTTTTTTTTTGATTGCTGATAAGCAGATGACAGCTGAAAGAGGGACTGCTGGGACAAAGTTTAAGAATGCCTTGATTTAAAATCAGAAGTCAAAAACGCATTTGTCAAATAGAAGTCAAAGTTGCTTTGGGGAAGAGGTTATGCTTTTATTTCCACAGGAAACAAAAGGCTCTGGATTCCCTCAGGGTTAATACGGATCAGGTTTGATGGGGAAGACCCCCTTAATCTTGACAGGTGACACAGATCAACAAAGTTAAACCTGGTCCTTCCAGGACTTGGCTGTTATCTCAATTTTCTCAGGAAGCCCTAAAGATGTCTTCACCCATAGACAACAGGAAGCATTTAGAGAATACTACCCACAGGCCCAAGAGGTGGGATCTGGGAGGTTTTTGGTGGGTTATGGATGTTTTTTATCATTTAGGGTAATATAGGAATATAGGACAGAAAGATGGTTATTAATCACAGACACTTTGCAATGGCATGGATTTTGGAACATTGATACAAATTCGAAATTATTTTTGTTATCTTGTGTATATATTTCTACTCTTGTTTTGGGGGAATCTGGGCTTACACATCTCATTTAAAAATACAATGTATAATTAAGAAATGAGATTAGTGGTTAATCTATAATAAATGAAGTTACATTAGGTATATTTTCAAGTATAAATGGGCACATTTTAGAGGGGTAGATTATTTTAAAACACTTCAAGCCTAGACAATATGGCATTTAAGAAGTTTAGTAACCTAAGGTTTTTCATGACAATGAGACACATCTACTCCTGGCAGCACCAATTTACTTCATAAAAAGATGATGAGCATCAAAGAAACACCATAGAGAGTTTGCTTTTAGTGGAAAGGCTATCCATTTGGGCAACAAACTGCTCTTGCTTTGACTATTGACTATGTTGTACAGACTGGACAAGAAGAACACAGGGAAAAAAAGACAGTTGGACTATGCCAAGACAAGGCAAGAAAGTAGCTCCAATTTTCTGTTTCAATGAAAAGTCTGCCAGATATTCTAGGCATTCAGGCTCAAGACAGATGCCCCAACATTGCAGAGGAACTTTGGGTGACTGTCCAGGCAGACAGATGTCTCTGTTGTTGGGTAATATTATACCCTCTGGGGTCTTTGATGGAGTTAAAAACTAAATAGAGTTATAGTTTTCCTTAGTTATGATGAAAAGTAAATTAAGTTTAAATCTTATAAATATTTGGAATCATTAAGATAAGATAGATAATGAAGTATTTTTCTTAATTTGCTAAGTAACTAATATTATAATTATAATCTTGATAATTATTCCTAGGTTAAAGCTAAAAACCTTTCATTTTTATTTAGACAAAAAATGTTGTGAAATATTAGTTTAAGATGTGTTACATTCATTTATGCTGCGGTATGGTTGTTTAAAGATGCAAAAATGTGTGGCATTCTTTTATGTTGCATTTGTTTAATTCTATAAAGCTGTGTTACTTTGCCTGCCTAAAACACCTGATTGGCCTAATAAAGAGCTGGATGGCCAATAGTTAGGCAGGAGAGAAAAATAGGTGGTTCTGGTAAGATGAGAAAATAAATATAAGGAGAAATCTGGGCTCAAGAGGAGAGCAAGGATTGAGGGAAGGAAGAGAGGCAGGGCCAGGCATTAGCAACCCAGCCACCCTGGCCAAGCTAAGGCAGGACATTCATAAGTAAGAGTAAATCTCTGTGTGTTTATTTAGGTACTGAGTGGCAAGCCCCCAAAGAGTAAACGACAACACTCTTTCACTGTATATTTATGGAAACATCTCTTCTGTGGTCACTTCCACAAAGGCATTCCCATAAATGTGAAGTAATACAGTGAAGGTACCCTCTCTGCCATTATTGCTTAGATTCTTAGCTGGGGTCATCCTTATGGATTCTTGGGAATTTCCCTAGTGCCAGGTGCCTCCCTGACCCCATAATGGCTCTATCAGGGTATCTCCTTCCTTGCTCTCCTTCTCTGTCCTTAATTGTCACCACAGAGCCTTCATCCAGTAGCTGATGGAAGCAAATTCAAAGATCCACAGCTAAGCACTGAGCCAAACTCCTGAAGTTCAGTCACAAAGATGTAGGAGCAATAGCATGAGCAAAGGGGTCAAGACCATGATGGGAAAACCCACAGAAGAAGCTGACCCTAGCAGGTGGGAGCTCATGGACTCCAGACTGACAGCTAGGGAACCTGCATAAGACTGAAATAGGCCCTCTGATTGTGTGTCACACTTGAGTGGCTTGGGCAGTTTGTGGGGCCATTAGCAGGGGAAGCTGTGTTTATCCCTAGTGCATGAACAGGCTTTTTAGAGCCAAATCCCTATGGAGAGATACCTTGCTCAGCCTAAATACAGGAAAGAGGGCCTTGGTCCTGCCCCAAGTAATGTGATAGACTTTGTTGGTTTCCCATGGGATGTCTCACACTCTCTGAGGAGTGGATTCGGGGTCAGGTGGGAAGATGGAGGGGCGGGGAGAGGACAGAAGGAAGAAGAAACTGGGATTGGTATGTAAAATAAGATTGTTTTAAAAACAAAAAAGATCACAGATAGAGAGACATGGTCTCTGTACTACTCCTACTGTATGCATTCTCCTCAATGTTGCCAGGATAAAAAGCTTTTTACTAGTAGGTTAGTTGTTACTTCCTCAGAAAGAGAGTGAAATGGAAGGCTAGAGAAATAACTGAAATGTTTCTTCAAATGATACCCCAATTCCAAAGAGAGCTGTGGTCTCCTTGTAGGCAAGTCCAAAGACGTGGTGTGATAGTTGCTTTATTTACAATGTCCACTGATGTTAGTACTACAGGCCAACCATTTTCTCAAGACAAAATTCCCAGGCATGTTCAACACCCTCACAGGGCCCCAACTCATTGTGTTATTCTTAGAGCGAACTATAGCTAATCTTGGAAATATATTTGTCTTCTTTCTGGGATGAAAATGCTGAGTCTGACCTTACACCATTCTTTATGGATTTGCAAAGTGAAGCTCTAAATGAAAAGATGAGTCTTTTCAGTTCTTTCTAAAGGTCACCAATGCCGGTGATCACAGTAACCTTTAATTTGTGAGTCTCCAGGTACTAGAAACACCCGTGCAATATAAACCGGTATTTTTCTTTATTTTGTTATCTCATGTTAATAAAGTTCACATTTTGAAACACAAGCCTGTATCAAAGCCAAAGGGACTATATATGGCTGTATATGTCGACTGCACATAGTTCACTAAGATTATAGCCCCCTTATTACAGTTTACTGTTCTTAGTAGAAAGTAAAATTTAGTAATTCAAAAGTATTAAAATGAGAATGCGTCAATCAATGTAAATAATAGAAAGATAGGTGTTTTGTTTTGATTTTTAAACACAAACATTTATAAGGCTGAAGAGAATACTCAGTGGTTATAAGAACTCTTGTTATTTGTGCAAAGGACTGGAGTTCAATTCTCAGATCCTACTCAGCAGATTCACAGCTGAAATTCACTGAAATTTTAGCTCCAGGGAATCTTGTGTCCTCTTTTTGCTGCTATGAGCATGCAAATTGACATGCTGATACTCACTCATGGACAGTAACACATACACACACACTCACAAAAAGTAATCTGATAATTTGCATTGCATCATAGAGATGTGAGTATATTGTTTATATTTTTTATACTGAAGTGTGACCTATATCACCACTATGAGACTCTACCTGTGAAAACATGAGTTGAAACTATTTCTTCCATGAATTCCTTTGGTCATGGTATTTCATCACAACAACCAAAATTAACTGATACAAATAATAAGAAAAGATCCAGAGTTCTAGGCTGTATAGAAAACACTTGCTAACATGAGACCATTATTTAGTGTATTTCACATCAATGTGCACTCAATGGAAAAGGACACAAAACCTAGTTTAACCAATGGTTATGTGTCTCAGCTTCCCAGATTATAAACTAAAAAAGAAATAGAGTTTGAACTGTAATTATAAAACCAAGCAAGTGCAAGACATAGACATAGACATAGACATAGACATAGACATAGACATAGACATAGACATAGACATAGACATAGACATAGACATAGATATAGATTGGATATGGATATGGATATGGATATAGATAATTTTTGAATTAGTGAAAAATTATGTAGTCTAAATGCTGTGGCTCAAATTACAATCATCAGTACTTGGTGGACAAAGTTATACAGTTATATGTAAGCCAGCCTGTGCTATCTAGGAAGACCTTCACTTGAATGTGGATATACACACAGATACACACACACACACACACACACACACACACACACACACACACACAGGTGGAAGTGGGGAGGAAGGAATACAATGCTAAAGAAAGCAAGGGGAAATGCTGCCAAGAGACAAACCAAGCAACAGAATCAGACTGAGAAAAAAATTAAGTATTGAAAATCCCAGATTTTGATTCAGTTCAAATATATTAGACGATATAACTAAGATAAATGTACAGTACGTGCAAAGATGGGATGCTCACTTAAATAAGAAACTAAAATACAAAATCAAGTATAAAGTCTAAATATTTCAAATATATAAAATAAGATTAGATGAAAAGATTTTCTAAACAGGTAATTCATAGTGGATATAGCAGAGAACACAATGATAAATTTCAAGATAAATGTGCATTATCATATTAAAATAGTAATTGATAGCTGCTAACATGTGTGAGGATCTTATCATTTATTATAAATAGAAAAATGTGGAAAATCCTTGTTGTAAAAGTTCAGAGAATTAAATTAAGAAGATAGATAAAGAAAAACATATCAAAGTCTATCTTAATCAAAAAGCCCAGAAATATGACAAAGAAAAATAAAGGTAAAATATTTCCCAATTAAAAAAGAAGAAATATTTACAGGAGGGTAATGTTAGAATATCAATGGAATTTTGCTTTGAGACAGGTCTCCCTGCATAGCCAAGGCTGCTCTTGCTCCTGTTTAACCCAGGCTGGTCTTGAGTTCCTGGTTCTGCATTAGTCACCTGAGTGTTGAGGTTACAGATGTGTGCCAGGGTGCCTGAACTCTCCTTTCCTTTCCCATTTTCCTATCATCCTCTATTCTTCTTTTTCCTTTTCCTTTTCTCATATTTATTTTGTCAGATATATTGATAGAAATCACATAAGTCACTGAAGTCAATAAAATCACTGAAGTATTGAAAAAGAAAAACAAAACCCTTCAAACCCAGGGTCCCTTAACCAGCATAAATACATTTCAAATGGCAAAAAGTATAGTTGGACTTGAAATTAGACTATTACAGCTAAACAGATCAAACACACAAACAAATAAATTAATGGGATATGAGATGTAAATTATATAATACAACTCATGATATTCAGGAATAAAATTATACCTAACTATATGTTGTTTGCCCAAATGTACTGAAATTAAAACATGTAAGGAGTAGCAAAATAAAATTAATACATTTAAACGAAGTCTCTAAATATAAATGATAAATTATTTGACCTGAAACAATAGATTAGATCATCTCCATGACTTATCAAACAAATAGAAATACAACCTGGAATAGTATAAAAAGTTCATCAATGTTCTCAACTCACTTTATATAGTTAACGCTTGGAAAATGCACTATGTAGGATGCTGGAAGAGATGTTATCAACGGACTTATCATCTGTAGATGAGTAAGAAGTACTTAAGAGTGCAATAGTGGCAGTTTGCAGTAGGGGTAACCAACAGATTTGTTATTAGATTTGAGGCCTATTCAATAAAATTGGAATTGTAAGGGAAGGTCATTACCCTTGTGAACAAACCTTGGTTGTTGTTTTGCCAAATAAACATAATACAACCACCAAATTGCCTTCTAAATATTTATGACTACTCCTATACATTTCTTCTGCAATGGGCATAGGTCAGAGAAAAGATTTTTGTGGTCGGCATCCATAACTGTAGATGCTCCTAACTGTTCAAAGTGCTGAGAATAGCTGACTCTTGGGTGCTCACCTACAAATAAGACATTAGTATGACCACTTCAAGGCTCATGAAACATCACCAAACAGAAGGGAGCAAGAATCTAAGACCCATAGGGCTGTGTGTGAAAGGCTGTGTTACATCAATGACTTGGCTTTGGTTTTTTTTTTTTTTGAACTCCCAATAGCTGTGGTTACTTATACAAGACACAAACAAGATTGAAGCCATCAGCATCCTGCCTTGCAGGGCAATGTGGACTCATGAGGCCCTTCCACCCCCACTCATTTATAGACAGTTAACTGAAGCTTAGAAAGGGGACTTTGAGTTCCCTGAATCTTCTGAGGATCTAGGGACACTTAGTAATTGTGAACACTTAATGATTGTGGAGAGTAGAGAGTAAAATGGTTTATGGTGATACAGCAACTTGTAAGGAGTCCGTGTTTCTGTAATAACCTCTCACCCATGGTTCTATATGCTACCCAAGTGAAAATTATGGTCAAGTGATATGCTATCCTACATGCTATTACAGTTACTAGCAGAGCATTGTCCAGTTGAACATATCTTTAAACAATTAAATTTATTTATTTTATTTTATTTGGATTAGTGTCTTACCTCCATGTATGTCTGTGAAGCACATGCATGCCTGGTACCCTTGAAACCAGAAGAGGATGTTGGATACCCTGAAACTGGAGTTAAAGATGATAATGAGGCAACATGTAGGTTCTAGGAACTAAACAAGAGTTCTCTGCAAGAGAAGCAAGTGCTCTCACAGGCTGAGCTGTCTCTCCAATCCCCACTTGAAATATCTCAAATACAATAATGATTAACATTTCTTACAATAAAGTCTGAAAGTATATGAAGCAAATGTATGTTATATAACCTTATTTTGCCATTCCACAGTCTAAAGATATATTAAAATACCATTTTTCACTAAAATTTACTATTTCAATGGTTAACAATTATCAAGTAAATAATCACAAACTAAAAATAGGATGAAAACAGTTTTTTAAAAGAAGATGAAATGTGATAAACAATAATCAGAAGAAAATAAATACTTATTTTTATAGCTCAATATCAAAGTATATCATTCATAAACAATGATAACCTAATAATGTACATTCCATCCTGTTAAGAGTAAAAACAGAAAGATATTTATAGCCAGAAAATTGAATTATGGATAAAAGAAATTAAGTGTAAATGTATTGTTTATTCTATTTCTTCTTAGTAGTAAGCAAGTGAGTACTAAAATTAAATATCAAGCCTATAGCCATCATAAACATAGTTCACTAACCAACAACATACATGCTTTACAAATCCCCACAGTAATGAAGCAAAGAACATACAATACAGCCAAAGAAGCTAAATAATAGCAGTAAATAGAACTTGATATATGGTCACATGATTCCAAACAAATCAAACCAAAAAGCCAAAAGATTTGTAGCTGTTGTGAGTTTTGATTACACAAATTAAGTTGCACCTATTTATTGATATAAGTACAAAATACATATGGCCTTTGAAAATAAGGAGACAGATATATGTATGAAAACACAAAGGTTGTAACTAGATGGCTCTTTCTGTCCTTCTTGGTAGTACATGGAACTAGACCTCAGGCCTTCAGCATGATAGATGAGCACTAACCACTAAACTGTAGTAAGACCCTCCCTTCAAGTCAGTCAGGCTAAATTGGCTCAGCCTGCCTAACTCTCATAGCCCACGCTGACCTTGAACTGGTGATCACTATGCCTTCTCTCCCACCTTAGCTGGTATTAAGAGCCTACAACACCAAGTCCAGTCAAAACAGTCTTTTAATGAAAAGTTTTGAGATGAGGACTCAGGACAGCGTGTGTTCTCATTGTTTTTGAATCCGATGTTCACACAGATATTTTAAAACAGGCACCTGGAAATACAGACTATTTGTTTAAAGATGTAGAGGAAAGAACTGAATATTGATTTCATTTGGTGATGAAATTTGAAAGGGAGGAGATAGTGATTTCATGGCATGCACACTTTTATAGAAGTTGAATGTTATCCACACACACACTGACTATTCAAATATAATAACACTGAAAGGTTTGTAATTAGAGTTGTTTTTGTTTCCCCTGATTATCAGACTTGAGAGGTGGAAAGTGTTGTTTGGGCTAGAAACACATCCCCCTCTTCACAAAACCTGAGCTCTAAATATGCTTCATGTGTGCACTCACTGACATAATGGGAGATGAAAGGTATTGAATCAACCATGAAATAAAAACAGCCAAACATCCTAAAAATTACTTATAGTAGTAAGCAATGGGATTGCTCACTGTTTTGCTACTGTCAAATAATATGTGAATAAAGCAATTTGTGGGAGAAACTGACTGTAGTTTGTGGGTCACAGTCCAAAATGGCACAGGGGCTTTACTTCACATCTCTTTTGGGGGAGCAGTGTGTGTGTGTGTGTGTGTGTGTGTGTGTGTGTGTGTGTGAGAGAGAGAGAGAGAGAGAGAGAGAGAGAGAGAGAGAGAGAGAGAGAGAGAGAGAGAGGTGGAGGGAGGGATAATATGAGTGTGCTGGCACTTAACTCATTTTCTCCCTTGTTCCTCCTTAGTCAGTCAGGACTCAAGCCATGGTGCTGTCAATACTCACAAGGGTCTTATTTGCCAGTTAAATTTCTCTCAAACGTCCTCACAGACAAGTACATAGCCATGTGTGAAATGATTTCCAATCTATTCAGAGTGATAATAAAAGTAAACCATCACAGTAGTCAAGTACACTTAAGATTAAGTTGATTCTTTGCCTCTCTAACTCCCAAAGCACTTGGTAACTTTAAGGCTTGACACCCACTAGAAATATGCAAACAGGACTTTGTACTCACAACTGATGAAAACAGTGAGGAGCATGCATGGAAGTGCTTGAAAGGGATATTGAACATAGAACTGTAGATGGAAGCTTCTGTCCCACCTGGTTTCACAACCATTTAGCCCCAAATAAACCCACAGAGGCTTTATATTAATTATAAACTGTTAGGCTGATGGCTCAGGCTTCTTAATGGTTAGCTCTCTCTTAATTATTAACCCATTCCTATTAATCTGTGTATCACTATGTGGTCTTGGCTTACCAATGATCCCTGGGTCTCTTGCTTCCTCAGGACTTACATGGCATCTCCTTGACTCTGCCAACTACCTTTCTCTATCCCTGTTTAGACTTCCCAACTGGCTATATCCTAACTGCCCATTGGCCAAGAAAGCTTTATTCACCAACCAATAAGAGAAACATATATTCAGAGCATACAGAAAGACATCCCCCATCATCTGGCAGACTTTTCAAAGAAGCAGGAATCTTTAAGGACCATCCTGTCCCTTGGAAAGTTTAACAGTCACTTTTCTTTGCTGTCAAGCATGTTGTTAAGACGTCCAGACAAGAACCTTTTCTTTTCAAAACGGCTATTCCTACTATTTTGAAGACAAATTCCATAACGAGTTTCTTCAATGCCCCTTTTCCTCTCTGATGCAATTGGTGTTGCCAGGAGCAGTAGTTTATTATTGTCAAGAAAAACCTTAATAAACCATTTTAAATGCCATATTCTATAGTTCTTTGAAAGGTTTTGAAGAATACCTATCCATTTGAAATATATTTCCATATATCTAGAAAACCTAACATAACTGTAAGTTTTGACAATTGCAGGTGACTATAATCTGTATTTAATTATACATTACATTTTAAAGTGAGCCGTATAACCATAATACCTAAATAAGAGTAGAAATATACATATAATAAAATTGATCTTTAATTTATATCAAAACACCAAAATCCATGCCAATGCAAAGTATCCATTTCTATATCATATTCCCTTTTTTGGAAAGAGATTTACTGTGATCATTAACCATTTATAACCAACCCCATTTAAATGAAGACAAAACATTTATAAACAATATTTGGGAATTTGGGAATAGTCCTTTCCAAACTACTTCCTGTTGATTGGGGGCACTGCCAATCCCATGGGGTTCCTAAGAAAACTCAGACCCTGGCCAAATACTGGCTGTAGTGATCTGTGAGGCTACATAGTCTTAGCTGTCTTGGATGTAGGATCAGCTGAGCCATTGTTTCAGGGGGTCTTGCTTGATCAAGCCATATTAGTCTGGAAGGAATCACAGCTGTTCATCTTCTGTAGAAACAAAAGTAGAACTTCTTGTCCAAAGCAACATGTCCTTACACTTAAGTTTTAAATTCAAGGCATTTTTAAAATATATAGGTTGGATTAATCAACAGCATTTATAATTAAATGTCTTTAGCAGCTGTTTCTCCTTCCTCAACTGTCAAACAATTCAAAGACAACACAATAACATACAGTATCCAGACTCAAGGCCACTATGGCTTACACAATAATGAAGAGTGACAAAGCTAATGCCTTTAATCCCAGTAGTGGGAAGCTAAGAGGTGGTGATACACACCTTTAATCCTAGCACTCAAGATTAAGTGATAGATGAATCTCTGTGAGTCCAAGGCCACCCATATCTATACAAGATTGATCCAGTCCTAAAGAAAAACAGCTCACATGGTCTCAGCACCTGGAATCACAGGCCTTTAATTTCAGCACTAGAGGGGTATAAAAGATAGGAGCAAGGTTTTCAGTAGTCAGCATCAAGCATTCAGTATCAGGAATTCATTTTCCAGCCTCATTGAGTATAAGAAGATATTGAAGTCTCAGGTTTCTCCAGCCATGCTGAAGAGAGGTTACACTCTGAGCTTTGTTGGAGTCAGGGTTGCCTTTCATTCTGAGGTAGAGTAAGAGCTAGTGATCAGCTGTGTTACTTTTATGATCTTCACATTAAAGTTTAAGCCCCAATATCAGTAACTGTGTCCTTTATTTATTTGCATTACAATTGGCAAGATGTTTCTGTCAATTATGGAGTTTATATATTATCCTTCTGGGGTCTTTTATGGAGTTGCAGACAGTTAGTTATGGTTATTGTTTCCCTTAGTTATGATAAAAGATAAGTTACATATAAAACTTAAGATTCACAAAAATGGGATGATTATAAAATATTTTCTTTAAATTTTGCCAAATGTTAATGGAGTAAATATTGTTAACTATAGTTCTTGCTTGATAACTGGTTATATATAATTTTACTACATTAAAGTTAATACCTTCCTTTTATTTAGACAGAAAAGAGAGATGATGGGGCGTGTCCTTCTGTATGCTGTGAATTTATGTTGCTCTTGTTTGTTGATTAATGAAGGTATTTCAACCAATGGACAGGCAGGATTTAGCCAGGCATATAATCCAAACTGGGCTAGAGAAAGGTAGTAGGTAGAGTTAGGGAGATGCCATGTAGCTCCCAGGAAAGCCAGATGGCTGGGCATTCTTCTGTAAGCCAAGACCACATGATACACAGATTAATAGAAATGGATTAATAATTAAGGGAGAGCTAGCAAATAAGAAGCTTGAGCCATCAGACAAGCAGTTTATAAATGACATATGCATCTCTGTGTGTATTTGGACAAAATGTCTGTGTGACTTGGCGGGACAGAAACTTCTGTCTACAGTAGAACTGCAAATACTGAAGGACTGGCTTCTAGGAGCAGGTGGGGTTTATGAAGGACTATGGGTGAAATAAACAGTAACAACAGTGTCATAGAAATACCTCCTAAAATTTTTATATAAATATGTTATTTAACAGACGTTTGGATTGTGGAATGTCTCAATAAAACTATTCAACACACCTTTCCTTCACACCCTTATCAATTTTGTCAAGAAAATTCAATAGCTTGGAAATGTTCAAGCGTATAAGAATTTATTATTAACAATAATGAAACTACACTTTAGATTGCATAATTTTCTATGTATTCATTCTGTGTGTATGATTGTGGGTGTGTGTATCCCAGAGCTATTTTGGAAGTCAGAGGACAACTTACAGGAGTTGGTTCTCTCTTTCCACCATGTAAGACTCAGGATAAAATTCAGGTTCTTAGGCTTGGTGGAAGTAGCTTGTGTCTCAAGCTATAATTTTCAACACGATTTGTGAGAAAAATTTGCACATTGATAAACATTCATATTATAAAAATACTACAAATGTATAAAGGAACAATATCAGAAAGATAGTATCTAAGGTTCAGTGATTTTTTTGTACATTTAATTAGTGATTAATAATTTATATAATTTCCAAATCTCTATAATGAGCATGTGTGGACATTTAAATTACAAAATTTGTAACAGAGTAATTGTATCAGGGATAGCCTAACACCTAACTTGTCAAAGAAGGGAAAACAGAAAAGCAACAATGTTAATCCCACAGCAACAAAGCATATCTTTTCTTTATGAGCCTGGTCCCTTACAAAAAGTTTTCTGACATTTGTTCTCCATTTCAGCTGAGTGAAAAGTACTTCATAGACTTGAGATAAGTTGGCATCTTGTTTTAGTATAAAGATTCCAAGTTTAACTCAATGTAGGACTGAACCTTATCTCCACTTCTGAGAAGTGTCCAATCTGGCCTCCTCGGTGTCTCAGGTTTTCTTTATGCAGATCCACAGTGATGACAGAATGAATTCCCTTTAACTTTTGCAGATATCACTCTCTATATCTAAAGAGATATTGGTGCCAGCCATATAAAAATTTGCAAAAATAATACAGAAATGTGTGGAGCATATTCATCTTGGTGAATGTATATACACCATGCATATACATATTATAATTAAAATAAACTGTCTGTGTGTAAATATAGATACAGATTGCATGCCCCTAAAATGGAGACAGGATCTCACATTCACAAATACAAGTGCATTTGGAATTGAAAAAAAATTTAAGAAGAGAATTAGATTTTCTCAGAAGTAAAATGTGTAAGGCCGAGATATTTTCTATTTTACACAGATAATTTTAAGAGTAAACAGAAAGACTTAAAGTTTTTATTTTATTAATAACATGTAATTTATTTTTGGTAACAAAATGGATTTATTCTTTTAGCATGGGTAGAAATATATGCAAGAAAGAAAGAAAGAATGCCAAGATTTAAGGAAAGACACTGGAATAAAATATGCACACACAGACTTGAAACAATCTGGTCATAGGGTAACAAAATAACAGGTTTCTCTACACATTTCCCCAGTCTCCAAGAACAGTCACTGAATGCTAGCATACAAACAAAAGGGACATATTGGAGAGGTGACTCATACAGCTGGGAATATAAAAGGCTTGACCAGCCAAAGCCAACATTTAACGACAGCCTACCATGAAAAACTCACTCTCTTTCTAAGGAAAAGTGGCACATTTGAATACGTGGCATGTTTCCATTTTTAAGCAGTAACCAATATACCTCAAAATAACTACCAACTTTCCATTTTTTATATAAACCCAGTTTTTCATAAATATCCGTCTTGCTCACATTTGCATATGGGCCTCGGTCTTTCCATAAACTCAACCAGTATGATTTAGTCTGCTTGGGTAAATGTGGAAAGGTTCTCAGATGGCTTAGATGAAATGGAAGAAAATTAGTTAGCATCTTTCTGCCCCCCTCAAGTGGATTGTCACAATCTGTGCATTTTATTTGCCTTATTATCAGATTTATCTCAAAATTCAGACATCCTCCCCTCCTTTATCCACCTCCTGGTAAAAACAAATAGGACAAATCAAGAGGACCTAATCACCTCCAAGTCCTTTGTAAGGATCAGACAATAGGCAAGAGTCTGGAGTTCAGGAATGAGTACTATTTGTTTAAATTTGGCATGTGACCTTGAAGCAAAGTACCTTGGGAGATGCCCAAGAAAATCTCAATCAAAGCCCCAAGTACAGAAAAGCAAATGTCCTTTCTGTGCTGTTTGAATGTTGGTGAATCTGGTGTCTGTCAAGATCTTCCTCCAAAGGAACCTCTACTTACAGTGACAGCCAATGGGTTATGAAAATAGACACCTTCACAGTTTGTTTATAGGGATGTGCCTAATCTCACTTCTGAGAGGGTGAACATTTAGCACAATACTTACACATGGTATTAAAACAAGATTATACTTAGTCATATAAAGTCATTAAGAGGGATGTGAATTTTAAGCTCAAAGTGAAAAATATTTATCACATATAGCTCCAAGGGAGTCTTCCTCTGAACTTCCCCTAATTGCCACTCAGTGAATGACTGAAACCTTGAACTCCATCTCTGATTTTCTCCACACATGAGAATATAGCCCTAAGAACTCAAAGTAATTGAGATGAGATGTTTCTCATTATCCTAAAACTGCACTGACTCCATCTTGTTTGTTTCTCCTTATCTTTTACATTTTTATGGTGAGTGTTTTCTAAGATGAATGTCAGTTACCCATACATATTATGTTTTCTTGGTCCTTATCCATAACTATCCAGAAGTCTTGTCTATGTCCCACCAACAGCCGGTGGCTCTCTCTTTTTCTGCTTCCCCCTCTCACAAACACACACACACACACACACACACACACACACACACACACACACACACACCCCTACATCCATAAATAAATACAGCCTGCTGACTAGTCCATATATTACTTGCGTGTGACCTCACGACTGAACACTGGTTATTGGATAACCAATTGGGGGTGGTTCTTCCCAAGGGAAGATCATTTCTCTTGCTCCCAATATTCCCCATTGGCTCGCAGCTATGTGTTAGGGTTGAAACTCAGAGAGCTTTCCCTCCTCTATATTAACATGCCTAATGCTGTCACAGTTGTTCAGGTTATGTTTAGGCAGTCTTGATGACAAGACTCTATGGGCATATTTTCTGATATATCTGAGAGACACAATCTCACAACAAACTTTCTTTTCCTTTGGCTGTTATAATATTGATGCCTTTTTTTTGCACAATGATTCTCGAGCTTTAGCGGCAGGAGTTGATCTGTAGATGTGTCAGCTGGGGCATAGCATCACAGAATCTCCTGTTCTCTGCATTCTGTTTGGTTGTGATTGTCTCTAATTGTCTTTGTTTCAAAGAGAAGTCTCTTTGATGAGGGATGGCGCTTTTAGTTAACTGTGGTTTGGGATAAATATTTAGATTACAGTTAAGAATTATACTAGTTTAGTAAAGTAGTAGTTGAAGGTTCTTATCCAAGATCCATGCTTCAGTAACCTTGTGTAATTGAATGGTTTCCCTTTTGTTATATTGGTTAATGCCAAGACATATTTACCAATATTGTGTTTCTTGTCTATTTTATCATGCTTTTCCTTGTAGTGTCTCACAGTTGTTATAGGTGGGTATGATTGTTGATTGCTTCCTACATTGAAAGTTTGCATAACACCTTCTACATGGTACCATAATAGATAGTCCTCAGAAAGGAAGCTTTCAGAGTGCATGTGTGTAGGTGTGTGTGTGTGTGTGTGTGTGTGTGTGTGTGTGTGTGTGTGTGTGTAATAATTAAAGGATTGATGAATTTAAGAGAGAATGAGAGGGAAGGGGAGAGGTAATGCAATTATGTTATAATTTCAAAAATATTAAAAATACTACAGAGGTACAAACATATTGTAATACATTGTTATCTATTGAATGATGATGATTCCACTTAGATCCTACAGCCAACCCAGACATACAAAGCATCACAGAATTATTACAGAAGATTCTACTCCAATTAGGAAGCAGACGTATATAACCACTCTTGTAATTTAAGAAAAGCAATGTGTGAAAGAAAGACGCCATACAACTGAGTTCATGCAGAGGGGTTTTTGTTTTGTTTTTTGAAAGGAAGCACAAAAAGGGGAAAGGGAAGGGGAGAGACCAGCCTCTAGAGACAAGAACAGCAGGAGAGAGGAAAAAGGAAAGAGAAGAGAGGAAGGAAAGAGGGAGAGAGAGAGAAGGATGGGAGGTAGGCAGAGCCCTTTTAAAAGGGAACACAGTGAACATGCACAGGTGGTGCTCTTAGTGGCTGCAGCTAAGGGCATATCCTGTCAGAACCCCCAAGCACACACCAATACAGATGCCTGAATACCAACAACCATCATTTTGAAACCTTTGTAGCCTAGATTGCGTCCAGGCCAGCATGTTTCCTTTTGAAGGGTTTCACCACATATTTCCTTTTCATACATCTCTCAAAAGACAGCCTGTAAGGATTGCAACTCTATGAACACTGAAAGAATAAATAGGCACCAAGGCTCCAATGAAGTCACCAGGATCCAGTTCCTCTGGAAGTTTTCTAGTAAGCATGACCAAAGTCAACTAAGTAGGATGTCACCCTGACTCCAGTATTCAAGAAAACTAAAAAGAAAGCAGTAGAAACCATGCATGTCACTGGGAGACAAGCTCTATATGATGGTATATCATTTATGTTAAAAAGCTATTTCATCAGGAGAAATTCTTATTGAAGAGTGAGGAAAAACGTTTTAGAATATGTCTCCCCTAAAATGAACTAAATGGGTTATGTCAGACTGATTTATTGCATGGGTATTTGTTGAACCTCAGTCATGAAGGTAATGAGGAACAAAACAATTATAGAACCTTCCCTAATGGGAGCTACTAATGACTATTTTTTTTTGTTCTAAATTTATGACCTGTGAGATCTGGAGTGTTTTCAGACAATTTTTCCAGGACCTAAGTTAAGTTCTCAGACCTTAAGCAAAATAGAAACAGAAAAAGAAACAGTTTAAAACCAACTGGATGATATCTTGGACAACAACCACCACCGAGTGCAGAATTCATATGGCTGAGTCAGTGGTCATCCTCTCTGAGAGGAGAAAAGAAGCTGCAGTAGCTGAAGGTGGTGCACAGACCAAGAAGCACTCAGGGTTCTGGGCCAATTCCCTCCCCACTCACTGTCTACTTCTCTGAATATTTTATCTCTGTTCTCTTATATCATAATGAGAGACGTTCAAGCAAATCCAGAGCAAACATGAGAGAAGTATAGAGATAATCCTGTGAAGGGGTTTCGTTTTTACCAAGTAGAAGAACATATTAGAACCTCTAAAAACCCTTTTACTTTGTTGTTGAATAGAAAAGAAAACTTGGAAATTAAATACCTGGTTTGAAATTATTCTCTGTTGAATATAATGATAATAATAATGATAATAATAATAATAATGATAATAATAATAATAATAATAATAATAAATAAAGAGGGGGAGGAGAAAGAAGAAGAAGAAGAACAACAACAAGAGATATCCCCACCCATCATTACGGCATTCCTGGCAGCATGACCTTGTACAGGGTACAATATTTTCACTCTACTAAAATCATGGCTTATCTATTAAAATAGGGGGAGAACATCCAATGGATAAGTACACTTTCTCACACAGTTCTTCATACGTCATCAAAATCATGGCTTTTATAGGTGTTAGTGGTTTTCATTTACCTCTATGACTTCTTCATGTAATTCTATTCATCATTGATTCTGTTTCTCTACTTTTAATAAACAGTATTTTGTGTTGACAATAATCCTGAATGCTGTGTCCACTTTCAGAAATTAATACAGCATTCAGGATTATTGACAGCTTGAAATTCAAAGTGTATACAAACTTTTCTTCACATCATGGTCTATACTGGACTTCAGCCAAATTAAAACACACACACACACACACACACACACACACACACACACACACACACACACGTCACATCAAAAGAAATTTGCTAGAAATTATTATACTGGGAAAAATGGAAGAAATGTATTGCTTCAACTATTTTATTGAGTAAACATTTACCAGATGTTTACATAAGTCAGCAAATCATGCACGTCTATGACATACATATGTAAATGATCAGTAACAGGATAAAGATATAAGAGGGGGCAGGGGAAACAACTCAGTCAGCAGATTGCCTGGGACACAGATATGAGGGCCTGAGTTCAAATTCCTGGGGCTCATATAAATGCTAGGCACAGTGATGTGTTTGCAACCCAATTGTTGAGTAATTGGGAACAAGAGAGTTTATTGGTCATTTGACCTTGCTGAATGGATGTGCTCTTTTGTTTCAGTTAGAAAACTTGTCATGAAAAATAAGTTTCAGTGGGTGATCCAAGAAGATACTCAACATTGACCTCTGATCTACACACATACACAGACAGACAGACAGACACACACACACACACACACACACACACACACACACAGACACACACTGACACACACACACAGACACTCACACAGACAGACACACACAGACACACACACACCCAGACACACACACACACACACACACACACACACACACACACACACACAAACACACACACCATATACAAATAAAATAAAAGACGTGAAAAGGAAACCATAGGAAAAATAAATAAATAAAGGAGACGACTAACCAAGAACCTCATAAAGAAAAAGAATCATTAGCATCAAAAGTAAAAATGAAATAAGCAAAGGGAAAAATTACCCATTTAAATTTAGAACATAATGGACATGAGTTTTTTGAAGAAGTGGAAATATTACGATTGGAACAATACAGGGACAATTAGGCTTGTCTGCTCTTCAAGCATCCCCTGTGAATGTGTGAATATTTCTACATAATTTTTCAATTTGGTACACAAATAGATAAAAAGAAAATTTGAAAGGAAATCTACAGAATAATCTCACAGGAATATTGATGAAATAATATTCAGTAAGATGTCACCAAACTTAATTCAATGGCTAAATAAAACTGTTTGATGTAAATAATTTAAGGATGTATGATCTATAATTATATGGTCTGCTAAAAATAAGTCATTATATTAGTATGTTAAAGGAGAAAACTCAGAAAAATGACTCCAAGGCTGATGATGGAAGGCTTCAGAAAAACTTCAAAGTCCACAATGGCTACATGTTGCTTAGGCTATCAGAAGTGGATAGAGATAATTGACACATATCCATAAAAATGATTAAGGTGAAGTGATTTGTGGGCAAAGGTCAAATCCCTAGCATCTATGTAAAGCTGGGTGCAGAAGTGTACCTCTGTGATCCCAGTGCCCCTAAAGGGAGATGAAAAGCAGACTAGAGCATCCTTGGAAGTTTGTGTATACAGCTCAAAACAACAATAAAAAATAGACTATTTCCAAATAGCCTGACAGCCACTGTTGTCTTTTATTCTTCAGCTGTCTGTCATGGCATCTACATGCCTACATTCATATAAATTCAAACCCAACATCATAATCACAGGCACAAATAGACACGTTATATGTGAGCATGCAAAAAATACCTTTAAAAGTCAGTGTAGAAAGTGGATGACAGCCAAGCGTGGTGGCACATGTCTGAAATCCTAAGAATCCAGAGGTGGAAGCAGGGGTATTCAAAGCCAGTGTCAACCTCAGTGATATGTGTGACATGAGCCACTGTTCCCCTAAGGAACACAACGAGACAAAGAGAAAATGCCAGATTGCCACATTTGGTTATGGACATGGAGCCATTGCACACTTATGACCCTGGTGTAACTGGTATAAATTGCTACGTTGACTTTGGAAAGTGGTGTGATACTGTCAACAAATGCTGAATGTTTGCATAGTCAGTTTCCCCCTCACTTCTCTTAACTGCGGAAGATGACTAAGCATTTCCTCAAGCTGAGAAAAGTTTTGGGAGGATTCTTCTTCACTTTACTCCTACTCTCTGGTGCTGACCTCATTTTCTTACATCATTTACATGAGAGACAACTGTGGCTCTAAGTTATTCCTCCTCACTTATAGAGCAGATGAAAATCTTTTCAAAAGCCTATTGCCAGTCTCACAACCTAGGCCAGAATTGGGAGCCTTCTCCAGTTCATATTTTCCCCAGTATCTTAGAGTTTCTATTATATAAGTCTTTCACTTACTTACTTGAAGTTATCCCATAGTTTCTTTGAAGCTATTCTAAAAATGTATTATTTTTTTTCTCATTCTGTCATTTGTATAAATTAAGGCTATTGGTTGGTTTTTGCATGTTAATTTTGTATCTTGCTACTTTGCTGAAGGTTTTTATCAGCTGTAGAAGTTTCATAGTGCAGTTTTTAGGGTCTTTTATGTGTAAAATCATAGCATCTGCAAATAAAGAGACGTTGACTTTTTCCTCTCCTACTTGTAACCTCTTGTATCTTCTTTGGTTGTCTTATTGTTCTAGAGAAGATTTCAAGTTCTATAATTTTTATCAAAATTCTCCCCTCAGTTTCAGGGAACTAGGCAGAAGAGAAGCAGGAAGACTGTAAGAGCCAGGATAGAAGTTTTTTGTTTTTTTTTCCCAAACTTCCACATAAAAACCTGACAAAAACTTAAAAAAGGATTTTAGAAACAAAAGTACAGAAAACTCAAACACAGCTTCCTGGTAGCAGCATTTTTCTCAGATGAGCTGTTTGCCAGGCGTTCTCCAAGGCAAGCAGATGTGTGCAGCTCCTTTAAGAGCAGCTCCCTGATTTCCATAAGTGTCCAAAACCACAGCTGTTAGCAAGCAGATAAGACTCATGTGGTTAGCAAAAGATAAAGATTTACAGTAAATAAAAATATACATTGACTTGGGAGAGAAAATAGAAAATAGAGTACACAGGTATGGTGGAACACACCTTTAATCCCAGCACTCAGGAGGCAGAGGCAATCAAATCTCTGTGATTTCAAGGTGAGCCTGGTATACAGAGTTAATTCCAAGACAGGCAAAAGTTCACAGAAAAACCCTGTCTCAAAAAATAAAAAAAAGGAAAAGAAATAGAGTAGTATAAAAAAGAATGTCAAATACACAGAGAGTCTGGATACTGTATGTGATTAAATTATCTTTAAAATTTTTCATTGCTGAGAAAGGAACAAGTGATAAAAGACATTTAATTATAAATGCTGCTAAATTAATCCAACTTATATGTTTTTAAAAATGCTTTGACTTCAAAATTTAAGTCTAAAGACAGTTTATTTGGGAAAAGAGTTTTTTCTTTTGTTTCCACAGAAAATAAAAAGGTGTGGATTCCTTCCAGACTAATGTGGTCTGATGAAACAAGACCCCTTGAAACAATGGCCGAGCTGATCCAACATCTAACATAGCTGAGACAGTGCAAACTTGCAGACTACAAAAACAAGGATTGGCCAGGTTTCTGTGTTTTGTCATGATCTCCAAGGCATAAACAACACCCCCAACCAGCAGGTAGTAGTTTGGAGAGAACGACTCCCACATTCCAAAATATTGTTCATAAATGTTTGTTTTCATTTAAATGGGGTTGGTTATAAATGGTTAATGATCACAACCAATCTCTTTTTAAATCTCTTTTTAAAAGGGAGGTTATGGCATAGAAATAAGTATTTTTATTGGAATGGATTTTCATTTATTAATACAAATTTAAGGTCAATTTTGTGATATGTATATTTCTCCTCTTGTTTAGGTATTATGTTTGTATAGCCCATTTAAAATGTAATGTATAATTAAATACAGATTATAGATACTTACCTATAATAGTCAAAACTTATAGTTAGGTTACTTAGGCTTTCTAGACATATAGAGATATATTTTAATTGGATAGGCATTCTTCAAACCTTTAAAAGACCTAGAGAATATGCCATTTAAAATGGTTTATGGTTTTTCTTGACAATGAGACAACTGCTCCTGAAAATACCAACTGTGTCAGAAGGGAAGATGGACATGGAAAAAACTCATTATGGAGTTTGCTTCCTATATGGCAAGATTAGCCATTTGGGCAAGTAACTGCCCTTGTCTGGACTGTTTGACTTTATGATGTATAAAATGGGCATGCAGGACCCCAAGGAAAGTGACTGCTAAAACAAGATGGACATTGCTACAGGGTTTCTGCTTCATGTAAGAGTCTGCCAGACATCCAACAGGACACAGAGAAAGTGACTGACAAACTGCCAATACAGGCAGAAAGTTTAAAGTTTCTTGCTTTGCTGAGGAATCTGCCAGACACATTATGGCCTATGGACCAAAGATGGAACATTACATAACTTTGGTGGATTTGAAGACAGATTGTTATGGTTATCGTTTTCCTTAGTTATGATAAAAGATAAGTTACATATAAGACTTTAGACTCACAAAGATAGGGCAGATAAAATATTTTCTTTAAATCTTGCTAAATGTTATTGGACTAAATATTGTAGTTATAGTCATTGTTTAATAACTGTTTTGTTATATATAATTTGACTATTTTAAAATTAAAACCTTTCTTTTTATTTAGAAAGAAAAGAGGAGATGATGGGGAAGTCTTCTGTGCATATGTTTCTCTTATTGGTTGATGAATAAAACACTGTTGGTCAATAGGGAAGCAAGATAGGGGGGACTAGGAGACAAGCAGGATTCTGCGAGCTATAGGCACAGTGAGTCGTGATGTAAGATGCCAGAGGAGTAACATGTCTCTGGACATTTCTCTGGTAAAAGAATACCCCTTGGAAATACTTAGATTGGTAGAAATAGGTTAGAAATTAAGTCAGAGCTAGCCAATATGAAGCCCCAGACATTGTCCAACAGTTTCATAATTAATATAGTGTCTCATGTGTTGTTTGGGTGCTCCAAGGTAGCTGCAAAACAGGCAGGAACACCACAACATGAGACCAAACAGTGATTTCTAGACACATAAGAACTGATGAACACATGAACTTCAGGGACTATGGCAACACACACAAAAACTGCACAAATTCAAGCCACAGAGGCTTCCAGCATTGAGAGGACATGGGGACATGAGCTCCCTTCCCTAAGCAGGAAACTCTCTCTAATTGAATCTGCTTGTAAAGGAAAAAAATAGTTATCTCTAATGGAGTCTTACTGGGCATATATACCGCATTTATGGGAGTGTCCCATGCCCAGAAGTATACTGCCAACTTAAAATGAACTCAAAGATACTTTTGTAGACTTTGTGTCTCATATCATTTGTTTGGGAATGTTTTATCTTATTGGGATTTTGCTTTTATGGTATGGTTTAGTTATGTGTTTTATGGTGAGTGTGTGTGTGTGTGTGTGTGTGTGTGTGTGTGTGTGTGTGTGTGTGAGAGAGAGAGAGAGAGAGAGAGAGAGAGAGAGAGAGAGAGAGAGAATTTCTGTGTCTGTGTGCATCTCAGGTGATTCCTCTTTTTTGTAATTCTGGTGTATTTAATTTTACTATTTCCATGTTTGTTTTCTAAAGAGAAAATAAAAGAAGACAAAATTGGATGGGTGGGGACTACTTATAGCGACAGTCAGGGAAACCATAATGATCAGAACATGTATGCAAAAACTTCACTTTCAATAATAAAAAAAGAAAGAGGAAAAGAGTTGGGTCTGACAGGAAACTGAGGGGGAGTGGATCTGTGGGACAGGGGAAGCTGAGGAGCTGAGAAGAACGGAGAGACGGGAAACTGTGGTCAAGATATAGTGTGTGAGAGAAGAATCGATTTTCAATTTAAAAAATTAGTTATATGAAGCCAGAAAGTTGAGGTATACCCCTTTAATCCCAGCACTCGGAAGGCAGAGGCAGGTGCATCTCTGTGAGTTCGAGGCCAGCATGGTCTACGTAGCAAGTTACAGGACAGTTAGGGGAACACAGAGAAATCCTGTATTGAAAAAAATCAAAAACAAAAAAAGAGTTGGGTAACATTTTTCTAAATTATAATTGATGCAAATTCAAAGGGGAGGTTGGCCTCCTTGTCTCTGGGATCTGAAGGCTTTTAGTTGGTGTCTCTTCCTGAATAGATAAGCTATCTTCTCTCTGGACTATAAATAGTCAAAAATAGTGGCTATGCTCTGACCATCCCAACTCCTAATGATCTTCCTATCCACTCATAATGCAATATGGTACAATCAGTTTACCCTCTGCTCGATGGACTCCAGTGCTAGGCATTTAATGGACTCCCATGGCTGCTTAACTTTGTGGGCTGCAAGTTGTAGCTCGGTGTCTATAACAGAAACAAAACTATGCCCAACCCCAAAACAGTGGACTTGAACTTCATTGCATCACCCTTCAATGCAATCTCAAACATGAAACTAAGCCATTAAGTATCAGTAGTTGAATGCATGTATAATTGATAGAATAGTCACAAAAGAGAAGTTCTTGACATTGAGAACAGAACACACACACACACACACACACACACACACACACACAAGAAAAATAATTCAATAGCAGACTAGTATATTTGGTTTGACTCGACTCCTATAAATTACAAACACAAGTGTGGCTAATTTAAGGTTGTAGGAATGTGGTTAATGAGTATTCTTGGTGGGGACATTAAGAGAGTTACTCAAAGGGTGATGGACAGATGCTGTCTCCTGTTCAAGAAGCTGGTTACTAGAGTGAATTCAGATTGTGAAAACTCAGCACACTGGATGGCGGTGAACGATGCACTTGTCTTTATGGATATTACATTGAACACTTTAAAAAGTCACCCAGGGATCTTGTTAAACATACAGACTTTAGGGCTGCATTTGCACAACCTCTGATTTAGAGTATCTAAGAAGGCACTGGGATGGAAGGGAGCACTTGAAGAAGCAGGTGGTCTTGGCACACCAGTAAATGCTGCTTTGGAGTGCTGTAAGGTAATGAAACACCGGGTACAGAGTCTGTTGAATAACCAACAAGACTTACAATCAAAAAAGTGAAAACCTAAGCTTGACAAAGGACGAAAATGGTTAAATAGACTTCTACTATGTCTGAGAATGGGGGCACATTCATGAAAATAAATGGGTATGATTCAGTAAGTAAAGCAAACAGCTCTTTCTATTTCAGCATGCCATGTTTGCAAAATGCTCCAAATAGCTCATGGAATAGGGGCAGCAACATTGTTGCCAATGTAGGCAGCATAAGACCCCGGGAGTACCAAGGGGATGCAGGTACAGCTCAATAAGCTAGAAATCTGAACTCTGTCCCATCCTGCCATCTCCAAAATTAACTCTGTCATTCCAGTTTCAGTACCCTATACCTACTCCCATTTCCCCTTAGCCTGTAATATAAAGGAACTTGTCCCAGGATGCCACGAATTGAGTATTGTGAATGTTGCTACCATAAGCTGTAGGCTGCTTCAGGTTTATTGTACTGTTTGTGCCAACCAGAGAGCAGAGCTTGCAAAAATGATGAGCCCAGGCAAAGTGCGTTCTCTGAACCATTCTGGGTAGCTGAGGAAATAGAAGGCTAAGCAGGGTCCTGCTTTATAGACTTTAATGATGAGCAAGTTATTGCAACATTTTCATAAATAATCTAACACAGCTAATAAATCAAGAATGCATATCTTCTGGATATAAAACACCAAGAGCCATAAGGTATCGTTGCAAAGGATAGTGTAGCCTCTATGATTCCAGTCAAGATTCACAAAGCTTTTCTTGTCCTTTCTCCTTTCCTAGCTTCTCCCCTGCTACCATCTCCCTTACAGGACAGTCTGTATTTTCTCTATAACAGATGGTGGATTCCTGATTCACTAGTCTATAGCTTTTCTGATTTGTCTTTTGACCCATTTTAAAACTAATGGATTTGTGTTTGCCCCTTTTAAATCTCCCCATATCTTCCCCAAATCATGTGATTTCTCCCCCTCTTGGCTGTCACTTTGATTTTTTTAAAAAAGTAAATCAATATGGTGCCTTAAAAAAGCCTGGGCACTCTTGTCAGTAAATATACTGCATTCAGTTGCTTGTGCTCACTAAATGTTGTGTGATATAGTATCAGGGCATCCCCTACTGAAGTAGAGAAAAGCACCATTGTGAGCTATGAGTCTGGGATTGATTTCCTTAAAGATATAATATATATTTTATGTATTGCATCTAACCTTGTTATTTGTTGGATTTCATGGAAAGCTGTTTTCTTATTTGTGTGCTATCAGAATGATGTCTTTAGGGGAGAGGTGCTGCATTTGTTTCTGTAGTTTATATGCTGGTAAATGCCATTGGAAGCCATTTAATCAAATACAGTTTTTTTTTGTGTTTCCTGTGCATATTCTAAAGCTTAGCCTCAGAGTCAGAATGCCTAAGTGGACTCTAATGCATCTCAACCTCTCTCAGTTTGTATTTCCTTGCCTATCAAATGGAAACATTAGTAATAAGGCAATTTTGTGCTATTGGCAATCAAGGAGACCATGCATAGGAAAATACAACCTGAGAAGTCGTGTGAAAATGCCTGGCGATCCTGCTCGATCAGAAAAGTCCAAGCAAAGCTTGGGTCAGAAAACAAAGAGGTGATTGCTCCAGCTATGACTGTTTTCTGGTGTCCCTCATCAAGGTGGAGCTTGTAAAGCCATCAGCATTCTCTGCAACTGCATTCAAGAAGGCATGAGCTCAGGAGAGGTCTGTACTGTCAAGACATGTGCTCCTCACATAAGGGTGCAACGTTGTACACAAAAAATAAATGACCCAGAAACTTATATTGGGGTTCACGCTTCAAGCTGAAGTTCAGAGAAAAAGCAGCCAAAGCAGTAGATCTTACCTCTACCCCGTTGAAATGTCCGGCCTGTCTCCATGAATCCTCAGAAGCAAAAGGCTCTGAATTCCTGTCTCCTCCTCTTATTTCTTTCCCTGCCCAGCCATATCCTCCTGTCTCCACCTTCCTAGTTCTGGGATTAAAGGCATGTGATCTTAGGTGCTGAGTTCACCTTTGTGT
Source organism: Cricetulus griseus (assembly GCF_003668045.3). Taxonomy (NCBI): domain Eukaryota; kingdom Metazoa; phylum Chordata; class Mammalia; order Rodentia; family Cricetidae; genus Cricetulus; species Cricetulus griseus. The sequence goes on from NC_048601.1 coordinate 10,286,842, forward strand.
GAGCTGTTTCTTTTAGGACTGGATCAGTTTCTTGTAGTCAGTGTGGCCTTCAACTAACAGAGTTCTGTCTACCCCTTAATCCTGAGTCCTGGGATTAAAGGTGTGTACCACCACCTCCTAGCCTCTATAGCTAACTAGCATGGCTGCTTTCCTATTTTTGATCCCCAGTGGTTTTGATAAATCATAGACAATATATCACCATACATCGTCCCAGGCAACTTTCATTCCTGATAATTAAGAAGATCCTCTATACTCATTGGTCAACCTTTAGAGCTCTTCTTCATCTCTCTTTCACTGTGTATAGAAGGTGTCTTCTATATTCAGTTTCTGGTTTGAAGTGTATGAAGGACTTGGATCAGAATTCCCACCACTCACTTCCATAGCAGTACCAGTGTCCGGATTCTCAGACCATCATTCCAACAGCATGAAGAAGGTCCATGACTGCTCCTCTCCAGCCTTACTACAGAAGGCCTGTGCACTGCCAGGCATAACTATTAATTACTGTACTTGCTGACATAACAGAACACCTAACTCCTGTGACACTCCTTCACCCTTTAACTCTGAGCCAGAATGAATTCTTATTAGTGTTTTCATTAGGTATTTTGTGAGACAGCTGGTCACATTGCTCCCAAAATCAGGAAAAATCAAAATTAAAAACTCAGGTAAGGCACAAAAAGATTTCTTCCTCTGGCCAGGTTCCTCCTCCTGAAGGGTTTACAACCTTTCAAAACAGCGACACCAGACAAGAATCTATGGTATGGTTCTCCTTCAAATTATAACACATTAAAATCAGCTAATCCCCCACTGCCCAGTCTGTGGGTGTCTAGGATGTTTCTATTCTCCTTTATTGTTTATTTATTTATTCTTTGACCAGTTCATATATGCATATGATGTATTTTAATCACATGCATTCCTATAACCCTCTTGTGTCTGCTTTCCACCCCCAATAGACACCTCCTTATAAGTCTTCTTTCCACTTTTGTATTTACTTTTTTAAGCATGCTAATCTTAACTTTTTGTTTCCCTGAATAGCACATTGGTCCCCAGCTAGAAACAACTCTCTTCCCCTCCCTTGATGAGAAATGTCCTCACACATCCTGTGCTTAACAGTCCCATTTCTCTGCAGCCCACTACAATCTGGGTCTTCCCTCAACACAAGTGACAGATCTCTTGTTTTTATTAAAGCATGTTTGCCTTATTATTGTTGAATGAAAATAATGTTAGGAGGTTGTATTTCCTTTACTCATCCTTTTCTGAATGTGGAGGTGTGTTTTTAAGATTACACTTGGGTCATCGTGAATTGCTACTTGGGCTCCTACTCAGCTTCTTTCTTCAACTTCTCAATGTCAAGTTTTGGAAAAAAGGATGTACCCAATACAGAAATGATACCATGGTCTTGTACAAAGTCATGGTTTGAAGAATTTAAATTAGAGAACTATAATAAAACAAGAATATTGTTTGAAACCATTATATTGAATAAAATGATAGTCAAACGAATAGAAATAAAATACTGGAATATGATTTGTAAATATGCTTAGTCATCAGAAGAAATTCTTTCCAACATATTTAAAACGAGAGAGTGTTAAGACTCAGATCCACAATTAATAAATGGGACCTCCTGAAACTGAGAAGCTTCTGTAAGGCAAAGGGCACAGTCAACAAGACAAAAAATGACAGCCCACGGATTGGGAAAAGATATTCGCAATCTGACAGAGGGCTGATCTCCAAAATATACCAAGAACTCAAGAAGCTAGTCTCCAAAACACCAAATAATCCAATTAAAAAGTGGGGTACAGAAATAAATAGACAATTCTCAATAGAGGAATCTAGTGTGGTTGAAAGACACATGAGAAAGTGTTCAACATCCTTAGCCATCAGAGAAATGCAAATCAAAACAACTCTGAGATATTACCCCTGTCAGAATGGCTAAAATCAAAAACACCAACGACAGTTTATGCTGGAGAGGTTGTGGAGAAAGGGGAACACTCCTCCACTGCTGGTGGGAGTGCCAACTCGTACAGCCACTTTGGAAATCTGTATGGCAATTCCTCAGAAAAATGAGAATCAGTCTACCACAAGATCCAGCTATTCCACTCTTAGGCATATACCCAAAAGAAGCACATTCATACAACAAGGACATCTGTTCAACTATGTTCATAGCAGCATTATTTGTAATAGCCAGAACCTGGAAGCAACCTAGATGCCCCTCAACTGAATAATGGTTAAAGAAAATGTGGTACATTTATACAATGGAGTACTACTCAGCAGGAAAAAAAAGCAATGGAATCTTGAAATTTGCAGGAAAATGGATGGAACTAGAAGAAACCATTCTGAGCATGGTAACCCAGTCACAAAAAAATCAGGCATTGTATGTACTCACTCTTAGGTGGATTTTAGACGTAGAGTAAAGAATTGCCAGCATGCAGCCTAAGCTGACGGAGAGGCTGGTAAACAAGAAGGATCCCAAGAGATACATACATGGTCTCCTGGAGAAGGGGAAAGGGACAAGATCTCCTGAGCAAATTGGGAGCATGTGGGGAGGAGAATGGGGACTATGAGAATGAGAAGGGGAGAAAAGGAGGGATGAGGAAGACATGATGGGACAGGGAGGTTGAGTTGGTGGAAGAACTGAAGAGAGCAAGATAAGAGATAATATAATAGAGGGAGACATAAGTTCAAAATCAGGCACTAGGGAAATGGCTGGAGAGCTACAAAGGTGACACCAACTAACAATCTAAGCAACAGAGGAGAGGCTACCTTAAATGCCCTCTCCTGATGATATTGATGACTAATTCATATGCCATCATTTAGCCTTCATCAAGCAGCTGGTGGAAGTAGAAGCAGACACCCACAGCTAAATCTTGAATTTAACTGAAATCCAGGTGCAGAGAAGGAGGCCTGATGAGCAAAGGGGTCCATACCGGGCTCTTGAAATCCACAGAAACAGCTGACCTGAATAAGAGAAAACTCTTGGTCTTCAGACTGATAGCTAGGAAACCGGACCCCCTGAATGTGGTGTCAGTGAGGAGACACTGGAAATTTATGGGGCCTCTTGTAGTGGATCAGTACTCATCGCTACCATAGGAATGGACTTTAGGAGGCCATCCGACATGGAGGGATACTCCCTGAGCCTAGACACAAGGGGATTGGCCTAGGTCCTATCCCAAAGAATTTTACAGACATTGAAGACCCCTTATGGAAGGCCTCACCCTCCCTGGGGGGCAGAAAGGGTATGGGATAGGTAGGGCATTAGTTGGGGGCAGGGGAGGAGGGGAGGGAGAGGGACCTGGGATTGACATGTAAAATAACTTTCTTTCTATTAAAAAAAAAGGAAAAAAAAGGAATTTGTTCTTTTTTGCTCTCATCAGAATGTTCCTGACTTTAAAAAACTTCCAATTATGTGTCCTGGAGAGGTGGCTTAGTGGTTAACTGTGCCTACTCTCTTGCAAAGGACCTGAGATTTGGTTCTAAGCACCCAGGATACATAGATCACAACCCCTATATCTCCTGTTCCTGGGCATACAACACCTCTAGCCTCGGTGGACAGCAACCTTCATAAACATTAATTTAATATGATAGAAATAAACATATAAGATAGAAAACCAATCAAATGTAGAAGTTCAGTCCCCAAAATGATAAGGTAGAAAAGTACAATCTTTGGGGACTTTATTACGTCCAAAGGCATGCCCTGGTAAATAAAGTCAGTCTATGTCTTTGCAAAAGAGGCCTGTAGAATTTGTCTGTCATCCACCCTATGGTGAAAGAGTAAGAATAGCCAACTGTGAAGGCTGTGCCAACTTGTCTGGCACATTGGCTTTGGAATTCTCAGGTTCTTAAGCTGCAAGAAATAAATTCCTGTTTACAAATAACCCAGTCTGTGGTATTTTCTTATAGCAGCCTGAATGGTCTTTGTCACTACTCATGACTTTCACCATTTTAAACAGAGCTTTGTGGGAAAGCGATCAACTAAAAAAATACAAAACAAGCTGTGTGTGTGTGTGTGTGTGTGTGTGTGTGTGTGTGTGTGTGTGTGTGTGTGTGTGTGTGTGAATCTCCAAGAAAATTAAATAAAAGCGTGCCTAAAGCAAAAGCACTCAACAAGTTTGAGTATCAGGGTGAAAAACAGTAAATAAAATAGGGAATGAATCCTCTGCCTTCCTTTACTATTCAGTGTTAGTAAAATAATGAAAGAGCAAAGAGACTGACAGAGAGAGAAGGGGACTTTCTCTGAAGCCATCCACATTCCTGAATCACTCTCGTGTGACTTTAAATCTTGCCATGTTTCTGGCAAGGGACATGAAGCTAACAGCTCTGCTCTATCCATGTGAAGTCCACAAAAGACACATTAACATAGTCTATAACTGAACATTTAAATTTTGATTTGGATTACGTAATGCTCACATGAAATAGATCCTTCTGGGATGCAGACGGAAGGAAGAATTTTAGATTCATGGTCAAGGGACCACCATTCTAATCCAGGACTTAGACAACCTTGACCCCAAGTCTCCCATTTTTCTGTGCCTCATTTTCCTTTTCTCTGACACAGTAAGTGGGGTGGGCTGAGTAATCTCCAAACTTTGACTCTAAAGGGGAATAAAGCTGACAAGCAAATGGGCTCTTCACCACAGCACTTACTTGCTATTGAGCACAATTGCTTCCTTTTGGTAGAAGGACATGATCATTGCATTTATTTTTTAGGAGTATAGTTGTTTTATATTTCCTCAATGTGCCTATAAAGCTATGTGACACTTTTTGAGCAAACAAAATTAGGAGTCATTCTTTGAATATAGTTGTCTTCCAACCTTGCAAAGTTCAGATGTTGCAAATGGAAAAACTTTAGTTGGCAAAGTTCAGATGTTGCAAATGAAAAAAATCTTCATCAGTTTGAAACTCTTAGAATTAGGGCTGGTATAATGGCTAGGCAGGATGAAGTGTGTGCTGCCAAGACTCACAAACTGAGGTTGATTGATCCCCAGGCCCTCCATACTTGAACTATGATATGCACATGTATATACGCAACACACACCACAACACACACACACACACACACACACACACACACACACACTCACACACACACACACTTAAATAATAAAATAATCTCTTATAAAAGAAAAGAGGGGCTGGGCATTGGTGGTGCATGCCTTTACTCCCAGCACTTGGGAGGCAGAGGTAGGAGGATCTCTGTGAGGTCAAGGCCAGCCTGGTCTACAGAGCAAGTGCCAGGACAGGCTCTAAAGCTACACAGAGAAACCCGTCTTGAAATACAAAAACGAAAAAAGAAAGAAAAAGTAAAGGGGACAAGACTTAGAATTAGCTTCTGAACTAAAAAATGGCTATTTTACCTCATTTAATATATTATCAATTTATTTGTTCATTGTAATGATAAATCTTTCAGCCAGCCGCCTGAGTTCTGCCATAACGTGGTTACCCAAAATAACACACAGTGACTTATATTAGGTACAATGCTGCTGGCCAATGACTAGAATTTCTTATCTGAGAGCTCAGTCTTAATTATCAACCATAAGCATTAATCTATATATTTATAAAGACTTATGGAGGACGGCGGCGGCATTCGTCCTTTCCCGGGATCACATGGCTGCTCCACAGAGAAGAGAGGAGGAGGAAGAGAATGATTTCCTGCTTGTCCCTGCTTATATTCTGAGTCTGCCTGCTATATCACTTCTTGGAGGCATGGGTTCGTTTCACACTCCTGACACCATTTTGTAAAGATAAATCTTTCCCTAGTGGATAGATGGATGGAAGGCCTGAGCTAATGGGGTTGGCTCGTTAAACAACTGCAATAAAAGACTCATTACTGTTGTATCTAAATGGGCCTCTTGGTGATTTTGGGATCAGAATTTGGACACAACAGTTCATCATTGATTTCTTCACTATATAAAAACTTTAATCTCTTGAGCGTTTTTTATTTTTTGAACACGAGGATGGAATGATGGAACAGCATAAGACAAAATTTGCTTTCTTCACTGTGTGGTTTAATTAAAGCACAAGTAGGTAGTTTGTTTGTATAATTTGTTAAATAGCAATCTTTCTTTATTACAAAATCTCAAGAGTTATTCTAAATAAGTCACATAATAGAGCAACATATTTAGAATAAATACATAATTCCTGTGGAGAGTAGTGGAGTCTATAGCACCCTGGTTACTCAATTTGACTATGACTTTTTAAAAATTAGTTTTGTAGCTCTATGAGAATTTTGTATTTATAGTAAATATAAAAATTGGTACTCTGTACTTATCCCTAGCATAGGTGTTGACTTTGGGAGCCCATTCCACATAGAGGAATACTCCCTGAGCCTAGACACACAGGGTGGGGGGGTGGACTAGGCCCTACCCCAAAGGATATGAGAGACTCTGATGACCCCCTATGGAAGGATTACCCTCCTTGGGGAGCAGAAAGGATATGTGATAGGTCGGGTTTTAGTTGGGAGGGGGTGGTAGGGGAGTAGGGGAGGGAGAGAGAACTGGGATTGACAGGTAAAACAATCTTGTTTCTAATTCTAAGAAAAAAAAGAAAGAAAAAATGGTACTCTGAAGGGTGTTAGTTCAGAGTCATTTGCTACTGTTGTAATTCCAGAATTTTATAACTCGCTCCTTAAACCACTTTTCTCTCTGACCTGTGGAACAAACATACACATAATTCATTTAAGAAAATGTTAACATTCTCTTAGGAGAGCCATCACTGTTATTTTCTTTTTTTTTTTCTCTAGGGTTTCCACTTTATTTCTTTTTTTTTCCAACTTTTTTATTTGAATTAGAAACAGGATTGTTTTACATGACAATCCCACCAGTTCCCTTCTCCCACCCGTCTTCCCCTACCCCCCCAACTAAAACCTTATCTGTCACATATCTTTTCTGCTCCCCTTGGATGGTGGGCCCAAGGTAGGGGCCAAATCAGCTCACCTCTGCACTCTCTGCTGTTATTTTCATGTAAGAATAAGTATGTAGTACAGATCTGTTCCTGGAGCTGGCATTGGAGGACTATTCCTATTGATATAGGAACAAGACCTTCACTATCCTGAACACAAAGCTAAAACTGGAAAGACAGGCAAATGTTATCCTTTATTCTGATGTATTAATTCAGAATTTACTATTCTGTTATTCTATACATCTCTTATTTCGTATTACTAACTGGGATAACATGTTTTTCCATTTTAACGTACTAAGAAACAGTATTTCATCATTCAGCTTCCATTTCAGATTGTGATGACCAATCTTCATAGTTCATGGTTAACTGAATGAGATTTAGATAATCCAAGAGGCATTCCTTTCTGGAAACTCTAGGGAAATATTTCCAGGAGCTAAAACTCATCTTGAGTGTGGGCAGCAACTGTCCCAAGGTCTGGAGCTCAATAAAAGGCAAAAGGAGGAAGGTGGTTGAGCTGCAGCATTGATTTCCCTCTTCCTCCCAACAACAGATGCCCTGAAACCCATGCATCTCTGTGAGTTAGAGGTGGGTCTGCCTCTGTGTCTTCCCATGCTGTGGTGGGAAACTCCCTCACATGATAAAATAAAGCAAAAAATAAAAAAGCCAAGATAACTCTCCAACCTTAAGGTCCTTCTGCTCAGGTATTTGGTCACAGAAGCAAGATACCAATGAAAGGAAGGAGACATGTATTCCTGCAAGACCTCATATGTTATCCCAGATTGCTGTCATTAACATGCCTGGGTCTCCTACATGAAATGAAACAATTTTTCAACTCCAGAGAACTTTAAGAAAAATATTTGAAAATATTAAAAATAACCAAGTTGCTTACTTTCATTTTATTTTAAATTTGCTTTTATTTAATCATCACACCCCCTCTCTGGTGTTTATGCATGTGTGTGTGTGTGTGTGTGTGTGTGTGTGTGTGTGTGTGTGTGTGTGTGTGTGTGTGGCTATGGAGGGCTGAGGATAACATGTTGGATTTGATTCTCTTCTTCCAGTATGTGGGTTCAAGGTTCAGGGATCAAACTTAACTCATGAGTCTTGGCATCAAACACCATTCCCTGCTGAGTCATACTTAGCCTCACCACACTTTCAAATCTTACTTATTTCACCTCTCACCTAGTTCTGTTACTTTCATCCTTTATTAATACATTAGTGTAGAGTTTACATGGCATCATCCTGTCATCCCTCACCGAATCCAAATTATTTTAAATAGGACTTTTTGTTTATTATTGTTTTGTAGCATGCTTTGTTAACACATTACACTTGAAATCTGGTCAAGAAGAAAAAAACTTGGCAGATATTCTGTTTGGGTTTTACTTTCATATTATTGTCAATCTTGAGTTAGCTTTCCATTATAATGATCAATTATAAATCCAGGGCTATTTTTTAGGGGAAAATGTAAAATGGATGTAAATGTATTTCTCCTCTTCACTAAAAGTGGTTAAACCATAAACAACACTAAAAAACAGTGTCTCAATAGTTTATAGTATGTGGCAGGGATTGAGAGAGATGGTTCAGCAGTTAACACTACTGGCTGCTCTTGCAGAGGTTCTGGGTTCAGTTCCCAGCACCCACATGTCTTTTTACAACTGCCTGCAACTCCAGTTTGAGGGCATCTGATGCCGTCCTCTGGTCTCCAAGGTCTCCTGCGTATATGTTTTACACATGAACTCAAAAAGCTCATACAAATAAAAATTAATTAAAGAAGTTGATATTTTCTTTAAAATAAATTTTCACGGTCATTGGAATTAAGAAAATTTGTTTGTGCTCTGCACAATAGAGTTTGTCAGAAGAAATGTCTTGATTATGCTTGCAATTGCCTGAATAGAATCCAGCCACTTACTAGGTAAAGATTCCCTATGACCATTTAAAAGAAAGTCTTGTGAAGTTATGTGTAAATGTTCCTGTCTGTATGCATGTAGTAACCTAATTGTGTGAGACAACAGAATTAATAACATTTTCTGTTCTTTATTCCTAAAACTCAATTGAAAGAACTGCCTGTCTTTTGTAAACTATGTGGAATTGGGATCTCTTACCACACCCTCCACATTTAACATTTGGAAAGAACACTCTATATTGAATCTAGTCCCCTACACACTGTCCTCTCAGTGCCAGAAAGTTGGCCTTAGCATGCTGAGTTGTGTTGTTTTTAATCTAAATTTTATGCCACTTCAAGAACTCCATCATATTATTTTCATCTGAAATATTCTAGCTACTGGAATCCCCGAACACTGATATTGCTCTTTCTCCCACAGGGCTCCACTTGAGCGAGCTGTACGTAACATGTGAGTTTCAAATCTCCATCCCCATGTGTGAAGAAGGAACATATCTATCTCCTGCTGGGACTTCAGAGCCTGCCACAATAGTTTTAAAAGCTCACTTATTTGCTGGGTGAATCCTCACTGAAACCTGCACTCATCAAGTTTACTTTAACAACAGTTTACTTTGAGAACACTATGCAACGAAAGGTCCAATGTCCTCTAGCCTCATGCTGAAACTCAAAGCTAGTTTCTGAATCAATTCAAAATGTGGTATAGCTGAAAAAGTTCTGACAATGTCTGGTGATCTCAGCCCTCTCTGGAGCTTTGTACTTCTTTTCTCACTACAGGGGCTTGAACCAAGTGCCTCACGAATGCCACACAACTGGGCAAACACTGAGATGCATTCCTGTGTCCTCTTACTATTTTATCTTGGGATGGCCTACTTCTTACTATGTTTCTCAGGTTGACCTAGAGCTAACTCTATGTATGTGTCACCCAGGCAAGACTTAAATTTGAAACCCTCTCGTCTTGCCCTTCCATATACCAGACATTACACCTTTGTTATGCTTAGTGAATATTGTACCTTTGTGTTGAATCAGCTCGTGCAAACTCATGAGGACCTACTGGCTCTGATGAAAGACATTCGGTGTTTATTTGCCAACATCAGCTCTCTTAAGCCTGGAATTCCCAATTTCTGCTCAGATTTCCCAACCCGGATGTATTTCCAGTATTCTAATGGCAAACTCAGCTCTCCTTGATCTGGGAGTTGACCTTGAATGGGACAACAGGGGCAATGTGGTTACCTTCGTTATATAAGCATGCGATGTGCTTTCGTGTCCCTGACACTACATGAAGACTGAGTGTCTTTAATTTTGCTTATTTTCTGATGTTAACATGTGGTGAAGACGATTGGAAAGATGGCTAAGTGTGCTCAGGTACTTGCCACTAAGCCTGATGAACTGAAGACCCTCACTCAAAACACATAATGGAAGGGGATAACTGACTCTTGCCACATTGTGCTGTGGCATGTAAGCAGCCACACACACACACACACACACACACACACACACACACACACAGAGAGAGAGAGAGAGAGAGAGAGAGAGAGTCATATATACACACACTCTCACACACAGAGATACATGGAAGCAGATGCATAAACAGAATATAAGCAAAAATATATAAGAATGTAAAAAATATATTGTATTTCAACCCTTCTTTAGCAGTAAAAATACTAAATTATTTAATATTTTGAATCAAGTGCATTACTCTCATTGAAAAATTAATATTTAATATGTAACACTTAACTACCGTGGCTAAGTTCTGTAAATATCTAACATTCTTAATCGTCACAAAGATTCTATTTTGTCCACCGGGTGTGGTGGTGCACACCTTTAATCCTAGCACTCAGGAGACAGAGGTGAGCAGATCTCTGTGAGTTCTAGGACAGCCTGGTCTACAGAGCGAGTTCCAGGACAGGCTCCAAAACAATACAGAGAACCCCTGTCTTGAAAAACAAACAAACAAACAAAAAAGACATCTGCCAGGCATTGGTGGCACACGCCTTTAATCCCAGCACTCAGGAGGCAGAGGTGAGCAGATCTCTGTGAGTTCTAGGCCAGCCTGGTCTCCAGAGTGAGTGCCAGGATAGACTCCAAAGACCAGGCTGGCATTTATATCATATATATACTCTAGTGACAACCCTTGTCTTTTCTCTTATAGTGAAAACCTGTGAGTTTAGGACCTTTCCAGGGCCCCATTCCAACTCGCCCCTTAAAAGAAGTAAAACAGTATAAAATGTGTATTATTTAAAGTGCATGTTGTTTGCTTGTCTAGTTCCTAGTGAAAATACCCTGAAAAGACAATTAAAGGAAGGAGAGTTTTATTTTGGCCCACAGTTGGAGGGCAAAGTCCCTAATGTTTGTGGCAAACATGGTAGCAGGATCTTGGTGGAGTCAACTACACTACATCTGCAGTCAGCAAGAGATTAATGATGGGACTCAGCTCACTTTCTCCTTCTTATAAAGTCCCAGACCACAGCTCACAGAATATTGCCACCCACTGTTAAGATGGGACTTTGCACTTCACATAACCTAATTTAGATGGACCTCATGAGCATGACCACAGGCTTGTCTCCTACGTGATTGTAGAATACGTCAAGTTCACAATCACTATTAAACATCATAGAATGACAGCCAATTATCTCCACAGTAACACATACAAACAAATATTAAATCTACTCATTCTCTTTCTTATTGCTAGATCACATTAGTTCAAGTGTCACCAAATTTGAAAGCACTTGTGTTTATATCAGGCAAAGTGAATTACACATGAAATACATCTGATCAAAACATTCTATAATTTAAACAGCCTATTTAACAACACCTTATAGTGTATTATTGCAATGTATAATTTAATCTGTACACCTCGTTTTTAAAAAGAAATGGGAATTTGTTAAAAAATGAAGCTTCAAATAATAGTCTGAATTTCACATTTCAAAAAAAGCCCAACTTGCCGGGCCAGCACTCGGGAGGCAGAGGCAGGTGGATCTCTGTGAGTTCGAGACCATCCTGGTTTACAAGCGCTAGTTCCAGGACAACCTCCAAAGCAATACAGAGAAACCCTGTCTTGAAAAACAAAAAACAAACAAACAAACAAAGCCCAATTAATTATAATTAGAATGAGCTGGCCATAAAAAAATAGTTTACCTTGAAAGCAAACTTGGAATTAAGAAGGAGACAAAGAAAAGAAAAAAATTCAGTGTGACACGTGTGTGCTCTTGCCGCTGTTAGCTGATGTGGCCTACATTGTACTTAGGAGACACAATTGAAGAGCAGGGCAGAGTTCCTAGAATCTGTCATAGAGATCAAGAAATTGATGAATTTGAACAAGTGTGTACTGAAGCTTTAGCCTTAGCTTCAGAATGAGACTTTTAAAATGAAGGAAGAGTCACAAATTGAGATGCTATTACGTCCCTCAGCTCCTATATGAATGGTGACGCTCTAAGGGAAAACCATTAGGAAAGTAGACAAATGAAAGAAACAACTCACTGGGTTTTTTGTTTTGTTTTGTTTTGGTTTGGTTTGGTTTGGTTTGGGTTTTTTTTGTTTTTTGAGACAGGGTTTCTCTGTGTAGCTTTGGAGTCTATCCTGGCACTCACTCTGGAGACCAGGCTGGCCTCGAACTCATAGAGATCTGCCTGTTTCTGTTGGAATTAAAGGTGTGTGCCACCAACGCCAGGCACAACTCACTGTTTTAACTGAAGTTCCTTCAGGGAAGGTAAATGCCACCCATGCAGCTTAGGGAGGGGTCCAAGTGCCCACAGCTAGAGGAGTCCCAGGCCCATTGTTAAAAAGAACTGCATTGAAAACATTACTAAATATTCCATGCAGATATTATATTGTCTTTAGACCTCTCTTCAGCTTTCCTTCTGAGTCTCTCACAGAAAGGAGAAGCATAGACAGCTGGTGACTAAGTGTGAGATTGAATACAGCTAGAGTCTATACCAGTCATAACAGGGCTGAATTGATTGACAAAAGTCTAGGGTTACACGGATTTTAACATAAAGTCCTAGGTCTTTCACATGTGAACAATTGGATAACAAGTAAACTTATTAATATAATACTATCACATTTCTGTGGGTTTTCATTATTCTAAACATAAACACTTTTAGTCTTCACTGCAATTTGATGTGGGTTGCTATCACACTTGGTAAACAGATGGGGAAATAAGATATGGATGTCAGTAGGCATTCTTAGGAAATTCTGGGTCTAGAGTTGTAATATAAGCTGCCAGGACTCTAGGACTAGGCCCTTACCAAGTCTGACTCGTAGTATTCCACAAAGATTAAATATATTTCTTTGCTTTTCCCATAAAATAGGCTAACCTATGTCTTTTTTGGTTTTTGTTTGTTTGTTTTTTAAGAATCTTAAGTTGATGCAAAAATTCCAAAATTCCTACAAAGGAAGGGAAATACTGTGGATACTTTATACATTTCACATAATATTTTGAAAACCTTATAATTGTAGTATCAGAGCACTATGAAAGGGGGTAAACGTTTTGTTTTCTCTTCACCCTTTACCCTTTATACTTTTTATTTTGGGGAAAAAAACACCACTTTTATTTTTGCCTTCCAAGAAAAATCCTTCCATTAATAATACAGAAATGATCCCCTGCGCATCAAACGTTTGGGAATTACAATAACCCTCATGGCTTTATGCTTAGAAAGCCTTCCTTCCTCCATCCGTAAACTTTCAGGGCAAGGCAGGAATTGTAATGCTTTCTTCTAGACTCTAATCAAGGTTACTTTAGCAAAAAAAAAAGAAAAAAACCTTATAAGTTACAGACACATAGACACATATGACTGTTGAGGGAAAAGTAATTTGTTGTAATCATTTTTAATTATAGTTATTTTTAATTATCTTGGGTGTATGTGTAAACATTAAAAACACAAACAGTGTTGCTATGGCACAGATGGTTGCTGCTGTACCCCAGGCTGTCAGGCACCATTTGAACACCACTGCCTCCTTCTCTCTAATTGTAAGGAAAGGCAATAAACTTGCTTCTTGGAAACTGTTTTCATGTTCGAGCAAACTGGCTGTGGCTCAGGATGGGAAAAACAAGCTAGAAAATTCTGCTATCCCTTCTCTCTGCCTCAGTAGGGTTGTTGAATCCCACTCTGTCACAGATGCTTCTCGTGGTAAATGGTTCAGAGTCTCACAGCCTAGACAAGACTCTGCTCAGTTTTATTCACATTGAGTCAATAGCCAAGATAAGAAATAGTATTTATTTAACTACTATTTTATTCAGGTTCCCGTACAATAACTAAAGCAATATAACTCCACATCCCACCATTTTACTGCTCAGGATTGACACCTTATGTTTATAAAAAACAAAGTCTATGTTTTTTTTTTTCCATTGAACTTGAAAACTAGTTTTTTTCCACAGTAGTGGAGTGGGCTGTGCTTCAGTGTGGCTTCCTATGACTAGAGGTTATGACTTTATGAGTTCTATACTTCATTTACAGCCACAAGAAAAAGAAGGAAAGGGGGAAAGAGAAGAAGAAGAAGAGGAGGAGGAGGAGGAGGAGGAGGAGGAGGAGGATGGTGGGCAGGGAACACACATCTGGCAGAAAAAGAAAAAAAAGGTTGGTCAGCTTGCATGGCTTAGTGAGAAATGGTCCTTGCTACCAAGTCAGAGATATTGAGTAGAAACACAGGACAGTAGATGGAAAGAACTGACTCTTATATGGTATATGAAGTCCATGTGAGTTCCAAGACATGTGTGTGTATACACTCACACACTCCTATGCAGAGAAAAGAAATGTAGACACATACAGATGTGCACATACATACAAATGCACACACACACATACACATACCCACATATATTCATACAAACACACATACACACACAAATAAGTGAATGTAAAAAATCTTATACCACCGCAGAATTTTGATTATTAACTTTTCAAACCAAAAGAATGTTATCTCTCTGACTGTCTAGGTGCACACAGAGGAACTGATAGAAACAACTAGGATGCCATTTTCCTGATTCCATGTAAACAACACTGAGGTACTGATGCAATCAAAATTTGTTGTGTTGAAATATAATCATCTGCATATCACACTTAAATGTGGGGCAGTTAAGGAGTGATGGTATCCTGAGTCTAGATGCTTAATAAGTGAATTATTACTACAATTGCCCATAAGAGATTTCTGGCCTTTTTCTTCCTTATGAGGACAAAGTAAGGTCTCACTTGTGAAGTAGCAAATGCCCCATCATAGAACATAAAACATGCCATTGTCTTTACCGTGGACTTCCCAGAATCTAGTACCTCAGGAATAGATTTCTGACTTTCATAATCTCCTGGGCCATGGTATTTTGTCATAGATACCTAACCCACCTAGGATAATCAGTTACATATAGAAAGGCACAAAGACACAGAAGTATTTAAGTTTCGTTTATGGCAGATTGATTGATAAGGAGACCTGGTAGGCTAACATTTACTCAGAGTTGAGAAAGAAAATTCTAACCGTGAAAAAAGTTACATCTACTTTTTAAAAAACAAATGTTAATGATAAACCCTTGAAAATCACTAAAAACTGAGTGTTAATTTATTACTGAAAGTGCCAGATAGATAGATACAAAGAGCATGTCATTTTTTTTTATGTCAGAAAGAAGTTAACCAAGACTGCTCTACAATTTCTTTCCAATGTTATATTTAATGATGAAATTGTCCTTATTAAGCCCTATTACATTGCTGAGACTATGCAAGATTATACAGCATGTTCTAGCAACTTGGAGGATGAGATAAAGGGTCCTGTCAGTGTTTCACTTATTATACCATAGCTTCAGCTGCTGTGATGCATGATCTGGTGTCTACCACAAGAGTAGGATTTCTAATTTAGTGTTTTGGCTATAAAAGTGGATTTGTGAGGGGGGAACCCACTCAAATATATGGTCTAATATTTAGTCTTGAAAAGATAAGAAATTCAGCAATATATACCTTTTGGATTTTTAAATTACATTTGTTTGAGTGTGTGTTTGTGTATATATGATCCGTATGGGCACACACTGCAGGCCATGTGGAGCATTCAGGGGACAACTTGTGGAAAGTGCTTATCTCCTTCCACCATGATCCTGGGAATCAAACTCCAATCAAGAGCCTTTAGCTGCTGAGTCATCTTGCCAGCTCTCCAATAATATATTCTCTTTAAAGCGAAAACTGTGACACTGATGAGCCTCCAATTTATAACCTTTTATAATAAAAGGATGCAAATAAAACATTTCATCATTGATTCCATAAGCATTGCTCATTACTCAGTGTGTTGAAAAACCTTTGAACTTTCTTCTAATTCTTTACAAAATTTATAATTTGTTGTAAAAACAGTCCCCCCAGTGTTTTCTAGAATATTAGAACTTCCTCCACTGTTTTGACAGTCTCTCTGCAGCATCCTTCTCTTCCCAAATCCCTGCCCTTCTAATGCTTATTACATACATAAGACAAATTATCTGACAGAACAAATTAAAATGGGAATGGTTTTATTTTGGTGAATGATTTCAGAGGTTTCTACCATTGTTAGCTGCCCCCCCTTCCTTTGACCTAAGGCTGAGCATTGTGACTTCATGCCTCGCCTGTGAAGATCAGAGGATATTTTCAAGGAATCACTTCTCTCCTGCCATTATGTGAATTCTTGAGATTAAACTCAAGTCGTCAGGTTTGATGGGAAGCACATTTTCCACTGGGCCACTTGGCTGGATCAGGTTGTTTTGTACGCTAACATTTGCTTTTTTTATATTCACCTTTTTCAGATCCTTCCTTCCTATCTTTGCCAAATACACAAATCCAAATCCAAATGCCACTTGTTAGCTGCATCTAATAAACCTTGAAGTCTTTCATAATACCCTTTTGCTGATTACACCTATATTTTGATGCCTTTCTGTAATTCTCCTCCAAATGCTGCACACATATTCCATTACCAACTAAAAATTTTGATGTGACATCTGATGAACAACTAGAATAGTTGTGAATCTGAATCCCTGAATTCATTGCAAAGTTTCTCCTCCCTGAGACTCATAAGTACATCTAAGGGCATCCCTATCTTTCAGAGTCTTGGCTAAAAGCCATTTCTCTAGCACAAATCCCTGTGAATCTTAGAAGGTGGTAGTTGAGATGTAGATTCTGAGAGTTACTCTACATTCCACAATGTGCACTTATGATTTATTTATTTATTTATTTATTTATTTATTTATACCAAACATAGAATTTTTCACTGGAATGCTAATTAGTTAGAAACAATAAAACCTCCCACTTGATGATAGTCTAATATTTTAGTCTTAAATGATGTACACAGTGTCCTGGGACACCAGGGACAGCTCAGATTAAATATGAGCTACTCCTGTGCTTTAGACAATAGGAGACTGAAAAACTGGTCAGTGGTCAGTCCCGCAGTATATCAACACTCTATTTTATGCCTCTTCTGGCTTCTTCCATCCAATTTGACCTCATTTTCATCCATCATAGAATACACACATGAGATATTTTCTCAACTCAAATCTCAGTCTTAAATCGAAGGTCAGATGTCTGCAGTCCAGGACTCACAGATTGTTATAGAAATTGGGTCTTTCCAGATTTGTCCTCCTGTTTAGAGTTGTAGATTTCCATCTTCATGCTTATACATTCAAGATCATAAAATTACAGCCTCTTCTCCATATATCCTGACTATGCTTCTATCATAAAGAAAAAAGAAGGTTATGGAGAAATGGCTCAGTGGTTAAACATGATTGCCTGCTTCTCCTTTAGATGATGTAAGTTCAATTCCCAGGATCCACATATGACTGCTAACAACTGCCTGTAATTCCAGCTCGAGGGTTGTTCAATCTTCTGCCCTCTGTGATCAAAGAAAAGAGGGAAGGAAGGAGGGAAAGAGGGAAGGAAGGAGGGAGAGACAGATGTAGAAAAACAATAGACAGGGCAGTGCTTTCATCCAAAAAATGGAAGCCTTTCTGGAAATCCTCATGACCTACTATCATAAGGAACCTTGTCATATATACCCCAATGTTAGGGTGTCTGGGTCTACAAACTAATACCTCTGTCTGGTTTATTAGTTCTCTGCATTCATTGAAATTTCCCTTTTAACTCAAAAGGACACTCTATCATAAGCACATGACCATTTTTTACATAGGTAGCCAAGTACCCTGTGTTTGTTTTACCATCTAAAAGAGAGGACACTGTGGTTGTTTGAATGAGATGTCACCATTTTCTTGGAGATCTGAATTTTAATTTTGAATTTACAGTTGTAAGACTTATGGTTACAGTTAATAGATTCCCTTCGTGCTCAGAAGACACTTTGGACCTTTAAAACGATTTTGAGACAGTGAAGGACTACATGGATTTTTGAAGTCAGACAAAAAAAATGCACTTTGAATGCTAGGGCCATGATAATAAGGGAATTCAGAAGTAGAATGTGATGATCAGAATGAGATGTGCTCCATATTCTCAGGAATCTGAATACATGGCCCTCAATTAGTGACACTATTTGAGTAGGTTAAGAAGGTACGGTCTGTTAAAGAAGTGTGTCACTATGGGCAGGCTTTTGGGGTTCAAAACCCATGCTGTGTTTCCAGTGTGACCTCCAGCTTTTTGTTGGTAGTTCATGGTGTGAGCTCCCTGCTACTTGCTACCTCTGCTCTGCCACCTTGGACCATATCCCTCTAGAACCACATCTGTTTCACCACTTTCTTCTGTGAATTACCTTGGCTGTGGTGTTTTATCACAGCAGTAGAATAAAAACTCAATGAGTGCCAGACACTAAATCAAAATATGAGAATATAATCCTCATAAAATTATTAAGCCAGCTCAGAAATATGTGGGACCTCTTGTAGTAGATCAGTATGTAACCCTAGTGTAGGAATGGACTTTGGGATCCCATTTCACGTAGAGGATTCTCACTCAGCTTAGACACATGGGGGAGGGCCTAGGCCCTATCCCCAAAGGATATGACAGACTCTGAAGACCTCCCCCCATGGAAGGCATCACTCTCCCTGGGGATCAGAAATGGTATTGGATAGGTAGGATGTTAGTGGGAGACAGGGGAGGAGGGTAGGGAGAGGGAACTGGGATTGACATGTAAAACCATCTTATTTCTAATTTAAATAAAAAACTAAAACTGTCAAAAAATATTTAGCCACTTCATGAAGTTGCTTTTCATGAGATAATTAAGTGTGGGAACTATTCTGTTCTGGTTTCCAGCAGTTATTGGGTCAGCTTGTTTCTCAGGTGAACACTTGGATGCTTAGGGGCCCTCCAGTACATGTTTTACCTCTTCTACTAGTCCTCCCATTTTCATGGATCAGACGTTGAAGAGCAAAAATGACCTAAAAATATTATTCTAAGAATAGCTGAAAGCTTATTAATATGCCTTAGCACAGTGTAAGGAATATTAATTAGATGTGTCCCCCCTGAGAAATCTGTTGGCTTCTATAAGGGATTTTCCATTGGTGACATTTAGAAACGTCACCACCAATTTTTTGGTAGTTCTCTATAGCATTTCAGCAGTAGGTTCTTTTTTTGGCTCAGGTATATATGACCTCTGCTGTTTAATCATATGACACATTTTGTGGTTAGCTAAGCATTTCTCTGAAATGTGGGATAATAATAAGCCTTGCTGTGGAAGTAGTGATAGCCATGGACCAAGTCACTTCCTCACATAGTTAGTGTGTTATATGGTGAAGCCTGAATTCACAGGATAGATTACCATGCATATTACTGGTTCACAAGTATCATGGGCACATATGTTCATGGAGTCTTTCCCGTGTTTGACCCTGAAAATACAGACCCTCTAGTGAAACTCAGTGTAATTCAGAAGTCAAGATTTGGGAAACATGAATATATGGACAGTCCTCAAAGAAATGGTGAAATGTGGTTAAAGAGGGGAACTCTCAAGATAGAAATAATGAAAGTAAGAGAGAAGAAAGGGAGAGAGGGAGGGAGGGAAGGATGGACAGAGGAATGGAGGGCAGGAGGAAAACATGATGGAGGGGAGGAGGAGAGATGGAACTATGGAAGGGAAAATGTTGAATGGAGACCATGGGACAGCCTGCCTACGTTAATGTCAATAAAGACACATTAGGATGGTGAGTTAAGAGAAGAAATGTGGGTAATTTCATTTTGGTTCAGAAAGAAACTGAAGGATGCATGATTCTGGAAATGGAGAGAGATTAGATGAAGCTGTATTTCCAGAAGATTAATTTTATAAGTACTATGAAGAGTGGATTGGCATAAAACAGGATTGTGAGAACAGCTAGCCTTGTGTTGAAATAATCCATGTGTGAAGTTATGAGAGACAGGGCACAATGGGAACTGCTGAAATGGAAATAAAGAAAAAGAAGACAGAGTCGTTAAGTAGAATAGCAACAGACTGGCTTTAGAGTGAACCAAAGTTGAGAAGGGGAGGCTCAACTGACTGTCATAGCTGAAGCTATGTTTATGATACTGCATGTATCTCATTCTGTTTCTACAACAGGGGGTTTATATATAGTGAGCCCCATACCCAGAGTTCCCTCAATTCTGAAATAATCTCCCAACTGCTGTAATTTGTGCTCTTGTTATTTAATGAAAATGGTCATTTTTTGGGGGGGCTTTTCGAGTCAGGGTTTCTCTGTAGTTTTGGAGCCTATCCTGGCACTGGCTCTGGAGACCAGGCTGGCCTCGAACTCACAGAGATCCGCCTGCCTCTGCCTCCCGAGTGCTGGGATTGAAGGCGTGTGCCATCAATGCCTGGCTCATTCCAGTTCTTCTTAACAAAACACTTTGCAAATATTGGGACCATAGACATCTGAAAAGTCCCAAGATATTATACAACTCTGAGCCAGAGATATACACACAGATATTTTCAAATGTTACCAATAATTAATACCTGGACTCTCTAACAATAGTATGCTTCCTAGACTCAGGAAAATGACTAACTGGTTACAGAATTCATGCCTCCCCCTGGACTGAAAGCTGAATTTGACTTCATTTCCTTTAGGTGTAGCTGTGGCCACATTATGGCAAATGAACATTGACAGTGGTGATGAGCCCCACTTTTCAGATAGTGCCCACAAAACTATGTACATTTCTATACTATGAATTTCATGGAAGTCATTCCATGCATGCTGCATTCAAGTGGTCTTGGGAAGCATATGTCAGTTTTATGTGGAACTCAGTCAGTGGAGTCCCCGAAGCACTATACAAGTTCCATCTGGAACTCTAATGCGAAGGACTTCCATGTTTAAACTACTGAACTACTCAGGACATATCTGTTGGAAATTAATCACACTAACAATAAGGTATAAAGTTCCTCTACAACAATATTATTTGAAAAAAGTGGAATCACGGCCAAGGTTCAGTTTGTTGAAATGACTGTAAAATAGGTCAAGCATAGCACCATAGCCAAAATTGGAAATCTGTGTAAAATACACACCTAAAGTTCGGAGACCCTTCAGGTGAACATGGCCAAAGAAGAGCTGCTCTCTTCAGTGAATTGTACCAGTGAATGTTTTAGTGCCTGATGCAAGAAGTTCATTTTTGGAACTAAAAAATCATATTCTAAGTATAAAGATAGTGTGAGAAGCAGAGCCAAGGACCGTCACAATCATGAGCTGCAGAGCACACCAAATGACCATGATCTTCCTGCTCTTCTATTTGCTTCCTGGGAAGGAGACAAGCTATTTTCTCCCCCATTACAGACTGAGAGTTCACACAACAATTTGTGGAAAAATGAACTCTCTCCTTTTACAAATTAATCACAAGTTTTTTTGTTTTGTTTTAGGAATGTAAAGCAGAATAATACAATAGTTTGAATTTTAAAAGTCTATGATGGGTCAACAGAGATTGGAATGAGAGTGTTGAGATTTCCAAGTAGTGAGAAATGAAGAGAAATTTAGAGTTAGACTGGAATACAGGCTAAGGTGAACATGAGAGGCAGAATTGTCAACAAAGTCAAACAGAAAGAATTTTAAGTTTACCACAATGTGGGACAAAGCCTGAGCAATAGAAGTCTCCAAGTAAAAATGTTGTGGTTGAAAGTTAAGAACCTGGAAGAGATGTAAATCATGTAATAGCAACACTTGATTAAAAGCCCAAATGAAATGATACAAAACTGATGAAATTCAATGGAAATACAGTATATCATTCAGGATCTTGGGAAGGTAAGGCTAGAAAACTGCTGTATATAAAATCCACACTAACATCAGATGTGGAAACAATTAACATTGTTTTTCTGTGGGGTTTTTTGGAATCGGAGTACCAGTATGTAGATTATTTATTTTACCTCTTTTTTATGTATGTCATTTATGAGGCTCTGCTTCAGTCATTGGTTGCAATTGACTCATCAAGACTCTAGGTTTGAATCAGAAAGGGTCCATAAATATTTCCATTTTAATCAGTTCCATGATCTTATGGAGAATGGCACCCACACAAGAGACCAAAGAGAAAAGTACAGTCACGAGATTCATGAGTTTTGCCTCAAACTAATGAGCTGCCCTTATTCTAACACTCGACTGGGCAAAACTAGGCGCATACAAAATTCATAATACTAGACTATAAACTAGCAATAGTGCAGGAATAAAACAAAAAGGAGAGGGATACCAATGTATAATTTCACTAGAGAAAAGCTTCACATTCCCAACTCTTCACATGGGTAATTTATAACCAATCAGTGACTGTGTCACACAAAGGCTTTATTGCAGAAGATAACTGAGAAAGGGAAAAGGAAAAGATGGAGGCTTTAAGAACATTCAGTGTACAATGGGAATCAAACACAGATAGAAAGTAAGGATTATTAGTTACTTCTGTGTTGTTGTGAACAAACATAGGCCAGAAATAACTAAAGGAAGGAATTTTTGCTCAAAGGGTTCCAGTTTATGATGACTGAGGAAGGAAGGACCAAACACATGGAGGAGAGAACCTAAAGATGCAGACTTCTCCCATCCTACCAGGTCAGGGAAATGAGTTGGGCTGGAACTAGTTGTGGGTATATCCTTCAGGGGCTCACTTCTCCTTGCCTAACAGCCCAAAGATTCCACGACCCCAAAACTATGGTCACCAGCTAGAGACTAGGTCTCCAAACACATGAGCCCATGAAAGGCACTGGAACTCAAGCCATAACAAATAGGTAAAGGTGGAGAAGTCTTAAGAGTCCCTGACTGGTTTCTCATGCAAAGAAAGCTATGGTATAATCCAAAGGACATTCTTAAGTCTGAATAAGTTATAGCTTCAATGGATACCTCTGTAGTGCATAGTCATTGCTTGTAAATATTCCAGAAAACAAAATGGATTTAGACTATGTAAAATGATGCTTCCAAAGTCTGAATTTAACATTTAAATACTTTCTTCTGTAGAAGACATTTCACAACCTTGCAGATTTAAACCACACTGGAGGGGCTAGGTCATATTTAGAATGAAGGGGTAAAGTCACCAATAAATGATAGAGATACATTTGTGTCATGAGAGATGCTAGTGTCAAGGGTGAGGAGAACAACTGGGTAAAGTATAACCATTTACCAAAAAAATAAATTGGAATAAAGGAGAACTTTTGGATAATTTAATGAAACCCATGATAGCTCCAAGCAAACATTCTCTCCTTTTCAACTCTTCACATATTATCAACTTGATAATATGCTCTACAATTTTGCTACCATTTGGTACTATATTCTTCCAAAAACATCAGTATTTATTTTTTATTCATTGCTGTCATCACTAACTTATCCAGAAGAACTCAAATATCAATCTTATAAATAATATGACTGAATATTAAAATGTTTTATTTGCCTTGAAAAGGTTTCATTAAATGTGTTAATTTGAGGTCATTTGAACACAAAATATTTCTTGACAAGCTGACTTGAATTCATCAATAGTCTTTGTATATATTTTAAGTATTTCGAACTAAGAATGGACTCATGCAATTGTAGCCCATGTTCTTAATTTAAAAGTATAAGACTTTTAGTAATATAAATATTTTTTGTGTCCCAACTAATCCAGAGATTCAAATTTGATAAACACATTCTTAAGCATATACCATTCCTCTTGACTTTAAAATATGCTTAGCCCAATGGAAGAAAGCATGCATGTCTGTTAAAATCAGACAGACTTGTGTTTGTTGTCTTGGTTCTGCCATTCAATAAGAAAGTACCACTGTCCTACTTAACAAGATTCCTTCATTAAGAAACAATGAATGTTGAAATAACACTCCAAACTGCATCAATAGGAGTAATTCTTTAGTTCGTGTTGGGGAAATTGTGTGTTGATTCCAGACTTTCTTTTTCCTGCCTTTAGGCCAGTGGTTGATGTGGAATAATACTCTTGTACACTGTAAATATTTTCCCTCTATTGGTTTAATAAAATGCTAATTGGCCAGTAGCCAGCCTGGAGTATAGGCAGGGAGATCAGACAAGGAGAAGACAGAGATGCCAGCCATATGCAGAAGAAGCAACGTGAGAATGCCTTACTGAGAAAAGGTACCAACCCATGTGGCTAAACATAAATAAGAATTATAGGTTAATTTAAGTTGAAAGAACTTTTTAGTTCTTTATTCCTGAGCAATAGCACAAACAGTTTATGATTAATATAAACCTCTGTGTGTTTTTTGGGGGACTGAATATCTGCAGGACCAGGCAGGACAGAAACTTCTGCCTACATGTGGTTCTCAATCCGTGGGTCACAACCTCATTGGGGGTCACAAATTAGATATGCTGTGTATCATATAATTATATTAAAATTCATAATGGTAGCAAAATTACAGTTATTAAGTAGCAACAAAATAATTTTATGTTTGGGGGTAACCATAACATGAGGAATGGTATTAAAGGGTTGCATCATTAAGAAGGTTGAGAACCATAGCCCTAGGGACAAAAGGTGACTCTTACATACTTATGTTATCTAATCTTTGTCATGTGTGGAAATTGTATTCCTGAAAGGAAAGCTAGTTGGTAACTCAATAACAGCTGTGATTTCTGGAATAAAAATAGTGTGTTTAATTATAGGACAGTGTTTTATTAGGAACACTTGTTCACAGGTGCATCTCCCATCCTTGAAATGAGCTTAAGCAGTAAAATATTAAAACTTAGAATTGATACTGATCATCTTTTATTGACTGTAAATTGACAATTTTTGAAGTTTTAGTATCCTAATAAAATTCTTATTATTGGTAATAGATAAATTTCTTTTCATTAGTTTGCATTTGAGCCCCTCTGGAATTAACATAATGCTAACATCGATTGTTTCTTAAATTTGTTGCAACAAGTCTCAACTCTTTATTATACGCTTTCAAATATTTTCTTAAAATTATTCATTTCAATTGTGTGTGTGTGTGTGTGTGTGTGTGTGTGTGTGTGTGTGTGTGCGCACAAGCACATGCATGTGCATATGTGCGTGTGAGCACTGGTGCCCAAGGCAACCAGATGCTTCAGATTCCTAGGAGTTTGAGTTACAGAAGACTATGAGCTGTCTGACCTGGAGTTCTCTGGCAGAGCAGCATGTTCTATTAACTACTGAGTCACATCCCCAAGCCCCATATACTCCCAAATCCTAACCAAAGGGAATCAACTTGTCCACACATCACTGAAATGCATTACTTCATGCAAATGTACCTTGTCATAGGATCTAGACATATACCTGATGATAAATCTCTTTTTTAAAAGAAAAATCCAGCCAAATATGTTTAAATGAGTTAAGACATAAGAGGTTTTTTGTTTGTTTGTTTGTTTTGTTTTTTTCCTTTCCAGGTGCTTAGTCTGGTTTTGTGAAGGTTCCCCAATCTGACAGTCTGCAGTCTGTGAGCTCCCACTTGTTCAGGTCAGCTGTTTCTGTGGGTTTCCCAAACCTGGTCTTGACCCCTTT
This sequence comes from Cricetulus griseus, assembly GCF_003668045.3. Lineage (NCBI taxonomy): Eukaryota > Metazoa > Chordata > Mammalia > Rodentia > Cricetidae > Cricetulus > Cricetulus griseus. The sequence goes on from NC_048601.1 coordinate 10,312,435, forward strand.
GTTCATCACTCCTCCCTCTCTACAACTGAATTCCAGTTCGGCTCAGTGCTTAACTGTAGGTGTCTGTTTCTGCTTCCATAAGCTTCTGAATTAAGGCTCTAGGATAGCATTTAGGTAGTGTCTCCACTATTGCTTACCATGGGTGTCAGTTGAGGGGCTTGGACAGTCTATGGGGCTGCTGGCAGTGGAACTAGTATTTGTCCCTACTGCATGAATTGGCTTTGGGAGTCCATTCCCTATGGAGGGACATTCTCTCAGCCTAGACAAACTGGGTGGCGTGGGCGGAGGAGACTAGGTCCTGCCCCAAATGATGTAACAGAGGGAGGCCTTGCCCTCTCTGAGGAGTGGGTGGGGGGTGGAAAGGGGAGATGAGGGGGGATGTGAGGACTGGAGGGAGAGGGAACTGGAATTGGAATATAAAATAAGATTGTTTTTAATTTAAATTAAAAACTTAACAAACTTTTAAGAAGAGTTTCTTTTGGCAAGTTACTTCAGTTCTGATACCTAGTAAGTAGAAAAGATAGGATTTTAAATTCGTGATGCCCACTTGTAGACCATCCCCCTCCTTTCTCTCAAGTTAACCCTTGTATATGGCATGTATGTGTGCACATTCATGTATATGGCAAAATCAGAGGAGAACTTTTGTTGTTGACCTCACATTCCATCCTATTTGAAATAAGGCCCTTTATTCACTGCCTTGTGAGCTTTGGGAGACACTTCTGTCTCTGACTCTCTTCTCCCTGCAAAATAATGGAACTATGGTCATGTGACACAGCATCCAGGCTCTACGACTTCTAAAGTTTTGAACATGGGCTATTATGATGGTTTAGTAAGTCTTTTACCCACTGAGCTATGTCCCGAGTCCTAGATTGTAAATTATTATCCATGACATCTACCACACAGATTTGACATAAAGATTAAATGCAATAATTTTAGAAAATCCAGGCAGGCATTTTGGCACCTGGCTATACTTCCAGCACTCAGGAAGCAGAGGCTGGACAAACATTTAAGTTTGAAGCTATAATGCATACAGGTGATCTGGGGATACATAGAAAGACCCTGCTTCAAAATGAAAAATAATTTATATCCAGAGTCCAACTTTGGAATTAGTTAAATAAAGCATTCTATTTACCTTGTTCTGCTGAATAAGTTTCTAATTATTAATTTCTTCTACAGAAAAAAATGAAGGCCATGATTTTAATTGTGTATGATACTTATGAAGGTTCATGTCTATTTACCAAATATTTGCTAACTTCTGTTAGGTCAGACAAGGTGTTTAATATACTAGAACTACACAAGACATTTCTAGTAACTTAGATACAGACAGAAATCTTTTTCAGTACTTCAGCAATAATGACATATTGCACAGAAAGGGCCTTATTTCAAATAGGATGGAATGCTGATGTTCATAATATATAATTAAGGGTTTAGATTTTTTTAATGTAATGAATTTTGCATCTCTCATAAAATCTGTTAGAAAACTTTCACATTACACAAATATTGGATTCTTTTCTGGTTTTCTTTTTTCTCCTACTGTTACGTTTCATTCTTAAAACACTAATATATTAGTATTTTAAGTATACATATACATGTGTGGATATGTGTACATGAATACAGTGGCTGTGGATGCCTGAAGAGAGAGGCAAAACTCCTGAAGCTGGAGTTACAGGTATCTATAGGCCACCACATATTGCACCTGATGTGGTCTGTAGCAACAGTCTTATTATGTTCTCTTCACTGCTGAGCCATCTTCTCTCCAGCCCCCAAGATTTATTTGTTTTTAACTATGTGTATGTGTTTGACTTTGTGGAGTAAAGTCACTTAGTGTAGGCACCAGAAGATGTTGTCAGAAGCTCAACCAGTGTGGGTACCAGGAACTTATCAGAGTCCTCTGGAAGACCAGGTTTTTTTCTTAAGCACTAAACTATCTATTCAGCCCCCTTATCTGCTTTTTAATTCTATAGCTTTTAGCTTTCAAACAAGGAAACTGTACAGTATATAATCTTTACCAAGTAATTCTTTTCACTAATTTCCTTTGCTTTCCACCTCCTGGCCCAAATAATTTCTGTTGTTCATTTAGTTCTGTTGTCAATATCCTACATTCCTTGCTCAGTTAAGTTCCCAGCTGAACTCTCTGTCAAGCTATGATTTGATGTGAGAATTTTCACAATTACATCAACAGTCTTGAATTTGTGCTTTACCAAATAATTGACATAAAGCATGTCTAGTTATCTGGCTAGAATTGTGCTAATTCTACTATAGCTGACTAAAAATGTCATTTTTATGAAAAATCTGATGGCTTTATTACCAACAATAGAGATGGAATCTTTCCATAAGCTGCAGATACAACCCACAATACAGTTTTCAACAACTTAAGAAGCCAAGTTGCAAATATTTTTATTTTATAATATTTTTAAACTTCTATAAATATTATGGAACTTAGTTTAGAAACATTAAGGGTTGGAGTTAGGGATGCAGTTCAAATGTTAAAGTATTGCTTATCCTACATTGAGTGGTGGCTTTGATTCCCTTAGCACAAGCCTGCAGCTCAGGCATGTATGCATTGGAGGCAGGAAACCAGAAACACAAGATCACCATGCCTATATAGAAAACTCAAGTTTAGCCTGGACTATATGAGACCTTATGTTAAAAAAAATCAGCAACTATTTAACCCTTACCATTGTTTTAGGTAGCATTGTCATCCTATCATTATTATTTGCTCTTAAATGGTGAAATTCCTTTCTTATAAGGTCACCTAGGGAGTAAGAACATGGAAGACTTGATTTTAGTTCGGTGCCATTTCAAATACACACACACACACACACACACACACACACACACACACACACACACACACACACACACACACACACTATATGTGTACACACATGTGTATGTTCAATATACCCTGTTCTAGTGGGACACATATTTACTTTCGTCTCTTCTCTCATTGTATTTTTGCCCTGACTTTGTTCCAGCTATGTAATTTGAGTTGTGTTTCATAATATTAAAATTTTTCCTTCTCACTTTCTCTCCCCACTGGTTCATATTGTGCATTCCCATGTTTGGTGTGTGCTATTAACGAATTGCAAGATTATGATGAAGCCTATTGCTTCCATGCATACTCAGCATAAAATGGCTTTGTACATCATTAAAACTCAAGTTCAAAGGTGATATCACCTAGTAACCAAGAAGCTGTTGGTCAAATAAAGATGTAAGAGAGAATTACAAAGATGAAGAGGGAGAATGAAGAACTTCTCAGCTGTCACTAACCGAGGGAACCCTTTTCCAATATTATTTAAATCTTTTTGTGTAAGTCTCACACATCCATCATTGAAAAAAATACTTCAAAAAATCAGTAATAGATTCCTAATTGTCATGTTACTATTTCCTGCAAGCTGGGAATCAAATTCAATACTGTCTGACTTCAAAAATCTTTTTCTTTTTAAATCACTGCCCTTATTCATCCTGGTAATTCTTCATCGTTTGAACAGAGGGAAATATGGCAAAAGTTGGTTATTTGGCTAATTATAACACTTAAAACATGTTTAATGAAAGAGATGAGAGTAAAATCAAGTCACTCAAATCAAGTTGATCATCATTATTTTTATCTTGATACATTGGCTTGCTACCTAATTGGCTAGTGGTTGGAACTGATTGGCAGGTGCGACAAAACTCATTAAATCAACTCTTCTTTAAAAAGAAATGATTGCTATCTAAATATGGTATCAACTTAAGGATTCTCATATGTGTTGTAATTGACTCAATCTCCAGGGATGTAAGCCAACTTTGCATTAAAAAAATAAAAGAGTCCACTAAAATCATGCACATGTCCCATGATGAGAATTTTTCAATCATTAGGCAGTAATTCCCTTCATATGTGGGTCTGTTCTAAATATAAAACACATAATGTAATAATAATAATATGTTGATAGGAAGACTAGTGAGGTTTTTGTTGATAATTTTTCTTTAAGTAATGAAGCAGAGAAGATGAAAGAATGTTTCTCTAACAGAGTGACTTGCACTCCTCCACACTACTGAACTCGGAGAGATAATTCTTCTAACACTTGTGTTTCTGCATTGACTGATTGGTGCTTTTATCCAGTGTAACAGGATAGTGAACAGTCATGGATGAGAATGACAAAAACGGTGTTGCAGGAAAAAAAGGGTTGTGCGCCGCCATCTTGGGACATAGAATTAATACCTCCCTCTGGATCTCAGAATATGCATGCTGCCATACAAAAGGTTGAGGTTATATGTAAGAATTCCTGTCTTGAAGTTTTCTCTTGAATGAAGGCGTTGCCTACAGGCTCTCTGTGTGTTGTCCTGTGGGTATCAGGACTCAGGGAATCAGAATGAAAACCAGATGAAAGTCTGGCTAGCTCAAGCAAGAGGATCAGTAAGCTGTTGTCTGTCTGTGACCCAGGAGAATGGGAGCTTTCACCAACATTCAAGCTGTGCTAAGTTAACATGTCAGCTTGCGTACAAACACTGGTCTGCTCATAGCCATCTACAGTGAAGAGAAAACTAACTCCTAAAAATATCTCCCAGAAATGACAGAAGCACTTGGAAGGAGTTTGGAGAGAGGACAAATCTTTTGATGAAATTATTGAACTTTGGATATCTCTGTCCCTGGGCTAGCTATTTCATTTTACATAGTCTTAAGAATAACTTAAAAATAATTTGTTATTTAACATTCCATTATTACATCTCAAACTCTTTTTTATGTACTATTCAGTACCAGATTTCAAAAATAAATTTAAATTTTGACATATTTTATGCTTTGTACTTTTTTCTCTTTTTTCCTGACAATTTCCCTTTATTCATGAAAATTTTGTACATATATAAGATGAAATGTATTCCTGTCCTGCTCCTAATTTCATGGGAGTTTTCGATGACGAAGTTAGTGCTCCCATCTTGTGCATGGGCATGTGCCCATGGAGACTTACCAGCATCCCTCGTAAGAGAGTGATTCTCCTTTCCCTGACTATTTATTACAGGCCAATATCTCCTCAGTATGAGATGGGCTGAGATAGCATCTCTCTCATGTATGTGGAATTTCAGCTGGTTTGACCCGTGGCAGTTCTTGTGCAGGTAAACATAGCTGCTGTGAACACGGGTTCAAAGCCCATGATAAATCCAGAAGACAACATTGAATAGCATTCTTTCATACCCTCTGCAGAATTTCAAAATTACTTAAATTATTGAAATGCAGTCAAAGAAAACATTTCAAATTTTTCCCTTTGAAATTTTTTGTTATACTAATTTTCCTTAACCAAATTTATATAATTTAACTACGTCCAAACATCATCTATCTCATTACCATTAAAAGGACATAAAAATTTCAGACATTTTAGAATCAGTATTATGAAAGTGGAAAGTTAAATTCCTCTTCCAATGAGTTCTCTTCATTGCATGCATTTTCTTTTCTTTGAGACAGGGTTGCCCTGGTAGCTTTAGCTGTTCTAGGAATAACTATTTAGTGCAGGCTGGCCTTAGAGATTTGCCCACCTCTGCCTCCCAAGTGCTAGGATTAAAATCTTGTGTCACCAACACCTGGCCTTCATTTCATATATGTTATATTTTTTAGTTTCTTAGCTTTTCCTCGGTTACTGGTTTAAAATGCCACGCATTAGTTATAAAACTAAAATATAACATTGAAATTTAGTATAAATATTCTGGGAAATCAGATGTTCAATGAGATACAGTATACTATTTATTTACTAATAAAATATAAAGTGCACTTATTCAAATAATTGCATAATAAAAATTAAGCTCATGATATTTAAAACTATTATTAACATGAAGCAAAACCAAAGGCATGGTTTGATCAAGTAGAATGTCAAAAATTTGACAATAAATGAATTTTCCCCATTTTGAACCATTCACATATGTTGCTTTTTTTACTCTAATTTTGTGATCTAAAAAAAAGTTTAAGCCTCTTTCTCTTAGGAAGCAGCTTGTTAGAAATAATCTAGAAATAAACAGGTTGTGACTGGCTAGTTCTACCAACTTGCTACAAGCTAGAGTTACTTGGGAAGAGGGAACATCAATTGAGAAAATGTCCCCATCAGATTGGCCTGTGGCATGCCTGTGGTTCGTTTCCATGATTAATGGTTGACGTGGGAGAACCCAGCCCACTGTAGGTAGGGAGTGGCAACTCTTCAGTAAGTGGCACTGGATTGTCTAAGGAAAGAAAGCTGAGTAAACCGTGGAGAGCAAGCCAGTAAGCAGCACTCCTCCGTGGTCTATGCTTCAGTTCCAACCTCCAGGTCCCTGCTTGGAGTTCTTGTCCCACCTTGCCCAGTGATGGACTGACAGCCAAAGACTGAAATAAGTCTGTTCTTCTCAACTTGCTTTGGAGTCATGATGTTTTATTATAGTAACAGAAAGCAAATGAGGGCACAGCTTTAAGTACAGGGTACCAAGGGCAGCAAGTAGCTTTACCCCTCATTTACCTTTCTCTGGTTTTTTTTTTTGGGGGGGTGGTGATTATGGGGAACATGTGGCCATATGCTTGGCTTTTTATTCTTGACTTAGTATTGCTAACTGCATTTGGCCGATAAGGGTGAGTGGAGTCTGGGAGTATACTAATCGCTTCCACAGGCCTCCTCCCATTTTTCCCTTGTTGCCTGCTTCAAACCCATTTCATCAGCACCCTGAATAGTGTTGTATCCACTAGGCTAGAGAAATAGCCAAAGAGAAGGATCAGTGAGGTACATTTTGATGACTCCAAATGGCCAGTAAATTGCACAGAGTCCATTTAGCCAGCAACCCCCATGTCTGTACACCTTAAACAGGTGTGAACAGGTATTTGCCAGCACTAACTTCCTTCTGGTTAATCCCCTATTTGGGGCACCATGCTGCTTTCCTGTTCTGCCACAGCTGTTAAATTGGGTAATTTTACCTTGAATGAGCAACATCACTTGGGCAGTATACCACTAATACAAGCAAGTATTTGGAAAAAACACAATAGAGCGATTATATACTGAAGAATGCAACCAGCGTATGCATTTTTAAAGGCTCCGAGTACTACACTATCTGAATATTTCTGTGCTTCTACCACAGAAAGGAGAACCAGGACACTAACATCCCCACATGTTGATCTCCTGCAAATTTTTGGAATAATTTTACAGAAGAGAAGCTAGGTGGCAAAATATGCCTTTCTAAGTTATGATTTGTGTGTTGCTATATATCTGTTTGACCTCCTGATAATGAAAATTAGTGATTAAATAGCACATTTACTTTCTCAGACTCTGAGTTAACTAAGCATATTCTACCATGTTTTTCCAGTTTTCTTTAAAAGTAAATCCATATGCTATGGTGGGAAATTACCAGTACGGAGTCAGGTAGAAATATAAGGGTGTTTAATAGGGAAAAGCCTTACTTACAGAGCGACCTAGCCAGCCGGCGTGGCAGCAGTCACCCTACGTCCCCTGACCACGCCCTCACAAGCTGTGGTCAGGCACACCTGTAGCCAGCCCCTAAGTGGGCGTGGCTACAGCTTCCCCTACAATATGCAAAATGTCTCTGCCTTCCTACATGTTTGTTTATTTACCGTGTGAATCTATTTGTTAAAAAATCTGTCCATGCAAGAGATTGAAACTAGGGATCTAAAAGTAGGAGCAGAGAGAATTAAGAGTAATTTTCTTTGAGTCCTGATGCACAGTCTTCCAATAGAAGTTGGCATCCTTCTTGGTGACAGATCTCAGGAAACACTGGGGGTGGGGGAGGGGGGACAGAAATCTTTCTATAAACCATGCCATGCCAAGGTGTTCAGTTACCCATGGGTGAATTTAGTTTCTTCATTTAGGATTGTTTCACTCTCCCTCGGATAGTATCGGACAGATTGAGGCTTTTGCAACCTTTTCTAACCTCTCTCTCTCTTTCTACCTTTCTTCTATTTGGACAGTAGTGACTTTTTTTTACTAGAATCCATGCAGTTGGTAGATACGAATGACTACAGATTGTCTCTGTGTTTATTGATCTAATGTAATATTTAATAGGCTTTCGCCTTTTAACCACTTACTTGTGCACTCCTGTTCCTGTTTCTGCGTTCATCCTCTCAACAAAGTGTGTGTATTTTGCCCTTAATTGGGTGCAGGGATGGTAAAAGAGTCTGTGTCATAAGTTTCTTACTACCCTGAAGGATTCCACAGTTAGAACAGCTCTAGATATCATAGGACAATGAATTGAATTTCTACCTTTTATACCTATTGCATAATAGATATTGTTCATTTAAATTTCTCTATAATCTAAGTGAAATGGATGATATGTTGCTTGATACAAACGAGACTCAGAGAAAGTAAGCAAGACCCTTCTAAACCTTCTCAGCATACAAGTAGCAGGAGTCAAACCTTACTTCAAGACTCGTAAATAATATTTTTTTTATATTTTGAAATTATTACTTACTGAAGTCATCCCCCATGCTTTTCCTCCCTCCAAGCCCTCCCATATACCTCTCATTTTCTTTTTTAAATCAGTAACTTACTTTTATGTTATTTTTTGCTACATAGAAATGTAAGACAAATGCATACACACACATACATAAATACATAGATACATACATATATACATACATACATACATACATACATATTAATAAACAGATAACTGGAAGCAGCCTGCTTAGTTGGTATAATAAGTTCAGCCTTTTCAATGCATCTCGCTTTAATGTTATTTTAAGAATGCCTATAATATGCATCTATCTTAGAGCTTTATTCATCAGGAAGAATTTTGCCATTTGAAATAGATATCATCAACAGCCCAAGGAGAGCTAATCTCACTCAGGTTGGGAGTGTTTCCTCATAACTGTACAGCAGGGGTTTAACTCAGAGAGGAGAGAGAAAAGGAACTCAAGCATTCCTTCATACTCTAATTAGTGCATACTTCACTATTCATTGCTCTCAAATCCTTCCTGTTCAATTTTAGAGAGGCCAGAGAGATAATTGTGGAAGATGAGGAGTCATGTGACTCTCGTGTAGCATTGCCTTGGGATGCTGTGTGGTCATTTCTCCAAAGACTAGAACTGAAATTAATCTCACATTGTTACTACTGTTACAGAGTGGGACATTTAGGTAGATAAATAACCAGGGTAATACTGTAAAACACATAGACTAGCTATAGGGCCACAAGCCAACCTAAGCAGAGAAAATGCAACCATCCACATGCACATAACCCATTTGCATGCATATATATGTACACACACACACACACACACACACACACACACACACACACACAAGGCAAGTCACACAAATGTGACTTAAAGGGAACATATTATAAAGTGGCAGGAAATTATTATGCATCATCCATAGTTTGGAGGAGTTTGGTGAGGCCCAAACACTTCCCTCTGACATTTAGAATACAAACGTGCAAACACTGCGGGTTTTAATCATACAATCTACTGAACTGAACAAATACTTAATGAGTGTCATATTACACATGCCATCTCTAGCTCCAAATTTACCTCCATGGAACACAGCTTAAAGAATTACAGTTTAATTCATCTACTTCAAACACTGCCCCAAGGTACCCTATATTACCTCCCAATGTTTTAACTTTGATTGCTTTCTTGTATATTACAGTTTTGCTTCAGAAAAAAATATGCCTATAGTCTTCATAAAGTGAAATTTAAAAACAAGGGTGTTACCATTAAAGTGAAGGTTCTTTAAAAAATAATGTAATGCTGTCTTTTCTGAACAGATGGCAAATTTAAATTTTATTTTTGCAATGCACATATTGTTAACACTTGACCTGGTAGAGTCCCTTTGTGTAATGATTGTATAACATGAGAAATCGAAGAAAAAACAACAAAAACTGTTATCCTGTTAGCAAGTAACATTGGATAGATATAGCTAAGCCTCACTAAGTAATCTGGTATAGCACAAGGGAGGCTGTGTATCTATTTTAGGAATATAAACGAGTCATTACAAAGGATGGTGACAAGCAGGTATGTTGCAAATTTCTGATTAATTAAAATGCTGTTTAACAAGCCCTATTAGAATGCAGATGTATCTCCTGATTGCTGTCACAAGCTGGGCTTCAGTTCTGTTTGCAGAGTCTCCTATCCACTTAAGCCTTTCTGTTCCCCTCTCCCCGGCCTCCATTCCTCTGCATTGAAGTGAACCCAAGCAAGGCAACATTAGCCTAATGTATGAGAACAATGACACGAAGGAAAAAAAGAGACTGAAGAAGTCTAATTACTCTGGTTTTATGGAATAAGTTTTAAGGCTAAGTTCACACTGGGGCAATTACCCACCTAATTGCTTTAGTTTGAAGCTGGTTTGAAAAGATGTTTTCTGCAATGTGAAAGGAAAACATGCAAATTTGGTGCATTGGTTTGATCCCTGTTGCCCTTTTTAATAAAGAAAAAAGCTCATTGAAGTGTTGAGCATATTTCAAATGTGCCACAAAGCCTTTTCTGTTAGAACTCAAGCCAGTGTGCAATCACATCTAAATCCATGTACCAAGTTAAAACCCACCAGTGAGCAGGAAAAAAATGTTTCTCCCTAAGAATACATGTGTTCCTTTGCAGAGACATATCTAGCAATGAGGAATGGGACACGCACACACATTTTGTTTTCTTGTTTGTCTAGGAAAATTCTCAAAAGTTGCATATGCTTTTATAATGTGATCTGTGTAGCAAGATCTATGCACAAATAAGTTAAAAATTGGACGATGAAAGTGTTCCATGGAATTCAGTTCTCAAGTAATCTTTGAGAATTGTATAGTAAGAGAGGCCCCTGGAAGACAAAAAGAGGATGGGTGGTATACGGAAGGGAAGAAAGGATGGAGAGCAAAGATGGGGCAGATGTGAAAAGGAAAAATGATGTCAGATATGAATCCCAAAAGTTTTCAAGCCTCAGGCAGGGCACAAGGTCCTCTGGCTTAAAGTCTGTTTTATGAACTGCTCAGATGAAAGAGAGAAATATAAAGAGAATCATTCAAGGCAAGAGAAGACTTAGGGCTAAAGATATTGAATTACCTAAACCACTTTCCTCATTGTACTAACAAGGAAACTAAATTTGAGAGACCTGTCAAAGACACATAAAGAATTAATAATGCAGCCTGCTCTCAAATCTAACCTTCTGCGCCAGTCTGTCTGGTAAAGGTTCACAGATGGAGAGATCAAATGGTCACTTTATTGGGTTAGAAAGAGAGCAGAAATACCTTCTAACTGCAGCCTACCTTTCATGGACCAGAAGGGAAATGCCAAAACTGTAAAACAAAGTACCTAAGTCCAGCAAGTCTATAGGCAAGAAATGCTGAAGGAGACCCATGGAAGCAACTCACAGCCAATGAAGAAAGAATGTGCATGGCAGAGAATTCTGCCCTGGCATAGTGACCCTGTTTGGTCTGCCCTTGAGCCTTCTGGACACATGGTGATACTTGTGGGAGGTGATTTGAAACATGTAAATTCTGAATATTTAAAATATATACACGCCAGGGGGAAATGTGTGGGATCAGAAGTATGAATACATACACACGTACCACATGCTGAGAACTGGAACTCAATTCTAAACATTTTAATTTCAATATACTTTACATACACAACATTGTAGGTAACTTCCTATGGTTTGTCATAATCTTGTGCAAGAAACATAATGTCATTGTACAAAAATTTCCACTTTTTCATTATGTGGCAAAACTTTGACTTTGGGACTGATTCAGATTTCAGAATTCCAGATTAAGGATGCCTGGCCTGTGTTAATTGCACTGTATCTTAAGGATCATTTGGAGTTCCTTCAAGTTCACTTCCATGGCTGGAGGGAGAAGAAATAGAAACTAAGTAAGATACAACAGAAATTTTTCCTCTTATATATAAACCCTTATCCTAAGAAGAGAAATACTGAGGAGCTGGAGCAATAGCTCAATATGTCAGAATACTTATAGAATGAGCTTGAGGAACTGAGTCAGTATTCCCATCACCCACATAAAATCTGGACATGGTCTCACATACCTGTAACTGGTGAATGAGAGAGATGGTGACAGGAGGACCACTGTGGCCTGATAGCAAGACAACCAAGTAGAATGTGTGTATGAATTGGGGAATCATCATCCCATAGGTTCAATGAGCTATCTAGTAAGATAGAGATAGCTATCTAGAGAGAAATAGAGGAAGACACCAGACATACCTTTTATGTCTCTGCATATGACCACATAGGCGTGCATACCTGCCCTCCTCCACTCCACATGAACCACATCTACACTCAGACATACTAATGAGTAAACAAAATTAAAAGGTATAATTAAAAACTAGGTACATAATGTTCTTAAATTTACTGAAAAGCATGCAAATTCTATGGTTCATAATACTTAAATCATGAGAAGAGAAACAAATGGAGCCTATGTTTCTGCTCTAATTTTTCTTCCAATCACATTATTTTGATATATGTGACTATTATTAGTTGTTTCAAGGACTTCAAGCAAGAAAAGCAATCCATCTACTCCCTTTGACTCAGATGGGGATAATTAAGACATGGGTGTTTGACCAAGTCTGACATTGACATCTTTAATTGTCCCTGTGTCTGTGTTTTCACCCACCTCAGATAGAGTTGTAGCACAGATAGTCAACTGAGTGATTTTAGGTTCCTATCTGGCTTTATACCAGGAATTCACAAGCCATTTCCTTTAAGATAAGATAGTAGGTATTTCAGACTTTACAGGCCATAGGTCTTTGTTGAAAACTTCTTAGCTCTGTTTCTGTTTTCCTCACATAGACATAGTTCATGTGTAAAAGGGTATGTGTCTTGGGGTTTCTATTTCTATGAAAAGACACCATGACCACAGCAACTCTTATGAAGAAAGGAAATTTAATTTGGGTGGCTTACATTTTCAGAGGTTTAGTCCATTATCACCACGGTGTAACATAGTGGTGTGCAGGCAAATATGGTGCTGGAGAAATAGCTGAGTTCTACATGGTGACTCACTGGCAAGGGGAAGCGGGCTGAGATATTGGGCACGTCTTGAGCATATATGAAACCTCAAAGCCTGACTTCAGAGTGACACACTTCCTCCAACAAGGCATTACCTACTCTAACAAAGCCATACCTCCCAAAAGCACCACTCCCTTGGGGGTCCATTTGTTTTCCAACCAGAAAAGTATGTAGTACTCCTTTACAGCTAGATGTATTTACAAACAGGTGTGAGTCCATAGTTGGCTGATTGAGCATGGTTGGTGGATTCCTGATTCAAAGGTGCTAAGCATGAAGTATTACTATCCATTCAACAGCAGCAGTATGCTTGTCTTCTTTAAGAAACACAGAAAAAAGATTCTGTCAGGTGTCTGTAATCTATTCAATTGCTCCTAATGAACACACTCAAATTTCATGTGGCAGGTAGAAGAAGTACAAACATCACTACTATCTATCCCTAAGATCATATTGTGACCTACAGAATAGATAGTTTTACATATGTGTCCTTTACATATGTCCACCATGTTGAAATTCTCAATTTATTGAAAAAGAGTCAATAGTGTAGTTACCTTTAAGAAGCACATGATTGGTGGAAATATAAAGGAACAACTAAGGAGATGTGCTCTTGTAAAAGTCTAAACTAGAGGGGGTAGGAGGCAAAGAATTATGTCTTTCATTGCTTAAGTTTCCATCTTCACTTTGTCTCATCACTCACTATGAATTCCCATTCAATATCACCTACAATATCATCTCAAATATCCAAAACTATATTTTCTAATATAGATTACACAGATAGGATAAACAGCAATATCATCTAAAAAGAAATTTGTTCAATCTTGATTAAATGAAGTCTCAAGATAATTATTTATGGTCTGTGAAAGATGATGACTACAGCATAGATGCTAACAATGAAAAGTTAGCAAGAAATAAAAACAATCCTTTCATCAAGAAAGAGAGCAATGCAAGGCAATATGTGAATCAATAATGAGCAATGTACTCACAGCAGGAAGAAAAATATCATCTTACATCCTGTATCAACAGCAAGGCCATTTCCCTTTGCTGCTCCCTCAACATATTTTCTTCTTCCCTCAATGAAACACAGTACATAAAATGAAAACCTCTATTTATCTCCCATCCTCCTGATAACCAATGCCTCCATTCTCCTTTCTTACTTTTGCCTCCCATCACAGTTTTCCATGTTTGTTTCATACGCTTTGAAACACTATGTCTTATTTCACATTTCATCTTCAGAATTTATCTTAGCAAATACTCATGAGCTCATTTTTTCCAATTAAGTGGTTTTCAACTGTATGAACATCATTTGTCTGTAACTTGGGAAAGTTGATTATATTTTTGTCACTGTCTGATGGCATTCTTCTCACTTATGGTAGGGTTTTGAAGTATATAATTACTTAAAATATTGTATTTAATTCATCCCTTCATAGTGCTGACATACTAGGATTATTTTTAAGATGTTGGTATAAAAGGCAGACAGATGTCAAGTGAAAGTCAACAATTCCTTGTGTGCAAAAGACTAAGATTTATGGTATTCAAGAAGGGTGTGCTACCTCCACTCAGGAACAAGAGTTTGGAGATCAGGATTTACAGACATGAAAAAGTTAAGTTAAATGCAAGGAAAAAAGAGGATGTGGTTGTCCTGTGATATATAGGGCAAAATGCCCAGTGTGGCAAAATGAATATTAATGAAACGTGAGGACATCCATTGGGATTAAAGACTTAATCTTACTATATAGCATGGGTATCTACAAATAAAATGTTAAAATATTAAGCAATTATGAATCATATATATATATATATATATGTATTCATATAATGAATGATGATCATAGCTCATTTTACCCTGATATTTGTTTAAGTTTTATTGTATATGCATTGGTGTTTGACCTGAATGTCTGTAAGGGTTTTGGAATCACTGGTTCTTGAATTACAGACAGTTTTAAGCTGCCATGTGGGTGCTGGAGAATTGAACCCAGGTCCTGTCAAAGAGCAGCCAAGGTTCCTAACCACTGAGCTATCTCTCCAGCCCCCTTCCCTAATATTTTTTAACTCTCATGATCTAACCACTTTACAGTGAAGATTGATGAATGTTGGATGAAATTGTCAGTTAAGTGAATGAGCAAAGTGAAAAAAGTTTAGGAGAGGTAAAAAAAAAATCAGAACTTTACATCAATAATTACAGCAATGCCATGAAGGCTTAGATAGTAGAGTTGAATTTTGGAAGTGAGATTTTGAATGTTCAATGTTTGTGTGGATGGCCACTAAATTAAATGAATTACTAATACATCCAATACTTTCATAAGTTTATTCACACAGCAAAACAATATGGCAGCCGTGCCTGTCAGCATTTGATCATTTCTGTTTCCATGCCTGTTTATACAATTTGCTTATATCATATCTAGTTTCAAGTCCTGTGATAGCATTACAGGAAATGGAATTAGGAAGACTGACTTTCATACAGCCACACAATAATCTCAAAGCATAGATAACAGCCAATGAGCAATATTGTGTTTGAGTATTTGATACTGTGTTTTAAAAATGTGACTTATTTACTTATGGGCATATGATTTAATATTGATTATAGCTAGATCTAATGACTATGTCCCCAAATTCCTAACCTATCAATAGGTTATTGCTACAGGGCATAAGTTGACTTTTATCATACATGTTTCCACATTTATATAATGTGCCCATATAGCACTGTGCTCAGTTTTCTCTTTGTCTAAAATGTCATATTGATATCACTAATTCAATATATTGCTAACTAGTTTCTCAGTGGCTTAAGTATATGTATATGAAAATTTTAATTGTCACTTATTCCAATTTTACTAAAGTGGATGCAAACAAGTTATAGCTATATGTTTTATTCTATTATATACCATTAGTTGGACCACCCTTAAGATATTCTCAAGCACTGAATTTGCCCCTTACAACCTGCTTAAACCTCAGGAACCTTGGAATTACCCTCATTGGTTAGATGTTTCCCTGTGAAGATAAAGTCTTCCATCTGAAACTTCAACTTAGGCCCACTGAACCAAATGTTGTATGAACTATTAAACACATGGTTATAATGTCAAGCATAGCCATTAAGGTCATTTCACTTGAGGCACCAATTTGAACCTTTTTTGATTCAAGGCAAACAAAGATCTTTTAATTTATCTACTTTCTTCCCCAGCCCAGAGGTAAGGTTAAGGGGACTGAAAAAGAGAGCCCTTCTCCCTGGAATCTTGGAAATGCTAGGATCTAATGAGGAGAGGGCTGCATTTTGAAACATGAAAGGCCACAGTGGCCTACTAGAGATACAGTGAATGCATAATTTTGAATGAGAGTCTCCCAGGTATGAGCTTGCTATGAGATTTTCAATCTCATAGTTAAACAGTAATATATCAAAAATATAGTGAAATGATTGCTTTATAAAATAGAGAGGAATAAGTCACTTAGCTCTCATGAAATGTCTGGAGCTTTATTCACAGATCTCAAACTTAAGAAACTTGAGATATGAGTATTCAAGCAGAACGTTTCAAAAACAAACAAACCTTACTTTATTAATTTGGAATTGAAACATGCAATGAGTAATCTTCACACGGCATCCATCTGCCTGTTTCTAGATTCTGGTGAGATATACATGTGAAGAACTAATCCTACATGGCCACATCCATGCATCTATTTAGAAGCAGTGACTTCTGTAAAGACACAGAGGATTTACAAGACATTTATCAGCAGTTCTGGTGTTGAAACACATACGGAGAAATCTTAGAATCCTGTGGTCACTCAGCATTCCTGGTGCTTAGGCCACATCCTGACTTCCTTTCTGACTTCAACCAGTTCCAAACATATTTGTGCAGGTTGTAACCCATGTCTTTCCCCTCTACTGTGGGCAACTTATCTTTCTACATTGGGCTCTGCTTATCTACAAATAAGTAGGCTAGATAAGTGAAGGAATTAAATGGGGTGAGCTTCCCCAATGATTTTTTTCTTCTTTGCTCTAATTTATCTTTTATTTGAGCCCTTGTTCTTTGATTTTATGTTCCAAGTACTTCCCTGAAATGAACCAAAATCTCTAAAGGAAACTCAATACGGAACACAGAGCTTCACATAAATATTTGGTACATCTGGTTCAGGTGAAAAGAAAGTGCATGGGTTGTTGGCACTCCCAACCCAATGGGGCATCGTCACAGTCAATGTTTGGAACTCTGTAGGAACATTTACACAATGGAGTACTACTCAGCGGGAGGGGGGGGGACAATGGAATAATGAAATTCGCAGGCAAATGGATGGAACTAGAAGAAACCATTCTGAGCAATGTAACCCAATCACATAAAGACAAACATGGTATGCACTCACTCATATATGGATTTTACACATAGATCAAAGAATTACCAACCTTCAATCTACACCACCAGAGCAGCTAGAAAACAAGAAGGACTCCAAGAGAGACATACATGGTCCCCCAGAGAAGGGAAACAGACAAGATCTCCTGAGCAAATTGGGAGAATGGAGGGAGGGGAGAGGGAGCTAGGAGAATGAGAAGGGGAGAAGAGGAGGGGTGAAGAGGATATAAGGAAGCAAGAAGGTTGTGTAGGGGGAAGAGTAGAGGAGAGAAAAATTAGATACCATAAGAGAGGGAGCAGTATAGGTTTAAAGAGAAATCAGGCACTAGGGAAATGTACAGAGATCTACAAGGATGACACCAATTAACAATCTAAGCAACAGTGGAGAGGCTACCTTAAATGCCCTCCCCTAATAATGAGATTGAAAAGTAACTTATATGCCATCCTAGAGCCTTCATCCAGCAGCTGAATGAAGTAGAAGCAGACACCCACAGCTAAACACTGAAGTAGAATCCAGTTGCAGAGAAGGATGAGTGATGAGCAAAGGGGTCAAGACCAGGCTGGTGAAACCCACAGAAACAGCTGACCTGAACGAGGGGGAGCTGTTTGTCCCCAGACTGATAGCTGGGAGACCAGCATGGAACTGATCCAGACGCATGAATGTGGGTGTCAGTGAGGAGACCTCAGAAATCTATGGGGCCTCTTATATTAGATCAGTACTTATCCCTAGCACAGGAATGGACTTTGGGAGCCCATTCCACACAGAGTGATACTCCCTCAGTCTAGGCCCTATCCTAAAGGCTATGAAAGACTCTGAAGACACCCCCTCATGGAAGGCCTCACCCTCCCTGGGGAGCAGAGATGGTATGGGATAAGTAGGGTGTTAGTGGGAGGCAGGCAAGGAGGGGAGGGAGAGGGAACTGGGATTGACATGTAAAACAATCTTGTTTCTAATTTAAATAAAAAATGGAGAAAAAAAAGAAGGGAGAGGAGGGAATTGGAACAGAGCTTCTTGTAACCCATGCTAGCCTTGTAGTTACAGTATAGTAAGCATGACCATGGACACACAATCCTGCCTCCACCCTCCAAGTGTCAGAATTTCAGACATGTGCTCACACACTCTGACTCTTCTCTCCTCATTAAGGTTTACTGAGGCTGTGTGCCAGGCCCTAGAAATTTTCTCCGTGTAGGACAGCCTCCACGCAAGAGCAGGAGAGAACTAGGTTACCCTCTGCACAACTCTCTACAACTCAGGGTGATGCCCTTTCTTTTAAACAAACAAAATGTCTTGTTTTTAGCAAACACTTGTCAAGCAGCTCAGAGCCATCTGCACCTCTGTGACAGGCCAACCAATGACCTCTTCTAGCTTTCACGGGTACCACTATCCATGTGGTATGCTCAAGATGTGCTACAAACTGATAAGATAAATGGCTGAAAATCTTTTTAAACTGAAAGTGTGAAAGAAAAGGTCTGAAATACAAACATATATCCTCTTACTTCTATTTCCTTTGCTAACTACTCTAAACCTCTGTGTCCTGGTTGTTCTCCTAGAAACTTTGAGTCTCCTCACTGATCTTACACATTTATTTTGTATTCCGGTAAACTAGAAACTACTCACCACTACAGTAGAATCACCGTTGAAGTATAAAACCATAGCTAGTTTTCCTTTTTCTCACCAATGCAAGTCCGAATTCATTTTCTACCTGGAGGTGAGTCCTCACATGTCACACCTGGATTCACAGTCCACACACCATTGCTGTATTTTGGTACCAGACCTACACCTCTTTGCAATCAAGTCTGAAGAGTGCTCTACAGTGGACTTCTGACTCTACATGCATCCACATCCTCCCCAAGTAGTACACCTGGATCACTTAATCTGCTACCCTGACTCCTACCCCACCTCCACTAGCCTGTGCTACCTTCAGAAAACTGTGGGCTGCTGAAGCTATTTTCCCAAAAACTATTGAAATCAAAGGGATTGGTGTCCAGCACAGGTTATAACCAAAAGGTGAGGATGTTTGAAATCCCAGGTCTCACATTTCCAAGTGGTACAGATTCTGCAGCATAATTAAAGCCTACAAGAACCAGAGGAGCTGCATTGAGATGAGGACTTCACGGGAGCCAGTACTTGGGTTAAGCTTCTCTGCCATCGCCTACTCTCATCAGACTCCTGGAAATCGCTTGCTTCTAATTCTCCCCATCAGGAGATATGAGCATAATACTCTTCCCTTTGTTCCTACTGCTCCAGATACACCAGTGTCTGGATCTTCCGTGAACCACGGAGCAGGCTGCAATCTCTGGAACTTATCATTTCCTTCCCTTTGATATGCTCTTTAACCACTTGTCCCTGGAGTTCACTCAATTACATCTCCCTGCAAGCATCACTCAGTCTGGTAGTTTCTATGAGTATTCTTCATCCTTGGTCTCATTGGATTCCACACTCTTTCAGCTTCATACTTTATTCTCCAATCATGTTCCTCTAGTCATGATTACTAAGTGATTGCATGTTCCATTCTATCGTGCAGCAATGAATCCCATAACTTAGAAGGATTGAATGCATATGTCTGTGTAACCTTTAATTTTTTAACATTTTAATCATGTTAATCAAAATATTACTAGATTGCTTCCCCATTCTTTTCCTCCTTCCTCTTTATCTGTATCACTGTTTTGCACTTACACACACACTTAATCAAATATACAAATATATTGCTATGCAAAACTTAACTACAGCATAAACCAAATAAATTTCCAGTCTAAAGCTAATCTTTTTCCTGCCCACATAATATGCAACATTGCAGAATGTAAACTGAATACTCGTCACTTGAATGAATTCTATCTCAACAATAGATTTAGCAAACATAATTTTATCTACCATGCAAACGCCATAGGAGCATACTTCTTACTGGATATTGGTTTGGGAAGCTTAGGTGAAGTCTGAAACACATTGAATAACAGAATGTGAAAACAAGACATCTGACAATAGCACTGAACAAAATGTACACACTGTGCTTGAAATTAGCCAGGAACCCGATATGTGGGATGAATACCATGGACCTGGGTCTTTTCATGATGTTCAAATCTGCTAGAGAATAGAATTCCATGTGACACAAAATTTCAAAATTAAAATTCTAATGCCACGCAGTTAAAGACTTTAAAACTTTCCACAATTACGGCATTGAGTTAGCCCTGAAGGGAATGAGCTCTAAAGCTAATGCTGATATGGGAGGGCATGAATAAATTAAAAGAGAACATTCAAAACATGAAATCAAGAATGAACTTGGTAGGTAATTTGATCAGAACATCAGCAAAGCAGTCAGACAGGAGACTGCAGAGACTGAAGCCAGAGACTGACTCTGGGTACAGATTATCTGGCACTTTTCCTTATCCACCATGAAGAGACAGTTTCCTTCAGACAGTGACCATCATTTGGGAAGGTTGAAAGCTGGAAACTTGCTGTGAAGTTGTGTCGCGTTCCTTTGGAGTGAGCCTATTGCCTTTCACTTGGGTTGTCTGCCTGTCAGGATCCACAATGTAGACACCCGGGTTTTAATCAGAACAAGGGACTTATTCCGGAAAGTATATCACTTTATTGGCGCACTATATTGACTTTCTGATAATGTTCTAAAGCCAGTTGAGTAAGAGAGAGAAAGTGCCAGTGGGTACAAATTGTGGCATCAATTCTCTGCCAGGCTGATCAATGGGATTTGTATATTACCTCCAGCTACAATCTTAAAATCTATAGTTTTACTCTCTTCAGTGCACAGCTCACAGCTTAAATAATTGCAGATCCAAATGAATTTTAAAAGGATTGAACAGGCCCTAAATTAAAGATGTGTGAACATTGTTGTTTTAACTCCTCTTAATTATTCACTAATTCAGCTCAGTGGACTTGTACCTTTTCTTTCTTCTTTTGGTCTTTCTCTATTTTCCTCTAGGATAAAGATTCCTCACTCATATACATTCTTGAAGTTATTTGCTTCTATTTTAATCAATAAAAGAAACATAAGATGTATACATAGATTTTTCGATACATCAAACTGGTTCATTAAAAATGTCAGAAGTTCTGCATTACAAATATTGTCTGTGCCTTCAGATGTAACTACCTCTTTCACAGAATTATAAGATTTTTAAAATCTGTTCATAAGATATCAATGTTGAATAAGGAAAACAAAGGTACATTTACTCAAAAACTACTTCCACTAGAATATAGAACCTTGGAGTTACCTCTGTATGAAATCTTTGTGTGAAATTGCAAACCTTCCACAACAACCCAAATTCACTGTGCATTACAGAAATTTAACAAAAGCAGATAATGAACACGCTATTTAAATGTATCTCAGATTTTGCTCTACATTTGGATATCGCATAGGCTGTCCAGGTGCAAAACCCCTGCCTTTTCTATTAGCATGTATCAAACTGTACAAAGTCTGGGTTTCGTTAGGCCACACACACACACACACACACACACACACACACACACACACACACAGTGTCACAATCTGCTCACAGAGCTCAGTGAATAACAGCATTTGTCACCAAGCTGATCTGAGTTTGATCCCAGACCTCAAATGATGGAAAGACAGAACCCACAATCAGTACTTGTCCTCTGGACTCCATATGTGCACCATAATGTTTATGTTCAGGCAAATAAATAAATACTGACAAAGAAATTATATCTATTAAAAAGTTTTAAATGTGAAAATTTACAAATTTATTCAAATGATGAAGGCTGATATGTTCAGACATCAAAGGTTACTTGGATGCCTGTAAGAACTACAATAATGCACAGCATTTACTGAATAGTTGAGGGTCATTGTGAGCTTGCCTAAGCTATTACAGTCTGAACTCAGGAATACCTAGCAGGTTAAAAGTCACAGCTCCAGTTTACAGGGCTAGAAGCCTAAACATAAAGAGATTAAATGGATTTTTAAATAAATTTAATTGGTATGTGAAAGAATCTATCCTTACAACATACTCTGAAACACTGAAATTAAATAATGGTGGGATGTTAATTTTATCCCCATTAGGAAAAAACCCAAATTTTCAAAACTAAAATAAAAACCAAAATCTCAACTCTGCAATGTCTCAAATCTCAAGCTAAAATGGCTCAAGGGAGTGTCAGAAAATATACTAACCATGGAGATAAATTTTCTACATCGTGAAGGGAGGACATGTATGCCATTAGTGTATAAGATCCTGTAATTGATATATCTAGCAAGGAGGTTATCTTATCTATGAAGGAGAAAATAGAAATATTATAAGCAAAAATACCTATCCACTTGATACAGTCAGGAGAACACAGTTACCCCAGGAAAACCAACATAAAATCCAAGGGTGTTCTATATCTAATGTGATGCCAAGGTTGTCAGTAGACAGCCTGCTTAGACAAAGGAAAACAAAAACATAGTCCTCTTGGATGGATCCTTCCTCACTGGGGGAACAAAAGCTAGTTACCAAATAAACACTTTAGTGAACAAACTCTCAGCAAAATTCTACATAAAAAAATCATGAAAAAGTAAATTGTTTTATTTATGCCTATAAGTAGACATAAAAGAACAGATTACTATGTATCTATATCTATATCTATATATTCCAATTACTGATTTTTAAAAAACAATATATAAAGGCTATAAAATGTATGTCATTAATATACAATAGAAAGTGAATCAGAAATAATGACCATAAGAAACTAGAACAATATCATATGAGATAAAATTCTTTAGAAAATATAAATTCATAAAGATTACAGTGTAATTAAGCTACCATGAGTAAATACCACTAACTGTATTGATGGGGGAGGTCCTTCTGTGTATATGTTTGTCTTATTGGTTGATGAATAAAGCACTGTTGGCCAATAGGGAAGCAAGGTAGGTGGGACTAGGAGTTGAAGAGGATTTTGGGAAATGTGGTAGAGGAAGAGTCACGGTGTGAGCCCAGCAAGAGCAGACATATTCTCTCAATAAGATAAGTCTTATAAAATATATAGATTAATAATTTGGTTGATAATTAAGACTGAGATAGCAGATAAGAAATCCTAGTCATTGGCCAGCAGCATTGTACTTAATATAACCTGTGTGTTATTTCGGGTGCCCACATGGTGGCAGGGTTCGGATGGTTTGGTGGAAAAACTTATCATTACACTGTATGGTTCAAACTTGCAAACATTTATCTTTCCCAGCACAGATGCTTGAAATCAAACAGCACATTTCTAGGATGGACAGTGCCTGCTTAGCTTTAGCTACACGGTTGCAGATAGTTTTGGCTTTTATTTCCCCTTGTGTGTATGTAGTAAAGAGAAGGGAGAAGGAGACTGGGGAGGGAGAGGTAGGGAGGAGAGGAAAAAAAGAGAAGGGGGTGATGAGGTTTGTCTTTGCTTATAGAGAATAATCTACTCTGTTATTAGGTCCTCTTCATAAGCTCACTTGATGCTATTTACTCACAAGTATTATCCTTAAGGAAACCACTCATTGAGGTACAAATTCACAGAGAATATAGCTCAATCTCTACTGGAACTTAATATAATAAACAAGTAGATGCAGTGATACACACACACACACACACACACACACACACACACACACACACACACACACACATATATATATATATATATATATATATATATATATATATATATACTGCACAACAAAGGGGACTATGAGATAGACAATAGGAAAAGAAGTTTCTACAGGTCATAGATACACTTTCAACTTTCAGGTTTTATACTTTCCTCAGCGTGTTCTGAGCCTCTTCAGTTGCTGTAGAAAATATGTATCTTAGAAGTATCTGCCCCACACTGCTAGTAACCACTAGAAAAGAGCACCAAAGGGATTATGTCTTCCATGTTTGCTATTTACCAGACAGCTGAAGAGATGCGTTTGAATGAATAGGACATTTCCACTAATTAGAAGACTGTTAGAAATAGAACTAAACTAGAAGAGCAAGAAGTACTTCAATATGAACCAAAAATTGTACTAAAACAGATCTTTGAATGTTGTTTTTATCTGAGTTGTTCTATTTACCAATGAAGACTCAGGAGTCAGATATTGGGGTGAAGACCTGCTAGATCAGGGAATTTGAGAAGCTGAGCTTCCTTTTAGGCCAGAGACCCACAAGAGAGAATCTCTCTTTGAGTCCCAAACCAAAAAGGGCCTGTGAATCTCTAAGCCCTCCTCTCCTCTTTAATGTGCATCTCTCTATCCAACTTTTCAGATCCTTTGTACTCTCGATGGCTAATTCCTGTCAACTAGTCACTGGCTCTGTCCCCTGATCCAAAGTTAATTTTATTAACACTGTCTTCTTGTTTCACAGTGCTATCAAATATCCCACAAATATATTACATAACAATTCAAAGCTATACAAAAATGAGGAGAGCAAGGATGGTTTGATATCACATGAGTTACCTGTTCTCCAATTCTGTGGAATAAAATGGAGATAGATTTCATGGAGGGGACAGAAGTAAGGGTAGGACTTTGCCTTGGACCCTCCATAATCCATAGTTCAGACTCAGTCCAAATACTGATTTCCCGAAAGCATCCTAGTACCAGATGGCAGCATATATTTATAGCTTTGCATAAAAATTTCCATCTCTGTCCCATCTCAAGGCAAGGTTGACTTCAGTAGACTCTGGAGAGGATGTAAAATATGGTAGGCCTCAGTAGTTCTGGACCTCAGGTATTTCTTTCTACCATGTCTGCCAGAGGATTTTTGCATACAGCCAGTATTTCTATACTTTTCCAAATGAAAGTCATAGATGACCTAAGAATCATGAATAATTAGGAAAGCATAACTTTACCAAACAAAATAAGATGCCAGTGACCAATGCTTTTTTAAAAAATGGAGATTATGAACTTCATGCCAAGGAATTCAAAAAAAGAGTTATAAGAAAGTATGATGGTTAGTATTAATTCAACATGACACTTAGGAATCAGGCCTCCATGTGCACCTATGAGGAACTGTCTAGATAAGGTTTAATCTCTGAGAATATCTGTGAGGGATTATCTTTTTAAGATAATTGATGTAGGAGGACCCCGCTTAATGGTAGATAAGATCATTTCCTATGCCTGAGGTATATAAAATGAGGAGAGTTGAGTACCAGAATGTGTGCTTTAGTTCACTGTTGTCTGCTCTTGGCTGTGGAAGTAATATGACAGGATATTTCAAGATCCTGACTGGTTGAATTCCTCATAATGGTGGACAGGAACCTGGAATTATTGGAAAAAAAATAAACCCCTTTTCTCCCATAAGTTTCTTTTGTCTCAATAGTTTATCACAGCAACAGGACATAAAAGCTAAAACTAGATGTTCAACAAGCTTCAAGATAATGCAGAGAAATAACTCTAAAGGCCTTAGAAAACTAGAAGCTGGGGTGTAGCTTAGACGGAAGAGTGCATGCCTAGCATACACGAAGCTTTGCTCAGTATATCTCCAGAACACATATGTTTCCAAGTACTCACGAAGGGGAAGCGGGGGACCAGGAATCCAAAGTCATTCTTGGCTACAGAGAAAGATCAAAGCCAACCTGAATACCTGATATTTTCTCTCAAAAATTATTTTAACAAGATGAATAAGCACTATTTTTCTAAACATCTTGGTGCCTTGATTGGGAAATTTAACTTTATAGATAAATTAAAACGGCAACAACAACTAGTTGAATAAAATTCCTGAGGCTAAAATTTACAATAAAAAAGGAAAAATACCTGGGAGGCATCAACAGTTGAATTAATCATGCACATGCAAAACTCTTTAAACTGAAGAAAGTTGTTTGAAAATATATATTCAAATATGAAAAACAAAGGGATGAAAAGATTTGTGGTACTCATTAGACAGTATCTGCTCATGGATCTGTTGGATTAACATAGGAAAAATGGCAGTCTTACCAAAAGCAATCTATAGATTCAATGCAACCCCCATTAAAATCCCAATGCAATTCTTTATAGACATTGAAAGAACAATTTTCAACTTCATATGGAAAAACAAAAACAACAATAATAGAACTTCTGTATCATCATCCCTTCAAGCTGCATTACAGATCTATAGTAGTAAAACCTTCACAGCTAGTATCAAAACAGACAGGGGGACCAATGAAATCAAACTGAAGACCCAGATGTTAACCCACACACATATGGACAACTGATTTTCTAAAAAGAAGCCAAAATTGTACAAAGGTGGCAAAAATCAACAAATGATGCTAGTTTAACAGGGTGTCAGCATGGAAAAGAAAGCAAATAGATCCGTATTTATCACCCTGCACAAAACTCAAGTACAAGTTGATCCAAGACCTCAAAATAAGTCCATATTCACTGAACCTGACAGAAAAAAGTGGAAAATAATCTACAATGCATTGGCACAGTAGACAGCTTCCTGAACACCAATAGCACAGGCATTAGGATTGACAATGGGACCTCAGGAAATTGAAAATATTATAAAACAAAGGGCACCATCAATAGGACAAAACAGCAGCCAACAGAATGGGAAAAGATCTTCACCATCCCCACATCCAAAAGAGGGCTGATTTCCAAAATATATAAAGAATTCAAAAAACTAAATATTAACAAACCAAATAATTGAATTAGAAATTGTAGTACAGATCTAAACAGAGAATTCTCAACAGGAGAATCTCAAATGGCCAAGAAACACTTAAGGAGTTGTTCAATATCCTTAGCCATCAAAGAACAGAAAATAAAATGACTCTTAAGATTCTATCTTATACCTGTCAGAATGGCAAAATCAAAAGCATAAGTTACAGGTCATGCTGGAGAAGACGTGGAGCAAGGAGAACAATCCTCCATTTCTGGTTGGAATGCAAATTTGTACAGCCAGTTTAGAAGTCAGTGTGGTGGTTTCTCAGAAAACTGAGAATTGATCTACCACATGATCCAGCTGTACCACTCTTGGGCATTTAGCCAAAGAATGCTCAATCATATCACAAGGACACTTGCTCAACAATGTTGCTAGAAGCTTTATTTACAAGAGCCAGAAACTGTAAAGAACCTAGATGTCCCTCAGATAAGGAATGGATAAAGAAAATTTACAAAATGGAGTATTACTCAGCTGTTAAAAATAAGGACACTGGGAAATTTGAAGCCAAATGGGTGGAACTAGAAAAAAAATCCTGAATGAGGTAAACCAGGCCAAGACAAAAATGATTATGTACTCGTTCTTAAGTGGATATTAATACAGGATAATATGCTACAATCCACAAACCTAGGGGGGACTAGGAAACACAGAGAGTTCACATGGGGACAGCAGCTGGATCTTCCTAGGAAGGGGAAATAGAGTGGACTGAGGATGGTAGGTGGCCAAGAAAACAGCAGCAATTAGGTTGGGGTAGGAGACAGAGGGGTCAGTGCTAAAAGAGACTACTGGATGGGGGAGCATTTCATGGTCAGGTAAACCTGGCACAAGGGAATCTACAAGGACCTCAGCTAAGACCCCTAGCAATAGTGGATAGATAATCTGAACTGGCTGTCTCCTGTGACCAGATTGGTGCCTCGCTCAATTGTCAATAGAGGGCTTTGTTCAGCAACTGATGGAAATGGATGCAGATACCCCACCAAATGTCTGGCAGAGGTCAAGGAATCAAGCAGAAGATAAGAAAGGAATATAGGAGCCAGAAGGGACAAGGACACCACAATAAAACTCTTAGAATCAGCTAGCCTGGGCTCCAAGGGGCCCACAGAGGCTGGACAGATTACCCGGGAGACTACATGGGACTGACCTGGGCACTCTGCATATATGTTACAGTTGTGTAGCTTGGTCCTCTTATAGGACCTTTAAAAATGGGAACGGGGACTGTCTCCTTATCTTTTATTGGTTTTGGGAAATTACTGCTCATACTAGGAATCCTTGCCTAGCCTGAAGAATACATGGGGATGTGCTTAGTCTTACTGTAACTTAATATAGCATGTGTTGTTGGTATTCAAGGGGCATCTGCCCTTGCCTAAACAGAAACAGAGAAGTATATTTGGTAGTGGGAACAGTGTGGGTGGTGTGTAAAGAGAGACTTGTCTCCATCTTGCCTGGTTCGGCTGTACCACTTTTCTCTCTCCCCACTGAGTTCCGGCAGTCACTAGTAAGATAACCACTCAGAGACTTAATATATTGTAACACAAACAAATAAATGGCTCAGAGACATATTGCAATTTAAACTTCAATCTGAATATGAGAAAATCAAAGCAGATGGCCACTAGCTTCTTATCTTTACCTCAGGTTGTATGGCCTGAACCTGTCTCCACAAGCCACAGACTATAACCTCCCCTCAGAGGCTGAAGAATGTGGTTGAAGAATGAATCCCTTTCTGAGACCTTGCTTCTGTCTTACATACGTCCCTAATGTTGGGATGAAAAGTGTGAGCTATAATTCTCTTTTAGACTGATTCACTCTTGTGTAGATCTGGATGGCCTTGAACTCACAGAGATATGTCTATCTCTTAATGCTAAATCATAGGATTAAAGGTGGGAACCACCACTTCCTACCTTCTGGATGCTGGCTTCTATGGCCTGTGACTGACTTTCCTTTCTGAATCATGCAAGTTTTAATGAATCATGGAAATATCTCATCACAATATGTATTTATAATTGCTTGCCCAGTGGCTTGGGATTATTATTGGCTAGCCCTCTCTCATAAGTTAAACCATTTGTACTAAACTGTGTATCACTGAGTGGTTGCAGCTTACTGGTGATGCCCTTGCATCTTGCCTATCAGTCTCTACATGGCTTCTCCTTTTCTGTCTTCCTTCCCCCTGTCCTTTGTTCCAGTTCCTACCTAGCTAAATTCTGTTTGCCCACTGGATGAAACAGCTTTATTCATCAACCATTAAAAGCAACCCATATATGCAGCCTACAGAAGGACATCCTGCATCAATTGTGAGATAGGGGGAGGGACTGGCAGGAGGGAACAAAAGGAGAAACTGTGGCCAAGATGTAAAATAAATAAATACAATTTTAAAAGAATAAATACAAAATTGATTAACATGAAGAAAAATAAGGGAGCTTAGAGAGGTATAAATATAACCAAAACACATTTCAGTAGATTCTCCAAGAAGTAATTAAAGATAAATAGAGGAGTAGAAAGATTATTTTAAGAACAATTAGGACCATGAAACTTTCAAAACAAAACAAAAATATGCCAATGTAAGACATAGTAATATCCTAGGTCTGCACTCAGGTCCTACTGGGATAAGTCTGCCTCAATACTGTACTTATATGTATAACCAAACAATAATAAACCAAAGATAGAACAACATGAGGTAGGAAGAATAAAAGAGGCATATAACAAACTACCATAACAGCCCGAGACCTCTTAGTGCAACACTTACAAGCCAGGAAATCCTGGGATAGTGATATCCAATACTACTATATCTAGCAAAACTGTCCATTGTAGATGGAGCTATAAGACGAAACATGTGGGAGGTCATTCCTTAAACTGATAGGTAGATGGCATTAAAAACCCATAGTAATTTAACTTATTAAAAGTCTAACAGCTGGCAATACAGACAACCATTTTCATAAAGACAGCAAAAGCATTTGGAAAAATCAAGATGATATTTTTCATAAGAAACAAGAAACATTTGAACAAAATTTCTCAATCTGAAACAAGATCATCTACAAGAAAGAATTACATAATATCCTACCTAGTGGTGCAACTGCCAAATAGTTTCCATCAATATAGGAACAAAAATGTCCACACTAGTGACTCATTCAAAATGATAGCTACAATAGTAAGAAACAAGTGAAGCAAATGAGACTTTACTTTTTTGAAAACGAATTGTCAGACTAGCTTTCATACTCCAATAGTTATAATTCGTTAGCATTCATAATTTTCTATATGAGAGGCCAGAGTCAGAGACAAAGCACTTGAAAGAACAATAAACAGCAAGAGCTACATATTTTTACTCACTCTTCTTGGTTAGGTCCTTATCCCAAAGTTCAGAAAGGGAGGCTCAGATAAATACTACACTTGAAATAGATTTGCTTACAGATAATGACCTCAAGGATAGAGATTTAAGATCTTTTATAAGGATTTTTAAACAAACCTG
The DNA here is from genome assembly GCF_003668045.3 of Cricetulus griseus. Lineage (NCBI taxonomy): Eukaryota > Metazoa > Chordata > Mammalia > Rodentia > Cricetidae > Cricetulus > Cricetulus griseus. The sequence goes on from NC_048601.1 coordinate 10,342,740, forward strand.
GAAGCATTTGCTCCCAGGATATTATTTCCATTGTCCATAACAAGCAAACCTACTCTCTGCTGTAAAGTCAGACACCATGTATATCTCCTAAGGGTGTTCACTCTCCAACCAACCTTACAGTGAGTGACAGATTCTGGCATCTTTGCTAAGAATGGGTACAGAAACAGGGAAGGTGCATAGAGAATTGTTTTCCAATGATACCCAGCCATCATAACTTCAGAAATATTTCCCAACGCAGAGAATGATCAAGAACTGACTGGTATGCATGTTATCTTCACTTAATTAAGGCTACTGCCTGACTACTGACATCAGGATAAGGCAAACCTGGAGAAATGTATGGCAATTGCAGGTTTAGGATTCTGGATCAAACCCAAATCCTATAAAACTTTACTTCCCAGCTTAAAAAGCCAGATGGTCTCATACTTATATTTCTGTATTGACCTTTCTGCTTGGCTTGAGGCATTCGTTCAAGTAGAGAAAAGCACATTAACAATTGCCTATGCAATTGCATTTTTTTCTGTCCTGTTACAATCATCACCAGTAGATTAAACCCAACATGAATAGTTAGCTTCCAAAACATAGTGTCATTAATCACTCCAACTGAAATTAGGGGACAACTTTTGCAGAATTTCTTCTAATTGTATGATGCTCATTGTAGGCCAATCTCCCCAGAGGCTATTGCTAATTAAACTGCTATTGTCTAAGTAGCTATGTTATATCAATAACACCCCCCAAATACTCCAAGTGGACTTCATTCATAAAGTCTCTGAAGTTTTCTGGTATCTGCATAATCTATTGATGATGTTTATTTCAGTATTTGAAACTATTTTATGTCCACTCTTAAGGTAAAATTGACATGATTTTAGGAAAGAAGACAAGTTCATGACTGTTCTAGGTGAGGTGTTTAGTCTTACATTGCTGAGGCTCACAACTGGGTATTGAGGCCAGGAGGATATCACAGGTTGAATGAGCCTGTGGTATGCCTCCATGGGCAACTAATAAGATTTCAAATTCCTAGTCCTTAAGAGTTTGCATCACAGTCGGACAAGAGGCATAGACTCTGTGAAGTCTTGAGGTCTACTGAGAGCATGATAAATATGGTTGATAACAATATACTATATTTTAAAAGTTGTGAGATAATATACTTTAAGTGTTCTCAAAACAAAAATGATGAATATGTGTGATATAACATGTTAATTGGTTTAATTTAGCCATGCCATTGTGAACATACTGTATTGCGTATCATAATTGTGCATGACTTTATTTATGAGCTAAATAAATGAATGAAAACAAAAGGGTTTGCATCACATCTGTCCAGGAACGTTTGGACATTGAAAAGTCACCTGCAATTCTAATGGGTCTGCCTTTATATGTTACTTGCTCTTTTTCCCTTGCAAGTTTCAATATTCTTTCTAAGTTCTCCTATGTTACATGTTTTCATTATTATGTGGTAAAGGAAGTTTCTTTTCTACTACAATCTATTTGGCATTTTGTATGCTTTTGTGCCTTCATAGGTATCCCCCTTTTTAAGTTTAGGTTAGGAAAATTTTCTCTAAGTGTTTTGGGCAGAACTATGTCTGCTGGAGTTGGGAGCTGAGACACAGGGATGAGACAGAGAGAGGCAAAAAAGACTGAGTCTATAGAAAGATGAGTGTGGGGAAAGTCTGTGGCCCTTCTGGCCAAATCAATGATTTCTAGTACTAGTTATTAGTAATTAAAATAATATAAAAGCCAATCTTATTACAAACAACATTAAAATGAAAAATCATGGAACAAATTTAAGCAAAATATGTGAGCTTTGTATACAAAAGACTCATAAAACACTGTAAAAGGAAATCACAAAATGCCTAATAGATTAATCATGTTCACAGTCTAAAGACAGTGATATGTTACACATTTATCTTCAAAATCACGTATGTTACATTATTTTTTATTATAAGAGTTACCAATAGCAAGGTGGTAATTAACTATTTAGTGAATTTTCCCCAGCTTGTAATAACTTCTTAAAACATCAGAAAAATCAATAAAATAAGAACAAAGAAAACAATATAAAAATAATGAAAGGAAGAGTTGGTTCTTTGAGAAAAATCAACAATACAGACAAACCAGTATCCAAACTTACTCAAAGACTGAGACAGAATATCCAAATTAACAAAATCAGAACCTGAAATGGGGACGTAAAAACAGACACTGAGAAAAAATCTAGAGAATCATTAGGTCATACTTCAAAAGCCTGTGCCCAACAAAATTGGAAAATCTAAAGACCAAGGACAAATTTCTTGATAGGTACCACTTACCAAATGTAAATCAAGATCAGATAAACAATTTGAATAGGCCTGTAACCCCTAAGAAAATAGAAGCAGTCATTAAAAGTCTCCCAACCAAAACAAAAAAGGAAAGGAAGGGAGGAAGGATGAAAGAAAGAAAGAAAGAAAGAAAGAAAGAAAGAAAGAAGGAAGGAAGGAAGGAAGGAAGGAAGGAAGGAAGGAAGGAAGGAAGGAAGGAATACAAAGAAAATAAAACAGCCCAGGGCCAGATGATTTTAGTGTAGAATTCTCTCAGATTTTCAAAGAAGAGCTAATACCGATACTCGTACAATTGGGTCAATAAGTGGAAATTGAAGGAACATTACCAAATACATTTTATGGTACCACAGCCAAACCATGCAAAAGAGAGATTGCAAATGAATTTCCCTTATAAACATAGATGCAAAAATACTCAAACACCTAATTCAAGAACACATCCTAGTTGGGTGGTGGTAGTATATGCCCTTAACCCCATCACTGTCCAAAAGAAGAAGGAGGAGGAAGAGAAGGAGAAGGAGAAGGAGGAGGCGGAGGCAGAGGAGGAGGAGGAGAAGGAGGAGGAGGGGGAGGAGGAGGGAGGAGGAAGAAGAAGAAGAAGAAGAAGAAGAAGAAGAAGAAGAAGAAGAAGAAGAAGAAGAAGAAGAAGAAGAAGAAAGAAGAAAGAATGATAATGATATTCAGCTATACTTATAGGTCAGTGCCTAGGCCAATAGAAATCAGAGAGGCTGCCCCTACCAGATGATGGAGGCAGCTGCAGAGACCCCCAGCCAAACATTAGTCAGACTTCACTGAATCCAGAAGAAAAGGTGGGTGAAAGATTGTAGGAGCCAGAGGGGTCAAGGACACCAGGAAAACAGCCCACAAAATCAACTAAGCAGGGCCATAGTCAACAAGTGGTAGTCAACAAGCCTGTATGGGTCCATGCTAGATCGTCTGAATATAAGTTGTGATTGTTTAGCTTAGAAGTTTTGTGGGACTAATAATGGTGGGAAATGGGGTGTCTCTGACTCTTTTTGCCTGCTAGGGACACTTTTCTTAATGTATTGATTTAATTAACTTATCAAAATTATTAAGTTGGGAAAAAAGTAATTTTTTATTTGTCAAAGGATTACTACAGAAATACAGTATTGAAAATTAAAATTTCCAACTCTCATGTAGCTAATACATTGACACAATAATCAACAATGGAATTTTTCTAAGATTACAAAAGAAAAGTTGGCTACTCTTGGGATTTCTGTGCCTGTTTCCACAACTTTTCATTTCTTTTGTTTTCTTCCTTCAGTATAATCAACTTTTATGGACAGTTAAAATATTTCTCTAATTTTTCCTCTAAAGAATTCTCAAGTTACAGGCCTGGCTGCTTTAAGGTGTAGAAAAAGTGAGAATCTACAATGTAACTCAACTAAGGCACATCATTTCTCTTAACACAACTTTACAGAGTCACTAGAATATTCTCCATTATCCAGATGGCTTATCTTACATATCTCTTTCTATCTTATTTTATACTCTAATTCCAGTATTTTTAAATACTTGGAAGAAATCTGTGTATTTTTTTTTCAAACCCAGTAATGAGGCTCTTGGACCTACTAGAATTAATAAATTTTGATTGACATCTCCTGGATTATTCACAAACTCATTTAGTGAGTAGGATATATGACTTTGAATCTAAATGACAACATACTAGTAGAAGTGAATTATAAGTCCAGTTTTATATTTAGAGTTTTATTTTCTATATTTTGTCATTGCTGGTCTGTCTGCTTTTCATACAGTTCAGAGGGTGTTTTACACACACACACACACACACACACACACACACACACACACACACACACACACATATATATATATATATATATATATATAAAGAATCTGAAGGCACTGACATTTCCATAATTATAACTTCCTTACAAGTTATTTTATGTTAATTACATCACTGAGATTCAGCTAGTAATGAGCCATAAGACCTCAAAAATAAATTTATCATTCACTACACAGTAATTAAGACTAATAGGTCTTAATGTAAATTTTAAGAAGCAGTAATTTGGCATTCTTAATATAAATTTTATTGTACTTAAATAGAGCAGCAAATATTAATCAAAAATATATACTATTCATCCTGAACATGTCACAAGTTAGAAACTGAATGTTTATTTAAAAAATAAATTAAAATTAAAATTATTAATGGAATTGAAACATTATCTAAAATGAGATACCTCTATACCAATTTCTTGAAAACCACTTTGTTGGTTTTTTTGATTCTTACTCTTTTGGGTTCTTTACACTTTGGGGGCCTACCACCCAGCTTCCATACAAATCACACACAGCATCTTGTTATTTCTTATGAATGCCCAGCCTTAGCTTGGCTTATTTCTATCCAGCTTTCTTTAATTATCCCATCTACCTTTGGCCTCAAGAGATTTTATCTATCTTTACATCTGTATGTCTTATTTTCACGCTTACTCCATGGCTGGCTGGGTGGCTGGGTGGCCGACTCTAGATGTCCTCCTCCCTGTATTCTCTTGTTGCTATTTCTTTTCCTCATTTCTCCTATTTATTCTCTCTGCCTGCCAGCCCCATCTACCCTTGCTCTTGCCTCACTATTGGCCATTCAGCTCTTTATTAGGACCATCTAGTGCATTAGACAGGCAAAGAATCACAGCTTCACAGAGTGAAACAAATACAGCTTAAACAAAATAATATTCCCCAGCTCAACTTCTTTTATAAATATCCATAATTGACTACCCTATTAACTTTCATTTTAGATTATTACACATTGGAGGTCATGTAAACCAATATGAAGAGGGGTCTTATTTGGCACAGCCCAAACTAATAATCAGTTTATGTACATTTCTTTCAAGTAGCTACTTTAACTGATCAATCTGCAATCCATAAAATAAATCTGAAATAATAAAAATGATGGTTTTGTATGTGATTCAGTGCAAATGTGATGGCCCATTATCAGAATTCTACACAAAGAGGAGTTACAGCATGGAAGGAAGTCTAAAAACTATTAAAGCTACAAGCACCAGAATTATTCACTTCATGAAAACCAAGTGCAAGCAATAAAAGCCTTCCATAGTTAATCCACGAGGTAGGAAAGACTGATACATAGGAAAGTTCTGTCTGTCCTCTCCACAAATGGGAAGTTTATGCACATGGACTCCAACATATGCAGAGGTACCTGAACCAAACCCTGCAACTAAACAGAAATTGTTATGGGGCAGGTTTATGACCACTAGAACTAGCAAATCCTTCATGATCTTCATCCAAATGGACATATGATTACATAAAATGGGTAGTTTCTTTCTCAAGCATTTATTTGTATGTAAAAATGTAGAATTTGTTTAACCATTGCCAACTAAAGATCTAAGACCCATATGTTACCCCATAAACATACCAGTTAGCAATTTGTTATAAGCAAGATGCAAATATAACAATAAACATTCAGAACATTTATTCAATGAACCTTATGTTGTAAATGGAAACAACAGTACATCAGGAAATTTTGTAATCACAACTTCACCAGTTATCTTATTCTGTGTATACCGATGCTTGCTAATTCTATTAATGTCACTTTGAGAAATTATGGTCAACAGAGTTTTGTTCTTGTAGTTTATGGATCACTGTAGAGGGAAAGAAAGTGTCACAGATGGCCAGTGAAGGTCTGAGGGATCCTGCAATGTTTGACTTTAAATAGTTGAGTAACCTGTTAAGTATATCAGAAAAGACTATCACACATGGATTCCATTGAGGTTAGAAATGACATTTTATTCAGAGCTAATTACAGGGAAGTTTAGACTTAGAACAGAAAATTGTAGAAATCAACATTACACCACAGTTCTAAGAAATGTGTGTGTGGCTATTTTAAGCAAAATTTCTTTACAAGCATAGGTGGAGTCTACCTATAATATCTCTAAGTATAGAGATATAAGTCATGAGAGAGGAGTGCTAGAGATACTGACCAGCCAGTAAAGCAGCCACTGTTTTTTGCAGAGGACCAAGTTCACTCCCCAACACCCATGTGAGGTTACTCAAACATCCTTTACTCCAACCACAGGAGAACCAATGTCCTCCTCCGGCCTCTGCAGAGTTAATGGGTGATGTTTTAATTACTTTTAGCTTTAAAATTCCCAAACCCAAACCACAAATTTATAAGGACAAATCAGAAATTAATTATTGCAATGGAAAGTTAACACGTGGTCTGATGAGATGGCGCAACAGTTAAGAGCTGCTCTTTGAGATGACCCTAGTTCAATTCCATAACCCACATTGCAGCTCACAACTTCCAGTATCCCCAGTCCCAGGGTATCAGTCACTCTTTTCTGGCCTCTAAGGACACCAGGTATTCAGGTAGTACACAGGCATTTGTGTAAAGAAAGCAACTATATGCATAAAATAAATTTATTTTTTAATTAAAAAAATTAGACATAGAAATGTGTTATAATTTGGGGGAATTAAGTTCCCATTCACTAATTGTTTCTTTTATTTATAAACAGTCAAGGAATATTGCCAATGTTTTTGACACAATTTTGACATGTGTAAAATGAAAATACAGTGTACTTTAGAGAATGCCACAAAACAAATATTATTTTTGTAAATATTATTACAAGTAATAATGCAATCAATTTTGTGACAGGACTGCATTTCTTAGGTTATATCCTCAATAATCAAATGTTGACCAACATTATTTATATTCTAAAATATAAAAAGTTAATATCTAAATTAGATTCTTTTAGTTGTAAGTCTTACAAAACCTAGTGTACTTTGATTTGTTTTTTTGTTTCTTTGTTTGCAAAATGATTTTACTATAGAGCCTTAACTAACTTAGAACTCACTGTGTCAAGCAGCCTGGCCTCAAACTTATGAATACCTTCCTGCCACTACCTCATGAATTCTGGATTTGTAGAGAGGCATAAAATCCAAACTTCAATGGCTCAGAAATAAAATTTGTGGTCTCATATTGTTTTAAGAATATTTCAAATTTCAATTATATCCTAATTAAGAATCTCAAAAAAAGAATGTAAACTTGTTCTGTTTGGGGTCATCCTTGTGCTTTTCCCTGGATATTTTAGCTCTGCCTTCTTCAAACCATCATTGATTGGTGAAGCTACCAACTTCACAGTTTCCTATCGGGGGAACTTCTTGATTGCCTTAATCAAATCCCCCAAGACAGAACCTATGCCTTATAAGCCATCACCACCCCTGATTTAATACTATAGTGATCATGACATAAATTTGTTGATTTTCCTTTGGTTTGTGTATATGCACTCGTGTGTGTACCTATGAACATGTATGCCACAAACCACATCATCCTTCACACACACACACTGTCCACCTATTTCGGCTATAGCATCTCCCTCTCCCTTGAAGCTCACCAACTAAGAAGTTAGGCTGGATGGCTAGCAAACTCAAGAGATGCATCTGTTTCAGCCTTCAGAGCACTGGGATTAAAGTGCACGCCAACATACTTGCCTGATTTTAACATGGGGCTTGGGATGGAACTAAAATCCCCATTCCTGCTAAGCAACTAAACAATCTCCTCAACTTCTGATTCAAGTTGTTGTCCCATTGTGGATCCAGGGGTACCAGCATTTGCACATGCAATGGTGTGGAGGGCAAAGGTTCATACCAGGAATTTTCCTTGATCACTCTTGTACATTTTTTTTTGTTTTGCTTTGCTTGTTTGTTTTTGAGACAGTGTCTCAGTATTTAGACTTGGATGGCATGGAATTCACTGTTTAGACAAGACTGTTTTCAAATACAGAGGTCTGCCTGCGTAAGGCATTGGTCACCATGCCTGACAACCTTATTCTTTGGATGCGGAGTCTCTCACAGCTCGGCCTACACTACTTGTCTTGATAGACAACTGGCTTTGGTGGTTCCTTTTACAGCCTTCATAGCTGAATAAACAGTGAACCACCATGCAGCACTTATATGGATTCTGGGCATCCTAACTCATGTGTTCTTGTTTTTACAGCAAATAATTTACTGTCTAAGCGCTATACTCACTTTTTTGTTATTCTCTTGTTTTTGATTCACTGTAATTAAAATGTATTTAAATTTTGAATTTTTCAAACACTTTTATTTTTTATATTTTTTCTTTATTTTAATTAAAAACGATCACATCATTTTCTTCTTCCGTTTCCTCCATTCAGTCCCTCCCATATGCTTTCTCTTTGACCTTGTCATGCACCCCATCAACCTTTCTCTAATTCATTGTTGACCGAGTTTCTTGTTCTGCCTGATCCTGCAGCTGTTGAGACCCAAATAATTACACAGAGATTTATATTAACTACAAACTGTTTGGTCAATGACTCACACTTCTTATTGGTTAGCACTCTCAATTATTAATGAATAACTATTAACCTATGTATTTCTACATGGCCTTACCTTACTAGAGAATGCCTGTCCTATATTCCTGGTAGCTGCATGACGTCTCCCTCTGGTGGCTCCTCCTGCATCCTCACCCCAGAATTATCCTCATCTGGTAGCCCCACCTATACTTCTTGCCTGGCTACTAGACAATCAGTGTTTTATTCATCAACCAACAAGAGAAACATATATACAGAAGGACATTGCCCATCATCTACTCTTTTCTGTCTAAATGAAAAAAAGAAAAATTTTAATTTAAAAAAAAACTACATAAGTATGGAACATGCACAGAGAGTCTGGATACTGTATGTTATTTTGTTGCTTTAAATTATTTGATTGCTGAGAAAAGAGCAACATCTGCTAAAAGACATTTGAATACAAATGCTTCTAGATTAACCCAATCTATATATTTTGAAAACTGATTTGAGTTCAAAACTCAATTCCAAGCATGTTACTGTGGAAAAGAGGTTCTGCTTTTGTTTCCACAGAGGATGAAAAGCTGTGGATTCCTTCCAGACTAATATGGATTGATCAGGCAAGACCCCCTGAAGCAGAGGCCTAGGTGATCCAACATCTAAAACAGTTGAGACCATGAAGCCTCAAACTACTACAGCCAGGATTTGGCCAGGTTCCTGGGATTTCTCAGGATCCCCATGGTATTGACAGTGCCCCCAAACAGCAGGAAGCAGTTTGGAGAGAACAACCTTTTCTCTTTGTTGCCCATAATTATCTTGGTATAATTATATATACATGCAGCAGTGAACAAAGACCATGCCTCAACTCAAGCAACATGGAAGTCAAGGATTGACATCTGAAGTCATCCTCTCTCCTCCCCATGTGCACCGTGGCATGACTGTGCCCACACATGTCATGTGTACACACACACACACACACACACACACATGTACTCACATACACAACTTGTTTATGACCCACAGGACACTGGTATAATAACAAAAATACCCAAATTAGGAATAACCTTTTCTAAGTACACTTTGAGCTCTGATCTTTTACAATCTGGACCTCATGCCTCTAGCACACTGTTTTATGTCAGATTAAAAACCTTGTGAAAGCAGAAAGAATAACAGCTTGGAGATGCCCATGCAGAGAGCTGTGGCTCCCAGAGACAGCTGATATAAAAGCAACAGTATTGGATGAAATATTTTTGGGTTTTTTTTTTTTCAATTTTAAGCCCAACTTTATTGACAGTTTTGGAGGCCATGCGTTCTTTTTTTTTTTTTTTTAACCAGGTGAATTGAGAGGATTTAAGGGCCCTAGTTCCTCCTAGTCTATTATCTTCACAACTATTTTATCCAAGCAGCAAGGTTCAAGAATATTTCTTATTTCTTTTTTATTGTTAGCTATTAAGCAGTAAAATCTAAGCCTAGAAGGAACCCAGTGCCCTATTCTTCTGTCCCTTTTCCTAGTTCTTTCTGTACAAGTGTTCATTCAATGACATTCAATAAAAGATGTCTCACAGACAGACACATATGGACCAACTTACCAACAGACAGTAGTATGAGATAGCGCAGTTCTGAAGCAGAGAAGACATTAGAGTAAAGAACACTAGAACAGAGTAGAGTACCTGCACCTAGGAAATATAGGCTTGCCTATCTAGAATGAAAAAGAGATCCTCAGTCTACAAACACTTAGTCTAAAGTGTCTACACAAATCAATAAAAATGTAGCGCCTCTAATAACTAATGTCTTCACAGTTACTTCCATGATCACTCATTTCCAGAGTCCCCAACCCTGCCATCTATGGCACTAATGTCATGTAGTCTGTCTATTAAATTTAGAAAAGAATTGTTCTGTCTACCTGCATGAAAAATTCATTGCTCTCAGTACTGTAAGCGGCTTTGTGTTTAATACAGGTATATCTTACTTGTCAAATCACTTTTTAGGGGTTAACTTTTTTTTAATTCCCTGCTTTTATTTATTATCTTATTACATTCTTAACTGTTGGTGTTTATTTTTTTATTTGACACTCAATGAATTTTCTTTCAGTCTGCCTTTTTAGTGCTGGCTGATGTTTTATAACATATTGATTCCCAATATTTTAAACTGACCCACTGTGGCTGTGAGGATCACACTGGAAAGTAAGTTGTTTACATCTTGCTATGAATAGCAAATAAATGAAATAATAAAAGTTGTCAGATGCTGAGGAACAAAGTAAGCCAAGTCCTTGCTTGCTCTCAAGGATATATTGCCATGGAGCTTAGAACAAGTTAACTTCATAAGGCTTGAACAGTGAAGTGGTTTGGGGCAGCAGGCTCTTATTTTAGACATTAGAGATATTGAAGAAAACTTACAAGAAAGCACTATTCAAAATGAAGAGTTTAATATTTGTCCATCATAAAGTACTTTATTGAAAATAAAACCCTGGGACTGGAGAGATGGCTCAGCTGTTAAAAAGCACTTGCTGCTTTTGCAAAGGACCTGAGTTTGGTTCTCCTCAACCATGTGGTAGTTCATAACCCGTCTATAACTCCTATTACAGTGGATGTAACCCCCTCTTTCAGCCTCTGTAGGCACTGCAAATGTGCTGTGTACATACAAACATGGAAACAAAGACCCAAACATATAAAAGTGAATGCACTTTTAATATGTTATAAATATATAACATTAACATAGATGCATAAATGCTAAGTTCCTATTTACATTCTGTAGTGCTTTCTGGCTCTGACCTTCAAGGAAACCTTCATTCTGATACTTTGAATTTTCTCCTTATAAAATGTAAATAATACTACAGTAAGACTTTAGAACAATGCTATAATAATAAATGACTACCAGATGCCATTTATTGTTATTATTATACTTAGTCACTAAGGAATTGTCTAAACAAATTCTATAAGGAGGAGTACACATGTTTAACCTAACTTTTGTAAATTTCTTTTGAAATAAGCATCATATATAACCCATGGAGTCTTACCATCTTCTTCCTCTGATTCAAGGAATGATATAACTGTTTCGTAAAGACATCATTAATTTTCCAGTTAAAGTTGGCCATCTAGTCCCTCAAAGAACTTACCCATACTCTTTCATGACACTGATGTTGACAAACACTAATGTGTGTGCTCACACAGTTTTCCAAATAGCACATGCTAACTAAGGTCAGGGGCTATACATCATTCCTATTTTTACTTCCATAACTTGGCAGGGGGCTTGGCAAAGAGTAGGCAATACACTGAACAATGGTTGACTAGGCCTAAATAAAATGACTTCTAATGCTACATTTCCTTGAGCCCAACCTTCTTCCTGAATCCTTTGCTTTCTTTAAGCATCATTGGCAAACATGGCAGGCTCCAGTCATTAAGTTTGATTTGAGTTGGGTGTGATAATGTGTACCACAATCCTAGTATTTGAGAAGTTGAGACAGAAGGATCACAAGTTTGAAGCCCACTTAAACTGTGGAGGGAGACCCTATCTAAATAAAAAAAACAATCAAATGACAAACATAGATAGAAAGAAATAAATAGAAGTGAAGAGGAAGAGCAGAGAAGGGAGACGGGGGGGGGAGGAAAGGAGGGGAGGAGAGGAGAGAAGAGAGGAGAGGGGACAAGAGGAGAGGGGAGGAGGTAACAAGTAAGATTGGGAGTTGCATGAGATTTCATAGGGCATTGTGTGTTATACTCTGTAGATCATTTAAAGTAGAAAGAGATTCTGAGTCCTATCCTTGTATGGACAGTGTAACATCCCTGCCAATATCCTCATGTTGTTCCTTACATTCTATCTGTTTTAATATCCTTTAATGTAGTTTTGAAATTTAAGTTTCTTGTTGACAGAATAAATAATGGTAGCTGTTCTTGTCTGGATGCGGATATCATGTATGCCTTAGACAGTGACCAGATAAAAACATCTCTGAAGTGCCTACTGTTCTCATGCATGCAGATGGATGAGTGAGAGGGCAGATGGAGCAAACAGGCTTGATATATGGATGTCCACAGATGGACAATGGTAAGCAAAGATCACTGTCTATTTTGATGAACCAGATAAACTATGATGTGAACACAATTTCATTCAAGAATGGATTGGGGATGAGCTTCAGAAATTGCTATTCATAGACAATATGCATTATTTCTTGGGACATTGGATCTGGCACTAGGGAGATTTCCATAGACCTACAAGGATGACACAAACTGACAATCTAGGCAATGGTGGAGAGGATAATCTAAATGACCTTCCCCTATAATGAGAATGATGACTACTTTTTATGCCATCCTAGAGCCCTCATCCAGTGACTGATGGAAGCAGAGGCAGACACCCACAGATATACACTAAACAGAACTCTGGAACTTAGTTGCATAGAGGGAGGAATGAAGATCAAAGGGGTCGGTATCAGGCTGTTGAAAACCACAGAAACACCTGGCCTGTACAAAGGGGAGCACATGGACCCCAGACTTTTGTCTGGGAGGCCAGAACAGGACTGATCCAGACCCGTGACATGGATGTCAACGAGGAGGTCTCCGAACGCTAGGGGGCCTCTGTTGTTGGATTATAATTTTTCCCTGGTGTAAGAAGGGACTTTGAGAGCCCATCCCACTGAAGGGATGCACTCTCGGCCTGGACACATGGGGAAGGGCCTAGGCCCGACCCAGGATGATGTGGTGGACTTTAGAGAGCCCCCATCGAGGACCCTATGCTCCCTGGGGAGTTGAGGGTGGAAGGGGTAGGGAGTAGGACAGGGAGAGGGGGACAGGGGTGGGGGGAGGGGAGGGAGAGGGAGAAGGGATTGACATGTGAAACAAGCTTGTTCCTAATTTGAACTAATAAAAAAATTACAAAAATATGTTGTTATTGATGTTCATATATGTCAGGCAGGAAGCAGTGTTGTGACCCTTCCTGAATTCCTTCTTGGAGCTGATGTAACTTCAAAGATTAAATACTCTGACCAGCAGATAAAGAGTCTGATTGCATATCAGAGATGACCAAGTTTGAAGGACACTCACTCTTAAAAAAAAAATACAGTTATCAGGCTTCGATCTGGTATATGGGGACTATGCTTGCAAAAATAAAAGAACCATAGGGAACTGCCTCCCCAAATGAAAGACTGCAGAATATGTATATAGCATATACACTGAGATTAAAAGCTAGTCAAACTCCCAATTGGGTTGATTCAGTGTTCAGTTGCCAGCTGTTTTTCTTTATACACTGTGATTTTATGTTTCAGAAGGATTCTTTCACAGAACTCAGACAGAAAGTGAGAAGGGAGTTAGAAATCTACGGTGTTGAGACAATCTGTATTGTCAACAGTGCTCAGAGCATCCAGTGGCCAGACACAAACCAGGAGACAGCATGCACATAAAGGTAGCATTTTATGCCTTTCAAATCAAGTTCCTTACAAGACTGCTGATGTTATTTTAAATATCGTGTTTAATCTCTATTAATACACATTCCCAAGCTCTTAAACTCCCAAGGAAATGAATGAAAACAGAGATGCCTTCTTGATTGGTGTGTGAGGAAGCCCACGGAATGTGTAATACAGAAAGCTTTACAGGGAAAACGTTTTATAAGCATGTTTAAAAGGGGGATCTATCAAGTCATTTCTATATGCGACTGATTGCTGGCTTGTGTGCTGTGAAGAACAAAACTTCAACTCAAAATGCAAATCATACAGGGATCATAAAATGCCACGGCCCAACCCCATTACCACAGCAATTAAGATTTTCAAAGTAAAATCATTTTCTCTCCTCCCCCCTTTCTTCTTAAAAGAGAATTTAAGCTCTGCCCTCTGCCTGCAGCCTGAGAACCTTCATCCAGTAGCTATTTGAAGCAGAAACAGACACCCACAGCTAAGCACTGAACCATACTCCTGGAATCCAGTTGTGGAGAGGGAGGAGGGATGAGCAAAGGAGCCAAGACAGGACTGGAGAAACCCAAATAAACAGTTGACCTGATCTAGTGAGAGCATGGAGACCCTAGTCATAAAGCTGGGGAAACAGCATTGGACCATACCAAGCCCTCTGAATGTAGGTGCCAGCTAGGAGGCCAAGGCAGTCTATGGGTCCTCTAACAGTGGAGCCAGTCTTTATCCCTAGAGCACAAATGGACTTTGGGAGCCCATTCCCTATGGAGGGATGCTATTGCAGCCCAGATACAGCAAGGAGGGTCTAGACCCTCCCCCAAATGATATGATGGACTTTGAAGGTCCCCTGTGGAGGGCCTCACCAGCCTTGGGGAGGAGTTGGAAGATCCGTTGGGGTGGGGTTGGTGGAGAACATGGGAGGATGAGAGGGCAGGGGAATGGGGGAGATGGATATGTAAATATGAGTAGTAATTAAAGAATTTTTTAAAAGGAGAGAATTTAATGGGTCCAACAGTTTGGGGATTGTTTTAGTTAGGATGTTTCAGGTAATTTTTTTTTTGCCAGATTTGTCAAAAATACACCCTTTGGGGTCTACATTAAGTCCCTCCCTTGATTAAGTCTTGTGGGGTTTCAATGTGTTGATCTCATTTTAAACCCAGATCAGGGTAATTAGTCGCATCACATGAGATAAGCGATGCTCACAAAAACATTTTCAGAAACAATGCTTCATCCTCACAGGCTTGGATTTTTCTCTTTCCAAAAAAAAAAAAAAAAATTCCAGGCTCAAATAAAGAAAAGAAAAAAATTGATTATTTCCAGCTTGTCATACATCTCATTTGGAGTGGGTCAGACCTCTCCATTCACAATTACCACTAGTTAATCTTATCAGAGAGAAATTCAATTACATTTATCAAGGTTATTTCATAGACTGGAGCTATTGCTTTTTTATTTTTTTAAAAAGCATTTTAGTGTTAAGAATGTTAGCAATGTGTTCTTCAACTTTAAAATAAAAATAAATAATAAATAATGAAAGCCTGGTTTCCATATGCACGTTATTGATGTAGAGATGTAATAAGTAATCTTTGACAGCTTTGTGAAAAGGATTATTAATACATAGATTATGCAAGTTTAGGAGGGAGGCTCATAACTTAATAGACTTCAATTCTCAGCCTACACTGACATTTTAAAAAATCTAGTTTCGAATTTGATAACAGATTACCAGCTAGGCTGGAAGCCAAGCACCTGATTAAGGCAATTTAAATGCTTGCAAAGTGCTGAGATTAAAATCAAATAAGTGCCGATTTTTTTCCCCCTGCTTCACTTATCTTTCCCTGGATTCGTTCCTTAACTACCAGGTGGTAGAGGACTCTGGGTAATTTTCCTCTGTGCCAATTACCCCAGGATGGTTTTTAGGGTGATGCGGAATAATTACTGCACTATCAATCCAAAATGGGCTGCTTAATGTGTTTAAGAGAGATTTTGAGCCTTAGCAGGGAAGCTGCCTGAAGCGTGCTCTGCCTGCCTTGCCAAAGCCCGCTCGGCCTACTCGGATGGTGAACTGTTCAGCGAGAAGGCAGCACACACCCAAGGTGAAAGAAAACAAGGGAAACTCCTGGGAAACGGTGGGAAAGTTAATGAGCTGCTCCAACGTGTGGCAGGCTGCAGTCGCAGGTGGCTGACAAAGCTAGGCAGGTTAAGAAAATAATATTTATCACCCAGCTGCCAGGGCTGTCTTTATCAAAACTCTTTCTAAAATCCATACAAGACGAAGAAAAACGGGCTTTAAAAAAAATAAAAAAGATTTTGAAGGAAACAAAAACAAAAAGCTGCAAGCAGCTGTGATTCAATGGTCTATCCTTGCTGATGGCTTGAAAAGAAACCGGGAGAAAGCAATTGAACCTGACAGCATTTTTTAAACATCTTCCTGCAAATAAAGTGGGGGAATAACAAACAATGAGATGGGATTATTTATTTAAAAATTAGAATTAAGTTGCAACTCTGAAATGACACTACTAAATTCTATTTGGTAGCAACCTCAAATTAAGTAATGTCTTCCATCTGCTGAGCCCGCTCTGAATTTCGTTAATTATCGTTATTTGAATGTAAATTTTGAGTTTTAGCCAGTTTGCCCAAAGAGAGCACAATGGTAATTTAAAATAAAAAATAAAGAAATCACTGCACATAAAGGGGATGCTTTGGTTTTCTTCATTTAGTTATTTCTTTATATTGGTCTTCAAATGATGCGCCTCATCTTTTTTTTCAGCGTGGCGAGGGCTTTTTCTTTTAATTATTTAATCAAAGACTGATTTATGGTTTAGCTTAACAGATGGTTTGTGATACTGTGAGTCAAAGTGTTTTATTTTAGAGCAAGCTGGCATTTGAAATGGTGCTGCATGTGTGCGTGTGCACGAACGCCTGGGAGAAGCGGCTTCTGTGTGGGGGTACCGAATCCTCTCCTGGTATGCATCTGGAAATACAAGCTTGCGAGTGGATCCCCATAGTGAGGTGTTCCACATGGAACTGATTTATCAAGATAACCATTCCTGGCTTCTAACCCAGGAAATCAGCTTCATTTGCAAGAGAGAAAGAAAGGATAATGATAGTCAAGGAAAACACGCGTTGTCCTGTGTTCTGAGTACACATGTCAAACTCCATGTTAGGAAGAAAATCATGAACCATGAGTTGATAGGAAATGGACTCCCATCCATTCTGACAGATCCCTAGTTTATACAGCGAGGCTCCCACACGATCCATTTAAGATTATCATATTACACCATATTTACTTCTGAGGTCTCTAATAATTATATATGCACTTGAAAATCCCCAGGATTTCAGCTACTGTGCCACAGATTTAGACTCAAACATTTTCATTTGATGTGCAAAGTGAGAAGTACTCTTTAGCGGCAAGACAATTATCTGATTCTACTAATAAATGACTGCACTACTCGTCATTTTTTAATTGAACAATTATGGGATAGTGCACTGTCAGTTGATTGTACGAGTCATTTCATAAATGTCAAAAATCTCTTTAAATGAATTATGAAGCTCCAAAATAACTCCGGCAATCAGCCAGCAATAACACAATAATCTGTTTACCCTGTTGTCAGCTGAACTCTCACCATTTTGTGGAGGGGAAAGAGGCTGACAGGAAACCAGAACTCAGAGATGAAGAATGTTATTAAGGGTTACGTCTAGTTTAAGCTGGTGTAGCTAGCCAAGCTGTGACTGCACAGATAGCACGTGCTTTCCGTGGGCTGTCAATGAATAGAGCATATCAGGAGGTTGTCTCTGTCCTAGATGCAGTGGGTTGAGGTCAGTGGATTATTGAGCCTCGGTTCACGTACTCTGAAGACATCCTGCTCATCCAGACCTGGCCTCCCCCAGTCCTTGTATTTGGTTATCTCGGGCATCTGAGCTATGTCCCACTCCAACTTAAGCTGAATATGCAAAATCAGTCTTTAATGGCATTAAGTTTTAATTTAAAATTTAGACCCAGAAATGATGCCAAACTGCTACCCTGCCATCTTTTTTTTTTCTTTCTCAAACTATGTTGTTGACATGGGGCAAGTCCAACACACATCTAGATACACTAATATTTTATGTTCTGTGACTCAGAATGTAATCGGGGGTTGTGTTACACTTAAAGAGAAAGTTAACTGGTCACAGAATAAATGTTTGTAAGATGTCATCATCATTTGATTGTAAAATGAATATTTTTCAGGCAACGCTACATTCCTTGGAAGAATACTCTAATTTTACAAGTTGCACGTTAGTTATTTAATGTAAGGTTTACCTTCTACCCAATAACATTCTTCATTATATGAGCTCTGACTATTTTCTATCATCTTCTCCAATGCAAAGTACAGGTAGAGATTTCTGTGTGTGCTTTCAGATAAAGGTTTCATTTATAAGTTCTTTGTGGAATACAAATGGCAAAGTGAGAGTTACAGCCTTGGTTTTGTGCCTTGTTAGAATAGGATAATTTAATTCCAACGCTTTTGAATGAAACCCATTCACTACTTTTTTCCTGGTTGGCAGTTAAATAATTGTAATGTAACTGCCCCTCACTTACCACAAGGAGAAGACACAGAATCCCTTTCCATTTCTGCTTTGGAAATGGTCTCTTTGTCGATGGATGATAACACAGAATGTGAGTTTTTTTTTTTTTTCCTTACAGCATTTCCCTAAACTCATTCCTTAACAGATGGCTCCGTGGGTGAGATCACTAGCCACCAAGGCTAATGACCTGAGTTCCATCCCCAAATGATGGAAGTAGAGAACTGAATCCTGCAAGTTATCCTCTAACCTGCACATATATGCTGTGGTGTGTGCACAACCATATACAGCCCCCGCATATTCACACATGTAATATATATTAAAACACTTAGTGAAAGAAACCACAAAGAAGGATGGAAAAGATATTACTGAACAACTTACCTTACAATACTTACAGACAAAAATGAATGACATCCTTACTTCGAACAGGACTAGACCAACAATTGTGGCTCTGCAATTCTCTCGCCACATCCACCATCAACTATCAACGGTGTATGCAGAGCAAACTTGGAGGAGCAAAGAAAAAACATATAAAGCCCATGTAGTGTCTTCAGAGAGTGGAAAGAAAGAGACGAGACAAAATAAATGTGTGTTGTATGGTAGATAGAACTGACACAGTACTGGATGAATCCTTTACTGCTGACAGGGGCCATGGCCTTGAATGACAGACTCCTCTCCTGCTCTGTCCTTACCCTTTTATACAGGGTTGTCTATAGTGACTGTTACCTTAGAAACAGCTTTTGAAATTGGTTGCTCATAAGGTTCTTGTAAAGTTTAAATAAACATAAATTTGTAAAAAAAAACATACTAAGTTAAAAATTTGTTTGCCTACAAAAATAGTATTTGGTAAGCAATTACTCTGCCTCATTGTATTTTCCGCTTCCAAAGAAATTAAATTTATTGATATAAAATTTTACTGAATATGAAAACATTTATTAGATACTATTCCTTTATGCTACTAAAATACTGCCTTTTAATGACATCAATTATAATGTAGTCTCATTCCAAAAGATGTTAGAGTCAGAAATATGTACTCCCTAGGTTCTACTAAATGAGATAGAATAATCATATAATCTTGATTGTAGCAAAAGCTTGCCAGTCATTACAGCCAATGCTATCACCAAAACTGCAAAAAATCAAAACAGTACAAAATCCAGTGTATGCTTGTGTGTGTGTGTTAAAATATTCAACACTTTACGCATAAAAAATTAATTGGGCATTATCTAATTCAAACTTCTGATCTCAAATTATAACTACTATATTTTTTCACTGGTTATTTGAAGTTAATTTTAATACAACAAATTAAAAGTAGAACTTATTTAATAAGTCTACTGATAACCTATACAAGTAAAAAAGATGAAGTTATGAAAACATGTGCAAGGATTTGAAGAGACATCTCTGTGTATAAAGGTTCTAGGTCCTCAGTTCAATCCTCCTAACTTACATAAAACTTACATAAAAAGCCTTGTGCAGTGGTATCTGCCTGTGATCGCAGCTGGAAGAGTCTAGACAGGGGGATCTTTAGAGTTTACTGTCCATCCCATTAAATAAATCTTTGAGCTCCAGATTCAGTGTGGTACCCAAGAATAGGCGGGGAACAATCAAGGATGTGGTACTTGACATAAGGTAGAGAACAATTGATAAGACACTTATCACCAACCTGAAGTCTCCACACACCTGTACACCCACAAACATGTGAGCACAAATATACACAAACATGCACACAGAATTACACTCAGCACTTGGCAAATGGATTTTAAAATAATACATTTCTAACTTTTTAAAAATTGCTCTGTTTTTATCCTTTACTTTGTCATGTCTTGTTTTTTTCCTCTCCTAATCATATAAAACAGGGCCAAGTTTATATTTATTGGTATCAGTATTGCTTCTCTAGTCATACCAATGAAGGACGCATTTTAAAACCTATTCATTTATTTATCAAATTAATAAAAGCATATGGCATGTTTTCTTATGATGCAGGCATTAAACTACAAATCAGGGATTCGGGAAAGATGGCCTGATGAAGCAGAAGGGTACTCTAACTCTTGCCTTGATCTCTCAAAGGCTGGAGAAAACACATACAGAGAAAAAGTTATTAAGAAAAGATAGCTAAGTTAGATGGGATTTTAAAGCATTTGTAAGAAGCTAAAATGCAATGAATTGTGTCTTATAGGCAGTGTTTGGAGAGCCATCTGCATTATTTAAAGCTACCATAAAATATTTTTCTCTTAAAGCTCATTTTTCAATATATTAGTCATAAAACTGAAACAATAATTAGAGGACTGGGCTGGTAGGCTTCAGTTTTTAAAGCATAGAAATGCAGGCATATTGCAGGCTGCCCTTAGACATGTTAAAGGGGAGGCAAAAGATGGAAGCAAAGCAGAAGGTTTGATGCATTCAGAGAAGGGATGGGTTCTGTGGAATGAGCAGAAACGTCACTTGCTTGAACTTTGGTCCTCACTGTTTTTGGTCTTTGCACAGTACTTATGCTTATTTTTCCTTCACCCCAAGCCCTATCTTCCTCCCTGTGTCCATCTTCTTTGGTGGCACCTCTTGTTTCTGACTTCTCCTCTCCAGGAGCATATTCTATGCCCAGACCCCATTTTCATTCTCCACCAAGTGGCTAAAGCCTTGCAGAGAAGGCTCTACAGATAGAAGCTTTGTGTGACTCGAGGTTGCTAGCCTGACTGTAGCTTACCTTTAATGAAAGACCCAGTAAGAAATTCAGAAACTGAGACAGCACACTGGGTGTTTGTTCCCACATTGGTTCCAACATATTTTCAGTCTGCGAATAAATTCCCTTCTTTGTGTTTCCCGGTCAGTTTCCAATGTGATGTTCCCAGCTGTCTCCTGGGCATTCTCTAGGTCACTTTTATTTTCTTGACACAGAATTTTCAGCATAGCCCCCAATAAGCTCTCAAATTCTCTCCCCACCAAACCATCATTCCTCCACCCCTCTCTCCCTTCCTCCCTTTTTTCTGTCCTTCCTTTTTGCCCCTTTTCCTCCCTGTTTTCCTCTCTCTTCAGCTTTTCATTTCTCACTTTTCTTCCTGTCACCAATGGAACATATGGCCATTTGCCGAGTAGGCAAGAACTCTACCACTGTACTGTAGCTCCAAGCCTCTTTCTCTTTATGTTTTGGGATAGGATGCTTGCAATGTTCCTGCCTCAGATTCCCAAATAGAACGGGAGATACATTCTGTCAAGCCTAGTTCTCTTCTCTTCTCTTCTCTTCTCTTCTCTTCTCTTCTCTTCTCTTCTCTTCTCTTCTCTTCTCTCCTCTCCTCTCCTCTCCTCTCCTCTCCTCTCCTCCTCTCCTCCCTTCCCTGCTCTGCTCTTCTCCCCTCTTCTTCCTCCCCTCCCTTTTTCTCCCCTCCCCTCTCTCTCCTCTCTCTTTTCTTTTCCAGTCTTCTCATCTCCTCTCCTCACCCGTTTCCCTTCCTACCCTTCTCCTCTGGTTTTCTCCTCTCTTTTCTTTTTGTGGATGGCTGGTTTCTTGGTAACCTCCACCATTAACTGCTTTGCTCAGTTTCCTCTTATGTAGATCCAGTACATACATTTACAGATTCTTCCAGGAATTGCTCCTTTGACTTCCTGCCACTGGAATGGCATTACTTTAAGCAAATAACCTACATTAATAGATTACTTCCACCTTCCAAACTGTTCCTGTAGCGTGTTTTCTATTTCTTTCTGCATGTCATTGTTGTTAACTTTTAATATGCCACTATAAGTCCTCTTTATAAATACGTATTATTTCTGTATTGTCCTTGCTTGAAAAAGGGTTCTTGTTATTTTATTGGGAAAGCTGACCATTCAATAATGCATTTTAAAAATCAAAATATTCACTTCATATTTAGCATAAACATTCTTGTCGGTCTACCTTTTGCAAATGATTCCCAGGCTCCTCCCCCTTTTCTAGTACATGCTCCTTTGCCATTCTGGCCTTCATGCAGGGATCTCATTTACTGGCACCAATATTTCCTTTCTTTCCTTTCTTCTTTTCCCTTTTCCATATTGACTCCTCTCCTCTCCTTCTTTTTTATATTTGTGGATGATGAGTTTCTCTGCATTTTATCGTGAATTTTCCTGTAAGATTATGTCAGATTCTGTAAGAATTTCATGACTGGACCAGGCAGTGGGAGCCTTTAACACAGACATTGCTGTTACTGTGTTTACTATTAAGGACTGTCCTACTAAGCATAATGGGTACCCAAAATTTTCATTTTATGATATAATGTGGGTTTACAGGTGTCTTAATCTCCATCCACACTTCGTTTCAGAGTTTTGGCAGTCTTAATTAACAAAGCATAGACAGGGCTCTGATGTATTATGTCTTATAACATGGTTTGGGGGAAAATGAGAGGCCAGAAGACAGTTGCTGGAAAGCTTTTACCTTCAACCATAGGTTTCTCATGATGGCTGTATTACATGACAAAAAAATCAATCAAGAATTATATTGATTGGAGCATGCTGAACAAGGTGATACAAAGTGGAAAAAAGAATAAAGTCTAGAACAACTCTCAGGTTTCTAGGTTTACTACCGGTAACAAGGGACAAGAAGTGAGGGGACAAGCAGGTGAGAACATCCAAACTGAGCTACTTTCTGTTTTCCTCAGATAACTTTTACATCAGATTGACAGTGACATTTTCTCTCTAGATCCAGATGTAGACTTCTTTATTTCTCTTTATAAATCAGTGGGTCAGGCAGCAGTTTCAGCTTGTATATACTTGCTGTCCTGTTCAACTCTGTCTTGTAGTGTGAAAACAGTCGTATGAGACAGACAATAAAATAGCTTTTACAAAACGGGTTTCAAACCAGGTGTAACAAGAAGCCGTAACCCTAACATCCCATACAGAAAACTGAGGCCCTGTGTTCCTAAGGGAACTGATGCAGAGTAGACGAGATTACTGAAAGAGAGAGAGCCCTGTGCTGTCACTTTAATGCATCTGGCCCAAGATGGTTGGATAACATGGAGAGACGTAGATGAAATGGTCAGAGACATCAGAAGTATTAGAAAACAGGAAACAGTTGTCATGGAAATAAGGACATAGGGATTTTCAATAAAACTATGTTAGTGGGTCAGAATGCTTTAGTAAACACAGACAATTTTTTTAAAGAAAATATCTCAGACTAGACTTTTGCAGTGAGATAGTCATTAGTGACCTGAGGATGAGACATTTCAATAGGATGCGGTGACAGATGTCATTACAGAAGACATGGGGGGTGTCAATGAAAGTAGAAAAGTGACATCAACAGATGTTAATTATTCTCCTCAGAAATTTGGCACAAGAAGGCTAACATCTTAGTTCAAGAGTAGAGCTTTCTGTGGGACCAGCTTTGCATTTGCCTTTGACCTTCTGTATACAGTTAGAAAGGCAAGGAAATTGTTATTAATAATTACATTGTTGCTGCAATTAAGCACTTTACATTTTGTAATTAGTATTCATCCTAATTGTCATTTAAAGATTTTAAAATATAGGCTAAGATATAAGGCTCCCAAAGTCCATTCTTATACTAGGAATAAATACCAATCCACTACTAGAGGACCCATAGGCCTCCTATTTGACACCCACGTTCAGGGGGTCTGGATCAGTACTATGCTGGTTTCCCAGCTGTCAGCCTGGGACTCATGAGCTCCCCTTGTTTACACCATGTTTCTATGGGATTCTCCAGCCTGGTCCTGACCCCTATGCTCTTCAGATTGTAGAAATCTTTTGCCTTTTACACTTTGGTTCTTGAATAAAAGACTATACTCACCTACAGGGAATGGGACATAGGTCTACAATCAATGTAATGTTAACATGTATGAAAGTAATTACAAAAAATGTATTGTATTGATTTGAAGAAAGATTTGAATATTGAAATAATCTTGAAGAAATTAATTGAATACTTACTCTACAAAATAAATTTCTGAGTTGAGTCTTCTCAGCACCCCATTATTCTGTCTTATCTAATTATGAACTCAGTGAGGTTTAGACTATGTGTCGAGAAAATGCCTGTGTAGTGCCAACACTTAATTGTGTGCTTACCTCTTTGAGTGCTTTCTGTGGAATAACAGAATGCCCACAATTTTAATAGTTTATCTAGAAAAGAGATTTGTTTGGCTCACAAGTATGGAGGCTAGAAGACTGTGGATAGGCAGCAGCATCTGTTCAGATTTTGAGGGTGTCATGTGGTACACCAAGTAAAAGACATGTATAAAAGGAACTCAAGGCACTGTATCAACCATGCAAAGACTACTCCAGCCTATTACAAAGAAGTTAACTGTTTCACATACTAAACAACTAGCAACATAACAGAAATTTGAGTGGGGGCAATCTGCATTTAAGCCTAGGGGTCTATTTTGTGGAATAATTGCATACATACAAAAATAATATAATCTACACATAAACTGTTTATTACACATATCTGTATATATATATATATATATATATATATATATTAAACACACACACACACACACACACACACACAATCCCTACAGATTTATTTGTATAAACTAATTCACAAACAATTGGTCTTCGTATTCATGGATTCTTCCTCAACCTTAAAAGGAAAATATTAAGTAAAACATTTTGCTTCTGAGCTAAATGTGTATGAATCTTTTCTGTTGTCC
Source organism: Cricetulus griseus (assembly GCF_003668045.3). NCBI lineage: Eukaryota > Metazoa > Chordata > Mammalia > Rodentia > Cricetidae > Cricetulus > Cricetulus griseus. Next base: position 10,367,896 of record NC_048601.1, read on the forward strand.
TAACTTATTGAAAACAGTAAAATGATGGCCATTTCTGTAGTAGTTGCATTATGTTTGATTTTATAATTAATCCTGAGGCTACTTGAGTTATGTAAGATGACATATGTGTGTGACATGCATACATACCACTTCATGTGATATAAATGACTTCACCATCTTTGGAATTTAGTGCCTGTGGGAAATCTTGGAACAAATATTCTATGAGGCAGAAGTTAGAAGTGTATATGTTTGTATATATGTACACTTCTCTGTGTTCATCTACTCCTGTGTATATGTGTGTGTGCACATGTGTGTAAATAATATGTATATACTCATTTGTGTCCTGTGTGTACATACGTATGCCATGTCCTCTGCATGTGTGTATGTGTTTGCTCCATTCTCAGCAAACTTGTGAACTAGGTTTATCATTCTTTTTTGCCATGAGAAAATGAATTGCTGAATGTTGAAGAATCTTCTGGATTCTACACTGATCATTTGAGAAAGATTGTATTATTACTTGCAGAAGAGATTTGGTGAAATTTAATAGAATGAGATGAATGCACATGATTACTTAGTTAAGTGTAAGGAAATTGGTGGATTTAGAAAACATGGACTAGGGCACTGCTCTAACTGTGCAAGCTCTAACTGTGAAGGTGGATTTGGACAGCTGTAGGGGGCTCCTTCTTTCATCTGCTACTAATTTAGACTCTTGTGTGAATGTAGAAAAACTGGGATGAACTTATATTGAATGATAGACCCAAGGGGGTTTTACTCTTATTGCCTCATTATAAAGATAAAGAAATTGAAGACAAGAGAGGGTGTCATCGGCTCAAGGTGACATAGACAGACCACATTGGGGCCAGGATTCAAATAAGGAATATGGCACCAGAACCTTACTTACACCTAACAACTAAGATGGTCTGATAACACAGTAATCTGAAAATAAGGGGGGGAGGGACAGGCAGTTGTCATGGAAATACCATTAATTCATTAAGAACGAGAATTGAAAGTGACCCTTACATTTCTTTGATAATTACATAGGGGAGTGTTTCTTATAGTAATAGAGGTTCAAATGGATCCATTTCATTTCCCATGAGTCTCTAAGGCATCACTCACTAAGTCCCCTCAGTATTTCTTGACCAGTTGTTAGAGGAACAAAAAGGTTTCTGGTTTCTCAATCAAGAATGTATGATACTTGTTACAAAGCACACACAATCCACAGGATACTGTAATCCATGTGGAAAATAGGAAAGTTATACCTTCTTAAACTCCAGAATAAGTGGATTCTATTTTAGATTGATGAAATTTGTGGGAAAAGAGACCACACACCAACCTCACTAGAAATACACCCCAGCCTCCACACCCATACACCCCAACTTCCACACTTACATGCCCCAGTCCCCACACACATACACTCCACGCCTCATATCATATACCCCAATCCTCACACTCGAATATCCCAGCCTTCATACAAATATACCCAGGCCCTCCCCACACATCCCAGCCCTAACACTTGCATGTCCCGGGCCCCACACTAAAATCAATCCCCACTGCTTACTAATCTTCCCTTACAAACATCATTTCTTCCATTTCTGTGATGTTTTCATTTTTAAATTGTGCCATTGATGACACGGGAGATATAAAAAAATTTTGAAAGGACATTGCAAACATCGAGACTGAAGGGTAAGGAAGAAGAGAGCAAGGGTCAAGAGAATTGTCCTGGGAAGGGATGAATATACAGACCTCTCTTGTCGAGGCTGATAAAATTTATTGCCAGACCTCACCTGCTGTTTTTTGTTCCTAGAAACACATAAGGGGCTGATGGTGTTTAATGTCCTATCTTAGCCTCTGGCCTTTCCCATCTACGGGGACACAGCACACAGACCAACCACAAAATGCTCTGATGAGATTTCCTCCAGCTGACAGCCTGGGGGCTACAGTGAATTAAACTCTCCCAACTTTTTTTTAAAGGGAAACCTTTATTAATGAGCCTGTGTGTAGCACTCATATAATGGGACTCTTTTAAGTAGCCTCTTAGTTGTTCAGAGTACTGCCTTTCTGAAATACCTTTTCTCCTGCCATTCAAAGAACGTGCTGCTACATAAAGCAAACTGCTATCACTCATAGTATTAGAGGATGAAATTTAATTAACAAAAATATCAGAAGAACATAAAATTAGCATTAACCAAGCAGGCAGTCAATGATATTGAGAACTCCTGGGGTATCTCAGTCTTTAAACATCACACTCACCTCGTTTGTGTCATTGATAATGTTTAAAATAATCCTCATTATCTCAACAGCCATCTGAGCTGCTTGCTGCTTCCTGGGGTTCACACACCTCCCAACTTTCCTCCCAACTACTCTGCTGAGTAAGGGACAATAATGCCAGTCTCAGAGGGACCTGAGGGATGGAGGTGCACTGTCCAGTAGGACAAGGAGGTGTATAGGTGTATGTGCCTACAGCTCTCTGGCTTCTGCTGGAATGAAGCAGATTTGTACAGCGTGGCGACAATTCATTTGGAGACCATATCAGTAGTGATTCTGGTCTTTCCTCCCTATGCACCCTCCCTTTTTGTTTCCTTGTTCCCTTGTCATCCCTCCTGCCTTCCTTCCTTCCTTTTCTTATTTTTTTCCACTTTGCTTTTCTAACTACAGGAGTCTTTATTACATAGGAAAGAATATTCTACTGTGAAAGCCACACTCCACAAAGGGAAATAAGTCTAGTAGCAAACACTGTGCTTGTTCAAGAAACAAAAGGAGGTTAGCCTCTTTACGTTCTGATGCTCTGTCTCATATAAAACAGCTCAACAAGAAAAGATTAGGCACTGAAGGGTCCACAAGAAAGGAGGAAGAGACCAGAAATGAACAGGTTATTTGGTGGCCATGACAAAGTGGAGTGAAAATTAGTAAAAAGTTTATGGGAAAAAAGAGAATATCCTCCTCTTTAAGGAGTTCAAAATCAAAGCAAATGACAATGTGAGGATATTTTGTACATTAATTTTGCAACGGATATGTGAAACATGATGTGTATAATCGATAAAATTAAAAACAATGACACAAATATTTATATCAATGTAAATGATTTTAATTTAATAAATAAATGCTTAAATTGAAATGTGTGTGTGTGTGTGTGTGTGTGGCAAATCTTCAAGGAGGAATATAAAGTGATAAAAAGCTGTACTGCAGACAGATATCAAAGTACTATTAAAATTTCAGCAAAGATAGCTTTTGTAGCCTCCCTAACCCTAAATTGGGTATTATAAATGCACTTGAATTCAGAGAATTTGGGCTCATTTATTTGAACCTTGCTCTGTTTTGTTTGCAAAGGTGTCTTACAGTGAAGCTCAAAGTTGTCCTTGAATTAGATACACTACTTCCTCAGCTCTGAAAGTACAGGTGTATGAGTCATTCTCTCCCTCTCTCTCTCTCTCTCTCTCTCTCTCTCTCTCTCTCTCTCTCTCTCCTTTCTTAAATTAAGAATGTTAGGCTGGTAGGATCTATGAAATATGAATTCCAAACCACAGAGAAAGCTGAGAGTCTGGGTTGCCATTCCTTTAGATACGGGTGGTCAGCCAGTATTGGAACTTTTTATATTAAATTTATTTATTTTACAACCTGACTGCAGTTTCCCCTCCCTCCCCTCCTAACATTCCCTCCCCCTCACTCCCCCTATCCACTCCTCTGTTTCTGTTCAGAATGAGACAGGCCTCCCGTGAGTATCATCAAAAAAGCCTGCCATACTGAATTGCTGTAACACTAAACACCTCCCCATGTATTAAGCCTGGGCAAAACAAGCCAGCATGAGGAATAGCTTTCCAAGAGCCAGTCAAAGTGTTAGGGACAGCCCCTAATTCCACTGTTAGGAGTCGCATAAATGGACTAAGCTACACAATTTTCTACCTATATGTAGAGGGAGGGCCTAGTTAGATCCCATGCAGGCCCCCTGGTTGTTGGTTCAGGCTCTTTGAGCTCCCATGAGTCCAAGTGAGTTGTTACTGTGTGTGTGTGTGTGTGTGTGTGTGTGTGTGTGTGTGTGTGTGTGTAACGTCCTGGACCCCTCTGACTTCTACAATTCTTCCTCTCTTCAGCAGAATTTCTCAAATTCGGCCTAATGTTTGCTTGTGGGTCTATTGCATCTGTTTCCATCAGTGACTGGATGAATGCTCTATGATGACAACTGGGGTAATCACCAATCTGTGAGTAGAACAGAATTATCTTTAATCACCATTATGTTGATTTTTTTTTCTCCAATAATGTTTGGTTCAATCCTAGGTCTCTGGGCTATCCAACCTCTGGGTCCTAGCATTTCAGTCAGTATCAGCAGTACAAGGGAAACTCCAGGGAATCTGCAAGGATGACCCCAGCTTAGACTCCTAGCAATAGTGGATACAATGCCTGAACTGCCCATCTCCTATGACTAGGCAGGATTTCCAGTGGAGGGATTAGGACACCAACCCAGCAACGCAACCTTTGTCCTGCCTGTGGGATGTGTTGGGGTAAGGGTGGCACAGAAATTGTGAGAGTGGCCAGCCAATGATTAGTCAAGCCTGAGACCCATGGCAATAGAGTGAGTACTAAAACTCTTTTATTTGATCCTGACACTGAGAAAGCTCTCAAGTGCTTTCACTGTTTTCAGTCAGTCCCCAGCCCTTGCCAAGCCTGCAGATCTCCTACAGTTTCATCCCATGGTTCCAAACTTCAAACTGCACTGCCCTGAGTTCACTCCTGGGGTGACTCCTCCCCCCTGTTCTCTAAGTTGATCTGATTTTTTTCCCTCTTCTCTTCAGTTCCTAACTCAATCTTAACTGAAGAAAGACTAATTAAAAGAGGATTGAAGGATATTCATAGACACTCATAGATTCTACGACATGTAAGAATCTGAATAGTACTGAGTGCTTAGGAATTCAGGAGGGAGGGGCACTTTGGGAATAATGTTGGAGGCAGAGATATAGAGGTGTATAAGGAGAGGAAAGAAATGAACAGGGAAAGAAAGTGATAGGGGCCTGAAGGTTGGTATCCAGAAAGAAGTATTTTAAGGAACACACATTTCTACATCTTAGTATTTTGATGCTTCAAAATGGCTCATTTATTTCAACATTGGAAACTATTAGACAGAGACAGACAGAGAGTCACAGAGACAGATGGACAGACAGGTAGTGGGGAAAGACACAGGTTAGTTGGCACTCTTAGGGAAACCTATAAACAGTACTGTTTTCACAGGAATTGAATCAGTTGTACTGTGGGTAACTTCAAAATTCAGAGGTCCCAGAGTCTCTAACTCTGAGTGGATGGAACCGAGTGACATTAACCTTTTCACTCTCTCTAACAAAGACAAGTGAAGACAAGGCAGACCAGGACAGCTTCTCGGCTGTGCTTTGTGTCTTGCCCAAGGCCCTCAGCACTCAACAATTATCCCACACTTCAGAACTAATTTTCTCCATGTTTTCTCACACTGTGTTGGTACTAACCCTGCAAAACCACAATCTCATTAGCTCATTTTTTAAAAGGAAAGGAGCTTTTTATGAGGACATAGAAGATACAATTATTCAATAAGATAATATTGATCAAGTCTTTGTAGATTTTGTGAATAATATTGGCCCTCATCCAAAGTACATGTGGTTTTGTTTTGTTTTTCCTCCTTGGCTTCCTAAATATGACATTTTGCACTATTAAAGCAAAAATGCTGATTATTAATTCTAGTCCTGAATTTAGAGTGCTCAGATTGGTCAGTTTTGGACTGATGCAAATGTGATAGAGAAGTACAATTGAAATATAGAAACTGACATTTCAATAGCAGGAATATTATTCAATAAATATTTTCCACTTTGACAGTTAAAAATACACACATTAATGCCCCATTGTGCTTTTATGAGTACTTTTTACAAGTAAGAATTAGAGCAAATAGCCAACTAGTTGGTATCAATAATAAACTGATATACAGAAACATATCTTATGATTTTTTTAGGAAAAAACATTTGAGCACGTAATTTTAAGATAGCATATATGATGGATTTCTCTTCACATCAGTAATGACTACTCACTTGAATTAATTGAAAAACAATAACATATGCAGATATTTTCCCTAGACTGTAAGTTTAACAGCAGTCAATATTATACTCTTATAAAAAGTAAGAAACCCAAATAATGATTGAGTGTCTGAATTTTACTAGAAAGAGCTCAACATTTATGTTTGGTTGAGAGTGAATTTTAGAAAGGACACTGTATAATTTTTGTTGACATTTAGCAAGATAGCTGATGTAAGAAAGAGAATGGTAAAAGGATGCATTCAAAAGAGAACAGATCTGTAGATGACATGCAAGCTGTCCTCGGAGAGTTGAATGATGATCACATAAAAGAAGATGCTATTTTCTTTATGAGAATTTCTAAGGCATGAGATTTTCCATTTTTGCTTGTTACTTCTTATTTTTTAGGTAATTTTTAAAAATTGTTTTCATGCTTATATCATTAATCTCAGACTTTTATGGTACACTTAATTTTTAGTGAAGACTAAGAGTAAACTGAATAAATTAATTAAACAATTACATTGTAATGATGAAGCCATACATACTAAAGTGTTTTCTGGGATAGTGCTTCTAGGAATATCTCAAATTTTCCATTTATGAATGGAAACACCCAAGGCTAATATATGAACTATCAGTACACACGGGGCTCTCAGTACACAAGGCTCTGGAAATTTGGGGATGACATGGTGTAGAGAATGTAAGCATCAGCAGATGGGAAGGAGGTGTGACATTCTGACTGCTGGACATTGGATGGCTTTGGCACATATCAACTCGGCAGTTGTGCCTACTGGATTAAGACCTGCACAACATCAAACCATTCAGCATCCCAGCATAGATACATGAAGGGGCCTTCGGGTTGTTTATATCAGAGGAACTAGCAGCGGTTGATGATTTCTGAGGGAGGAAAAGTCACTTTTGTTTGGGGTATGTCAACACTGGTAGGTTGCTCGTGCCATAGCAGATGGCCACACACCCATGTGCATATGAACATCACTAATTGGTCTCATGGTGTTGTTAATAAAATAATAAACTAAAAAGACATGAAGCTGGGAGGAAGATTGGTGGAAGGACAAGAGGGAGTTGAAAAGATGTAGCAGTGGATAGATTTGGTCAATATACATTCTTTAAATGCATGGAACTTTCAAATAACAAAACTATATTAAAAAGAAGTATCAAATATAGTGCTAAATTCATCTACCATAAATATTTATTTTAACTAATTATTTTAATCAAAACATACAAGTGTTGAAATCTAATCATATTAAGGATGGACAGTGTAGATTACAGAAATGTATTGCTTTCCCTACAGTTTGCACACAGCTCCCTCCTTGGGGCTGTCATTCTCTGGACACATTCTCAGAGCTTATCAATATGCTCAGGTTACCACATCTTAACAAACCAAATTTCTTCAATAATTCTACTGCCATAATCCTATAATTCTATAGATATTCTTTTTCATCACTTTCAAATTCCAAAGGGAAATTTTAAGATTTATCCTATGAAAATTTAATTCTTTTTTTTTCTATTTTGATTTGCAGCAACTTCTCTGACCCTTCTTCAAGCTTTATAGTCAATGTTAATTATTTTTAACCACTGTCCTGCCCTATTATAACAGTGGAAACTCACTTTATTTTATTTGGCTCTTTTACCTGCAGCTTACAGTTTGTTAAATGAAGGAAAGTGAGAAGAGACAGCCTTGCTCTTGGTTGAATCCCCTGGGCCCTGCTTAGACCATGAAGTATTACTAGGTTACAGTGTTTTTTGATTAATTTTCTCAGAGAAGGATCCATCTATGAATTATTTTATATACCTTCTCAGCCCTGTCATCCTATAACTCTGCAAGTCTGGTTGAGTCAGAGAATATAGAAATTAATATTGTAATTTATATTGGTGTCTCCATCCTTTATTATGAAGCTTATGGAAACTATGTTGATTCTCTACCCATCTTATCACATAACCACACCTCAGAAAAATCGCAGTGTTCTCTTAGTTATAAGTAGTTGTCTGCTGCTATCCATAGCAGTGCTGCATTAAACACCCGTGCAATCCCTCTCGCATAAAAATGTCCTCTTAGGCTTTGTTAACTCACTGATTATTCCAACTTCTTTTTTGCCAGCCCATCTTTGTTCTGCCATTGAGATCAGATATTTGGAGCTTACTTGTCATCAGAACTTGGAGATTTTGGTCAGATCCTGACTTGAAAACCCTCTTGTTAGAATCTGCTCACCTTTCTTGTTTTATTTTTAGAGTTTTGGCAAGAATGTGAAATATTTGATTTCTATTAATTTTAACTGTGCATATATAGGTGTTTGGGATAGGTAAACACACACAAGTGCCAGAAGAGGCCAAAGGCTCTTTCCTTGTATCCCTATCCCCTTGAAAGTGGAGTTACTAGCAGTTGTGAATCACTGGATGTGGGTACTGGGACTTGAACACTAGTCCTCCGGATGAACAGTGTGTGCTCTTAAGCATTGAGCCATCTTTCTAGATCCTGTTTGCATTTCATTTCCACAATGACATTAAGCCACTAAATACACACCCAGAAGAAAAACACCTTAAAGCATATGGAAGCAATTTTATTACTTTCCATTGAAGTACTTTTATTATTTATTTTATTCAAATGTAGTGTTGAGAATTTCATGAAGGAAACTTTCAGTGGGAGGTGAGTAAATGGATACCTGGGAGACGTATACTGTTTCTATAGGGATTTATCCTATAGATATAGTTATATAGCAATAGTGTATGTGAAGACATTATAGGTAGGTGTGTGTGTGTGTGTGTGTGTGTGTGTGTGTGTGTGTGTGTGTGTGTGTGTTGTTAAAGTCTCTTTCTCTTAATAGATCCAGGGTACATTTTTATCTACTTTCACTATTTATAATTTACTCCTTTTTTTTAGGAAAAAAGAAAAAAGTACTGTGTTTTCAAAACAAACCATTGAGCTTCTCGAATTGTATGTTGCATGTGGTGGACATTCTCTCAGTATTTCTGAATGAATCCTTGAGATGATAGATTTACAAAGTAATTGCTAAAGAAACTCTGCTAGAAGCCAAATTCGTACCAAAAGCAAAGAACATAAAAGAGTGTGAAAGACAGGATAAGCATGGTGTCTAAGAAGAGCCACAGATTCCAGAACTGACTTCCATGAACACATCTGTAACCTGTGGATAGCAGCAGGCCAAGATATTTAACTGGGTGGAGACACAGTTAGCCCACAGTATGAGAAATGCAGTTATTGGCCCAGATGATGCCTCTTGAAGGTCATAGAAGATAACTCTAAATGGCTGTATTGCATGAGGTTGTTCAAGGACAGCACTACTAAAGAGGAATAAAGACAGCATTTTTATTAAAATGTATTCTTTAACATAAAATTGTTATTTAAATTTGTACTATATTATGTAGGACATGAGGGAGCAGAGAGTTTGAGTCAGAGGAAGAATAGAAGATAACAAGAATGGAGAACCATAATAGAGGGAGACATTTTAGGTTTACAGAGAAATCAGGCACTAGGGAAATGTCTGGAGATCTACAAAGATGACACGAGCTAACAATCTAAGCAACAGACGAGAGGCTACCTTAAATGCCCTCCTCTGATAATGAAATTGATGGCTGACTTATATGCCATCCAATAGCTCTCATCCAGAAGCTGGTGGAAGTAGAAGCAGACACCCACAGCTAATCACCGAACTGAACTGGAATCCAGATGCAGAGAAGGACAAGTGGAGAGCAAAGGGGTGAAAGTAAGCTCCAGACCAGGCTGGTGAAACCCACAGAAACAGCTGACCTGAACATCGGGGAACTCTTGTGTTATGATAACTCTTTCCACCAAAAGTCGCCTGAGCCCTACCGCCACGTGGGCAGTCTCTGCCAGCTGCCCAAGTTCTGCCCACAGCCTGGATGGACAAAATAATACAGAGACATATTAGGTACAAAGCTGCTTGGCCAATGACTAGGATTTCTTATCTGTTAGCTCAGTCTTAATTATCATAAATCTGTATTTTTATAAGACTTATCTTATAGAGGATGCCTTTTGCTGGCACCCTCTCTTGCCAGTGGCTCACATCCTGCTGCTTGAGGAGGCAAAGGGAAAAGGGGACACTTCCTGTTTCTCCTTTCTTAAATATGAGTCTCCTTGCTATGTCACTTCCTGCCTGGAACACCATTTCTCCACTACATTTCCCAGAATCCTCTTTGACTCCTAGTCCTGCATAACTTGTTGCCACATTAGCCAAACAGTATTTTATTTATCATCCAGTAAGACAAACACACAGAAGCTCTTCCCCCATCATCTCCTCTTTTCTGTCTAAATAAAAAGAATAACTTATCTTTTATAATAACTGAAAAAAACTATAACCATAACTATCTGTCTTCAACTCTATCAAAGACCACAGAAGGAAAATATATAAACTCTAGAATTGACAGAGACATCTGGCTACCCGGATAGTCACCCAAATTTCCTCTGTAATGTTGGGGCATCCATCTTCAGCCAATAGGCCACAGTATGTCTGTCACACTTCTCCATTTCAACAGGAACCCTTCAGTACTGTCTTGTTTTATAAGTTCAGCAGTCACTTTCTTGTGGATCCTGAATGTCCAGTTTATACAGCAACAAACAGTCCAGGCAAGAACAGTTTCTTGCCCAAATGGCTAATCTTGCCATGTTGAAAGCAAACTCCATAACGAGTTTCTTTGATGCCCATCCTCCTTTTCGACATAATTGGTGTGCCAGGAGCAGTTGTGTGTCTCACTGCCAAGAAAAATCCTAAACCATTTAAATGCCATATTTCTGTAGGTCTTTGAAAGGTTTGAAGAATACCTATCCATCTCAAATACATCTCTGTATATCTAGAAGACCTAACTAACCTAGTTATAAGTTCTGACTATCATAGGTGACTATATAACCTTATTTAATTATGTATATCATTTTAAAAGATCTGTATAAACACAATACCTAAATAAGAGGAGACATACATATCACAAAATTGACCTTAAAGTTGTATCAATAAATGAAAATCCATACCAATGCAAAATATTCATTCCTATATCTTATTCCCCCTTTAAAAAAAAATTGACTATGCTCTCAAAATCGTTATTCTCCCATGATTGCCTTTCCCAGCATGGGTACATACACAAGCAAACATTTCTCTGCTAACATTTATGTTTGAGTCCCACACAGTTAATGAAGACCTGCCTGACAGCAATCCCTTGACACCCAGGAAAGAAAATGGGCCACACCTCCTCTACTGCAATGGATCCAACTTGCTCCATTTCAACTGACACTCCCGCCAGAGCTTCGGGTACTGACTTCAATCAAGTTGAGGATTTCAAGCGAGATCGTCAATCAAGCGAATCCCATCTAACATGGACTGGATACAATCCTTTCAAGACTTTCACTATACTAACATTTTCTTCCTACAGGACCCCACATGACTATCATCATCCCATTTCAGCAGGAAGTAACTTGAAGAATGCTAAATCCCCTTTTCCCCATTGTTGTCACTTAGGATAGTGTATATACCTAGTTAGGGATAATTTCCTATTGTTTATGGTTGGGATTGGAAGGAGGTGTTCAGGCTTGGACACCTCTTTCAGATGACTTTAGGGTTTAGTTAAAATAGATAGTTAGGATATAACATAAGCAGATTGTTGTGTCTTCTTATATTTCACCTTTATGATTGTTAATTTTGGATACTTTACACTGTTAAGTTTTAATCCTCTTTTAGACTAAAAGGGGAATTGCAGGGGAAGCTGTAGCCACGCCTGCTTAGGGTCTGGCTAAAGGTTTCCTGACCACGCCTTCGAGGGCATGGTCAGGGTGACGTAGAGTGAGAGTTGGTCAGGAGGCTGGTTTCTGGTTTCGGTTTCGTTTTGGCTTGCTGTACAGACTGCTGCCCAGCAGCTGGCTAGGTCGCTCTGTAAGTAAGGCTTTTTCCCTATTAAAATCCCTTGTATTTCTACCTGGCTCTGTATTGGTAATTTCCTGCCTCTTGCTCCCCAGACTGGTAGCTGGGATAACAGGATGGGATTGATGCAGACCCCAAGAACATGGGTTTCAGTGAGGAAACCTTGGAAATCTACGGGACCTCCTGTAGTACTTCAGTACTTATCCCTAGCGTAGGTGTGGACTTTGGGAGCCCCTTCCACACAGAGGAATACACCCTGAGCCAAGACACAGGGGGGGTGGGCCTAGGCCCTATCCAAAGGATACAATAGACTCTGATTACACCCTATGGAAGGCCTCACCATCCAGGGCGAGCAGAAAGGATATGTGATAGGTAGGGTTTTAGTTGGGGGTGGGGGTGGTAGGGGAGGATGGGAGGGAGAAGAGAACTGGAATTGTCATGTAAAACAATCTTGTTTCTGATTCAAATAAAAAATCTGAAAAAAAGAAATAACTTTCAGATACAAAAAAATTAATAAATATATATTTAAACATATACATCTACGGAGTTCAGTTGTTGCAACTATATGCATGCAAATGTTTAGGGCTGACCACTTGGTAATGAAAACCTGTCTAATGTTCTTCCAACAGCCACTGGTTGCCTGTATCTATTCATCTACGTGTGGGACATTGGAAAATTTTCCCCATTCACCTTGACTTGTCATTATGCAATTCTTGTTTAAGTAACGACACTCTTGATATCCCCTGTCTTATATAAAAGGCATTATATTTCAGTAGATGTCCTGGTCCTTTTGACCTTGCAACTGTTTCACAGTTTTCCATCCCTCTTGTGCCTTCTTCCTTAATCCTCAGGTGAAGGGACTGAGTTGTAGATGTGTCAACTGGACTTATGTCTCCCACAGTTCCTTACTCCCTGGATGTGGACCAGTTATTGATCTCTAAAGATTGCTTTTAACTGTATTCAGTGATGATTGTCATTTATGACCTGAATGAATGAAATTTATTGTCTCATCACATGCTTAAATACTGTCAGGTATTCTAATACTGCCAAGTAAGAATTAAAACTTATATACACACGTATTTGTGCATATGCACACACATAGATAGCTCTGTACAATAATAGATTCAATATAATTCAAAAATGGACAATTTTATTTGCCTTCCTTCTTCCTAAAGGAATACCAATTGAGGAAAGTAATGTTTCATTATCACATTTCCATGCATGTATGCAACATACGTCAGTTATATTTACCCTCATTACTCCCACGCATTAAAATTTAAATGTTTATTATTTACACTTATGTATTCTCCTTCCCAATAATGTTATTATATATTTGTATGCACATACATTCATATCTTTAGACTGGAGATGGCTAATACCATGGAAAGACCCTGCAGTTTAACCTCATGGGAAAGTGAAAGTACCAATGTTTACATTGCCTTAAAGGCATATGGATTTCACCTGATTGTGCTGGTGCATGCACGTAATCTTAGCACTGAGACATGGTGACAAAAGAGCTCAAGGTCATTTTTGACTTCATAGTCTTCAAGGCTAGCCTATGTTACATGACACCCAGTATCCAATGAAACAAAGGAAGACATAAGATCCCCAAGTATTTGACTTTTCTGTTTTTCTTTCCCCCTTGTTGAAATACAGTCATCAGCCATTAAGAAGAAATCAACTGGTGATTAGAGCAGCCCTCCATGGTAAGATAGAAAGTAACAGAAAACATCCCAGGCATGGGTCTCTGGCTGGTGATGCAACCTCAAAAATCAGAGTCCTTAAAACAAATGGATTTATTCATATATGATACCTTTTCTCAGATATATACAGTGTATATCTAAAATATTTTCATATTTGGATGCACTAAGTAAAGTGTGTATTTTAAGGACCTTAGTAATTCTGAAGGTAGAAAACACTTGTCACTCAGACTCGCTCAACTTTTGAATATTACCTAGAAGCCTCTGGAAGTTTCCGAATACTTGCTCTTTCCCTCCCTTGCAGGATTGTATATGGTATTAATATGATAATGTTCAAAAGTGGATTGAGCTCCTTGCAGAAAGAATTTAAGTATAGAATAATGTTTCCTTGGTGGCAAACTATGTAAAAAGGAACACTGAACAGGTTGTGTAGCACAACTCATTTTGAAAAACAGAAAACAATTGTAACTTGATTCCATGTACATGAAATGATGTGCTCATGTGACTACCCCCAAAAAGAACATTTTTTATTTAATTTCTTAATCTCCCAAAACAAAGAAGTATTTACTCTGATAACTTTAAGTCAAATATCAGTCTATTTTGATAACAGAATTCAGGACACTGGAAACTTGGATTAAGTCTGGCTAGTCCTAAAATATCTGGTCAGTGGTCAGGTTTTTAAACAAACAAACAAAAAACCACGGGGACACACATGTCTTGATGAACTCTCAAAGGTGCTTTCACAGTGTATGGTGAGCACCTCTGACTTCTGACTTTCAATGTTTATACTTCTAGCTCTGTAAAAGTGAATGTTTCAGAACTATGGCTTAGAAGAGGGTTTTAAACTTGAGTGTTGTTGGTTTATGGGGGAGGGTTATTATAGTGGCTTTTTGTTTTTGTTTTGTTTTTGATTTTGTTTTTGAGAACAAACATAAGGTTGGATAGGTAGGAAGATGGAGATCTGAAAGGACTTAGGGGAATAGAAGAATATAATCAAAAATATTTAATTTAAAATTGTTTTAACTAATAATAAAAACGTTTAAAATAACAGCAATGAAGGAAACATGAATATATTCCCCAAGTGAAACATGATTCTTTGCAAAGACTCAGTTCTGTTTTGCGCATGATAACAACTGTGACAGCCCTTGCTTTCTGTGACTTTTGGTGAGGGAAACCTCATAGCAGCTGTCACAGAATCTACCTCCTTGACTGACTCATAAGAGCCTGAGATGAAGTAGTTCATACAAATCTAGCCCTGACAGCCCTAATCTGTAGTTCAAATACTGTTCACTGTGTGCTCAGGTAGCAAGCTCATCCTTAACTCATCGAGTAGTAGTCTTTGTGCTCATGTAGCATTCTAGTTTTAATAGTGCTCCGTGAAAATGGGGTTTTCCTCTCACCCAATAGCTGAGAAGATGCAATCATCCCTGATACTGATTGTGAGCCTCTGTTGAAGGGGAGAGCATATGAGGAATGAATAAGTCAGGCAAAATGGACAAAGAACCCAAAACAGTGAACATACTCCTGCAAGAAATTCCTTGTTATGGGATTCATGCCCAGTTCTGCAGCCACCTCTGAATCCACAAATAACACACAAGACACTATATTAATTATAAACTTTGGGCCGGTGACTAGGATTTCTTATAGACTAGCTCTTTCTTAAGTATTAACCCATAACTATTAATATATGTATTTCTACATGGTCTTATCTTACCGAGAATGCCAGACTTGTGCATCCTCTCCTCCCAGGATCACATGGTGACTTCTCTCTTACTACACTTCCCAGAATCCTCCTTGTCTCCCAGTCCTACCTGTCTTGCTTCCCTATTGGCCAACAGTGTTTTACTCATCAACCAATAAGAGAAAAATATGTACAGAAGACTTCCCCCAATAATTCCTTCTCATAACAGATACTTCAAATAAAAGCAAATAACAAAGATTTTGATATAAAAAAACTAATACAAAGATTCTGAGACATCTTGAAAGAATTTATATATATATATATATATATATATATATATATATATTCATAAAAGTAAGCATCTGTGTTGCAAGCTTTAAACAAAGTCCATGACACTGGAAACAAATTCCATACACAGGAATTCAGGCTAGGGTTCTAGTGTCTGAATATGAACATTGAAGCAACTGCAAACTCACAACTACACTATTCTGTAGGTGACATCATCCTTTGCCATTCTTCCCTGGATGTGGAGGTGACTTTATTTAAAAATCATTTCATTCATAGCAACATTTAAAGGAATGGGATACCTGGGAGTACACTTCAGAGAAGAGGGAAACACTTTTAATATGAAGAATACAAACATTCAAAATACATAAACAGAAAAACATACCATATTCATAGACTGGAAGTCAGCATTTTATAAGTTGAAACATTCTTCAAGTTGATTGGTAGATTTGTTAGCTATTTTTAAGAAAGGGACAAATGATACTTGTCTTGGCTACTGTTCTATTCCTGCGAGAAGACACCATGACCAAGGGCGTTTATTAAAGGAGCCATTTGATTTCATACTGGTTTACAGTTTCAGAGGGTTAGCCTATGATTATCATGGTTGGGAGCGTGGTAGCAGGGTGGCAGGCATGGTGCTGGAGAAATAGCTGAGAGTTTACAACTGATCAGGATGCTGCCAGTAGAGAAAAGAAGTGTGAAACTAGGCCTGGTTGGGCACCATGAGCCTATTGATATTTAAATTCTAAAGGACCCTTAATAAACACTTAAAATAGTGCTGGGATATTTACATTTCAAGGTGTTCCATAAAACTACAGCATGCAAACATTACGATACAGTTACAGCAGTGATATAGATCAATGCAACAGAATTTAGAATACAGAAACAAACCCTTGATCACAGTCAGTTGAGGGTAAGGGTACTAAGTGACCTCTTTGAGGGAATGATCCTTATAAAACTGATACTAGCATACCTTCAGCATATCTAGTCATAAAGATAAAGAGTAGATAACTTCGTCAGAAAGATGACATTTAGTACATACATTCTATCACATATAAAAGTAAGAAAAAAATCAAAGAATGTTATGTGAAAGCTCACACTATCATTTTGGGAAGAAAATCTTACCATATATTATATTGATCTTCTATTTGGCATTTATTAGCTATGATGCCAAAAGCCTAGCAATTAAAAATCCAGATAAATTGGATGGCATCAAAATGAAAATTATTTGATCTTTGAGAATGCAACGTTTAAATCGAGTGATCCATTTATTGGGAGAAGCTGGTCTTGAGCTCTCTAGTAAGAAAGAATGACATTGAATTTCAACCCATCTGTCTCCTGCTAACAGTACTAAGATGCATATGCACTACCACACCCATTTTCTGCTGGCTCACAGTTCCACAGGCTTCATTCCATGTTGATTTGGTTCCATCACTTTGGGCCTTGGTATGACAGAGCATCATGGTAAAGAGTGTGCGGTAGACCAGAGTCACTCACATTACTGAAGACATGCATGCCAAGAATAGGAGAAAGAGAAGCCTAGTAACTTCAGTGTGATACAGGTTTTTTGTTTATTTGTTTGTTTGTTTCTTAGGATTTCTACCCCTGGAAATAAGTAGTCAGTTTCTATTCTTTGTGTTTTTTTGTCCCCCACAGCAAGTGTCTGAATGGTGAAGTACTTTTCCATTCATGGGACAGGTTTCTTTGCATCTGTGACAACACAAAATAAAAGAGAAGGCTCCTGAGCCCAATCTTACCTGAGCCAATCATCATCAACTCAGTCATTTCCCTGCTCTTGGACAAAGACAGAGCCACATCACTGGTATGGAAAGGGTATATAGACAACTTTCAACCAATAGGAAAAGAGAGTAAGGGGGAATCACTGAGCTGAAGATGCTGAACCCAATTAAAATCCCCATAGTGACTGAACTATTGCCAATAAATATTTGCTTTCGCTCTGTGCTGAGATGTTTCCCTTATGGAGAAAAAGAACCCACCTGCAACACCTGCTAGCCATTATCATTATGATGCCTGATTAAGGGGGAGAGGACAGATTGGAGGAAATACAAAAAAAATGAGAAAGAGAGAGAGAGAGAGAGAAAGAGATAAAGAGAGAGAGAGAGACAGACAGACAGACAGACAGACAGACAGACAGACAGACAGGAACACAGAGAAATCTGGTGACCTGCTTCATCAAATAAATCTTTCCCTCCATTAGCCCATTTAGCTATACCTTACCAATTAAATTAATAACTCCAATCATGAAATTTGTATTCACAAGTCCAGTTAACTTCTCAATGGTCCTTCAACTTGGGCCACACCTTCAAAGCACAAGCATCTGGAATGGAAATTTTATACAGAAGCTATAATATCTTGTCCCTGACCCCAAAGGCTCAAGTTTATCTCATAAAGCAGAGTATATTTGTCCATCTCCAAGAACCCCATGTAGTTTACTGATATCCATATATTTTTCATGCAATTATTTATGCATAACTCAAGCTTTGTCAAGTTATTGGATTAATGAAAATCCAAGTTCACCTTAATAGGAATTTATCTAGTTAGTAACTACATTGTAAACGATTCATAATTTTCATACCTTACATTTCACAGTTAATTTCTTAGCCTTTTTGATTCATTATAATTTAAGCATTTATGGTATTACAATTCTTTATCAAAATCATAATTCCAGTGAATTTGTGGCAGCCCATGGGTTGCATTATTAGCTACTCAATCTATATTCCATAGGGTGCAAGGCTATTGGAAAGGTGTAATGGGTTTTGATAACGTATAGAAAGTTATCTTAGTTTGGGTTCTTTCGGGGGTATTTATTGCAGCAAACAGAGTAGAAACTAAGATACCTAGTCCCATCAAGTTCCTGTGCATCATTTATAATCACAAAAAGCCATTCCCACAGTACAGCCACCCAAAATTGTCCTCTCTGTATAGGATTTATCATGTCAGAACTGAGACTGGCTTCAATCAGAATCCCAGTATCATCTACTTTCTCTACTGAACTCCATGGATAATTCACTGGAGACTGTTTCATCTGTAAATTAAATGAGATTCTGCCTTTATATTTTTCATCAAGGTGACACACCCTCAGTTACACAGAAAACTTGAGGGCAGTATAGGTAACATGACACTTGCAAATAATGTATGTCCGTTCACATCCAAATCATGTTAAAAATAAAGGTTGAGACCATCTTTGCAATGAGAAGTCCATGTGCATATGTTTAAAGGGTATCAAGGATTTATTAAGATATAAAAGGGGCAAAAGCACTCACGAATACAGGATATGGTCAATTCAGTTGCAGAGTCCTTGGAAAGCAGGGGACCGACCAGTCACATACTGCTTCAGGACACCTGACCCGGTCTTCACCACCCAAAAGAGCAAAGACCCTGTCCCTCTTTCTTTATAAGAGGTAATGCAGACAGAAGCACTGCCTCTATCTGGCCAGATAGCCCAAGGTCATGGGCAGAGCGAATATCCACTACACTTCCCGTTTTGTCTAAATAAGATGGTTCTAAACCTACTAAAAAACTACTATATACAATAAGAACGATTATCAAGTATCATCCAGGACAAAGAATGAGTAATAACACAAACACCAACAAGAACGTCGAGTAAGAAGCATACACTTGCTATGTGAGATTCTTGGCCCGGCAGGTCCTACTGCCCTTGAGCCTCAAACATACAAAGACTTATATTAATTATAAAAGTGTTGGCTGTTGGCTAGGGCTTCTTATTGGCTAGCTCTGTTTTAATTATTAACCCATTTCTATTTATCTAAGTATTTCCATGTGGTCTTATCTTACCTGTGAAGGGTCCGGGAATCCTGTTACTCCTTTGGTGTCCTACATGGTGACTGCCTCTGTCTACATTTCTCAGAATTCTCCTCAGCTCCTACTCCCACCTATCTCCCTGCCTCTATTGGCCACAGTGTTTTATTCATCAGTCAATGAAAGAAACATATACACAGAAGGACTTCCCACCATCATCCACTAATTTTCAGATCATAGGTAAATGGCAAATTACAGAGATTACTCCAAAAGCTGTTCTATACTGAAGAATCTGAATCTAGTGTTTGATATGCTCTAAGTTAAGATATGAGAGGACAGTAACTGTAACTAGATAGACTTCAACCCCAGCAAAAACCCGAGAAGGACAATAATATTACCTAAGTAAATAGGAAGTATAAGCAAGCAAGAAGTGACAGAGACAGCTGGCTGCCTCGACAGTCGCCTGGTGTTTTTCTGCAACATTGGGGCATCCACTTTTGGGGACAGGCCTAGAATATCTGGTAAGTCATTTTAAAAACCAGGAAATTTTGAAGGATAGTCCTACCCTGTCTTAGCAAGGTTCAGCAGTTACTTTTCTTGTGTCCTGCTCTAAGTCAACATCAAGCTAACAGATATTACCGTTCAATAACTGGTAAATATATGTGCTTATTATCCATCTTATTTCATGGCTTGAATGGCCACATTCTGTCTGCATTTAAAATACAAATATGGGATTTTATGTTCCTTAAGTTCACTTTTTGTGTTGTTATTATCAGTCCAAATTATCTAATTTATAAATCTGAAACACTGGTGTATGTCATCCATACATGAGGGACTGGACTCAGTGTGGGGAATAACAGTGACCAGATTATGCACAGTTAGGGTTTGGGAAGATGTGTGATTGGTAGAGTCTTGTCTTAGAAATAAGGAAATGAGTAGATGGATACGGGGTTGAGAAGATATTTGAGTAACATATTTGAGAAAATAATACCTGTTCGGTTCTACTTCCATAATGACACTAATCTTTTAGAATGTCACCCTTTAT